>NC_140086.1:161355461-161955461 GCF_964237585.1 Gallinula chloropus | reverse complement strand
TTCAATCACTTCCTGCACAGTGACACTGTCCATATCCCATTTTACTTGCTGGGCACCCAGTGTGTTGAGGTGGTAGAACATACTTCACAAGCTTCAGGTAAACTGCATTGTTCTGATGGCACCTCAGGCCCCAAAACAAACTTGGGGCTCCCTTGTAAGACCTTTAGGATACAATGTCAGTTTGCACAGTGCCTGCCACTTTGTGTTTAGATCTTCAGGTGATGAAGCAACAGGGTGAAGTACTGAGCAGGTTCATGGGCTTGGAGCCCTCTCCTGTCATCTCATGTGTGTCTGTTGTGGCTGTCTCCAGTTAAGCTGGTTGCTCAGCTCTCCCTGGAGCCAAAGCAGAGAGGAAAGTGCAGCATTTAATCTGTTCCTTAAGCAGGTACATAAAATAGAGCAGATTAATCATGACCTAAACCCCACCATGTTATCTTTGTCCCCATAATCTGTACAAGAACTTGAATGGACACCTCTTCCTCCAGCAAGGCCCAAGTCTGCTGTAGTTGAACACTTAACACAGGGCAGATTTGGAGAGCAGTGACATTTCCTTCCTTGCTGTGTGGGAATATTAAGTAACTTGCCTGAAGTGGCACAGAAAATCTGTGGCAGAGCCATGGGACTAAGTCAGAATTTCCAAATTCTAATCTGGTGGGCTAAAGCTGAAGCTGTCTCAATGTGAGATTGACCAGTGCCTGAAGAAAGGGGCCTGTAAAACACCTCTGTGATAGGCTCATACCTGTTGTTTGGCTTTGTGTAACAGATAGAGTTTCATGCTGAGTTTTCATGTCTTGGTTCACCATCCAAATTACATCCTGGCACAGAAGGTGCTGCTGCTCTGAGCAGCTGACAGAACTGGAGCAGTGATAACTAGACATCTTGCCATTGCTTTGCTTTGCAAAAATAGTGACCAGCTTTGGCTGCACTTCAGATTCCAGTATCTCTTTCCAGCAAGCTCTGTGGGCGGTGCTGGAAAAGCATCTCAAGCATTTCACAGAATCACAGGGGTTGGAAGGGACCCTGAGAGATCATCGGGTTCAACCCCCCTGCCAGAGCAGGGTCCCTAGGACAGGGCGCACAGGTCGGTGTCCAGATGGATCTGGAATATCTCCAGAGAAGGAGACTCCACACCCCCTGGGCAGCCTGTCCCAGGGCTCCCTCACCCTCACCAGCAAGAAGTTCTTCCCCACATTGGTGTGGAACTCCCTGTGCTCCAACTTGAGCCCATCGCCCCTTGTCCTGTCCCCACAGACACTGAGCAGAGGCTGCCCATGGCCCCCTGGGTCCCACCCTTCAGCTCTTGAGAACCAGTGATCAGATCCCCTCTCAGTCTTCTTCTCTCCAAGCTGAACAGCCCCAGCTCCCTCAGCCTTTCCTCCCAGGGGAGATGCTCCAGGCCCTTCAGCATCTCCACACCCTTGTCTGGACTCTCTCCAGGAGATCCCTGGCTGGTTGATCCTAGGGAGCCCAGCACTGGACACAACACTCCAGGTGGGGCCTGAGCAGGGCAGAGCAGAGGGGGAGGATCCCCTCCCGTGACCTGCTGGCTACATTCCTTTTACTCCACCCCCAGGATCCCATTGTCTCTCTCAGCCCCCAGGGCACACTGCTGGCTCATGGCCACCCTGTCACCCACCAGCACCCCCAGGTCCTTCTCCACAGAGCTCCTCTCCAATGGATTCAGTAGCACTGCTTGGCTTGAAGGGTTGAAGCAGCTGCCAGACAAAGGGTTAAGGGCTTTATGAGCAGCCTCCTTTCTCTCTCAAGAGAATTAAGAGATGAAAGTGAGCCGCTTGCCTTTTCTTTCTGGGTGTGAGTAACCACATCGTCGTCCCTGCCCGCTGGGTTTCCAGGCAGAGCCTAATTGGCAGGTGAACTGAGCAGAGCCCTGTAGCCAACTGACTTTCCATTTTCCTGCTTTTAGATTTTAAAAGATTTTCTGTTCTCAACAATTGTGTCTTTTTTTTTTTTCCTCTGTGTTTTAAATGTTAAGTGTTCCCTAATGAATGCAAAGCCTAGTGGAAGTGACCTGCTTTGAAATGAGAAATAAACTGTTTTTCATGGCAAACCTGGGCCTTCTTGGCACAATTTTGATTTACACCTAAATTGGGTGCCCTTGGAGAGGTGGGCAAGGGGGAAGTGTCCTTTCTTCTTCTGGGGGAGACTGGCTGGAGAGCTGTCAGGAAGAGAAGGACCTGGGGGTGTTGGGTGACTGCAGGATGAACATGAGCCAGCAGTGTGGCCAGGGGGCCAGGAAGGCCAAGGGCATCCTGGCTTGTGTCAAAAATAGTGTGGCCAGTAGGTCTGGGGAGGGGATGGTGCCCCTGGACTGGGCACTGGTGAGGCTGCAGCTGGAGTGCTGGGTCCAGTTCTGGGCTCTTTACCATAAGAAGGACATTGAGGTTCTTGTGTGTGGCCAGAGAAGGGCAACCAGGCTGGGGAAGGGGCTGGAGGGCAAATCCTCTGAGGAGCGGCTGAGGGAGCTGGGGGTGTTGAGCCTGGAGCAGAGGAGGCTGAGGGGAGCCCTTCTTCCCCCTGCCCTGCCCTGCCCTGCCCTGCCAGGAGGTGGCAGAGAGGTGGGCGATGGGCTCTGCAGCCAGGGGCCAGGAGCTGGGAGGAGGGGCAATGGGCTCAAGCTGCCCCAGGGCAGGGTCAGCTCAGCTGGGAGGGCAAAGTTCTTCCCTGGCAGAGTTGTGGGGCTGTGGCACAGGCTGCCCAGGGAGGGGCTGAGTCCCCAGCCCTGGGGGTGTTTAAAAAAAGGGTTGATGAGGTACTTAGGGAGATGGTTTAGCACAGGATGGGAATGGTTGGACTTGATGATCTCAAAGGTCTTTTCCAACCTGGTGATTCTGGGATTCCCTTCTGCATCCTGTTGTGCCAGCTTCTGCTTTGCTGAGTAGCTCTCTTGGAGGCCAGCATTGCTTGTCACCACACTTACCTCCTGTGCTCACCTTGGAGGATTCAGAGATGGAACTGGGTGTGGATGTGACTCAGGAAAGCTGAAGTTACCATGCAGCTACAGGCACTTGGGGAGAAACCTCCAGAAAGTGGGTGCCTTGCTGCAGCAGAAGGTGGAAGTGTGAAGGGCCAGAAGGAGCCATGGTCTAGAAAGGTTTAGCAACTCCTGCTGAGCTGGAGAACAAACTTTGGGGATGCTCTTGCATAAAACTTCAGTAAACTTGCTGAGAAACCATCAGAGTGGACCATCTTTATCTGTAAGTGATGAAGCAGGTGTCTTTCACTGCCACCCTTTAGGATGTACTGAGTGAGGTCACTTCTCTCTTCAATACATTTTTCATTCTTTATACTGGAGTTTGAGTGGAGGCTGAAGCCCTGTAATCTCCTCTCAGCTGAAGATTGAAACAGGCCCTTCTTCTGGTTGCTTGGAGTGGACCAGAAGACCTTCAGTGGTCTTTTCCACTCTTAATTATACCATGACTTATGAATGGTAGGACTCATTTCTTACAGCAGTGGCTGCTTAATGTACTTAAATGTATGTTCATAGGTATAAAATACATGCAAGAGCTCAAAGGGTGAGCCACCTCTGAACTTCCCTCTTCCAAACAGTAAAATTACTTCCTCAGGGGAGGCAAGACCTTATTTCAGACCCAGGTTCTGAATCACATATGTGAGAGAAGTGATTTTTCTTTCTGGTGTGTAGCCTACGCATGTCTCCCACCTCCAGTTTGGGGAATTCAACCTCACAGTGAAAGAACCTGACCTGTCTCATTCGGGATGGAAACAGAGGGGGTGTTAGCTTGTAGTTTTGAGAAGAACAGAAGAAGGTAGATTAAGTTTGATCCATGGTTAGCTTTGTGTTTTCACTTTGGCAGCCAAATTGCAAACCCAGTTATTCACACAGACTTATTTCTAGCTGCTTGTGATTTATGGAAAGAGCTGGGAGATATTTTATGAGATAAGTCTCACTACTGTGGCAGAGGTCCAGCTTTAGTCAAAGCATTTTGTCTGCAGAAAATTCCCCTGCTGTCCCAGCTAGATATGATATTTCTCAATGCTTTTCTCAAACCATTTTTTTCCCCCTCAAACCAGTGACTTGCAGAGCTACAGATGATGGGACCGCTGTGGAATTCAGCCCCACGTGTGTGGGGCTGCTGATGTTTCACAGCAGCTTTCTGGGAGATAATTAGATATATTCTGAAAGGAAAACAGGAGTTTGCCAGTTGCTATGAAAAAAAAAAATCAATTTAAACATGTATAGGGTAGAAATATTTTCTCCTATTTTACCTAAAGCCACAGATTAATTTTGTTAGGCTGCAGTTCTGGTATCTCCACCAGATGCTCATGTACCACAGCAGTTGATGATGTGGGGTAGTGCTGGGATAATATGTTTTCTTGGAGACTTTCATAGCAGTTGCTTGCATAAGGGGCTGTTGTTAAGCAGACATTGTGAGGATGTCCTCATGGACCCTTCTGTAGATGCCTGAGGACACAAAGCATTCAGGCCAGCAGAGATGACCTCTTTATCACAGAATCATAGGGGTTGGAAGGGACCTCAGGAGATCATTGGATCCAACCCCCTGCCAAAGCAGGGTCCCTAGGACAGGGGATGGAATCTCTCCAGAGAAGGAGACTCCACACCCCCTGGGCAGCCTGTCCCAGGGCTCCCTCACCCTCACCAGCAAGAAGTTCTTCCCCACATTGGGGGGAACTCCCTGGGCTCCAACTTGAGCCCATCACCCTTTGTCCTGTCCCCACAGACACTGAGCAGAGACTGCCCATGGCCCCCTGGGTCCCACCCTTCAGCTCTTGAGAACCAGTGATCAGATCCCCTCTCAGGCTTCTTCTCTCCAGGCTGAACAGCCCCGACTCACTCAGCCTTTCCTCCCAGGGGAGATGCTCCAGGCCCTTCAGCATCTCCACTCCTCTGGACTCTCTCCAGGAGATCCCTGGCTTTTCTATCCAGAACTAGACACAACACTCCAGGTGGGGCCTGACTAGGGCAGAGCAGAGGGGGAGAATCACCTCCTTTGACTCCTTTATGGTCTGAAGGAGCTGGGTTTCCAGTCAGTGTGATGTGGTGCTTCTAAATCTCCCCCTGGTACATCCCAGGGGAGGTGGCTGAGGCTTGCCTGTCAGGCAGGTGCTTTCAGTTCATGCAAGGAGGTTTATTAAGGAAGTAGCCACAAGAGGGAAGAAAAGGCAATGAAATAACTCATGTCTTGGAACTGCTGCTAAGAGGAGACAGCGTTACAGGCTGGGGAATGAAGGTGGATTCTTCCTGTGGTGTTTGGATCTCTGCACTTGGACTTGCTTGTGTGAACTGCTGAAAACAAAATGTGCTGTAAGTCAGTGCATGGGATTGCTATGGATATCTTCTGACCTTAAGAAGGCATCAGCATGACTTTGTCCTTTTACTTTAGAGGTTCCTGCCCTGGTTGGATCAGTATCTATAGGCTTTTTCAGACAACAGGCTTGGAGCAGTTCAGGGTGTTTGCTTACAGTCCCACATATGAGGAGCAGTTTGTGTTAACTGGTTGATATGTAGTACAATGCTTGCAGCCTGGAATAGAGCTCTTGCCAGCACATCTGTTGTTTCTCACCTCAGGTACAGTGTCAGCCCCTTGGCCACCTGATGTCTGCTTGTACCACACCACTCTCTAGTCCCTTGAAAATGATTTCTTTGGTTGCCCAAGTCTCACTTTTCCCTTCCTGCTCCATCCAGTGACATGTTTCTCTTTAGTGGGTTGTAGTAAATGTTTTCTGGTTTAGAAATATCACAGAATCACAAGGATGGAAAAGACCTTTAAGATCAAGTCCAACCATTCCCATCCTGTGCTAAACCATCTCCCAAAGTACCTCATCTACCCTTTTTTTTAAACACATCCAGGGAAGGTGACTCAGCCCCCTCCCTGGGAAGCCTGTGCCACAGCCCCACAACTCTTTCAGGGAAGAACTTTTCCCTCCCATCCAATCTAAACCTGCCCTGGTGCAGGTGGTGAGAAGGTCTCCCCTCAGCCTCCTCTTCTCTAGACTAAACATCCCCAGCTCCCTCAGCTGCTCCTCATATGATTTGCCCTTCAAATATCATATCTAGCTGGAACAGCAGGGGAATTTTATGCTGACCTGGTCCCTGCCTCACCTTGCTACACCTTCAGCTGTGCAATTCCCTTCTGGCTTTTCCACTGGCTGTGCATCACCTCTTGACATGTGCAGCCTCTCAGGACAAGCTGCTGCTCTAAGATGTTGACATACCAAGCAAAAAGCTGATGTTTACACTGAGGTTTTTTACTTCTAATTCAGCTCCCCCCCCCACTCCATATAACCCTAAAATTTCAGCTTTGACTTTTCTAGACTTTAGTTCATTGTCTAGTTCATCTCAGTGCAGCTCATTGAAGCAAGATCTGTGTCTTTTTACCAGAATCCTTCTGGCAGTCTCCAACAAATGATTTGGTCAATGAGCCAATGGGATCCTGGGGGGCATCAGGAGTGTGGGCAGCAGGTGACAGGAGGGGATCCTCCCCCTCTGCTCTGCACTGGTCAGGCCCCACCTGGAGTGTTGTGTCCAGGGCTGGGCTCCCTGGGATCAACCAGCCAGGGATCTCCTGGAGAGAGTCCAGAGGAGGGACAGAGATGCTGAAGGGCCTGGAGCATCTCCCCTGGGAGGAAAGGCTGAGGGAGCTGGGGCTGTTCAGCCTGGAGAGAAGACTAAGGGGGGACCTTATTAATGTTTATAAATATCTGAAGTATGGGATGCAGGGGGAATGGGCAGCCCCTTTTCAGTGTCTGTGGGGACAGGACAAGGGGCAATGGCTGCAAGTTGGAGCACAGGGAGTTCTGCACCAACATGTGGAAGAACTCCTTCCCAGTGAGGGTGAGGGAGCCCTGGGACAGGCTGCCCAGGGGGGTTGTGGAGTCTCCATCTCTGGAGAGATTCCAGCCCCATCTGGATGTCTGTCTGTGCAGTATGAACTGGGGAGCTCCTCTGGCAGGGGGTTGGACCCGATGAGCTCTGGGTGTCCCTTCCAACCCCTGTGATTCTGGGATAACACAATGAAACGACTTGATTACCACGGGTCTGTTCCATTTCTCAAAGAACCAGCTGAAAGCTCTCAGTCTTTTCTTCTGACAGATCCTAAAGAAACTGAAGGGCCTTGCCTTGGAGACAGAAGCTGAGCTGGAGAGGCAGGATGAAGCTCTTGATTCCATCACTACCTCCGTCGACCGCGCGACGCTGAACATTGACAAGCAGAACCGCAGGATAAAGAAGCTCACGTAGCGCCCACAGGAGCCACTGGGGATGGTACAGTGAGGAAGAGGAGGGTTGGGGAGCTGTGTTCTTCAAGCCTGTTCCTTTAACAAGACACTTTGATTGCATGGGAGGCGTTGGCAATGTTGTCTGGAGTACCCCGTGCTGCTGTTGAATTCCTGAGGGGTTTGAAACTGTTTCCAGCCTTTGGATGATGTTTGAAGGCTGCTTTGGGGTTAAAAAGGCCAAGATTTTTTTTAATTGCAGGGAAACAGTGATAGTAGATTTACTACAGAAAATCTGTAAATAGGAAGGGTTGTGAGATATAACCTGAATCAACTTTTATGTGCTTGGTTTTATGTTGCTGCTTTTGAAAGTTTGAGGGGTTTGTTTTTTTACTACAATGAAGAAGTGAGAGAGGAATGAACTGCATATGAGACTACTTTAGATGATTACAGCCTATTAATTCTCTCTCTGAGTCTTTCTTTGAAATAGTTAAGAGCTGAACTAAGGGCCAGATGTCTGACTGCAAATCATTGAGGTGGTGGGGTTGGGGTTTTTTTTTTGCTAACTTAATGCTGAGGTGAGCAAATGATGGTGATAAAACCTTGTGTTCCCTGAGCAAATTGTTTTAATAGGTTTCAATCATGCTTTTAATGTATCCAGAAATTTTATAAGACTAATGAAGACTTAATGGCTGCAGCTGTCTGTTGCCATGTCCTGGGAAATCAAGAGAAGGTGAGTTAACATGCATGTATTTGTAGAGGCACCTACTTATTGAATAGATCAGGGTGGGATTTTTTTTTGCCATTTGATAAATGTTTTGCTTAAGTCACTTTTAAAAAGTAAGTGTGGAAGTTCAATACATGCTTCTGCTTTGCAAAAAGGGACTGGTGATCTTCCATGATCATCTGCATGTTTTTGTGTCTCTTATTTTTCCCCTTTAGACTGCACATGTAGTGAAGGAGTTGATTGAGTGGAGAAAGGGATTCTCTTCACAAGCAGATTTATTTGGCTCTTAGAGTTCACTTTTCTATCCCTCACTTGCACACAGTGGTTTTGTATATTTGGTAACACCCTGATGTGGGATGCAGTGTCCCCAGAGCATCCTGAACATAGCATGGTCCCTAAATACCCCATTGGATCTGGGATCCCATGCCTTTAATGGATCTTAGTGGAAGATCTCTTGTCCCTTTTCTTCTCTGTCCTTCATTTTCCAAGGATCTCCATACTGTTTCTTCCTGACTCTCTAAACAGGAACTTCATGAGTTGTGTGGAGCATCACATGGGTTTTGTATGTCTACTCCAGATTCACAGCTGAAGGGTCTGTGGTCAGAGTTGTAGACATCTGGATAACATCTGATAGACAGATGTACCATGACTACCTTGTGGCTTTTATTTAATGACATTAACTGGTGGTGAAGCATTTCAACACTTCTTGTAGACCTGTACTTCTGAAACAGAAGGGAATACTGTGAATTGTCTAAAAGGTTTTGGCTCCATCAGGGCTGTGGAGACCTTTTCCCCTCCTAATGATACTGTATCAAAGAGATTCCAGGTAATCTTATCACCTGTGGCAGAGAACTCACATTTCATCAATTCCTACAGTTTACCAGCTATTTAAATTCAAAGCAGCTGTTGGAGTTTGTCCCTTTTTTTGTTGAGTTTTTTTTATATTAAAAAATTCTTCTTGTATTGCTTTCAAATACAACACTTTTGGTGCAATATTTTTACCTAGTGAAGCTCAGAACTGTTTATTCCACTGACAGTTGATGTGACATTTTCCTGTTGCAGAGTAATTTAGCCTCCCTTTACAAGCAAGGTGCAGTAAATCACGTGGAGTATGTTGTTTTCAAGCTCTTACTCTACTTTGTTTTGTATTACTTCCTATTAGTTGTTAGTGTTGGAGTAAAGTACTTCTGCACCTCGAGTTCTTCATTTACAGTCCAAGTTGTTACTGGCATGCACTTTACCTACTTGCTGAGTATGGTGATTATATATATATATATATACACACTCTATACTGTGAAATAAATATTGTCTGGGGTTCTTTTCTTTGTTTCTGATACCCAAATCACTGTTGGTTTTCTGTGAAAGGAAGATGCATTTACCCAACTGATGATTTCTTGAATTTAGAGGTACCCTTTGCACACCTTGTGTGTTCACTGAACCCAGTGCTGCCTGGGAATGAATCTCTACACTGAAAAGACTCCAAACCAGGACTGCCAAAAGTAAATACTAATTACACACTGTTTAATTTAGCATTCTTTGTGCCATACTTTTTATTATTGTGATTTTTAGCACTGGCTGTTGCATCTGATTCAGTGTTTTGTGGTTGGTGTGAGTCCAACATGTCCATGCTAAAGCAAAACCAATTGTAATGTTGTTTGTAAGAACTGACCTGTTCTAGAGCTGTAGATTAGCTGAATTTCATGTGCCTGGAGGACTTTCAAGCTGTAATTTCTTCTTATTAAATATCTTGGAATAGTGATCTTCTCTCTTGTATTCAGTTGACTAAAGTACCAGTAGATGCTGCTCTATCCACCCCCTTCTTGTATGGTGGGACAGGATTTAATGTAGCACTTCTTGTAGGGTTGGGCTTTAAGATAGGAGCTTGGCTTTGAATTAAAAAAAACACCCCAATGATTGTTGACTGGTGGAATGGAATCAGAGAATCCCAGACTGGTCTGAGTTGGGAGGGACCCCAAGGATCACAGAGCTCCAACCCCCTGCCACAGGCAGGGCCACCAACCTCCAGGCCTGGAGCTACACAAGGTTGCCCAGGGCCCCAGCCAACCTGGCCTGGAACACCCCCAGGGACGGGGCACCCACCCCCTCTCTGGGCAGCCCCTTCCAGCCCCTCACCACTCTCTCTGCACAGAACTTCCCCCCAGTCTCTCCTCTCCCCCTTCCCTCCTCCAGCTTCACTCCAGCCCCCTTGTCCTGCCAGTCTCTGCCCTTCCCAAGAGCTGATTCCCCTCCTGTTCCTGGGGTCCCTTCAGGGACGGGGAGGCTGCACTGAGGTCCCCCCACAGCCTTCTCTTCTCCAGGCTGACCCAGCCCAGCTCCCTCAGCCTCTCTCCCTAGGGGAGCTGCTCCAGCCCTCTGAGCATCCCCGGGGCTCCTCTGACCCCTCTCCAACATCCCCACATCTCCCTTGTGTTGGGCCCCAGCTCTGGCCACAGGACTCCAGCTGGGGAGGGCAGAGCAGAGAGGGACAATCCCCTCCCTGTCCCTGCTGCCCCCCCTGTGCTGATGTGAATGTCAGCTGTCCTCAGCTCAACACTGACATGGGTGAAAGTCACCACAGTGTCCTGCAGACTTGCCCAGGAACTGCTCCAGGTCTTAGGGTGGACCAAGAATGTTACCTAGGTGAGGGTTAGAGATAGAATTGTAGGATAACTTTTGCCTTTTATATGGACAGTTTGTTTCTTTGCAGGTCATTTGTGACACTGTGAAAAGTGGGGGAGGCTTTGTCTTTAAGAGACCAGAGGAAAAAAGCTAATAAAAGAGATTTTTTAACCTGAAAAATAACAAGGTTGTGCTTAGGAAGGGTTTCTGAGCTCCTGCAAAACAGGAGGTGATTGTACTGTATCAGATGGGAGGTTTATAATCCCCTCTGTGTTCATGGCAGTGATGAGTGAGCCTGAAATGCCTGGAGCTTACATGTATTTCTGCTTGAGGGTTTGAATGTCTCCTGTGGAATCACTGGTAATAAACATGGCACTTTGCAATCCTCAGACAAGCAGTGTAAGGAGCTTTTTTTTCAGGCAATTAATTAATTTAACCAAAGCCTCATAATAGCTGTCTGTGTTTCCAAAGCCAGTGCTTTGAAACCACTGCTGTGCTCTTCACAGAAGGAAATGGAGCAAAACTGCTTGCAAGGGTTGGAGCCTGCCCCTGGGAAGAGCTTTTTTGGGAGAGAAATTGGCTGTATTTACTTTTTACTATGACAGAACATGGCAGCAGGAGCCCTTGCCTCTGCTTGGTGTGTGAGCAACGTCAAAGCTCAGCCCAAGAGAGGGGAAAAACTAATTTTGTAATGGTCCTAAGTCATAGGTTTAAGAGCTGAGCTTTGCAGAGTAAACAGCTCTTGGCTCACCTGCCACCCTGGGCTCATGTGTGAAACTCAGAGCTCTGTTCAAGGCTCCTAACAGAGCTGCTTGGGCTTGTCAGAGAATCATAGACTCACAGTCTGGTCTGGGTTGGAAGGGACACCAAGGGTCCCAGAGCTCCAACCCCCTGCCACAGGCAGGGACACCAACCTCCAGGCCTGGAGCTACACAAGGTTGCCCAGGGCCCCAGCCAACCTGGCCTGGAACACCCCCAGGGACGGGGCACCCACCCCCTCTCTGGGCAGCCCCTTCCAGCCCCTCACCACTCTCTCTGCACAGAACTTCCCCCCAGTCTCTCCTCTCCCCCTTCCCTCCTCCAGCTTCACTCCAGCCCCTTGTCCTGCCAGTCTCTGCCCTTCCCAAGAGCTGATTCCCCTCCTGTTCCTGGGGTCCCTTCAGGGACGGGGAGGCTGCACTGAGGTCTCCCCACAGCCTTCTCTTCTCCAGGCTGACCCAGCCCAGCTCCCTCAGCCTCTCTCCCTGGGGGATCTGCTCCATCCCTCTGAGCATCCCCGGGGCTCCTCTGACCCCTCTCCAACATCCCCACATCTCCCTTGTGTTGGGCCCCAGCTCTGGACACAGGACTCCAGCTGAGGAGGGCAGAGTGATGGAGCCAGTGGGAAGAGACCTGGCTTGGGCTTTGCCTGTCGTGGTCTTATCCCTGGCCAGTCAGCCTGTGCTGTCACCCTTCTGCCTTGTCAGGGGAAATACAGCCTGTGGGGACCAGCTGTGTGTGAGACAGGACATAGTGCAGGTGGAACAAGCACCCTGGATTCATGTTGCCACCTGTTTGAAGTGGGAGAAGTGTTTGCTCAATGGTTTAAAAGTCCATCCTGGCTTCTGTCAAGTGGTTTAATTTTAAACCAGCTGGTTTTAACCCTTTTGTGCTTTGGCAGCAAGGGGTTAAAGCAATTCAACACCAAAATTAAAACCCCTCAGTTCAGGATTGGGGCTTTTTTCTTCTAATTGTTTTTTTTTTCCCAAGAGTTTAATTAGATTTTGGATCCTTCAGGCTGGGGGGGGGGGGGGGAATAAGATCTGAAGTGACCCAGGCAGAGGTCTGTATCATAAGCTATTGCCTTGGAGCAAGTGGTGCACCTTGACCATACCAGCCTGATGCAGCTCCTAGTATGTAGTTAAGCCTTAAATGGTCCAGTATCCAAAAGTTGTCTGTCTGGGTGTTAGGCATGTGCCCTGCTGCTCTGAGCTTCTCCTTCTTGGCCCTGGATTTGGTGCAGCCTAAAGAAAAACCCATGGAGCTAGAGCTGCCCTGGCTTTTTCTGTGGCAGCTAAAGCTTTGAACCATAAGGATGCTCACAGGGTTGAGACAGTAGTGAGGAAGAGGGAGAGGGATGGGGCTTTCAAAAGGTTGGTGTAGAATTGGGTGAAAGCCCTGGTTTTGCTGGCTGAGAACTTATTCAGGAGCTGACAGCAAAGAAGGAACTTTGCAGGACTGGGTGGAGGGGAGGGGAATGGTGCTTGGGATTTCTGCAAGAGGAAATTTGCTGTGCTGGGTGGGAGGGGACAGCTTCAGGGAGGAGAAGGACACTGGAGGTGGAAGATCTGCTCTTAGTCTGACTGGGTTTCATTCCTGGCACTGCCACAGGCTGTCAGCCTTGTGTATCACTTGGGATTTAGTTCAGATCCTTGCAGTGTGCTCCCTTTGCATCAGCTGGAAACAAGAGTCTTTCCTATAGGTGTTTCACTTGCTGCTCTGTTACACAGAAGTATCAGTGTTTCCATCTCTTCAGTACCCTAAAAGAGCTCATCATCCTGAGTCCTAGTCTGGGTTCAAAGTGCCCATCCTTGTGTGGAGTGACTTTTGGGATTAGGGGAGCAAACTCAGCAGTTCTGAGTGCTGGGAATGAGTGTTGAACCCACTGGAACCTCTCTCCCAGTGAATTACTGGGGTGTGTCCCCATTCCACAGGTGGTGGAAACAGAGACACCCAACTTGATGGGTTTAAGGATCAGCCTGCAAGGACTAAGCCACAGGCTGGACTTAAACTCGGAAGCTTAGGGTGAGAGGCAGGACCATCTTCTAACCCTCTGTGAAGTTCCTGAGGCTTTTGATCATTGTGTAGCCTTTCTCATGGCTTGTAAAACACTGCTGAACACTGGCTCCTAGCTCAGGCAGTGAGGGTGTGTTGTGGTTATGCATCAGTGCAGAATATCTAGTGCTTTTGAGAAGCAATCACAGGATCTTAGGGGTTGGAAGGGACCTCCAGAGCTCATTGAGTCCAACCCCCCTGCCAAAGCAGGGTCCCTAGGGCAGGTCACACAGGTCGGTGTCCAGATGGAGCTGGAATCTCTCCAGAGAAGGAGACTCCACACCCCCTGGGCAGCCTGTCCCAGGGCTCCCTCACCTTCACTGGGAAGAAGTTCTTCACAGTGCCCAAGAGGCACGCTCGGTGCCATCACCCAGCCCACTGGCACCTTGTGGGATCTTCAGGAAACCAGGAACATATTGAGTGTTGAAAGGGTTGTTGGGCACTGGAACAGGCTGCCCAGGGAGGGGGTTGGGTCACCAACCCTGGCTGTGTTTAAAAGATGAGGGATATGGTTTAGTAGAAGACAGGAACGGTTGGACTCGACGATCTCAAAGGTCTTTTCCAACCTGGTGGTTCTGTGATTCTGATTCTGTGATTCTTCCACATCTTGGTGTGGAACTTTCTATGCTCCAACTTGCAGCCATTGCCCCTTGTCCTGTCCCCACAGAGCACTGAGGAGATGCTGCCCATTTCCCTGTGTCCCAAAAAGGAACATCTACTCATAAACGTTCTGTTTTCATCCATGTGGGGCATGTTTTCAGTGCAGTGCTGTTTACAACCATGAGGACACAGAGACAGGAGAGGGTAATGTTAAGTACACAGCAATGCCAAGGACTCCCTTCCATGATGACATCTCCATCCAGCCCTCCCTGTGTTACCAAGCTGCTGAACTCCAGAGGCTGGAAAAGGAATCTGTGCTTGGTGCAACAGTTTCCAGGTCTTGAATTCTCCTTTAGGTAACGAACCTCATGGGCTGCCTCCATTCTTGACCTTCTAACTCCTGCATGAGAAGCAAACCATGCTGCAGGCATGCATTGTCTTCTCTAATACACTGTATTAATGATTAATTAATTTAACACAAGGATTTGGGCTAAGAATTTGACTGGGCTTGCTGGGTATGCTGCATGGTGAGTACTGGAGGGTCTATCAGCTTGAAGTTGTCTCACAGCATTGAGGAAGTTGTGTCAACATCACTGCCTGAGGTGGTAACAGGTATAGAAATTGGTATGTACCGTGGTAAGGCCTCAAAATTAACTTATTAATTATTTAATAATTTATTAAACCACATGTTTGCTGTTATGACTGTGTGCCAAGCCTTTCCCTTTAGCTAAAGCAAGGGTGGGCTGGAAATGGTGTTTTGCAGAATGAGAGAATAGAGATATCAAAGGGCAATCAAGTGATGATGGATGCACCAAACCTCTTGGGCATCTTTTCTCCTGGCTCTGGTTTCAGAGGGCTTGCAGCTCTGACAGGTTTCACATGAAGCTGCCTAATTCTGGACGCTCTTGGCCAAGCCAATGTTTCCATCTCTCTCATCTGAGCTGTATCAGTGCCAGCCAGGAACTGAGCATCATCTTCCTGGTTAGAAAGCCCGTATCCCATCCCAAAACCACAAGGAGAACAGTTTTCTCTCTGTTCCTTGGTCATGTTAGACTGAGCAGACAAACAGGAGGGGAACCAGCTTTTTAAAAGGGCAGATAATGGCAGGACAAGGGTGATGGATTGAAGCTGAAGGAGGGAAGGGTTAGATTAGATATTAGGGGGAAGTTCTTTACAGAGAGAGTGGTGAGGGGCTGGAAGGGGCTGCCCAGAGAGGTGGTGGATGCCCCAACCCTGGAGGTGTTCAAGGCCAGGTTGGCTGGGGCCCTGGGCAGCCTTGTGTAGCTCCAGGCTGGAGGTTGGTGGCCCTGCCTGTGGCAGGGGTGTTGGAGCTGATGATTTCTTGAGGTCCCTTCCAACCCCTATGATTCTGTGACTCACATCCTCCTGTAAGTACACAGACGTATTTCTTTAATGCATTCATAAAAATACAGAAATTAAAGCTGCTTGAATGAAAGCACAGCACAGGTTGGCTCCCAACACAGACTATTTGAGAAGCAATCTTTAGCAAGAACAGACTTTTTAAAAATTATTAGGAGCAGGGGACTTCTCCACCATCCAACTGTAAAGATTTTTTTAGGCTGTAGGAGTTACTGTGGACTCAAATCTGACAATTTTTATCACAAACACTGTGCAATTTAATTTCTCCCTTCGCATCCCAGCTCCCAAAGTTTGATCATTAAATGGAAATCTGATGGTTTAATCCATTTAATCAAGTAGTGAGCTCCTGGAGAGCAGACCTGCTGAGAAGGACCTGGGTGTCATGGGGATGAGACACTTCACATGAGGCAGCAGAGGCTCCTGCAGCTGGGAAGGGTGATGGGATCCTGGGCTCCATCAGCAGAGGGGTGGCAGCAGGGACAGGGAGGGGGTTGTCCCTCTCTGCTCTGCCCTCCCCAGCTGGAGTCCTGTGTCCAGAGCTGGGGCCCAACACAAGGAAGATGTGGGGCTGTTGGAGAGGAGTCAGAGGAGCCCCGGGGATGCTCAGAGGGCTGGAGCAGCTCCCCTAGGGAGAGAGGCTGAGGGAGCTGGGCTGGGTCAGCCTGGAGAAGAGAAGGCTGTGGGGGGACCTCAGTGCAGCCTCCCCGTCCCTGAAGGGACCCCAGGAACAGGAGGGGAATCAGCTCTTGGGAAGGGCAGAGACTGGCAGGACAAGGGGCTGGAGTGAAGCTGGAGGAGGGAAGGGGGAGAGGAGAGACTGGGGGGAAGTTCTGTGCAGAGAGAGTGGTGAGGGGCTGGAAGGGGCTGCCCAGAGAGGGGGTGGGTGCCCCGTCCCTGGGGGTGTTCCAGGCCAGCTTGGCTGGGGCCCTTGGCAACCTTGTGTAGCTCCAGGCCTGGAGGTTGGTGTCCCTGCCTGTGGCAGGGGGTTGGAGCTCTGGGATCCTTGGGGTCCCTCCCAACCCAGACCAGTCTATGATTCTATGACTTGGAGAAAACACCTCTTTTAAATCTTAGATGGCTTTCTGCCTGCCTGCCCCTGGGGTTGGCTTTCATCCTTGCTCTTCAGGGTCAGCCTGTGGCAGGAGGAGTTGTACTTGCCCCTGTCCTTCAGTGATTAAAATCTCCCTGCTGAGGAGGACACCAGAAATGTTAGGACTGGGCTACAGGTGGGCACTTGAGTGCCAAGTTTCCCCAGTGGAACATCTCAGCAGTGAAATACAGCTTCAGCATTAAAGTCAAAAGCATGAAGTGGGACAGGTGAGCTTGGAGCAGGTTTCTGCTGCTCAGCAATCCCTCTCCATTCCGCGCGACACTTCATCAGCCACTTGAGTCCCAACGTGCTTTAAGCTTCCCCTAAATCTTAAGCACATGTTGAAGTGTTTTGCTGACTAAGGGTGAGATTTAATAACAATGCCTGGGTTTTATTCAGTGCTGTCCATAAATGCCACAGCGTGGGGTTTCTAGAGCAGGGAAATGGTGGGTTGGGCCTGTCCGAAAGGCCAGGCCCAGGGGGTGGTGCTCATGAGCAGCACAAAGTCTAGTTGGGGACCAGTAATTAGGAGGGGTCAATATTAGGTCTAGTCTTGTTTAACATCTTCATTAATGGTTCAGATGATGGGGAAGAGTGTAGCCTCAGCAAGTTTGCAGGTGACAGCAAACTGAGAGGAGTGTCTGGTTCTCCAGGGGGTTGTGTTGCCATACAGAGGAACCTCAACAGCCGGGAGAAATGGGCTGGCAGGAACCTCATGAATTTCAGCTAGGAGAAGAGTGAAGTCCTGACCCTAGAGAGGAACAACCCCAGGCACCAGGACATAGAATCATGGAATGGTTTGGGTTGGAAGGGACCTCAAAGATCATCGAGTCCCACCCCCTGCCTTGGGCAGGGACACCTCTCACTAGACCAGGCTGCTCAAGGCCTCATCCAACCCGGCCTTGAACACCTCCAGGAAAGGGGCACCCACCACTTCCCTGGGCACCCCTCACCACCCTCGTAGTGAGGGGTGACACCCAGCTTGGTAGAAAAGGATGTGGGGGTCCTGGTAGAGATGCCAAAGAAGGTGAATGATATCCTGGGCTGTGTAAGGCCAAGTGCTCCCAACCCAGACCAGTCTGGGATTCTATAAACCCTCTCCTTTCACTGTCTCCATCACCCAGCAGAAGCAGGCATTGGAACCTGACCTAGGTGCTGCATTGGGTGCTTGACATCTGCATAAGAGACAGTCCCAGTTTAGGAATTAAATAGCAAAACCAAGGACAGGAACAACTAACAGGGCACATGAAAGAAATTACCAGGTGATGCAGCGTTGCTGTGCAGAGGGGCTCATCCTGCAGAGCTGTGCTGTGCCTGAGCACATCCTGCAGCAAGCTGAGACACCTGGATTTGCCTGCTTGCTTGATTTTTTTGCCTTCTAAAGGGTTTCTGAAGAACTTCAGAGATACAGGCTGTGTTCCCAGCTTTCCTGAGCAGTGGGTACAAGTCCTGCATTGAGTGCCTCAGTTTCCCTGCAGTTCTCATATTGTTGACCTGCAGAAATTGCTTTAAGGCTCATGGTTATCAAGTGACACTATAGGATCTGGATAGTAGAATTTATTGTTATATCTATGTTCTTAGCTTGCTGGTGCTACTCAAAGACTGTTCATCTCTCATGTTGATGAAGGGATTGAATGCTCCCTCAGTAAATTTGCAGATGACACTAAACTGGGAGGAAGTGTTGGTCTACATGAGGGTAGGGAGGCTCTTCAGAGGGATCTGAACAGACTGGACCCATGGGCTGAGACCAATGGGATGAAGTTTAACAAGGCCAAGTGCAGAGTGCTGCACATGGGACAGAACAACCCCCTGCAGCGCTACAGGCTGGGGGAGACTGGCTGGAGAGCTGTCAGGCAGAGAAGGACCTGGGGGTGTTGGCTGAACATGAGCCAGCAGTGTGCCCAGGTGGCCAGGAAGGCCAAGGGCATCCTGGCTTGTGTCAGAAACAGTGTGGCCAGTACATCTGGGGAGGTGATTGTGCCCCTGGACTGGGCACTGGGGAGGCTGCAGCTGGAGTGCTGGGTCCAGTTCTGGGCTCCTCACCATAAGAAGGACCTGGATGTCCTGGAGCGAGTCCAGAGAAGGGCAACCAGGCTGGAGAAGGGGCTGGAGGGCAAATCATATAGGAGCAGCTGAGGGAGCTGGGGATGTTTTGCCTGGAGAAGGGGAGGCTGAGGGGAGACCTTCTCACCACCTACAACTACCTGAAGGGAGGTTGTAGAGAGGTGGGTGATGGTCTCTTTAGCCAGGGGACAGGAGATAGGACAAGGGCAAATGGCCTCAAACTGTGACAGGGCAGGGACAGATTAGATGTTAGGAAAAACATTTTTCCTGAAAGAGTTGTCAGGGCTGTAACGGGCTGCCCAGCAAGGGGGTTGAGTCACCTTCCCTGGATGTGTTTAAAAACAAGGTAGATGAGGTACCTAGGGAGATGGTTTAGCAGAGGATGGGAATGGTTGGACTTGATGATCTTAAAGGTCTTTTCCAAGCCTGTAATTCTGTGATTCTCTCCTATCAAGCTTTTCTCTTCCAGTAGTGGCCACAATTCCCCTGCAAGTGGTATTTTTTTAGCCTGCTTTGCTATATCTGTAGAAATCCAAACTGTTGCAGGTTCTGCTCAGGAAATGAAAGTACTCCATCAGTCTTCACCCTAGCTGGGAAATGCAAGGAGGTCAGCTGGACCAGCACCCCCCAGGTGCCTGCTTGGTGCTGGCTGAGGGCAGGGTCTGAAATAGCATCCACGGTGGAAAGCCACTTAATGAGGTTTGCAGTGGCCTTTAGATGGGTGGCTGGAGTGTTTGGCAGAAAACTAAGGGGGTTTTGACTTTCTGCCTGTGGCAGGTGGAAAGAATTTGGCCTCAGACTTTAGTAACAGATGCCATTCTCCCTCCTGATTTTCCCTGCATGCTCAGGAAGGTGTTTTCAGCTCATGTTTGGTATGTTGTCCCCTTGGGATTCCAGTAACTTTTACTATAATAGGATTTTAATTTTAGCTTCTAATATGAAATTATGCTGGTCTCCAAGGTCCATGAGAAAAGAATTTCCAGCCCAGCTTTCTTCCATGGCTTCCTAGCTGTGAGCTGCAGCTGGGCAGGATGGGGGATCTATGGGAGGCCAAGTGCAAAACTTGTGGAGCCAGAGGTTAAAAAAAAAGACCAAAAGGTGAAATTCATGGCTGATGGTGCTTTGGTGTGACTTTCTGACACCTCTGTCTCCAGAGAGACTAATTCCTGCTCTCAGGAAAAGCCTTCACTCTTTCTGCAAGCCTGAGGGAGCCTTACTGTGCCAGGTTCTGGGGAGAGGGGAATGGTCCTTGGCATCTCAAAGGGCCATGGATTATACCTGTGTTCATCCCACCTGGCTGTAGACACGTGTTTGAGATATCTACATGATAGCTGTGGTCACCTTAGGGTTACTGCATAGTCAGTGGATAGGGATTTGCAGCTCCAGAGGGCAATTCAGCCTGCCTTGCAGAGGGGGAAGACATGCTCCCTGGTTGCAACTGTCTCTCCTCATTGACTACAGAAGAGCAGAGGGTGCCTAGAGACCTAAACCTAGACCTTAAGTGAGGTAATCAGACTGTGAGCATCATCTGCAAGATCTAAATCTTGATCTGCAGGATCTAAACCTTGCAGAATCAGGCTTTTGAAGCAAAGCAGAGCAGCTCAGCATCACTGAAGAAAGCCTAGATGATGGCAGTGTCCTCCAAGGGATCCAGATCTAGTCAAAGTTCAGTGCAATCAGCGTTTCAAAGAGTTGGCCACAGAGTCAAAAGGGAGCTCAGAATTTCAAGGAATTAATATGTCAGGATGATGTAATACACTCAGACTAATTCCCAGCTATTATTGAAAATGCAATATACATTTACACTCACTTTTCAATTTCTCACTCTTATTAAAAAAAATAAAAACCTCAGGTTTATTGAAATATTCAAACCACATCAAATGGGCTGAAGCTCATTGTTACTGTTGTTTATGCTGGCCAAAAAAAAAATCACTGCTGATGCCTTGAATGAATCCAGCAGAGCTGCAAAGGGCTGTGTACACTCTGATCAAAATAAAGACTGTAATAAAGCAAGTCACTGAGGGAGTGATGGAGAGCTCAGTAAGGCATGAAAACAGCCTGTTCAGTTGCTTCAGTGTGAGTGATACCCAACTAGTCACAGAATCACAGGATCACAGGGGTTGGAAGGGACCCCCAGAGCCTATGGGGTCCAACCCTCTGCCAAAGCAGCTCCCTAGGACAGGGGCTGGAATCTCTCCAGAGAAGGAGACTCCACACTCCCTGGGCAGCCTGTCCCAGGGCTCCCTCACCCTCACTGGGAAGAAGTTCTTCCACATATTGGTACAGAACTCCCTGTGCTCCAACTTGAGGCTCCTTGTCCTGTCCCCACAGACCACTGAGAAGAGGCTGCCCATTTCCCCATGTCCCACACTTGAGATATTTATAAACATTATTAAGATCCCCTTTTAGCTTTTCAAGGCTGAACAGCCCCAGCTCACTCAGCCTGTTCTCACAGGGGGGATGCTCCAGTCCTTTAATCACCTCCGTAGCCTCCTCTGGACTCAATCCTGTATCTTGATTTTTTTCTCTCCTGACAGTCACCTACATGACCTGAAATTATAATGTACAACATTTGTTATGAGAGGTTTTTTTTTTTCAAATAATAATAAAAAAATAAATCCTGAAGGATTTTCCAAAAATATTGGCTGGCATTGAGGTTTTAGGACTCTTTTCAAAGGCTTCATTCACCCAAAGCTGATGCCTTCAACGGTGATGAAACACAACTCTCTATTTCTTGCAGTATTTTAAGCAGCTTTTTTTTCATAGAGCTGGTTGGTTGAGGGTTTTATGGTAAGGAAAATAGATATCATCTAGCAATGACTTTCAGGCTGGGGAATTTTAAATAAACCCCAGTCATTCAGAAAACATGTCCTGTTGTCTCATAGTCCCTAATTTCAAAGGTCCTAGATATGCAGGTTCCAGGCCAAAATTGTACTGCATTTCTCCTGGCTCTGCTTTTTTAAGTGACTGAGAGGGAAAAGCAATGTGCCCCCTGATTATGCTGCTTCATGAACACCTGCAGGGCTGTAGACTTGTTTGCTCCTGTCTTCCAGACATTGCTGAGCACTGAAGTTCTTCAAACATCATCTCCCAGGTCCCAGACTCATCGTGTTCCAGACAGGAAAACCCAATGACATATTTTTCCAGGTTCTTCCAGGTAACCTGGACTAACTGGATTTATTGCATGTATTAAGATCTGCCTCCTCACCTCTCATTTCATTATTTCATTTACAAAGCAAGAAGGGATACCCTCTCCCCCCTCCCCATAGCATTCTTTGAACGCTGCTCCTATCAGCCACAGATCTCTGTGGCTGTGTTTGACCTGCATTCTTTATGCATCCCATGAATTTTGATGTGTTTGAAATAACTTGGCTTGATGTGAGCTGGAACATGCAGCTGAACCAGAATGTTTCAATCATCCTGTGGTTTGGAGCTGGCTGGTTTAATGCTATAACTGAGGGTGCAATATGGAATCCATTGAAAAGCCTGTAATAATGTTGGAGCTAAACAGATGAGAATACCATTATTTTTGTCTGAATGACCAAAAAAAAGCCCCAAAACCCTAAAAAAAAAATAAAAATCTAACCTAGTTCAGCTTGAATCAAGGAGATACCACTCCCAGAATAATCTGAAGTCCAGTTCAGCCAGGGTGGTGGATGTGTTGGAGAAGGGTAACCTGAATAAAATGCCTTGGCAGATGGCACCAAGAGATCTTGTGCTCCAAGTGCCCTTCAGTAGATATGAGGAGGGGTAAAGAAAGGAGCCTGGTCCAAAAGGGGCCAACAGGCATAAGGGCAAACAATGAAGCATGTTTTGCATCGTGCTTAAGTTATTCCAGGATTTGAGCTTCTTCCCTTTGTGTTCTCCTGTCCCCCATCCTCCACCTTATTTCTCCTTTTGCTTCTTCAAACATCCTGTTTGTCCCACCTGAAGCCACAAAATGTACTTGGGCCGTTGTTTTGCTGTGCCAGTGCTGGTCCCCTCTGCCCCCCACATCTGCTTATCTCCATCCCAGCTGGCATGTGTCTTTGGGCAATGTTTCCAGGAAGGTTGAAAGTATTTGTAGTCCTGCCTGTTTCATCTCACACTTAATCTGGCAATGGAGGGAATGGCCTGCTCTCTCCTCCCTCTGGCCCCAGCCACGTGTTCCCTCTCTCTCCCTTGTGCTGGACCTACTAATTGGACTTTGGAGAGGTGAATGCGATTGATGAGCTGAGCTGATGTCAACCTCCTCAGTTTCCTGTCCAACCTGCCAGTTACTCTGATTTACCACCTGCTTGGACAATTGCCAGAGTATCAAAATGTAGGGTATGGAAACCACATAGCTGGAGAAGGAGAAGGGGGGTCACTGCTCACAGGAGCAATTTACACCAGATTCAGTGTAACATCAGCCCACATCCCATGCTGCAGCCATGAGGATGGGAAATGTGTATCAGCTGGCTGAAGCTGTGATGGAGCAAGGTATCTTGACAGCATAGAGCTCATCATGAGTGGAAAGTCAGACCAGTTTGGATAAGCTTATGGTCCCAGTTCCTACCAATGAATTCCCCTTAGCCAGACCCCAGTGATACAACACTGACCCAGGTTAGTAGATACCTGGGTTAAGTATTTCCTAACCCAAGGCACTGCATGTGTTACACTAGTGATGAGCTGGGACCTGTGGCTTCCTCTGCCTCTTGGCCCTTAGGTCATTACTCTGCCAACTGCAAAGGGTCAGGCAGCATGAAAAATGAGCCAGCACACAGTTGTCCCACCCAAATGGTTTTGATCCAGGCCAGTTCAGTTCTGTTGGCTTGATGCTTTGTGTGTCATGGGGTTGCAGAGGCATAGACTCACAAGGGAGCTGCCTTGCACCATCAAACTCAGAGTATTAGCCTGTGTTTTGCTGGGGGCTGCAGCAAGAGGAGACCCACCATGTGGCTCAACAGTTCAGAGCTTCACATTGTGACAGTGCTTTGGTTCTTTTTCAGAAGCTTATACATTTTTATACATCACCTTGCACATAGACTCATTCCATGGAAGGAGTCTCCATGCTCTGCAGTTAGGATAGCCGCTTCCTAACCCACCCAGGACAATATAACCAACCTAAATCCCACCCTCAGCAGTCTATCTCAAGGACATTGTGGTACCAAGCTGTGGGCTGAACGGGTTCTTTCAGAGCTGGGAGCATTTTGTGTTCAGCTTCCATAGTGCTTGCTGATGCCAAAGCCTTTCTGTCAGGTTTGGGATTGCCTGGACTAGGAAATGGCTTCTGAAGCCCTTGGGAAAGATGATAGTTATAAGTAGCCATCACTTTACCCAACAACAACCTGCTGATGCTCCTGAACTGCAGCATAATCCTTGTTTCTGGAGATCCAGTGAGAGTGGGAGGCTGTTACCTGGGCAAAAAGCAATGCACTCAACTGGCCCATGCACAGAAATTGCAATGTTTCTGGGAAGCATTGTCTTTGCTGTCCATGAGGTGTCCAGCAATCCCTGTCTTGGAAGCATGTCCTGATGTCTAAGATGCACCTTTCGTTCTGTGCAGTGAGCTGGTTTTAGTTTTTGCTTAAAAAGTACTGCTGTTCAAGAAAATAGATGATTTTACATAGAATCATAGGATCACAGACTGGTCTGGGTTGGAAAGGACCCCAAGGATCATAGAGTTCCAACCCCCTGCCACAGGCAGGGCCACCAACCTCCAGACCTGGATCTACACAAGGTTGCCCATAGACTGCCAATGCTATTCATCAGGATGGTGCTAGTTAGAGACCTGTGCTCAGATTTTCTGGCTGAATTCCTTCTATGATTGAAATTAATGTAGAACTGAGTAGGCCACAAGTGGTATTTTATTAAAACTGCTGAAAGAAATGAATATTTTTTATTTTTTTACAACTTTTTTCTTAGAAAAGTCTGTAGTATTTTTCTTTCCCAGAAGCAACTCTCTTATTGCTGCATCAGAAGTCTAATGTTGTCTCTCTTGTATTATTTCCTTCCAGAGTAAAAGAGAAAAGGCAGTGCTTTGGATGGAAACAAAGGATTTTTTTCCTGTTTTATTTTGTCATTCAAAAAGTAAAACAATCAACAAATAAGATTTAACTTTAAATATCTTCTCACAAAAAGCTTTAATGCTGTAGCTGTAGAAAATATTTTTCTGAGAAATGATCTATACAAATTTTTGATGCTCCTAACTGTAAATTAGTCACCCCCCCAAAGCCCCATACTTTACCATCTCAAATATTTTTGTCCAAATAAAATAATGGATTGTAGCACCTCAAACCATCATTTAATTTATGGGTGGAGACCTGACTGAACAATGGATGCAGTGTCTCATCTCTGGGTGAAATCCATCTGTTCTCCAATACACAATGACCTGGAAATGAGTTAAGGAGCACATTATCCTCATCACTTAATTTTATTTGTAATTTTGTTTTGGTTTGTTCTGGTATTTTTTGGTTTTTGGGCTTTTGTTGTTGTTGTTGTGTAAATTTAGTTCTCTAACTCCAAGGTGTTTTCTCTGAGGCTTATACTATGATAGAGTTATTTCTCACCATTAACTACACAGACCCCCAAGTAACTATTTCTGACTTTGAAGATCCATCCCAACTTCTGTCTAATTGAGGCATAACTGACTTGTTTCTGTTCTGCCTCCTATGTGGGCATCAGAAGAAAAAAGCCAGAGAAGAACTTTTTATGAGGGTGTGTAGTGATAGGATCAGGGGCAATGGCATTAAGCTGAAGGAGGGGAAATTTAGACATTAGGAAGAAATTCTTCCCTATGAGGGAGGTGAGGCTCTGGCACAGGGTGCCCAGAGAAGCTGGGGCTGCCCCTGGATCCCTGGCAGGGTTCAAGGCCGGGTTGGATGGGGCTTTGGGCACTCTGGGCTGGTGGGGGGTGTCCTTTTCCATGGCAGGGGATTGGAACTGGTTAGGCTTTGAGGTCCCTTTCAACCCAAACCATTCTGTGATTGGATGTTTCTATGAAATCCATAAATAGACTGAGTGGTGCCCATACAGGACCTTGCACAAAAGGACATCTGAAATCCATGTCTGTGCTTCCAGTCTGGTCTGCCTGCCTGCTTGCCTGCTCATCCATCCATCCATCCATCCATCCATCCATCCATCCATCCATCCATCCATCCATCCATCCACCCACCAACCTACCTATCTCTCAGCTCCCTACCTGATCTGGCCACATCCATACACAACTTTCACCTGCCTTTTCTTTTTTCTTTCTAAAAGTCATTTCAACAAGGTATTTCTTTGTAAGTTTGAATAGAAATTATTCTTTCCCCCCCCCCCTACATGTTTAAAAAGAGGTGAAAAAACCCCAGTGGTCAAAGCCAAAGAGAGGAGGGGGGGGAAATTACCCTGTTTTCAATGGGTGTTTATTAGCTCAGGTTCTCTCCACCATTTGTTTTTATGGCAAGGTGAAAAATGATGCATTTCAGAAGCTTTGTGCCTTTTCTACTGCCCCCCACCCCCACCTTTCAGCCTGCTGCCCCCCTCTACTTAAGACTCAGTTCCCTAATGGCTCTCCAAAATAATAACCCGTGGGCATTTGCTGTAATAAAGTACAATGACTTTGTTCCAAATGAGTCCAACTGCAAAGAGAGGAGCCAAAACCAACTCAAAATGAGATTTTTCTCACTCTGTGAATTTGCTATACTTGGAACTGGCAAATAATAAATTGAACAGCATGTGGAAAAACCCACAGCCCTGAGGATATGGGAGAATGGCTGGCATTGGGTGGGGCTGTAGGACCTCTACTCTCTGGGTTACAGAACCCTCCTGGCTCCCAGCCCCAATCTGTTTTGTCTCCTTTGGGGTTGCATTTTGCAAGCTTGGCTCACCCCAAGAAGTGTTTACCCACCCCAGAGTGGGGGAAAGGCTTTGGAGAGGAGATGTAGAGGCTAAGCAAGAGAAGAAGATATGTGAGTCTTGAATCAGGGGGTCTCTAGGCTCCCTCTATAAGCCATGAGCAAAGGCAGGATGTTAGAGAGGGCATGACCTGAACTGGAGTGTCCCCTGAGGAGATCAAGTCGCTCTGGGCATTACTTCTACATACATTAGGCCAACTGGGATACTGAATTGCCTTCTGGCCAGAAATGAACCTTTCAAAGCCATCAGGAAGTGGGAAATCTAGGATTCCCTTGTGGTATTTTTGACATGTCAGAGCAGATGGCTTAATCTGGTGTGGGGTTCACCTGCTCCATGTTGGCTGTCTACAAAGTTAAATGTCTACAGCCAAACAAGACAAACTGGGCAGTGCCAGAGGGTGATTCATCTCATCTAAAAGCAGGTTTCAGAGGCATAGAGCATGATTTGTCCACTGGGAGAGTAAGTGTCTCTGTATGAGGTTCAGGGAAGGCCTGTGCTGTTAATGAGGCTGGCCACCAAATCCAAAGATAACTGAACCTGGGTGAGATGGATCCCACCAGTGATATCCCATCTGTGGTCTGAACTGCAGAATGCCCAGGGATGGCTCTGTTCTGGGTGTCAAAGCAGGAACTCACCAGTCCACATAAAAAGGGAGGGTCTCTGGCAGTAGCTTGTTGGGGAAGGAGTTAGTCCTCAAGCAGAGCTTTCATCAGGGTCTCAGAAGTCTGAGAAGTAGTCTGAGAGAAGTTGGGCAGACTAATTCCTATCTATTTCCTCAAGTACTGTTGGGGTGGCTTCTATCTGTTGAGAGGCCACCACTGTCTTAGAGCAAGTGCAGTCTGACATCATAAGCACAGGAAAAGATAGATCATCTTCCTCACTAGACATCCCAAGCACATGGAAGATGTCATCTTCCTCACTTTGTAATAGGGAACTGAGGCAGAAAAACCCCATGAAGAGACCAGGACTGATGTGCCAACTCCACACTGGACTTCTAATCCTCACAGAAATCAATTGGGATTAGGTATCCCAATAGTCATGAGTGGTTTGGACACCTTCAACAATTAAAAGCAGTGAAATCAAATAGGTTGCCTAAGCCTTCATGAGGACAGGCAGTAACTCAGACCCAGGGATGAAGCTGGGTTGGCTGTGAGCACATTTTATCCCCTGAATTCATTGCTCACAAACACAAAATCCACTCTCTTTTGCATGGGTGGGGAGCTGAGGGGAGAAAATAAAGGCTGTTACCTGGTCTTGGGTGTTTATATGCTGAGACCATCACTACTGTCAGCCCAAACTTGAGCGACCAACACAAAGTCAGGATAGAGATGTAGTGTGAAGCAGCTGAAAAGACCAAGTCACACCAACATTTCAGGGTTTAAAAACTTCTGGAAAAAAAAAAAAGGTGGATCTCTGCCCATATACTTTATGAGGAAGTGATGTCAGGTGGTGTGGAAAACAGCCCAGGCTAACCCAGCTCACCTGTGCTGGCTGCTTGGGGAGGTTGACCTGGCCAGAACCAGGATATTATCCACCAGTTTTTCCACACCATCTACATCATGCCCAGATGTTGCATTTTCAGAGTATCTGGGAGGTTCATAACATCATTTATCTATTATTCTGCCATGGACTGATGGTCTTTTCCTGCAGATGATCTGTTCTTTGCTCTCTCCTCCTCTTTGCCTTGTACCACTGCAGACACTGGACTGACAGGCAATTTTAGGTAGCCACACTCCTCATCCATCATTTGTCCCTGTGATTGTCTCAGGGATGAACAAGTAGGATTCTTACAGACTGTTTCTGCCACTTGTTGCCCTCTGGAAATAAAATTGAGATTCCCAGACCTGTGGACATGCCTGATGTACCTCAGCTGGGATCCCCAGCCTCTTGAAAAATCTAATGATTTTTCACACTTTCAGTTCTTATTAATGAATAATTACATTATTAATGAAGTCGTGGTCAAAAAAAAAGTAAAGAAAGGCTTTTTATAAGCAAGATAACAGCACATTTTTCACTATAGAGTTGTGACCAGCACCCAGTACAGCCAGATCAGAATCCATCATGTAGCAGCAGTGATCACCTTGAGCTGTAAGAAACTTAGAAGAACAAGGGGAAAAATTCAGCATATCCTTGTTCAGCCTTGCCCCCCTTTTTATCATTGAACTACATAAAGGAATTTAGGCAATGAGAAATTGTTTGATCTGATCAGCAAGAATTACATCAGATCCAGTGCAGAAGGTGTAATACGGTGTCAAGAACCACCTGGTGTCAGTCAGGACTGGACAATGTTTATCTAAAGAACAATGTTCCCACTATAAAGTGTATTTTCTTCAAAAATGCTTTGGAATAGTGCAATTTTGGTGTTTCTTTGGTATTTTCTATTGGGAAAAATGGAAAGAAATATAGGTTTTTGAAACATTCTTGACTTAAAGCTGTCAAATAATGACATTTCAGCTAAAATCTTAATTAGATGGGGAAAGGTTTCTTTGATTTGTATTATGAAGCAAATTTTGTTTTCAAAAAACCAGAAGCATTAATTATTCTTCCCTCTTTCCAAAATGCCCCCTTGTTTTTATCCAGTTTGCCATACAGGAGCTAAAGCTTTTCTCAGAATGTTTTTTTTTCCCAGTTTTCAATAGATGTTTTGTGTTTTCTTTCTCAGATTAGGAAAAATAGTCAAAATGTTGCAATTTCCAACCAAGTCCTACTACTCAGTGTCTACCCTGTTGTTATTTGAGGATCTAATCCAGAAGTACTCTGCCCAGGCACTCACTAGAGATTACAAGTGCCCAAAAGACTGCATCCCACTCTGGGCTCAAATGTCCAAACCTTTAGCATCTCAACTCACTGATGCACAAAGGATGTGCTCATCTGAATTGAGCCAGAGTGGTTTGACAAGGAGACAGGCAGGGATCAGACTAACTGAGCACTCCTAAATCTGCTTCAGTGCAAAGTTACTTGACTTCATTCAAGCTGCCAGGCATGGTGGTTTTTCAACAATAACCCTCACTGGAAGGTTAGGTTTAGACTATCCCCTAAATCCTTACATAGCTCTAGCCTGAAATCCCACATACTCTTTTGTCTGATGAAGAATTGTCCTTATTTTCATGGGAGCAATGCATTAAAACAGCTGGGTTAAAAACTGGCTGGATGTCCAGGCACAAAGGGTGGTGGTAAATGGAACAAAATCCAGCTGGAGGATGGTTACAAGTGGTGTCCCCCAGGGCTCAGTGCTGGGTCCAGCTCTGTTCAACGTCTTTATCAATGACCTGGATGAAGGGATTGAATGTTCCCTCAGTCAGTCTGCAGAAGACACTAAACTGGAAGAAATAGTGTGGCCAGTAGGTCTGGGGAGGTGATTGTGCCCCTGCACAGGGCATTGGTGAGGCTGCACCTTGAGTGCTGGGTCCAGTTCTGGGCTCCTCACCCCAAGAAGGACATTGAGGTCCTGGAATGAATCCAGAGAAGGGCAACCAGGCTGGGGAAGGGGCTGGAGGGCAAATCCTCTGAGGAGCAGCTGAGGGAGCTGGGGATGTTTAGCCTGGAGAAGAGGAGGCTGAGGGGAGACCTTATCACCACCTACAGCTACCTGAAGGGAGGTTGTAGAGAGATGGGCGATGGCCTGTTCAGCCAGGGGACAGGAGGTGGGACAAGGGGAAATGGCCTCAAGCTGCCCCAGGACAGGGTCAGATTAGATATGAGAAAAAGATTTTTCACTGAAAGAGTTGTCAGGGCTGGCACAGGCTGCCCAGGGAGGGGGGATGAGTCCCCACCCCTGGGTGTGTTTAAAAAAAGGGTAGATGAGGTACTTTAGGGAGATGGTTTAGCACAGGATGGGAATGGTTGGACTCAATGATCTTAAAGGTCTTTTCCAACCTTGTGATTCTGTGATTCTGTTATCATTGCTCTTGAAATCACAGAATCAGAGAATCTGAGGGGTTGGAAGGGACCTCAAGAGATCATCAGGTCCAACCCCCAATCAGCTCCCCAGATCAGAGAGCATTTATCACAGGGAACAGACTTTTATTGCTCAACAAAAGTAAATCTTCCCACCAAACACAGAAACTGTGCTTGTCCACAGTGAAAATATCTAATCCAACCAATGGGATATATTTCATAAAGCCTCCTGAGCCAAACCCATCCTGCTCATATAACTCCACCACTCCGAAGCTCTGTACCCCACAAAATTACCCTATTAAAAATGTCCATTTGCAGAAGCAACTTGGGAGGTTTAGGCCCTTTTTGATTGTAAACACCTGCTAATATTTTTAGTAGTTTTCCTTCCATTAATATTCCTTTTCCTTCTCTTCTCTCCTTCTGTCTCTTAAAATATTTTTATTCTTTTCTGGCAGCCTCAAAATGGTGATAGAAAAAATAAACACCAAGAAAGTGAGAGAACCTTGGGTAGGCTGTGGAAGATGTTAAAAGCTGCAAAGTAGTCATTAGCTGTGTGTAAGAATTTTATTGGTCCTATATAACTCTGATAGGCTTCTGAAGTCTTACCCACTGGAACCCCAGCTATTAACAAGAGCTTTCCTGCATGGGTAACTAAGAACTTTCCAAAGCTAAAGTTGTTCTGAAAAGAAAGAGTCTGATATGATGTTCTCAGGAGGCAATCCCATGAACACCACTAAACTGGAGGGATCTTGTGTAGATCCTGGTCTGGGGGTTGGTGGCCCTGCCTGTGGCAGGGGGGCTGGAGCTCTGTGATCCTTGGGTTCCCTTTCAACCCAGAACAGTCTGTGATTCTACCTTATCTATACCTGAAATCATCCAAACACTCAGTGAAAAGGCAACAGCATGGCTACAGAGCCCTGGGACAGGCTGCCCAGGGGGTTGGTGGAGTCTCCATCCCTGGAGGTATTCCAGACCCATCTGGACACCTATCTGTGCAGTATGAGCTGGGGAGCTGCTTTGCCAGGGGGGTTGGACCTCATGATCTCTCAGGGTCCCTTCCAACCCCTATGATTCTGTGATTCTATGATCCTACAGCATGGTGATGTCAGCTTGTGCATCTTCTGAAGCACAGCAGAGGGGTCTACAGGAGGTAGAGTTCCATGCTGCAGAGGATCTACCCCAGGATGCACTCGAACTCCTCAGCTCTTCAATGAGTTGAACTCTCTCTCTCCCAGCGGATATTTAAACATAACACAAAGTGAAATAGTTTTTATAAGGGAGAACCCACGCTCAGCAGATAAGATGTGTTCCTTGGTAGCAAAATAACAGGGATTTAGATCAGGCAAAGGAGTTTTCCACAGCCAAAGCAAATATTTCAAACGCCCAGCTGTAAGAGGCTTCATGCTGGCAGTCTCTCTTTTAGAGCTGGACACCCAGGGCTCCATTCAGCTTCTTATGCATCTGGATTAGGGTTAATTTTAGGAGCTGTGGGGCTGTAGCTGTTCTTCCAGGAGGTGATCACAGACTCCCATAGGTTCTGTTCCACATCTGCATGCCCTGTGTCAAGCTCTCAGGTACCCCAGGCTATCACAAGAGCCCTAGACATTTAGCATGAGTGACCACACTGATCTTTAATACAGCGAATGGAGTCCACAGTGTGGTCCATTTGTCTAAATACAGACACACAGGGCCACATAAAGCACCAAAGGTTATCTCAGATACCCACACAAGTTGTATAGTAGAACCACACTCCTGTCTAGATGCAGTGGAAGAGCTAGTGGAATATCCTGAAGCACCTCAAGTAGGCACCTGTGTTCAGACAACTGAGCTGATCTATACCACGTTGGCTGAGCAGCTCTTCTGTGGTCCTTAGATCTTTTAAAAATCTCTGCAACTGTAGCCCCATGGCTGTACTATCAGTATTGTGAAGGAACTCCTTTAGGCCCCAGCAAAGATGGACCAATGTCCATGAAGATGCCCTTTTTAAATTTCAGCTTTTTGAAAACTAGAACAAAAGCACTAGAACTAAAATGAGCACCTCAGCCAGCACACAACAGGACTGGGATAACTGGCTTGCAGAGGTTTTCCTTGCCCCATAGAAAAAAAACAATCTACATAAGGAAGGTAGAACCAGTAAACCCATTTTATAAACAAGGATGAAAAAAACCAAGAGTTTTGGGTGTTTGTGTGTCTGCATGATCTGGAATGAGGCAGTATTAATAGTAAGTGATATCAGTTGTCCAATACCCAGCAAAAAAACCCCCAAAAACCTCTAACTGAGCAAAATTTCCTAATCACCACATTCCCATTCCAGCATTTTAATCATGAGGCCATCTTTCCTTTTGTCCTTGTCTAATCCTGACAGATTTATACCAGTGTATATTTAGCAACAGGAGTAAATCACGCTGGTACAAAAGGGAGAATGCATTTTTGGTAATTCCTGTGGCTATAAGTTCACTCCTAGGGGAAAATATTTGATTCTGAAGTGAGGCAGCTAACATGGTTTTATTTAGGTCATCTTTGTTAGTAGGACCCTCATTATTCTGTAGCACGCTATGTTAATGTGAGTGATCGATTTTAGACCTTAGACATGGCAGCTCTCCTTCCCCCTCCCCCTGTATAAACAGTTCCATTTCCAGACATGCAAGGATGCCAAGTTCACTCCCTTCTGTAGACAGCTGGACTTGCCAATCTTGCTGTCATTGCCTTTTCTGGTCCCAAAGGTCATGATTTTCAAATAGGGGTGGGAGAACTGATTTGGATGATGAAGGAGCCAATCCACCTCGTCACTCTGGCTTGGAATCATCCAGATGGGAGATTTCTGGAAGTGTAGAAGTGCCTGGGTCATCTGTCTGCCAATTCTTACCTGTCAATGAGACCCTCTAAAGTTCAGTCTGTAGTAAGAGAGATGGTCAACCTTGCACAGAGTCAAGCTTGGGTTGAAGCACCAGCTTCAGGTTCTTCACCTCTTGGTCTACCTCTGCCTTAAGAGGTGGATTTCATCAAGTTCCCTGATGGTGTAAGGAAGATGAGGGAGCACGTCTCTCTGTTCCCCTGAAATGGGAGCTGAAGGCCAACCTGGTATCTGAGGGCATCTCCAGTGGTTCTACAAACCTATGCTTTCCCAGCTGAATTTTACCATGGATCTCTACCTTATCTGGGCTGGGAATTGAGACTCACAACACACACTGATGCCTGCATGGAGGCATCTGCATTTACATACTGTGTTCTGTGAGCTGCATCCCAGTCCTTCTAACAGCATCTCATGGAACAGGTGGAGGCTGAGTTGTCTTCTTCTGCAGCTTTTTCTTGAGAGGGTTTCTTTAGGGGTGGCATCATTTTAAAAGCAGTGCAGGAAATGCTGGGGTTTGCAGGATGTTTCTTTCCAGAAACACTTAGAAAATCTTCTGCAGGAACCACCTCACACTAGAGTAGAACAAAAGAGCTACTTAATGCAGCACAGAGACAGTGCTGCCCTCAGACAAGGAATGACACTGGCTGGCATTTCACAGGTTCACAGAGTTGTAGTGGTTGGAAGGGACCTCCAGAGATCATCAAGTCCAACCCCCTGCCAAAGCAGGGTCCCTAGGACAGGGCTCACAGGTTGGTGTCCAGATGGGTCTTGAATCTCTCCAGAGAAGGAGACTCCACACCCCACTAGGCAGCCTGGAAAGTAGGTAAAGGCTGTTTGGATGATGCAGGCTGCTGCTGGGGACAGACCCTTGGATCTTCAAGCCAAGCTGTGTAAACCATAATTACTAGGACCTTTGCAACCTGTAGTAGCACATGCCCATCTCTTCCTAAAGATGTCCACTCTTCCCTTTGCATCATTGTCTTTCAGCTCAGCAGTGGGACCTGGCACTGACTGCCAACTTGTTTGTTTTCTGTGGCTTGGTACTTATCAGCTGGAAAAGGGACCAGTTCATTCTTGATGCTCAAAATTCCTGTGGCATCTCCCACTCAAGAAGCCCACAGACCTGGGACTCTTCAGCTTCAGCACTGAGTAACAATATGTGCATTTAGGCTGTCAGGGGTGATGTCTTCAGAAGATGTGGAAAACCTCACTTTGCTGACATGAATAGCAGAAGCCCATCAGGAAACTAATGCCCATCACCCTGCACTTGAAATGCAGGCTGGAGAGCCGAGCACTGTGAGCTCTGCTGCTCCCAGAAGGAAATGGAGATGAAGAAAAGAGGAACTGAGGAGTGTTTGATTCTTTCCCTTATCTCTCTGTTCTCACTTTCTCTTATCTCCAGGCCCTGTTTGTTTTTCCCAGGTGCAGGCAGGTAGCTCCTCCAGGTTGTCGTTTTTCCCACTGGGCTCTCCAGTCATGAATGGAAAATGCAAGCACTCTGGTGAACTCACTGGCAAAAAGGAAGTGATGAGGGGAGCTTATCTCAATTTTCCAAAAGCTTTTCCAACAGCCCTTATTAGACTTGAGTGATGTGATTAATTGAAGACTTCATCCGGCTCTCAGGGATGCTTTTATTTGGTTTTAGAGGTCCAGAAGGAGTTCTCATCTCCCCAGCTGGGTCAACACCCAGGGTCATGAGCAGGGCAGTGGCAAGGCAAGAGCAAGTTTTGACTTTTTTGCTCAAGTTCAAAATGTTGGTGGTGACAACCCCCCATGATCATAGGAAGGAGATCAGCTACCATCAGAACTGCCTCAAGGGACACAGCTGCACTGGAGAGGTTCCTGCAATTAGGAAGAAATATTCCAGGTAATCCAGCACTTAACTCTTCTTAATACTTTGGCATAATTTGGTCACTTCAACCAATCTCTATGAATTCTCAACCAGAAGGTCATCATTTGATTAATTTGACTGATTTTCTCAGCAACCTTTTTCATCCAGATGAAACTTCTAGTTGACGAACTCCAAAGCCCCAGAAGAAATGACAGTGAAATTTAAATTGTTCTCCCTTCCTCCCTGCCATCCTTCCTTCCCAGGGTTTTCACTGTCATGATCCTTACATCACTGTTTTCATTTTCTTTTTCTTACTGGAATCTCACCAGTCCCTGGGGGAGGTTGGTCGGAGCTGTGCTGGCTCACCTGGACACTCACTGTATAAAAAGCAAGGTGTTCATGCTGAAGGAGCTAAAGGGATCTTTTCAGCTTCCTGGGATGTGACCAAAAGCAAGCCCTGGGGATCTGAAATGCTGTTCCTGGGAGGATGAGATATGCATTGGGAGTGGCAATCTGAGTGGATGTAGTAAGGTGTCTTTTGGGGCAGAGTGGAGAGGGCACTCGACCAGGAGGTGCTACAATGGGACTGAGGCAAGCTGCAGAGAGAAATACTACCTCTAGTAAAATCAAAAGGAGTTGTAGAAAGCCTAGCACCCCTGGAAGAGAAACCTTCATCACTGCCTCTCCCCTGCAACGGCTGGTGATGCAAAGCCAGCAGTGTCTGTGCCAGAACTACCCTCCTTCTGCACACACACAGGCTGAGCTGAAGTGCCATGTCCTTGCCCTGGCAATTACTTGCTCTGTTCTCCTCACTGGATTAATTTGGTGCTCCAAAGGCAAGTGCTTTCCCCTTGAGCTCCAGTGTTCCTCCTTCCCTCAGGACAGACAGCAGGACTGGGCAGGGTGAAGAACCAGATCAGCACTGCCAGCAAGGGGCAGTGGGTGTGCAGCATAGAAAGGTGATACAGGGGTGGTTCAGCTGTCCTTTTTGGGGGGACAGACACCTTTAAGAGTAAAGGTACAGGCCCTCTGCTCTGTGCTCACTCTGCTCCTTGTGCAGAGACAGGATAAGTGCAATGGGCTTTTTAGTGGCTTGGTTTAGGGCTCCTTGAAGTGATGCCAGGTGGGAAGGGGGTCTTGAAGCCCTGTTGTTCCTGTTTCCCTGCATTTCTGCCTAGCTGGGTTTTCTATGGGCATAATATGCTCTTGAAATCTCACTGCTTGAGGCATGGTGAGCTGTTCTCAGGTTCTCAGTCATCCAACAAGCCATTTCCACATGGCATAATACCAGCCTGGTGGAAAGGGGTTAAAGGACCCCCTGTTTCAAGAACAATGTTTGCTTCCTCTCCCACACACAACCTTCCAAGGACCATCTCTTAATTTGATGGACTTTGTTGTTAAAATTAGAAGAGAAATAGCTTTCATTAAAGAGGGTAAGTAGTAGAGTTTTGGCAGCATTGACTCTTCAGGCTGAAGTCTGATGAAGACCTGGGTGTTATGAAGTGTGAGATAAGGCAGCCTTGATAGAGAAAAACACTGTGATGGGGTCAGTCAAGTCTAATCTCAGGTAGTGAATGGTGGGAGACTCTGTTAGAAGGACAGCAGGACTGGGCAGGGTGAAGAACCAGAAGAAGGAGGGAGGATTGCTGGAGCAGGGAGACAGTGCAGCTTACTTCCAGGCACCTTTGCTATAGTAAAGTTGAGAAAAAGAAACATCTCTACCTCTTTTGAAATTGTCTGACTGTAAAAGCATGGACTGCTGGATTAGCAGAATAAAGGGGCAAGAGATCATCTGGCACTGAGTCCTATGACACCTCATCCTTTCCATCCTCATGCCCAAGCAGGAGAGCCACATCCATATGGCTTGTTAGGATCACCTCCTGGCTCAGGGTGACATGTCCTGGCTAAGGGTAATATGTCTTTGGAAGAGTGTTGGCTGGTATGGGCAGAAGAGACACACTTTGTGGGAGAACTGAAATACAAAGGGAAAAAGTCCTGCTCCAGGTCAGAGAGCAAAGGACTGAACAGAGTTGTTGAGCTGCAGGTCTTGAGTTTGAGACTGAATGGGATTCTCCTTTCTCTCTGTTAAGAAAACAGCAGCACGATTGCCTTAAACTCTGCTAAGAACTTCAATAGCAAATTTGAGGTTCTTTTAGTTACTTTCTGGTTTTGGAGCTTTTAGAATTTGTGCTTTCAAGCTTTCTCCATGACCATTAGGACTAGGGCACCTCTCCTTTTTTCAACAGGAGCTGGGAATGCCACATCATGGTATGATTGCACTCAATAAATCCAGCACTGGGAGCATCCGAGGCTCAGCCCATCCTGGATGCAATGCATTAAGCTGAGAGAGCCACAGAGTGCTATCCTGGTCACTCTTTGAGGACAAAGGACTAAGTCTCAGGTGCTGTTTACACTCTGACCCTCTTTGGGACCCAGGAAGCTCTATATTCAAACACAGAACAGGAGGAAAAACCAGCCAATTCCCAGCTTCTCCAGTGCCAGGGAGTTTGGCACTAAGCAGCTTTTTGCTGCATGGTGTCTGGCAGTGCTGGGTCTTATTTTCAACAAGCCCCGTTAAAGGATTACAAGAGCCTAGTTAAAATAATGCCCTTCCAGCTTATTCATTACTGGAAAGAAAACAAGAATAAACAGAAAGGGTTCTATCATCCACACTGTTATTGCTTGTAGTGCTTTGAAAGGAGAAAAAAAAAGAGCAAAATTGGCAAGTATTAGAGAAATATATAAACACACACACACTTGTCTGCAAATATAAAGTGAGTTTTTGTTTCATTTCTCATTTATAGCGCTCTCAAAATCAACAGCTCCCCCCGCTACTTAATCTAATTACTCCTGATGTTGTGCCATTGCATTAAAAGTTTTACCTCTGAGAAATAATCAATTATAAAAAAGAAAAAAAAAAAAAGGAAAGGAAAGGAAAGGAAGAAATTCCAAAAGGGACTTTCTATATTTACCCTTTTAATAGACTTTATTAAAGCTGCATTGTAAAGCCCAGGAGTTTCACATCAGCCGGAACAAAAACAACAACAACTAAAAAGTTAAATGCTGTTTGCCACAAATGGTCACGTTTTCCAAATAAAAAAAGCCTGGCATGGAAGGCTGGATGGCTCAGTGGAGAGCTAATGGGGTAAGGCTTGTGTCAATAATACTGTGGCCAGTAGGTCTAGGGAAGTGATTGTGCCCCTGGACTGGGCACTGGTGAGGCTGCACCTGAAGTGCTGGGTCCAGTTCTGGGCTCCTCACCATCAGAAGGACATTGAGGTCCTGGAGTGAGTCCAGAGAAGGGCAACCAGGCTGGGGAAGGGGCTGGAGGGCAAATCCTCTGAGGAGCAGCTGAGGGAGCTGGGCATGTTTTGTCTGGAGAAGAGGAGGCTGAGGGGAGACATTATCACCACCTACAACTACCTGAAGGGAGGAGGGAGACGAGAGGTGGGCGATGGTCTCTTCAGCCAGGGGACAGGAGATGGGACAAGGGGAAATGGCCTCAAGTTGCACCAGGGCAGGTTTAGATTAGGTATTAGAAATTTTTTTTTACTGAAAGAGTTGTAAGGGCTGGAACAGGCTGCCCAGGGAGGGGGCTGAGTCACCATCCCTGGATGTGTTTTAACAAATGGGTAGATGAGGTACTTAGGGAGATGGTTCAGCATAGGTTGGGAACGATTGGACTTGATGATCTTAAAGGTTTTTTCCAACCTTGTCATTCTGTGAGTCTGTGAGTCTGTGATTCTGTGAAGGAGCCTTTCTTCTTAAGGCTGCCAAGATGAACCTTATCCATGCTAGGACAGCAGTGAACGCAGAAGGTCCCAATCCTGCTGTTCACAGACCTCAGTCTCCCCTGCCTTTCAGCAGGTAAGGCACACTCTGTCCCTTCTGAGGATGGAGAAATCAAGGACCTCAAGTGAATGGGGACTGAGCAGGGTTCTTTGGGGAGCCACTCTGGCACAGCAGCTCAGAAGACTCTGGGCACCCTGATTACTTGAGCTTTGTTCCATTGCCAGATCCCTTAATCTCCAGAGCATAGGTAGCACCATGCCAGATTGCATATCTGGTTCACATCAAGGGTAATGTATCTGGTGCTCTGGGTCACTTAACAGTGAAAGGCCCCCATGGTGCCATGTGTTGAGGGCACGAGCAGTGGTGGGTTTGGTGGAAGTACCATGCTGAGCAGCAGTGAGGTGGGATCCTGGTTGATGATTTATCAGTAGCAGATGTAGTTCCATGGCATTTCATTTACCAGGTTGGTTGCTGGAATAGGTTTCCCTCCCCAAACACGTCTGACCATAGGAAAGGCCACACTGGGGCAGCCCAAAGACCCACCTTGACTAGAACATCAACTGATTCCTTGTAGGGAGGGATGTAACAACAGGGCAAATGCGAGGTGCCCAGCTAGCAGATGCCATGATTTCCAGTAATTCACAGCTGAAGGAAATATCCTTGTTTAAAATCCATAGATAATTCTTCTTTTTAAATCATGTTGGCTATAGGCATCCACATATTCTTGTGACATGGAGTTTCAAAGTTTGCTCAAGTACTGGACTTAGAATCATAGAATCATTTTGGTTGGAAAAGACCTTTAAGATCCTTGAGTCCAACCATTAACATAAGACTGCCAAACCCACCACTAAACCATGTCCTGGGCACCACATCTACGTAACTTTTAAATATCTCCAGGGATGGCAAATCCACCACTTCCCTGTGCAGCCTGTTCCAAAGCTTGACAACCCTTTCAATGAAGACATTTTTTCTAGTATCTAATCTAAACCTCCTCTGGCACAACTTGAGGCCATTTCCCCTTGTTACTAGGAAGAAGAGACTAACACCCACCTGGCTACAACCTCCTTTCAGGTAGTTTTAGAGAGTGATCTGGTCTCAGTCTCCTTTTCTCCAGGATTAACAGCTCCAGTTCCCTCATCTGCTTATTGAACTTGTGGTCCAGACCCTTCACCACTTTGTTGGATGTGCTCCAGCACTTTAATCTCCTTCTTGTAGTAGAGAGGCCCAAAAATGAACACAGGATTCAAGGTGCTACCTCACCAGTGCCCAGTACAGGGGGACAGTTGCTGCCCTGGTCCTGCTGGCCATGCTACACAAGCCAGGATGCCATTGGCCTTCTTGGCTGCCTGGGCACACTGCCAGCTCGTGTTCAGCCATCTGTTGACCAACAGCTTGAGGTCCTTTTCCACTGGGCATCTTTCCAGTCATTCTTCCCCAAGCCTGTAATGTTGCCTGGGGTCGTTGTGGTCCAAGTGAAGGACCCTGCACTGAGCCTTGTTGAACCTCAAATTGTCCTCAGCCCATTGATCCAGCCTGTCCAAATCCCTCTGTAGAACCTTCCTACCCTCAAGGAGATTAACACTCCCACCCAACTTGGTGTTGTCTGTGAACTTCCTGAGGGTGCACTCTGTCCCCTTGTCTACTGATAAAGCTATTAAAGAGAACTGGCCCCAATACTGAGCCCTGAGGAACACTGTTTGTGACCTGCTGCCAGCTGGATTTCACTCCATTCACCAGCCACCGTTTTACAGTGAGGTGCCCACCCACCCAAGTCAATTAAACACATTAATTCACAAAGGGACAACAGAAAGCCTTTGTGAATTAATGTGTTTATGGAAGGTGATGGCCAGGAAATCTTATTCTAATGATTGTTCAGTAGCCTGTGCACAACTCAAGCCTGCTCCTCTGCCTTGAACTCAATAAGGCCAAGTTGGATGGGGCTTTGGGCAATCTGGGCTTGTGAAGGGTGTCCCTGCCCATGGCAGGGGGGTTGGAACTTGATGATCTATAAGGTCCCTTCCAACCCAAACCATTCTATGATTCTACGATTCTATGAGCAGCCACTTTCTGCAGGACATGACACATACTGATTTAATTCAGTCCCCTCTGGTTCTTCCACTGGAGGAAACCAGTAACAGTCACTCCTTTTTCAGTTTTTTCTTTTCCCCTCCCAATTTTACAACTCTCTATCATCTCCCAACAATCCATGCTGAACAGTTCTATTCTTTTTAATGATTCCTTCCTTTTGGTCTTTCACATTGCCTTTATCCAAAAGCACATTATAATTTAGTTTGTGGAGGTTTTTCAGATCTCATTTAGCTTTATGACTTGAAACGAGCAGAAATGCTTGGCAGAAATATACTGGCCTGAGCCCCACAGGGAAGGAGATGTTTTCTTCAGCCCAGTGGCCTGTTCCAGTGTGTCTGCATCACACAGTCACACCTGCACTGGCATCTCTTCCCATCCATTTCAGCAGCACACTTTAATCAGATTAACTGAACAGGCACAAAAGCACTCTTTAATTAAATTATGGATATTATATTATGATCAGGTCCATTGTTTTCTTTGCTGTACACAAGCCTGAATCCCCTGGAGGTAGGAGTTCTGCTATGACAATCCCAGCCAAGCTCCAAGGTCTGCTCTCTGGCCCTGAGGCCATGGTATAAAAAGCTCTGAATATTCACTATTAAGCTCTTCTAGCTTCAGAAGAAGGTAGCAACATCCCAGTTGTCTTTGGGTTTGGTCCTTGCAATAAATTCCCCAAAAGTCCCCAGGAATGTTTTGGGAAGGTGATAGTTGATCATGACTAAAACTGTGCCATGGATTGGTCTATCAGTTTACTAGTATTTAGCTGCCATTGAGTGCCTGGGAATATTTATTAAATGTCCATTTATTCAATATCAACTTACTAAAATTGGTGCAAACATCCAGCCTTGTGGTTGAAGAGGGAATGGATCAGGTACTTCTTCAGATCCATCAGGTTTCACAACTGGTCCCAAAGAACACAACTGTTCTTCAAGCTTCTCCACAGCTAGATCAGTAAGCCCTTGGTGAAGGGTTGAATATGCCCCAAATAGTTAATATTTGAGATTTAATCTAATATAATCTCAGATGCAGCCAGCCAGAGGAGATTTTAGACTCCACTTTATCATCACTCATTTCCTTCTCCAGCTTTGTGGCTACAGTGTAGATTTACCACCATGTAGAAGTTATTTGCCAACTTTTAAGGTTATGTATGCACATTAAATTTTCTCCATACCTGAGATGTTCCACTCATTTTCATTCCTGTTGCATATCTTCCTAAATTCCTGAGGCCATACTTTCTGTCCTCTTATCCTGCCAGAACAAGCTAAAACCCCCCTTGTCTAAAGAAGATGCAACAAGGTGTAAGACCTCTATTCTCCTAACCTTTTGCCCAACATGGGACAGAGGTAAGAAGACACAGGACACAGAGTGGAAAATGGTAGAGGTGCATCATCACTAGGAATGATGCACATGCATCTGAAATAGCAGCCCAATCCTTTCAGCATGGGAAAAAGCATCCCTTTTGCCAAGCATCATACAGAGGTGATAACTTTATCATCAACAGGACACTGTTTACCGAAAGACCTTCCAATTGCTTGTAGTTGAAGTAGGAGGAAAAACAATCTGTGGGCCAAGCAAGCCATTGTAGAAAGGAAGAACAATATTTCTGGAAAGGCAGTATTTAACTTTGTGGAAAATTCTTGTTTTGCACATTCAAGAAGCATCTAAAGTCAAGCTGTCCACAAGCAGGATTGAAAAATGAGCAAGCTCCTGAGATCCTGAGCTTCAAAGTCGTTGGGGGTGGCTGTATCCAGTAATATTGATTTAGCCGTTTCACTAGCTAGTGGAAACATGATTGTCACCAGAGAATGAGCCTATTTCAACCTCTTTTGGAGACAGTTGAAAGGAAACCATTTTTTTCTGGGAGATTTTTATGCTTCAGCTTCTTTAGAATGGAAAAGTGTGAAGGATGTTCCTGAAGTCAGGATCCAGTCTATAGAAACTCCTGAAGTTTAACCCTGTCAAAAATAAAAATAACTAAACAAACAAAGACAGAAAAAAGTCAGCAAAAAAGGGGGGAAAAAGCAGCAGGAAAATGTTCTTGAAATTTGGCAGAGGTGAAAGAGAATAGAAAGTGGAAAATGCCAATAAGGTTCTGGTTTCGATGGACATGTGGGTGGTGTGGAGTGGATGGTTCTGCAGTCTTTTTTTTTCAGGCAGCAGAATTTATACTGAAGCTTTTTCCTTTATCCTTGTTCCAACGAAGCATTTCTGAGCCTGTGCGTAGCTCTGTGAGTGCAGCAGCCTTCTCACAGAAGTCAGTGGGTACCCTGTGTTCCGAGATAAGCCAGTCTTGAAGCACTTCAAACACTCAGGATTCCAAACAGATCCGAGACAACAAAGCCAGCATGCAGTAAACACAATTGCTCACTACTCCTAAAAAGAAGTTTTGAAATATTTTATATTCCTTTTCCTTCTTTTTTTTCTCCCCCCTTGAGAAAATCCCAACTCTTGGTGTCTGGCAATCTGGGGAAAACCTCAGATTTCATTGGAAGCCAGGAGAATATTCCTAGCTTGTGTAATTGCCAAGAAAGGCTCAAAAAGCCTCCCATCAAAGTCCAAAAGTCTTGACTTTTTGTTGCTGAAAATGCTAATGGTTTTAAAGACAATTTTGCCATTTTTTACCCATGAGGTGTGATCACACAACACAGAAGACTTCAGTCACAGGTTTGCAGCAGCTAAACACAGTGTCTGTCTTGTCATTGAGGCAAGAAAGGAATGGGAGACATGGGGGAGAGAGCAGGGCCTCCAGTGTTTTAGCAGCATAGACCTCTCAGGCTCAGACATTTGGTCTAACAGATCTATTATGACAGTCAGTGTCATAGTCTTTAGGGTTAAAGTGTTTTTAGGGAAGCTTTTGTATCTAAAATAGTGTGGCCAGTAGGTCTGGGGAGGTGATTGTGCCCCTGTACTGGGCACTGGTGAGGCTGCACCTGGAGTGCTGGGTCCAGTTCTGGGCTCCTCACTATAAGAAGGACATTGAGGCCCTAGAGCTTGTCCAGAGAAGGGCAACCAGGCTGGAGAAGGGGCTGAAGGGCAAATCATATGAGGAGCAGCTGAGGGAGCTGGGGATGTTTTGTCTGGAGAAGGGGAGACCTTCTCACCACCTACAACTACTTGAAGGGAGGTTGTTGAGAGGTGGGCGATGGTCTTTTCAGCCAGGGGACAGGAGATGGGACAAGGGGAAATGGGCTCAAGCTGCCCCAGGGCAGGTTTAGATTAGATATTAGAAAAAAATTTTTCACTGAAGAGTTGTCAGGGCTGGAACAGGCTGCCCAGGGAGGGGGTTGAGTCACCTTCCCTGGATGTGTTTAACAGATGGGTAGATGAGGTGCTCAGGGATCTGGTTTAGCACAGGACAGGAATGGTTGGACTTGATGATCTTAAAGGTCTTTTCCAACCTTGTGCTTCTGTGATTCTGTGAAGTGTAGCAGTCTTTTGGAATAAATGCAGAAGAATATCCCTCACATTTCTTTACAAAATCAAGTATGGAAGCATCAGAGCATCAGAGCATGATTATAAATGCAGGTGCAGAGTCAGGAATGGCAGGGAGATGGAGAAAAGCCCCATGCTGATCTTAGGAGCTTGAGAAAAAAAGCCCACTGATTGAGAGAATGTTTTTGCTGTCTAGGAAGAGGTTTTGAATGGTGAGAAATGAACTTTTTGCTGCCATGGTCTGGGAAATGGAATCTTAGCTGTAGTCACTGTGATTTGACAGATCTCATCCTTGCAATACCTGATGCTTATTTCTCAAAATCCTAAATATCAGCTAATTTCTCAGCATGAAAAATGCCAATTTTGGCCCTGGCAGTGGGTTCTAGTGTCCAAAAAGGGAAACTGTGGCTTGATCTTCAAGGAGGAAATACTGGTGCTGCTCATGGAATGTGAAAGAAGCCAAGACTTTATAAAAGAGGATTTAAAACTACAAGACAAAGAGCCCTCAAGCTTTGCTGAAAGAAAAACAGTTACAACATGAGCCAGCTAGAAAGGCCCAAGAAAAAACCCAAACATATTTAGCCTGCAAATTGAGAGAGCTTGAAAATAATAAAAACCTAACAAAAGAATTTCTCTTAATTCCTCAGAATATGCAGAAAAGTGGTTACCAAAAGAAGGCTTTTTTTGGTCCCCCTTGAATAAAATAATAATTAAAGCTTGCCAGACTGATGAGCTGTGTCTAGTGTGATTATGCAAAAGCATTTATCCAGTTAGGAGAAACATCTATCTATCTATCTATCTATCTATCTATCTATCTATCTATCTATCTATCTATCTAATCTAACTGGAAAAGGTTAGATAGAAAAGTTGCAGCTGGAAGTTTGGAGGACCAAGGGTTAACTGCATCTTCTTATTTGTTCTTGAGCTTAAAAGTCAATATTGAAGGAGCACAGACTACTCCATATTTAACAGACATGTGGAAAGGAAGATTAGCATTGATATTGGGTTAAGTCTGGGTAACTGGAACAGGCAGAAAACTCCTGGAGTCACAAAGCTGAACCTCCTGATTTATTGCTAAGGGAGATAGTCACTGGAGAACGTGTACGACTCCAGGAGTGGGAAAAACTGAGTCTGAACGTTAGATGGTTGCAATACGAGATAGTCCAGTGAGGTGGTGAGCTCATAATCAGTCTGGATTTGCAGATGGTTAATAACCTTGTGATCAGTGCCCAGAAAAGCTGTGGAAATTCCTTTCAGAGATGTGGTCCATTTGAAGCCAATTATTTGTAGGCAATCTCTTCTCAGTACATAAGTGCTCTTGCTGCCAGAAGCAGAAACTGTTACACCAGGCATGTTCAGAATAGTTGTCCAGGAGAGCTGGGAAATGCCAAAAGACCTCAGATTTTGGATTTTTAGATGTTAAAATTATCAGTGGCCAGAAGCAAATGGGAAGTCCTGTCTCCAACCCAGTGGACAGCACTGGTCATGTTAGCACACCTTTATGTGCTCCTGATAAGTGAGCCAAGGCTAGCTGAATAAATGAACCCAATTCATCTGGACTGAAATGAGCTAAGAAATAGTTTTGCAAGCACCTAAACTAGTGTTTTCAAGAAGGAAAATATATCTTTCACCCATGATAGCTGGTGGGGGGGGAAGCAGACTGTGAAGGGTCAGCAAACAATTCCTGACTCAGAGTAGCTATAACCTCCTGGCTGCTTCACACCACCTGGCTTTTCTTCCCTGAGATGTGTAATTTATATTAGGTAAATATTAATTTAATATTAGTTAAAATGAGGCAAGTACTAATTATTTTTCACAATCCACCATCTTTTGGAGAACAGTCCCAGTCTTCAGTGAGGGACACTGAGGCACAGAAAAAGGACATGAGGTTGTATGGTAACACAGTGTTAGGACCTGCCAGGGGACTCATTGCACATAGAAGTGACAGAATCACAGAAGGGTCAGGGTTGGCTGGGACATCTGGAGATCATCTAGTCCAACCCCCTGGCAGAGCAGGATCACCTTGAGCAGGCTTCACAGGACAGCGTCCAGGATCACAGGGTTTGAATGTCTGCAAAGATGGAGACTCCCCAACCTCTCTGAGCAGCCTGTCCCAGTGCTCTGCCACACTCACAGTGAAAAAGTTCCTCCTCAGGGTTAGGTGGAACTTCCTCTAGTCCAGTTTGTGCCCATTGCCTCTTATCTTGTCCCTGGCCATCACTGAAAAAAGACTCATCCCATCCTCCCCACTCCTCAATTATTTATCAGCATTGATAAGATGCTAGTCATCTCTAGGCTAAAAAAGTCCCCTAATACTCAGATGTATACAGAAAAGAAAGAAAATAGCAGTGGACAAGCTCAGGGATTTTAGATATGAAGCTCCAGGCTCTGCTCTGAGAAGCATAAATCCCTGGAAACACATGCAGTTCCTCAAGGTTCATACCAAAGCTATTGGGACCAGACTTCTCATACTGCCCATAATTCCCACATGAAAGCCAGGAGGTTTCACCCATCTCAGGACTCTTGGGTAGTGTTGGTCCTGTTGTGAGGGTCCCCTTCCCTTTCTCTTGATGTCACGAAGAGGTTGAAGCAAGGCTGTTGGCTGAAGGCACCCCTATCACCGCTGCCTGTAACGGGGAGATTTACGGCGCTCGTTACATACCAGAGGAGTTAAAGGCCGTGCACCTCATCAGGACCTGTTCCCAGTTTACAGCTGCCGCCCACCAGCCCCACTAATGATCCCAGATAATCGCTCCTTGAATGTTCCCAGTCACCTTGACTTACTGCTCTCTCCCCGTGAGTCATGCTATGAGTCTACAACATGGTATGCAGGGGGAAAATAGGAAAAAAAAGCACTTTCTTGCATCTGGCTTTAATTACCTTCATTTTTAATTAAGTTCTGTGGTTTTAATATCAATAACCCTGGCCTGGAAAGATTTGCTTTGCCTCGGTGTTTGTTCTCCATACAGGCAAATATTGCATTTCACTTAGCCCATTGCCTGTGGCCTCTGATGGTCTTTGTCAGATGCTAGTGGAACCCACTGAACTCCTGGAGGGCATGGATCATACAGACTAGGCTGGACAGTTCAGTATCCAGTTCAGTATCCCTACAGACTAGGCTGAACACTTCAGTATCCATACAGTATCCAGTTCAGTATCCATACAGTATCCAGTTCAATATCCCTACAGACTAGGCTGGACAGTTCAGTATCCATACAGTATCCAGTTCAGTATCCCTACAGACTAGGCTGGACAGTTCAGTATCCATACAGTATCCAGTTCAATATCCCTACAGACTAGGCTGAACACTTCAGTATCCATACAGTATCCAGTTCAGTATCCATACAGTATCCAGTTCAATATCCCTACAGACTAGGCTGAACAGTTCAGTATCCATACAGTATCAAGTTCAGTATCCCTACAGACTAGGCTGAACAGTTCAGTATCCATACAGTATACAGTTCAGTATCCATACAGTATCCAGTTCAATATCCCTACAGACTAGGCTGAACACTTCAGTACCCATACAGACTAGGCTGAACACTTCAGTATCCATACAGTATCCAGTTCAGTATCCCTACAGACTAGGCTGAACACTTCAGTATCCATACAGTATCCAGTTCAATATCCCTACAGACTAGGCTGAACAGTATCCTCTTATTTCTCTCAAGTCACCTGCAAAGTTTTCTCTCTGACTCTTGATTTCAGTGGGTGATAATTCCACATGTGGCCAGAAATAATACTTTCAGCTCATGATCTTCTCAGTGGATTTGGGAATTGAAGTGGACAGCTGATGAGTGAGCTTCTGTGGACTGGACTATATTTTGGCATGTATATGTACACCCCACCAGCACCTTCACCCGTGGCAGACACCTTGGTGATACAGTCATATAAAAGACAGGGAAATGAAAACCTGATGAAAGGAAATGCTTTGCCACGTGCTGTGGAAGCAGACCATGGGGCACCAACACAGGAATGTAACAACATTCAAGGACTTTTACCTGGCTAGGAAATAGCAGGCACTCCATCACTGAATGGATGAAAAGGTTTTATTGAATTTCAAGTTTGAGGCAATCTTTATCTATGAGAGACTTGGGACAAGCCTTAGCAGGTCCTAGATTTTTCCAAAGTCTCCTCTGCAAGAGCTGGCACTGCTCACAGTGTGAGAGGGAGTGTGTGCCAGGGCCAGGCTCTTGTGTCCCTACGCAGTTTGTTCTCAAGGGGGACAATGAACAGAGTAGACACGTCAAACCTGGGCTCTTAAAGCTGTTGAAGTGTAAAGAATTGTTGAAGCTATGACTGAGGATTTACACAGCACTTGGAAAGGTACTGTCTGGTACATTAGAGTGCCAGAATGAGGTGGTTCTGCAGGCTCAGGGGACAATTCCATTTTCAGATGTCCTGCTAACACTTCGCAGAGTTAGGTTAACAGGTGATCTTAAGGGTCCTTTCCAACTTAAATGATTCTCTGATTCTACAATTCTATGGTTCTATGATTCTATTATTGGGGTTGCCAGGCCTGTAAAGTTAGATTTGCAAACAGACTGCATCTCTCCTAAGAATCCCTGCTTAGATTTGCATCCTCCATCCAACTTAATTTAATGCACAAGGGAACCTTCATTTCCCTGACCATTTGTACACCCTCCTCCAGCTGGATATAAACTCAAGCTCCTGCTCTGGGTCAGTCTGATCTGGAGTGGATATCACAAAAAGTGGCTGGTAAGGACAATTAATCACCATTTGATGTGACCAGGGCCCTGGTGACATGCACACAAACCCCACAGGATTCCCCAGCCATATTGTAGCTCAGGGTCTCCTGGTTACTGGCACATCTTGGGAGGAAGAGAAAACACCAAGGGGCACGTGGCCCATCTGTGAATCATCATCCAGGCATCCCTGGCAGGACTGGCACCTCCTATGCTCAGCACCTATTTTGGGAGGTGCCAAATGTTAGCACTGCTGATACCAACCTAGAGGAAGGTACTCCACCATGAATATGCTGAGGGAAATGCAACATCTTAAGGAAGGGATTGTCCACAGATTGACATGTTACTTCTTAATTAGTAGATTGCTTGTTGGTGTTGTGCCTTTAAGCTGCAGTGAAGGTGGTTTCCTGACCATCTGACACCCTCTACAAATGCCTGGGAGGGGTGATGTGCCCTGTGTTACCTGGAGAAGAGAAGCAATGGCTCAGGGTACTGATGAATAAAAACAATAACATGGACACATCGCTGTACTGCACAGTGCAGAGGAGCAAAACACCAGCTCACCTATTAACTATAGTATTATATTATTTCAAGGACCTCTGTTTACACCTTGGTGCAGCTCTGGGTGATGTGGGTGCAATGAGTGTGGAGCTCGCTCTCTCAAATGTTTCAGGTGTCAACATCCTCAAGGGACTGATCACTTGAATGGAAAGACCTATAACTTTGGAATTACAACCAGTGCTGGGCAAAGGCTGAAATACTAAGGAAGAAGCAGAAAGGAGAAGCTGGGGGAAGACACAGAGTTGAATGTGGGACAGAAGGGGAAATAGCCAGCCTCTTTTCTATAGTCTGTGGGGACAGGACAAGGGGCGATGACTTCAAGTTGGAGCACAGAAAGTTCTGCACCAATATGTGGAAGCATTTCTTCATGGTGAGGGTGACAGAACACTGGGACAGGCTGCCCAGGGGGTGTGGAGTCTCCTTCCTTGGAGATATTCCAGACCCATCTGGATGCTGACCTGTGTGATAGGATACTACTTTGGCAGAGGGTTGGACCCGATGATCTCTGGAGGTCCCTTCCCACCCCTATGACTCTGTGATTCTGTGAATGAGTGGACAAAGCTTCAATGAACTTAAAAATAAGCATGAGGGGCATGAGAGAGACTATAAAATTGATGTAAGTGCCCAACCCTTGGAGGCTTAGACAGCCAACAAGCAGAAAGCATCTTTGAGAAAGCATCTCTAGCAAAAATAGTTGAAAATGTTTAGCAGCCAATGCCAAGAGTTTGCTGCCCAAAGTGCCCGGAGGAAATTCCAGGGTACAATGGCTGGTTTCAGGTTCCCTGAGCGGCTGCGTTTCAGCTTCCCAGAAGAGGTCAGTCTTTCTCAAGGATTTGTAGTGGGTTACCCACGTCTTCCAGGGGAAAACACTGCATGGAACAATACCTGGGTGGATAAAAATAGGGAGAAGCAAGGGCCTGCCCGCACCCCAGCTGCAGCCTGAGGTGAAAGCGAGCTCATTGCAAGTGTGAACTCACCTGGGTAATTTGACAAACAATTGACCTAATGTTCCCAGGATGTGGGAATTAGCACTGCCTTGGAGCTAGATGGGGGATGAAGTGGGGACAACAGGCTTAGAAAAATGCTCTAAATTCACACTTTCTTTCAGCAAAGTGTATTCTCAGGTGTATACACACAGTGAAAATCCTTCCCCCTCTTTTAATGCTCTGGAACAGACCTAGAAGTAACTTGCTCTAACAGCAGAGATGGGTCTTAAGAAAATATAATGAAGCTGTGCTCTGTATGTTGACGTTGTGCAATTACTAGGTCTGAATTACGCATCGTACCTGGGGAAATATCCAAGCACCCCGGTCCTACAGCTGTAAAAACACAGGGTCCTTCCACCTGCAACATCAGGTAACACCTTTACCTTGTCCTATTCATGTGTTTCTAGTCTTCCTGTGGGCCTAATCTTTCTCTGTGGGTTGTCACCAGTCCCACAGAGTCGATCCATCCTTCTGGGTTTATAGTTTGATACTCTCTGGCTGCTGTGAGAAACTTTTCAGCAAACTGATGCTGTGATGGCTGCCTAAATTTGGAGAGACCCTGAAATCTTTTCTCTGAAAGATCATCTTTACCACTGATGTCTTATCCAACTTTCAGCTTAAAAGCCCTGGATGGTCAACACTGATATTAACTCTTTCAATACTGGTGGTTCTGGTAGATGTAGAAGCTGTAAAGTAGGCATGAAACCCACATGGACCCTGGACTTACTGGAAGGAGGGAGTTGGAAAAAGAAGGTCCAGTATAAGAAACAAAGAAGAGAAGAGAGGAGAATGAGGAAACAAATGACTTCCAAGGGGTGGTTTAGTTGGTCACAGCAAGAACAAACTTTCTTGCTGCATGGTGAACTGAGCTATAAATCACTAGGTAAATAATAGTTAAGAGGAATATTTGAAAAGATATTTCAGTCCTTACGCACTGGTACTAAATGTTTCACCTCATAAAGGCTAATGCTTTCTCCTTGATCTCCAAACCTCCCGTTGACTCTGGACCACTTGCAGAACACAAGCCCTTATTTGTACCCAAAGCCATTTCAAATGCAGGATCCTGCCTGTCTCCTTGTATGGGTTGGCATTGCTGGGCAACCCGACAGTCACGTCACAACATGAGCTCGTCAAAATCTCTCAAATCAGGTCAAAATGTTCCATCAGGATATTTACCAAAAAAAAAAAAAACCCAGAGGGGAAACTATTTCCTTTCATTTTAGTGCCATTCTCCTTTCTTCACATGTCAAAGTGACAGTCAAGAAAAGAAAACGTTTCAAATCTTGGTTCAGCTCTTTTTTCTCCCTTGTTATTCAAGCACATTGCTGTCAGAAGGACAATATCTTGGTTTTCAAGGCTTTGTGTATGTCTAGCAGAACTACACGAGCAGAGGCAGTTATTGTGGTTCATGGCTCTGTGCTGATTTCTCTGTGGATCTCTCTGGAGATATTCAAGACCCATCTGGATGCCAACCTGTGCAACCTGTCCTGAGGATACTACTTTGGCAGGGGAGTTGGATCCGATGAGCTCTTGAGGTCCCTTCCAACGCCTGTGATTCTGTTGTTCTGTGATCTTGCTGGTGTGCAACTGTGAAGATCAGGCTTCTACCATTAAATTTACCTGACTAATTGCAGGCACCTACATCTGCATTGATAACCTATTTCCTTCCATGCTGATGTAGCTTCAAGATGAGCTTGAGTCCATGGATGCAGCACATCTTATCCTAAAATAGGAATAGGAACTGGATGGGAAGTTACATGCTTATTACTCATATGTCTTTGTAGATGATTAAGGGAATCTATATGGAGCAGCTTATTTATAGATACTTGAATTTAAAGTTAGATGAGATTAATCCCTGCCCAAATGATCATTGAAGCTCCATCATTAGCAGGAAGTGAAACCTAAACAGTAGTGATCAAAGCAGAACTGTTGCAATAGCCTAGAGAAGGTTTCATTTATATGGAACTCATCTCGGACAAAAAATGCTCCACTTCCCTGAAGTGTCACCCATTTCTTTCTTACAGGAACTTTCTTACAGTTCATAATTCCAATTTACACTGAAAGAGAGATGGCTTTTCCCCATAAATGTTCATCCCTGTCTCCCATGTTGTGTGCATCTTTTGACTGCAAGGTTGACTTTTCAGCTTGGGTCCGCTTTTCCAATGATATTTCTCCCATCTGAATTACTCCTGGTTCACTTTATAGTCATTGGAAAGAATTATCACTTGTAGGTTGCAATTAATTAATTAGACCAGTTTTGAGATATCCACTGTTGAATAACATGGAATGCTCCCTTCAGATATCTATCATATTCCATTTAGAAATGATGTCCAGATAGTAACATCTACATTGCAGGAATCTGCATAGAATCAGAGAATCACAGTATCATAGGGGTTGGAAGGGACCTCCAGAGATCATCAGGTCCAACCCCCCTGCCAAAGCAGCTCCCCAGCTCATATTGCACAGGTCGGCGTCCAGGTGGGTCTTGAATATCTCCAGAGAAGGAGACTCCACACCCCCTGGGCAGCCTGTCCCAGGGCTCCCTCACCCTCACTGGGGAAAAGTTCTTCCCCATGTTGGTGCAGAACTCCCTGTGCTCCAACTTGCAGCCGTTGCCCCTTGTCCTGTCCCCACAGACACTGAAAAGGGGCTGCCCATTCCCCCTGCATCCCATACTGCAGATATTTATAAACATTAATAAGGTCCCCCCTTAGTCTTCTTCTCTGCAGGCTGAACAGCCCCAGCTCCCTCAGCCTTTCCTCACAGGGGAGATGCTCCAGGCCCTTCAGCATCTTTGTCCCTCCTCTGGACTCTCTCCAGGAGATCCCTGGCTGGTTGATCCCAGGGAGCCCAGCACTGGACACAACACTCCAGGTGGGGCCTGACCAGGGCAGAGTAGAGGGGGAGGAGCTCTGTGTCCTCCTTGTCCTGGAGACCTCTGAGCTGGACATCACATTGCAGGGGAGTCTGCCTATTTTCCTTACCAACCTCTTGCCCTCCCCCAGCCTATGGACTGTCTTGGAGAGAGAACCTTGATGATCTTAGAGCACTTCTCATCAGTATCCAAAACACTGGGGTGTCATCAACACCTTTCTAGCTAGAAATACAAAGGGCTGCTCTGGGGAAAGTGAACTCTATCCCAGTCAGACCCAATGAAACCACAATCTACTTATCTTAGGGAGGTCCATCAGAAGATGCTGGTGCTGTGGCAGCTTGCACAGGCCATGCCAAACAGCTACTATGAAGTTTGCATAAAGCAGTGAATGGCAAATTCAAGGTGCTGCTGTCAGCAGTAGCCCTCATGGTGAAGAAGTGAGATTCATGCAGGGCAGGGTGTGACTCACCTCACTTTAAATCTCTTCAGCTGCACTAACTAGAGGAGAGAAATGTTGAGAGTATGATGTGTTTGACTTACTTAAGATACCAGCTTTGGGGTGATGAACAACATTTGAGTAGCTCTGTTTTCTAATGTGAGGGAGGATTTCCATTTAGATCCATAAACAAGATCAGAAACAAGGAGCAGAACAAGGAGCAGAACAAGGAGCAGAAAAGCCCAGTGAGAACTTTTCATTGTACTTAATATTTTGAGGAAAATATATTTCTGGTCATTTGACAGCAAAAGATACTTTTATGGTTTAGTCAAAATGAAGATTGAAATTGTGTTGGTCCAATATTAAATATTGTTGTTTTTTTTTCTTTTTCTTTTCAGTTCACAGGAAAAATCCTGCAAAGTCAAAGAGTTTATTTCACTAAAAAAACCCAAAAACCTGTAAAAGTTGTATCACATACTAATGGGAAGGGAAAATTTGTGATCATCCTTAATTTTTAAGTTTGATGGAGAAAACATGTGCCTGGTTTTAGCCAGTTACTTAAATAACCTACTTGGCAGCAGTCAGTAAAAGACCCAACCACTTCTGACTCACAGCTCAGTGGATCTCACTACTGTGTGACCTTCTCCCTCTGCAGGTGGCTGCTTCAGGAATGAGTGGTGCAGATCTTGAAGGACTGATCATCTCACTTCTTTCTGTAGGACATCCACCTCTGGCCACATCGCTGGTAGCACGGGGAGGGAATGACTCAGCCTCAGTAGTGGATGACTCTCAGGTAAGCCTTTGTTGGCTGTAAGTAATGAGACACAGGAGTGTTAACACAGAATTTTTTCTCAGACAAACAGCTACTCTCACATGCAGTTTGTTTTTCTACTCAAGTTAAAGTCATGAGGGCTTGTTTCTCCACCAGCAGACGTCCCCATGTCAGCTACACAGGCACTGGCACCTCCTTTTGACAGGATGAATAAGCACTTTGGTCACATGCTCAAAGTTGTCTTCTGCTAAGTCTATAAAAGAAGCCAAAGAGCTCTTGATAATATTGCTACATGCCCCTACATCAGGTGTGCCATGCATCTTCCCCTCCTGTTTGCTCTGTCCTTGCCACAGCTTGAGTTCTACCTCTCTAGATGCAAGCTTGTAAACAAGATTTTAGCAGTTTCTTTCTGGTTCTCCCTCACTCCAGTTTGTATTTTCCATCTTCCCAGCACCAGGACAAAGTTTCTCTTTCTTTTTTCCCCTCCTTTCTGAAGAAATTTAAATACTGTGAGTCACTCCCCTTTGCCCCCTTCCCCCCATCCTGCTCTCCCTTCCCCCACCATCCCAACTCCTGGAGTATAAATCATTTTCTGTGGTCTGCAGCTCAGCTGGAAAAACTAACAAAATGGGTCTATAATGTCACCAGCATCTAATTTGGTGGATTTATGGGGTCTGGCCTTAAGCACTTGCTGCTTTACAGCGTGTGAGTTCACTCCTGCAGGAACACCCTCCAGACCAACTCTTTATCCTTGACTGTGGCTGTCCACAGTCCCTTGAGCTTTGCAATAGGCAGATGCCTCTCTGTTAGGAAGTGGGAGCTCTCTCCTTTCTGTCCCACCCGTTGTCCCTGCCTGATGGACCCAAAAGAGGATATGAAAACATTCCTGCAGCCAGGAAGGGCTTAGCAGTGGTGATGTGGTGGTTGCAGCAGGCAAATATAATAAACCATGGCATACCTGTTGAGGTTCAGGTACTGAGCAGGGATTATACAGCTGGATCTCTCCTTGGGCTTCCTCACACAGAAGCTTGCCCTTTCCTTTTCAATTTCTTGAAATAATCTTTTATCTAGCGTTGTCAGATACAGAGGGATGACCAAGTAGGACAAGCATTTTACTGAGGGCGTGTTTGCCCTCAAGGCCTTGATTTCAAAGGAGCTGGAAGGTCTCATTCCCTGTGGCACAGCTTGACCTAGGCAAAGGAAGCCAAAGGAGTTGTGTAACCAGGCGTTGGCAAGTATCTCTCAGCTGAAACCCTTCTGGCTGCAGTAGCGTTGTGACCACCTTCCAGGAGCAGCAGCCTGTCCCCTGGAAGACCCAGTGCTGGTGAGCATTAGCTCTTACAGTCCATTAACACCCTGGCATTTGCCCCAGAGGAATGAGCTTGAAGTTCATTTGAGCCAATCCATTCATCCCAGCCAGCTGCTGCTCAACGACAAGCCTATGTTGAGGTCCCCCACTCTGATGACTGAGATCCACCACCCACAAATTCAGACCAGAATTCCCATGACATGTGGGATATGGACACCTGGAGACCTGCAAAGGAGCTCAGAGTGGCAATGATGAGGTGCTGGGAGTTAAATTTGCTCATTGTAAGCTGCCTCTGCCTGGGTGGAAGCTCTGGAGGGGCATCTGCATGATGTCCACAAGGACTGAAGTGTAGGAGTGAGACCAAACTGCCTCTGGCACTGGGAGAGCCATCATTTCTCACATCTGTGATGGCACAAGTATGGATGTGTGGGTGTGTTTGTACTTACATAGATAGGTATTTATAGCCCAGGTATAAAACCTGGGATAATTCAGATACCAGGATGTGAAGGGAGGAGGTGTTGGCTCCCTTTCCTATGCTTTCACTTCCATAGTTGCCATGTGGACATATATCTGTTTTCCAGTATAAACATACTTTCGGACAGAAGTATGTGCTGCAGCACAGGTCAGGAAAGGGATGACAGCTCTGATTTACATGCCTTTTCCCTCATTTTAGCATATTAAGCAGTTTTCTTCTCTGTCCACCTCCCCTTCTCCCTGGGGCATCACATCTCATGGAAACCAACGATGGTTTGTAAGGGCCTCTTTGAGGCACAGCCTCTCTTGTACCTGAACTATATGTAGCATGTTTCTACCTCAGGTTCCTGCATGTAATGATAAGGGGTGTCTGGGTCAGTCTCTTGCTTTAGACACTGATAAAGCACTGTGTAGCACACAGCTTTTCCCATCCATTAATGTGGATGCAGATCCTTGTGGAGCCTTGGTGTATTGAATCTGGTTGTTCTCCCCACCTTCAGGAGCCAACAAAACTTAAGGGGCACGTGGGAAAGGGAGTATTGCAACCCTCAAAGGAGGGAGAAACTGAGGAATGACTTGTGGATGGGAAACTGTCCAACACTGCACCACAAATGTCTGGGAGAGCCAGAAGGAAAAGCCAGATCTGTGGACTCTGACCGGTTTACGTATGTGCACAAACCACAAAGACTGTGCAGAATCACTTCTGAAACCCACAAAATGCCCACAGCTCCTGTTGCTGTGCCAGCACCAGGCTGAATAATGTTATTGGTGCTGTTTGCCTTTCCTATCATGTTCATTCCTGATGGTCTTATGGTGAGGGCACTGATCTAAGTTTAAGGAGGAAAAAGGCTTCACATAATATTGTTTTGGTGAAAAATGTTTTGGTAGATTTAAGAAAGTGCTTCTTGGCATTACATTGCTGTTCAGTTGGAAACATCTTGATTTTCTACTTGTTGAAGGATGTCACCAGAAATTAATTTTTAAATTCCATTTATTTTTTGAAAATTATAAATTGAAAAATTTTCTATTTACAGGATGAAACGTTATGGTGGGTTTTTTTCTCCATCAAATCATCTTCTAAAGAAAAAACACTTAGTGTTGGAATTTTATGCAAATAAAATTAAAAAAAACCCACCATCAAATATCTTCATGTCCCTCCAAAACTTTAGCAACCCAGTTTTTATTACTTAGGTTCTCACCAGACCCATTCTCATCACAAAGCAGTTACTCAGACAAATGAACCCATTAGAGGAAATGGCATTGCAATTTTTGGTAAAGCACCCTCAGCCCCAAAATTTCTATGTCCATCATTTCTTCATCAACCAAAAGATATAACCCCATTTCTCTTTCTCTGTGGTGATACGGGCAGCAAATGGCTCAGTTTGTGGCTGGTAATACTGATGTCACAGAGTCACAGAAGCAAAAGGTTGGAAGAGACCTTTAAGATCATCAAGTCCAACTGTTCCCATCCTGTGCTAAACCAGATCCTTAAGTACCTCATCTACCCTTTTTTAAAACACATCCAGGGATGGTGATTCAACCCCCTCCCTGGGCAGCCTGTTCCAGTGCCCCCTAACCCTTTCAGGGAAATACTTTTCCCTCCCATCTGATCTGACCCTGCCCTGGCACAGCTTGAGGCTATTTCCCCTTGTCCCATCACCTGTCCCCTGGCTGAAGAGACCATTACCCACCTCTCTACAACCTCCCTTCACGTAGTTGTAGGTAGTGATAAGGTCTCCCCTCAGCCTCCTCTTCTCCAGGCTGAACACCCCCAATGATTTGCCCTCCAGCCCCTTCCCCAGCCTGGTTGCCCTTCTCTGGACTCACTCCAGGACCTCAATGTCCTTCTTATGGTGAGGAGCCCAGAACTGGACCCAGCACTTGAGGTGTGGCCTCACCAATGCTGAGTATGTCATTTAAACAGCTGCCTCTATGGAAGCCAAGTCCTTCCTATTAAATAACCTTCCTGTCATTCCTTAGCAGCTCTGGAAAGCCTTTTAGAGTAGCAAGGAGCAGAATTATTGCCACAGCCGTGTCTAGATAATAAGTTGCCATTAAAGTCTCTTGTCTCAGGGTCTCAGACTGTTCAATAAAGCTGAATTCTGCCAAAAGCTGAGAAAGTTGTTAGGTTTTAGTACATGGAGAAAGGGAATAGTAATAATAGAGTGGGATTCTTCTTGTTTAGGGTCAGTCATTGAAGAGGTCCTGGGTAAATCAGAGCTCTCTGTAGCCAAGGGACACAGGCACCTCCAGGAGATGATTTGCCTCATCAAAACTCTGGGGGCCTATTTTTGACTCCCTAGAGCGTGGAGGGAGCCAAAAGGACTGGCTTAGACCATCTGCCTAACTTCAGTTGGCTAAAGGTGGCAAGGCAAATGCAGTCCAAGGTGTCAGGGAAATAAGGGATATGTTGAATACATTACCTCACCTCATTTAATCACTTATTTCTTGGGTTTTTTTTTCTTTTTCCTTGCCCTGCTCCTGTTTTAGGGTGGTTGCAACAGGTGGGTTCTTCATTATTGGCCAGTTCTTGACTGAAGTGAAATTGTGGCATATGGAGTGATGTCCACCAGCAACAAGATCCAGTTTATTGCCATCAGCCACACAGAAATACACTTCCTGAGGCTCGTGGCCTTCGTTTGACACATCCAAACTCCTCTAGAGCTTGTGGAGGCGACTTCTGCCATTGCTGAGTCCGTGGGCTCTCAAGAGATGACATAGCCCCTTCAGATCCTTTCTTTATGATGATCAGGAGGCAGGAAGGAAAGACCTCAGAAGTCAAATTGTCACAACAAATCCCTCAGGGCCATCCTACTCCCTTAGCAGTCCTTGCAGCAGCGGAGTGCCGGCATGCATTTTCCTGTCAACACCCTCAGAGGAGAAACCTGAGCCCCGGTGTTTAAAGCCAGATGCTCAGCTTCCTCCCCTGCTTGCACACATGCCAATCTGTTAGGCTGGCCTCTTGCCTGTTCCCAGGTGGTGTGCCAGGATCAACAAGCCCCAGATACCAAGGAAAGAGACGTGGCCTGGGAGAGCCTCTCGCAACCCTCCCGCTGACATACCTTCTGAAAGAGGATCCCCATGGTGACGACTCACAGCATATGGCTGCTCCATGGTAAGGAACATGAGCATTCTGATGACTGGATGGCTGGCCTGCTTTGCTATTTTTGTACCTAGCAAGGGCCTAAGTTACTGGATGAGAAGGACAGGCTCTTTCCCATATATGGAAAAACAAAGCCCAAGGAGCAGACACCATGCTGCTGGGTTGTGTTATGGTCAAATGGGTTCTTTCAACCCATGCAGTGGTGTGCCCAGCTGAGACACTGACCTGGGATTGATGGACATGGGTTCTGTTGTTCCTGTAGCACAGCAGTGCTCTTTGACCTTGACCTTGACCTTGACGTTGACCTGCTGTGTTTTCCTTCATGCTGTTTGTCTTTCAAGACAGGGTGGTTCCACCCCTGGAGGTGTTCAAGGGCAGGCTTGATGAAGCTCTGAGCAATCTGATCTAGTTAAAGGTGTCCCTGCTTCCTGAGGGAATCAGGGAGGGATTTGAACTTAGATGGCTTTTGAAGGTCCCCTCCCACCTAACACATTCAATGAGTCTATGGTTCTATGATCCTATGTCAGATGCTTTTCTCTCTACTGTAACTCACCCAGGGCGACCTGGATCTTGGTTGAGCCTCCGATAGGCTCCTCCAAGAAGCAGCCAATTTTCTCAGCTCCTCCAAGAAACACAAGCATTGGAAGACTTCCCATTATGAAGAAGTCCCAGCCTCAGCTAACCAAACCCAACAACTTCTGCAGAAACTCCAGGAAAAAATACAGGCAAATAGAAGCCCCTATGGCCCAACAAACTGTCTGCATGAGTCATCAGCAGTAAAAATTCAGGAAAAGTTGAATTACAGAACTCTTCTTCCTGGCTTGTGTTTTCAAAATGAAAAGTTTAGGCAAGTGCTGATATTATTGTATTTTCTGCCCCTTTAGGAATCACCCTTTGGGTGTTTGTCTATGCTTTTCACAAGGTCCTGTATTTACACCTGCCACAGTTTTCACTGAGCTGTAGGTAGCTCTGTATGAGATTAATATGGAATAACATGCTTTCAAGGTTTTATTTCTCCCTGCAGAGAGAGAGAGAGAGAGTCCTTCATGCTAACAATAGGAATCCCCATAAGCTTGTCTAGACCTTCCTACCTAGCAACCAGGGATTGTGCTTTGGGAAAAAGACTGCATGGGAGATGAAATTCTGATAAAGATGATTGTATTGGAAAATCAAAAGATTATCCAAGACAATGCCTGATTTAAGCATCAAAATAAAATGGGAGAAGTATAACTGGCATTCACATGGGGCCAAGACAAAAGGAAGATATCACTTCATGAAGGTCTGAAAATGAGAAAGGGAGGAGACTGTTAGGTTTTTCTCTAGTCATTTCATTGAGGCACAATAAGGAACTACACCTTTCTGTATGCTGGCTTACAGTAGACCTAAAAAACAAGTAGAAAGGTGTATAGGCAGGGAAAGGAAGGCAGAATAATGGACCTATAAGGCTGCCATTTTACTCAGTCCAAGCTGGAAGACATCCTGAACTAAAGTACCTTGCTGCAGCTTCATTTTTCTTCGTAAGAGACATCTCACCTTACTTCAGCCAAATGAAATACTAAGTAGTAACTAATAGTAAGTAATCCTCTAAGTAGTCCAGTCCTTCCCTGTGCTTCATAGAGAATGACACCTCCAGGAGGAAAATATCTCCACCAGGCTCAAATACATATCAGAAGATGGGATGAACCAGCTGTCATCATCTCAACTGACCTTACAGTCCTTCAGGCTGTGGCACCTGGGGTGTGATTTTCTTAAGGTGTCCAAGACAGGACAATTGTCTTGCTCCCTGGACCTCCAGGAGAGAGAGAGCTCCTCCAGGGAGCCTATCTTTCTCCAGTAATTACAAAGAGAGCTTGGGGTGATTAGCTTAGCTACATTGTAGATAATTGCATTGTGAATCTTACCCTCTTATATTTCACCTCTGTATCAGCATAGAGGGACTCCAAGAGAGACAAACCTCCTGCCTATAGCAGGCAGCCCCATGTTGTTCAAAGCAAGACCTCTCTCTTAACTGCTCTGCACGCCTACTGGGGCAATACTGGAAGCTTACTGGGAATGCTAACCTCTGCTCACTGTCTTCCAGAGGATATGAGACCTCTTTCTAATGAACCATTTCTGGATTTCGGATCAGCATTTTGGGTTTCTGTTTCTCATCAACTGCGCATCACAAATCTGACCAGATAGTTGGCTTCCTTTTTAAAACATTTCCAAGTAAAAACAAATTCTGAAGCTTAATTATACAGTAGTAAATTACCCATTGAAATCTTCTGTTCGTGAAAAACAGAGCAATTTCATCTCCCAACACTACCACCTCCACCCTTGGAATAAATCCTGAGAAGTCTAAATAGTGCGAAGCCAAAGAATTAGGGGGGATGCTAAACAGTGGGACTCTTGTTCTGTAACACTGAAGTGTGAGAACTGAGGAGGGTGAGTCTGTCTGGGTGAATCATGAGCTGACCGTGTGTTGCTTACAGCCCAGTGCTGAATGTATAGTCTCACTGCCTTCAAAAGTCAGTCTGTTCCCCTGCAGACAATCCAGCAAGGGGAGAATCCAACCCCTTGGAGTTTTCCATGAAACCAAAAAAAAAAAGTGAAATAAAATTAATTCAACATCTGTTTTGATATACTAGTTGGATGGTGAACTTTTAATTAATACCAGTTCATAATAGAGATGTAGGTTGGGGAGGGTACCACTGTTCGCACCTATACCCATTAAATATTTACAGGGCTGTTCTCTGGCACTAAGCTGGGCTCAGGTAAGCTGTCTCTGTACTATTAAAAGATCTTAGCTCCCAAATCAGGATTGCCTCATGTGAGCAGTCAGTGTGAAGTAGTCCCTCTCTCACACTGATTTCTAAGCATAATTTAATATTAAGCTTTTCTGGGTGTTTTTGCATGGTGCTGGGCCCACACAGCAGATGGGTTAGCTCACTGCTAGCTGCTGTCTAGGGTTTCACCTCTGCCTGGCATGGAAAATCGAGCCAGAATATTAGCTATGAGTTTTATATCTTTGTCTTCATAAAGGCTGGGCATAATTCAACCACCAAAGTATGTTTATTTATTGAAAATACTTATCATAGGATACCTATTCCTAACTTCAGCCATTAAAAAGTGTGTCTCATGAAGAACTTACATGTTTAACCTCCTTCTGTAGCTGATCATAGAATCATAGAATCATAGAATGGTTTGGGTTGGAAGGGACCCCAAGGATCATAGAGCTCCAACCCCCTGCCACAGGCAGGGCCACCAACCTCCAGGCCTGGATCTACACAAGGCTGCCCAGGGCCCCATCCAACCTGGCCTTGAACACCTCCAGGGATGGGGAAAAAGAGATAAAGAGAAAGGAATCTGCAGATGGTGATTTGTTCCACCAATGATGATTTCTGAACTGTACCAGCCTTGCTTGTGCTTATGTTAAAAGATGAAGGTAATTTCAGTGTTTTGACTGGGCTTTTTTTTGCATTTATTTTCAATCTGCTTTAGAATGCTGCTTATAGGGAAGAGGATCACGAGTCAGTAAATTGAGGAGGAAAACAAGAATGAATAAAAATCACAGAATCACAGAATTGTAGGGGTTGGAAGGGACCATCAATTTGGCCTAGACAGCTGTCACAACATGGTTGATTTGGTAAAGTACTCAACGATCAAACAATAAATTAGTGATTTTAAATTCTTGAACACATGGAATGGAGCTTTATCTCTGCTACTGTTATAGTCTCTATCTTACTAAGTCATCCCAGCTTCCTTTACAGCTGATAAATGCTGGTTAGCACAGCCACAGAGATATAGATGTGCTTTTTTTTGGAAGTGATGTTTGGAGATCTCTAGTCCAACCAGCCACTCCAAGCAGGAATAATGAAAGTATTGTTGGTACTGCCATTGGACATATCATCAAGGTCCACATGGAAGAATCGTAGGGTTATGAAAATGGACTTCATGTGTGATACTGTGCATCTGTGATACTTAAACGTAGTCAGGTTGCATAAGGATGAGCAAAACCCAAGAACTCAGGACTGAGAAGTCACACAAACATGCACATCAAATTGCTGTGCTGCAGAATTCATTTAGCTGCCTCTTAAATTGAGTCAGGCCCTTCTCCCCAATTACTCTTATGGAGACATTATTTCTGAGTGCCCCTCTCTGCCAATTAGAAAACAGAAGCATAAGGAAAAATAAAGCCCACGAGGCACTGCAGCTGGACATCTTTACCTAAATATTTCCATTCTGTATCTCTCTTGGTTAGGTTATAATATATATTTTCAGGTTTTGGTGATTTTTTTTTTCCTATAGGATGCAGGCACGTTTCACAAGTCACAAAACAGAAATCAAAGCACCTGATTTCCCCTTAGGAGTTGCTTTTGATGGAGCATTTTACCAAAGCCACCTTGACAACACTGCAGAGCAGCTCATGACTGGCCTTTTGCAAAGCTGCAGCATAATAAATAGCAAAGCAAAGCAAAAAAATAAGACTATAAGTCCTAAGAGACACTGTCTGGAAGGAGAGGCAGCACTTTTGGCTTACTCTGTGTGCTCTTGAAGTTCTGTCTTGCCCAACCTTGCCTCACAAAGCTGAAATGCCTGCTCACTGTCCTTTCCCAGCAGCCCCCAAAACAGGCTTTCTCTCTTTTGCCTTTCATGTGGCTGAGAAGGGCAGGTTGGTGTTAGCAATCCCTCTGCAGCTCCGGTTTGATGCCTTGCTGAAGGGTGATAACATTTCACTGCTGAAAGGCGGGAGGGGTGATTAGCAGGGATATAATGAAGGTAAGTGTGTGGTAAGGAATGTTTCGGTGCAGTTGGTCACTGATGTCCTCAAAGGCTCCATTGTTGTCCATACCAAGGCTCACAATTTGTCCCTCTGAAGCACTCAGATACTGATCTTTTGCCATCTCTCCAGAGAGCCATCCGACAGGGCTGCCTGAAGAAGGAGATACAGATCAGCCTGCGTGACTCCTTCAGCCTGCTGGAACGGCTTCAGAGGGCATCAGATGTCAAAAGCTGCATGGAGCCTCCCTGCATCACCACATCTTGTCAGCTACGGGCTCCAAATGGGGCTCTCAGGGTTCAGTTATACAGGTACTGGATAAAGATGCCAAGCTTCATGTTGCAGTGATATTCCTAGTAATCCCTTTCTTTTGGGAAATCTCCTGCTGAGATTTTTCTCTGTATTAGTGTAAGCCAGGGGAGAGTTTTGGAGGTCTAATTCACTGTGTAATTGTCCAAGTTTACTCTGCCCAACTTGCTGTGACTTGGGCAGAACGAAACCACAGCCAAACTGGGGAGCTGAAAAGGTCCTTATGCTGCTCTCCTTTGGTCCAGCAGTGTTTTCCTTGGCAGTCCTGTCTGTGTTCACCAGGACAGAAATCCCACTCCCCATGGGGGACTTCCTGACCTGAAATGACTCGATGCAACAGGCACCCAGAGCTATTTCTAATGTAAAGCATGAGATTGAAGTTTAAGCCCCAACTTTCATGGTACCAGCTACCTATGTGGCTCAGGAGTCAAACACCTTGGTGATACCCCCAGTTTTTACAAGCAGTGGGAGATGTGATCTGGTCCTTTTGTGTTTCAATGCATTGATAGCATAGATCAGCATAGTTTCTGCTGTGTAATATTTATTTTCACCAGCTCAGGATCAATTCCTAATATTTTTAAAGACATCAAATGAAATTTTGGCCACCAGAGGAGGCACCGCCGTGGCCTTTCATGTGATTTGCCATCTCTCTTCCAAGAGAAGCAACTTAAAAATTAAAAAAAAAAAATGAAAAAAAGAGAGAGAAAAGGAAAAAAATAGTAAAAACCCCAAACAAATGAGCCATTAAAGCTGCAAGATCTGAGTTTAACAACCAGAGAAAACAGATTGAATGACTGGCTTTACAACATGTCCCACTTCAGAAAGTGGAGGAGGATGTGGCTTGTCTTTGTTTTATTCACAATTGCTTGGTTCTATAGGTTTATTCCAGCTTGGAAAAGGTGGATATTAACTCATTTGGGGGGGTCAGAGCACTCTTCTGGTACTGGATTAACTTCCTTTGAGGGGTGTGTGTGTGTGTCTGTGTGTGCTGGGCTTTTTTTCTCTCGGTGAGAATTTATGACCGGTGATTCAGAAAGTGAACCGGTGTTTATTTTCCTTTTCCTATGATACTCCACACTGCCTATGTTCCAGGAAACATGACATAGCTGTTATTGCTAGAAATGAGCTTTCTGCCAGTGGTTTACATTCACAACTGGCTTCTGAAGGAAGGAATTCCTGGCAGTGCTCCTCAGACTATAGTTTTGTCCCTCACAACACTCCTGAGCAATTTTTTAGTGGTTTTTTTCTTGGTTTTTGGGGGGCTTTGTTTTATTTTTTATTTTATTTTTTCCTTTTCTTTTTTCTTTTTTCTTTTTCTTTTTCTCTTTTTCTCTTTTTTTTTCCAGATTTGCAAATCCAAACAGAAGATAGTTAAGAATTACCACTTGGGACTGGGGATTGGGTGTGTATAGCCTCTCCTCACTTTGATTAATATCTGAAACATTCCCCAATGTTTGCATTCTGCAAGATCCAAGAAGAATTTGCAACTGTTTATAGTCACGTGCTGCATCCTCAGTGGGGCAAAATGGTATCACAGTCATTGACAGCCACGTGGGTACATTCTGCCTGTGCAAGCAGATGCAACTCCAATGCCATCAGCAGCATTAGATTCCTGAGAGATACAAGTTTTATAATAGACCTGCCTATTATCCAATGGTTTTAAGAAAAAAAACCCCAACTGGATAAAGACAGCACTTGAAATGACCAGTTCTCCAGTGAATGACCATCTGAATTCTCTTTGTATGTTGGTCGAACAGCAAGAGTAGATGTAGTACTGGGAACATTCAAGGTAAGGTTGAACAGGGCTCTGAGCAACCTGCTCCACTTGAAAACATTCCAAAAGGGGGTTGGACTAGGTGACCTTTGAAGGTCTTTTCCAACCCAAACTATCCTATGATTTTATGTTTCTATCAAAGTGATGGACTTGATGATCTTAAAGGTCTTTTCCAACCTTGTGATTCTCTGTGATATTCCCAGGAAATTCATCACAAGGCAGCTTGTGATGTGGTTGTTGCATTTACATGGAGCTCTGAATGCAGATGATGAGGAAAAACAAGAGAGCAGGATGTTTAAATAAGCCTGGACTCTGTTTTGCCTTTCTGTGCATCGACATGAACAAGAACAGTGGATAGGAAGAACCATTCGACGTGCCAACAGAGGTAGAGATGTTTTCTCACTGCTTTTTTCCCCAGAGTTCTCATCAGAATTTTGAAATTTGCTGGCCTAGAACAGCAATTTCACTAAACACCATTTGATTTTGCTGGTTTTGGCTGGCATCAGCCTGCCCCGTGGTGTCTATCTAGGTCTTGAGGAAATTACGAGCGGTTAACAAATAAAAGCCTAATTGTGCCAGATGTGGGACATTTTGGCAGCCTTGGAGTTCCAACAGGCTGATTATGATTCCTTTCTTCATTCATTTCAGGGAACAAAACCTTGTAACAAAGTTTTCTTGGAAACACCACCAAAATTGATGCTTTTAATTAAAAAAACAAAGAAACAGAGCAAATGAAAAGAGTAATTGCAATTGAGGCTTTCTGGTCTGAATTTTCCTACTGGAAAGTTGGAAGAGGTCATTGAAATAAACACTTTTTTTTTTTTTTTTCTTTTCTTGTGTCATTTTTATTACAAAGAATCAATATATTTCCTGGAACATGAAAAGAAAAATGCAAGGCAAAGCAGCTTCACTTTCAGTGGTCATACTCTAAGCCAGTTAAAGCAGATAAACACAGTTCTCTGATCTGTTTGGAGAAGGTTTAACAGACCATGTATCTGTGACCAAAACCTTTAAAGTTGAAACATTTTGTGTCCCACCAGGAAGAAACTTATTCCCACCCAGGACTTTATGTTTAGACATACATCTAGAGGACTGCATGATTGCCACACTTCTTTTGTGCTGCAAATTTGATACTCAGGTGAGGAATGACTTTTCTTTTGTTTGTTGCTGAGATTTCTAGACCTCTCCTGTCTCCTCAAAGCCCAGCTGCTGTGACTGATGCTGATTGAAAAGATTCTGATTTTTCCTGAAAAATAAACCTGGTAATAGTCCTTTACTGATCACAGCTGACAGAGGTGATATATCTACTAGCTCCAGTGGGTAAAAACAGGCTTTAAGGAAGAATCCCCTTTGTATGGGTGGGAAAATTAAGGTGTGAAGTGAGTTATGCATCTCTCTCCTCTCCACTTCAGGAACATTCTTCTGCATTCCCAACTGCCTTTACTTATGGCAACTTTGCTGCTCTTAGCTTAAACAACTCTTGCTCCCCTGTTCTTATTTCCCCAGTGTATTTCTTATTATCAGTTTTCGGTTTTGACTTACCTGCCCTGAAAATATCAAAGCTTCTTAGTCTTCTCAAACCAACCAGACTCTTCACTCTTGGAGCCCAAAAAACCCCTTTCTCTGCACCTGCTTCGGTTTGAGTCCCAACACTAGATTTGCAGAGTAACTTTTACTAGTCAAACTTACACATCTGGAAAAAAACCCATCAAAAATAAAACACACAGAAGTCCCCCCTAGGCCCCCAAATAGGCAAGCTTTCACCTTTTAAATTAGGCACCTAGAAGGGATGACCATAAAACATTTGTGTTCCAGCAAATAAAGAGCTCATGTGGTGGTTTGGGGTGCAGTCCCTGCCTTAATGAGCACTTGTTATACCTAGGAGGAACAGGTTTGATAGCAGATAGAGAAAAAAGTCTCAGAAGATGCAAGACCACCCTGAGAGACCTTAGCTTCTCCCCTAGTTGTGCCGTGCTTCCTGAACACTTCATCACCTGTAGTTCAAGGGTTTCTGGGACCTCAGCACCACCAAAATTAGATGGGATTTGGAGAATCCACCTTTTTGACACGAGGTTGTAAGAGGTGTGTCTGTATTATACATTAAAGATGCATAGATGTCCTTAGGCTTAGAGGGTAGCTGGCATAGGACAATTTAAACTTAGGCTGGCAAACTCACAGTCCTCCAAAACAAGGTGGCTGGTGTCTAACTGCAAGTCGGTGGCCACAAATCCTGCTTTGCACCTCCTTACTTGCTAAAATGATGTGGCCCAATTCATGTCAGAAATGGGGACTATTCTTCGATCTGTGCTACTGAGGAGCTGTTTAGGAGGGTGCTGGTTGACCTACATCAACATGCCAGGTATCATATAGACATTTGCATGTCGGTGGTAGTGGTTGATTTAATAGCATGGATGTTTCTAGATGGCTTTTATACTGCTTTGGAAAGCCAGACTGAAATTCAGCCATTAACATGTCAAGCAGAAAGCCTGTGGAAGGAAAATTCCCAAGTTCTGGGCTTAGACAGCTAATTCAAGCGTTGGAAAAGACAATTCCATTACTCATTTTGCTGGGGGGAAATGGGTGGAGAAGGAGGTTCCACTTTTGGATGGAAAGCTCTAGGTAACAGACCTGAGCAATGGGAAACCTGGATTCAGGTCTCTGCTCAGCTTGAGAAGGTTCCATTTTTGAACACCTCCATCTCAGGAAGTGCAGTGTTGATGTTAAAGGGGTGGGAGGTGTCATCTCCACTGCTTTTTTTAGTGTGAAAAGAAGGCTTTTGGGATGAGGGGATGGAGAAGAAATCTGTGTCCCAGAGCATGAGAAGATTTCTCTGGGAGCAGGTGACACGTATTCAAAATACCCAGTATCCTGGTGGCTGTGACACCCATGCAAAGATGAAGCTGTCACATTGAGGGAGTTGTCAATGTCTGAGCTTGTAAAATCACCAGGCAGAATTAAGCCTGATGAAGTAGCTGCAAATCCTAATAAAATCCTAATAATAGCACTTCTGAACATCATTAGAAGAGAATCCTTTCAGTGCAGTGACTCTGATGTGATCTGTAAGGCTAAAAAGTTGCCATTTTTGAAGTAAATTTGTTCCACAGTCTTTTTGTAGCACTGTACAGACCAGTGGTAATGAATTTTATATATATATATATACACACATATATATGTATACATATATATATGTATATATATATTTACATCACTAAGTGGCCTTAAGACTATTTGCCATCTGGCTCTTATTTAATAAACAAAGTGAATCAAATTAGACCAGCAGAATAGTCAAGAACTCATTTGACTTTCAGATGGGGTTAAATACACACATCCCTCAACATCCTGAGGAGAAGTATTTTCAACACAAATAGACACTGGAGAAGGCTTTCAGTGACAGCTTTCAATATTTATTTCAGTGGAGAATTACAGGGAAAAGAAAAAACATGCCTTGAATTAATCAAGTTCAAAATAACTCAGCAGTAAACACAGACAAGTTGAAGTGGACGCCTGATTGTTATATAATTATATAATACCTGATGAGAGATGGCCAGAGATGTAATTACTCTAATTCCAGATTTTTGGGTGATAAAGTAGCTTGTAGAGAGTCTTGTCTGACTCGTTGTGAAACACACATTTTGTAGTTTCACCCAGTGATTTCTGCACTGAACCCCATAACTTGTGTTTTCCTCAGCTCTTATCTCCCAGAGAGGCACCTGCCTGGGCAGATTAATCTGTGCAGTTTACTTTTATCAGTCCTACTCACCCAATTGAAACACAATATGGTTTCATCTGAATGTATTTTTTTTCCCTTTCTTTAAAATCATGCTGCTGCACACCACTGATAGGCTCATTTGTGAATTTCACAGAATCACAAGGTTGGAAGAGACCTTCAAGATCATCAAGTCCAACCATTCCCACCCTATGCTAAACCATCTCCCTAAGTACCTCATCTCCCCTTTTTTTAAACACACCCAGAGAAGGTGACTCATCCCCCCTCCCTGGGCAGCCTGTTCAGGCCCTGACAACTCTTCCAGTAAAAAATTTTACTAACATCTAATCTGATGCAGCTTGAGGCCATTTCCCCTTGTCCTGTCTCCTGTTACTTGGGTGAAAAGACCATCGCCCACCTCTCTACAACCTCCTGTCAGGTAGTTGTAGGTGGTGATAAGGTCTCCCCTCAGCCTTCTCTTCAACAGGCTAAACGTTTTCATATCTGTTGGACATTGAACTGTCTCTTTCTTAAGCCTTCCTGAGTTAATGTCAGTGCATAGTTTCAAAGAGTCACAAATCCACATAATTGTAGGGGTTGGAAGGGACCTCCAGAGATCATTGAGTCCAATCCCCTGCCAGAGCAGGGTCCCTAGGACAGGTCACACAGGTTGGCATCCAGATGGGATTTGAATCTCTCCAGAGAAGGAGACTCCACACCCCATGGGCAGCCTGTCCCAGGGCTCCCTCACCGTGAAGAAGTTCTTCCCCAGATTGGTGCAGAACTCCCTGTGCTCCAACTTGAGCCCATGGCCCATTGTCAGTTATGCTAGTTATTCCATGTTTCCTTTCTGAGCAAGGAAAGACATCCAGAAAACTAAGTTTAATGTAAAAGCCCAAGACTTGCCATTCTAGGTCCAGTCTATGATTGACCCTATCCCAGTATCCTCCCTGCAACTGTGGCCTATAGCAGACTATAAGAATAAGGCAAATGCATATGAAGGCTTCACTGTGGTATTCTCTGTATTTTCCTTCTCTCTGATACGTAGTAGTCATCCCCATGCTCCCTTGGCACAAGCAGCCACCAGGCTGGTTTCCCCGGGTTCAGGCCCAGATTAAAAGACAAAAAAAAAAGTGCAGGAGGGCAGGAGTCTATTTATGACCCCTGAAATCAGTTGCACATGTCTGGGGAATGGCTTGCTTTGCTTAGGAAACTGCCAAAGCACTGCTCCTGCAGCCAGTCATCTCTCTGGGGAGTTATCAGGGCCTACTGACTTGCAAATGCATAACCCTAGGAGATGATATTAAACACCATTTTTCATTACAGGTGGGTTGGAAAGTTGTTTCTTATGATACGAATCCAGCTTCCTGTGCCTTGCTAAATACAGAACACAAATATGTATTGAATGCCCCACCATCATTCCTCAAAGCTTGATCATCCACGTCTGGAAATGGGCATTTATTTTTATTCCAACGTCTGTCTTCTCTAAAAATATTCAAAACCAAATTCCTAGGGTCCTGAGAGCTGTGGAATGTAGCTTCTCTCATCCTATTTCTCCACTTAATGCCTTCAAAATTATTGGCCCTGTTCCTTCCCCCCATTTTTCCTCCTTAGTTTTTACTCTGGACTGGGCAGGAAACAGCTGATGTGATGGTGCTGATTTCCCATTTGCCTGCCTGCCTCTTCCTATTGTTGGTTGAACCCACTGGCTGTACCACACAGAGGGGTAGAGCTCCCCAAGGAATTTGGCACTACGAGGCTTCTGAACATTGTTGAGTTGAGCACTGAGGAGGAACAGAAGATGGTCAGTTTTATTTCAGTCTCTCATCTTTTCTGAGGTGGAAGCTGAGCAGTCAGCAAGTGTGGTCCTGGTTAGGGCATCACATGGGGTGTAGAGGAGGAGATGAGCCATGAATTGCAACAGGGAAAGGAGGGGGTGCTGTGTGCAAAGGCAGGGCAGGGATATCGTGGTGAGATGGGAACAGAGTGCAGTGCATAGGTCCATGAAACCTGGATTCATTCACTCCACTGATAATGCTACAAACAAAAATGATAGAGTTTATATATTTCATTTCTTACATTGTTCATTTCCTCCATGAAATGGAGTTGGGCTTTTATGAAAACACATAAAAACCAGTCGTGCTTCCTCTACTCTGTTGCAGCTCCTAAAGAGTAATATGCTGTTCCTAGTAAGCAGGGGGGCACACACAGTCCCTGGGTATGTTGCTAAGTGAATTCTTATATTATGAGCCAATCTCTATCATCTTCAACAGGTATTGGAGGACAGGAGAAGTGCCTGAAGACTGGAGAATAGCCAATGTCACTCCAGTCTTTAAAAAGGGCAAGAAAGAGGAACCTAGTAACTATAGGCCAGTCAGCCTCACCTCTGTCCTAGGAAAGGTAATGGAACAGCTTGTTCTGGATGCCATCTGCAAGCAATTGGAAGAGAAGAAGGTCATGAGGAGTAGTCAGCATGGATTCACCAAGGGGAAATCGTGCTTGACCAATCTCATAGCCTTCTATGATCTCCTAACAGGCTGGGTAGATGGAGGGAGAGCAGTGGATGTCATCTACCTTGACTTCAGCAGAGCCTTTGATACTGTCTCCCATGACATCCTGATAGCAAAGCTGAGAAAGCATGGGATAGATGAGTGGACAGTGAGGTGGGTTGAGAACTGGCTGTCGGACTGAGCCCAGAGGGTTGTGATTCGAGGAGCAGAATCTGACTGGAGGCCTGTGACTAGTGGTGTTCCCCAGGGCTCGGTGTTGGGTCCAGTCCTGTTTAATATCTTCATTGACGACCTTGATGAGGGAATAGCATCCACCCTCAGCAAGTGCTGATGATACAAAGCTGGGAGGAGCGGCTGACAGGCAGGACACTGCGCTGCCATCCAGAGAGACCTGGACAGGCTGGAGAGCTGGGCAGGGAGAAACCAGATGAAGTTCAACAAAAGCAAGTGGAGAGTCTGGCACCTGGGAAGGAATAACCATTTGTATCAGTACAGGCTGGGGGATGACCTGCTGGAGAAGAGCTCTGTGGAGAAGGACCTGGGGGTCGTGGTTGATGACAGGTTGGCCATGAGCCAGCAGTGTGCACTGGTGGCTGAGAGAGCCAATGGGATCCTGGGGTGCATCCAGAGGAGTGTAGCCAGCAGGTCAAAGGAGGTGATCCTCCCCCTCTACTCTGCCCTGGTCAGGCCCCACCTGGAGTATTGTGTCCAGTTCTGGGCTCCTTGGTTTAAAAAGGACAGGGATCTCCTGGAGAGAGTCCAAAGAAGGGCCACGAAGATGATTAAGGGCCTGGAACATCTCCCCTATGAGGAAAGGCTGAGTAAGTTGGGACTGTCCAGCCTTGAGAAGAGAAGACTAAGGGGGGACCTAATTAAAGTTTATAATTATCTTAAGCAGGGGATGCAGGGTGAATCAGCCAGCCCCTTTTCAGTGGTCTGTGGGGACAGGACAAGGGGCAATGGCTGCAAGTTGGAGCACAGGAAGTTCCACACCAACATGTGGAAGAACTTTTTCACAGTGAGGGTGAGGGAGCCCTGGGACAGGCTGCCCTGGGGGTGTGGAGTCTCCTTCTCTGGAGAGATTCAAGACCCGTCTGGACGCCTGTCTGAGTGACCTGTCCTAGGGAGCTGCTTTGGCAGGGGGGTTGGACCCGATGATCTCTGGAGGTCCCTTCCAACCCCTACAATTCTATGATTCTATGATTCTGTTTCATGAAATACTGATTTTTCATCACTTCAAGAATAAACACTGATTATTTTAAGCTGACTTTGCTGGCCTCTGTGTGAGCATCTACATTGTCTTTGCTGAAATGCAATTGCTAACACACTTAAGTGTGCAAAAAGAATGTGTCTTTTTCCAAAAGGTTTGCCAGAGCCCCTGTCTCTTGACTGTCATGCCCATGAAGCATGGATAATTTTTTATGTGATTCAAAGAGGTACAATTTCCAGACAGAGTCAGCTTCTTGAAGCATGGAGAAACATGGGCTGGGTCTCCAAAAGCTCTGGTGTTGTTTGAGAGTGTGGATAAAATAAAACTAATTCCATTGTGCACTGAGGGTGGGGGTTATAGATAACCAGGTTTACATTGCTCTAGTGGGAGATTAAATGCTGTGGCTCTGGCTTCCTCCTTCAAAAGGTGATCAAAGGGTAATGTGAATCTCCCTAAGACTTGTCTGGACACCACAAAGGTTATTTCTCCATGAGGGAACTAGAAAATAGACGTCATCTATTCCTGGGAAAGCAGTGAAGTGAAGAACTGGGGTTCAGGATCAAAGAACCACAGCTGGAGATCAGGATTCCATTGAAGCAGAAGCCCACAAAGACATTAGCATTCCAGTCCCTTTACATCAAGATTCCATGAAAACCATAGGCAAAAATATTTCTGGCTTCTAACATCATAAAGACACGAGTATTCAGCTTCCAGTCCCAAGAGAGCATTAGCAGCAGGGGTTATCAGGGAATCAGATGAGGGTTTCATCCCTCCCTTAGCAGCAACCTCAGGCACCTTCCCTGATGTTGGCGTGACAGGGCAGAACGAATCGGTATGCACAGAGGAATGTGTTTTCCCATCTGCAGAGCAGACACAGGGTTAGGAGAGAGGCCATTCGCTCCACTAAATGCCAACTCATGGCTCTGGCACACCAGCTGACCTCACTGCTTTGAGCCCACCCTTTGAACAATATTGTTTCTGCTGACAGCCCCTTGGCTCCGCTCCATCCTTAGGATCAGGTGTCTGGAGGCTTTTATTTGCCACATGGATAACGCATTGGCCCACAGGATCTTGGAAAAGCACAGCATGAGGCTGTAATAACACTGAGGAAAGCTCAGATGATGTGGGTAGTCTTCCACTTCAAGAAGCGTGAATGTGACTGAGATCATCACATTCCTTAGACACCTTCTTTCCAGTAAAGGAAAACTAAACGAAGTCTGTGGAGGAAGTTTAAGAAGTTCAGGCCAGACCCTCAGGAAATATAACTCAGCATCAATCCCCTCCTATCCATAGGATCATGCTGGCTGCCACCAGCAGCTCCAGCAGCTCCATGGGCTGCAGAGAATGACAAAGGCTCCGGAGAGTATCGGTGAAGGCTGAAGTGACATGATCCATCAATCATACAGCTGTAGGGAAGCAGTGAAGTTGTTTGAATGAAAGACCCATGTCAGTGTGTTCAGGTACGAGCAGTGTAACCTGGTGATGTGACATGGGAGCCGTGTGACCACATGGGTTATGCTTTTAGCAGTCAGTTACAAATGCTGGGGAGCATTCTTCAGCACTGGAAGGCAGCTGAGGTTATACTTTTGAATTGTTGGCATGTTGTCTGGCACAGTTTTGTCCTGTGCCAGCAGGGAGTCATTACAAAAAGCCCCTCCCTATGCACAATTTGAGGTTAGTACAAGCAAGGGGCCATTCCCAATGTGCAGTTTGAGATACTCACCATCATCTTCTGTCTGTGAGAGAATTTAACTGGAAAGAGATGGTCTAACTGGTATCTCTGCCAGCTGGTGTCACTGCCAGAAAATTATTTGTAGTTGTATGTAATTATTTAAATTATGGGTCTCATCTCAGGTAACCTGACTGTAGGTTGGGGATGACATTAGCTCAGGTAGAAATGTATGTGGGGAGCCAGGAACCTCAGTTGGCTGTGTGTCATGTGCACTGTCTTGCAAAAGTCAGATCTTTGTTCTCTCCCTGTTCATGATGAAGAGATGTCCAGAGGGAGTATATAAAAGTGGATGCAAGATTAAGACAGGTAGGATATTGATCTTCTTAATCTGTAGAGAGAATATGGGTATCAGTATTGGGAAGTCACCTCCACAAAGTGAATTGGAGATTAAAGGAAGAAAATACTTAAAGCCACTGGGAAGAGAAAGCTAAATACTACTTGTACTGCTGAGCTTTAAACATTGTATGATGGCTACAGCTAAAGCTGAAGAAACTAAGGAGTAAAGAATAATAAGATAGGATAAAGAAGAATTGAGCTAGTGGCTTTGCATGCCCAGGGAATTGCAAGCAGGTTTCACTTATGCATCCACGTTTGAGAAACTCAGAGGAAAGTAGGTAAATGTTGTCTGCATTACTGTTGCTGCAATAATTATTTTTACAGTAATGCTTTGAATTCCTCATCATGGAGCAGAACCCAGTCAGGAAAGGTGCTGTATAAGAACAGAAGCAATGGAAAACTCTTGTTCCAAAATCAACTTAATCTGCTGATCCACGTATGTAACTGTCACGGGGAGAGGTGATATATAAATGTAAGGGGGGAAAATGAGTAAAACTGGGCAAAATGGGGTTTAAGATGGGTAGGCAGACAGACTCTGAGAAATCAAAAGGACTGAGCAAGGGGTGGACACATAAAACATCCTATACATTCACTTCTCCCTTCTCTTGAAGGAAAGAACAAGAGAAATAAAGAAAGACATGTCAGAAAGGAAGGGATGGGGGGAAAATGTCAGGGTAAAATGCTTATAATGCAGCCCCTTCCCCTTCCACTCAAAATCCTCTGCAGAGCCCATGAGGCCACATATGATTTCCAGTTGTGTAAAGCCACAAATGCTCATAAGGTTTACAAATATTTGCCCAAGAAAAATATCCTTGCAGAGCTATCCTTGTTTTGCCCTCATATTCAAATGAACTACTCAAAAGGAAGACAAATCTTGTGCAGCATACATATCTGGAGCAAGCTATACCCTTGATCGTTAGGTCTGCAGGCAGATTCAACAGGTAGCCAAGCCAACAATCAGCCCAAAGTTACAGTGAGAGCATGGGTTGCTAACAACCCTCCCAGGCTTTCATCAGAAGATCTGAGGATAAGCAGGACCACAATGTCTGGCTGTTTGTGTAAAGGGATAATCGTGCCATGGAGCTTTTCTGCATGTATTCTGCACCCTTTATTTGGGTGGAATTTCTACAGATTGAAAAATGTTGGTTGGATGTTCACCCTATATAAAATGTATTTGTGTCTCCTTGGTTCAGATTAAAGTCCCTACAGTGATGTCCACAGGTCATGTCCCCTTCTGTTTCTTTGCTCCCTTCAGGAACTGGAAGGCTGCAGTGAGGTCCCCCCACAGCCTTCTCTTCTCCAGGCTGAACCAGCCCAGTTCCCTCAGCCTCTCTTTGTAGGGGAGCTGCTCCAGCCCTCTGAGCATCTTTGTGGCCTCCTCTGAACCCTCTCCAACAGTTCTACATCTCAAGAGAACCACATGGGTGGTTCTTCAACTCCCAGTCCCTGCCTTTGCCTTCTGTGACCTGGGAAGTATGACTAGAGCCCTTGCTAATGAAGACTGAGGCCAAAAATTTGTTGAGTACCTCAGCCTTCTTCATATCCTGGGTAACCAGGACTTGTGTTTCCTGCTGGAGGGGCCCCACATTTTCCCTCCTTATCCTTTTATCCCTGACATACTTATAGAAACATTTCTTGTTACCCTTTATGTCCTGGCCAGATTTAATTCTACCAGGGCTTTAGCTTTCCTAACCAGATCCCTGGCTGCTTGGACAGTTTCTCTGTATTTCTCCCAGGTTACCTGCCTTTGCTTCCACCTTCTGTTGGCTTCCTTTTTGTGTCTGAGTTTGCCCAGGAGCAACTTGTTCATCCATGCAGGTCTTTGGATGGTTTTGTTTGACTTCCTCTTTATTGGGCTGCATTGCTGCTGAGCTTGGAGGAGGTGATCCTTGAATACCAACCAGCTGCCTTGGACCCTCTTTCCTCCAGGGCTTTGTCCCATGGTATCTACCAAGCAGTTCCCTTAAGAGGCCAAAGTCTGCTCTCCTGAAGTCCAGGGCAGTGAGCTTGCTGTGTGCCCTTGTCACTGCCCTGAAGACCTTGAAGTTCCCTAATTCATGGTCAGTGCAGCCAAGGCTGCATTCAACTTCACATTCCCCATCAATGTGAGAACAAGGTCCAGCATGACACCTGTCCTCATTGGATCCTCTCTCCTCACTGTCTACACAGTCTACCCTTCCAGTAACAAATGGGCTGGAGATGACTTGGTTTGTACAAGAAAGAGCTTAGTTAATCTTGAATTGTTAAGGCCTATTCTTCATTCTATTGTTGGCAACGTGGCCACAAAGCAGGACATGCTGTCATAGAAGGAAATAGAGAGATGGATGAATGTCTTTGAGGAAGAGCCAGACGGTTAAGTGAGACAGCTGGCCACAGGCAAACAAAAATTATGGCTAATGATCAAACCAGGTACCAGCCAGAGTCAACAAACTCCATACTGGCTCAATACAAATTCAGTGTCCAAACTTAGCAGGGCACCCTGATGTGCATGTAAACCTCCAAACTCTTCCTCTCCTGAAAAATGTTTTCCCTTCTCTGATTTCATGCAGCATATGCCTGCATTTCCAAAAACAGCATTGGTGACATGGTTGAGAGTTTAAATAGGAGGAAAAGAAGAATACCTTAGCTGATTATCCCAAAGTGCAGGTATTAGGTAATATCAGAAGGTCAAAACTTCTGATCAAGTTTCAACTTCCATCCATTGTTGCTCAAACCCTTCCCTTTGGTTCATTTGATGGCATCCTTAATACTTTCTGATGAATGAGATTGATACAAACATCCCAGCTCTCTGACAGACACCCAATAAACGATGCTGCTGAACTCAGGGTTCATCCTGAGGGCACTCACATAGGAGGAAAAGCTTTCTGTTGTGTTAGGAGGTCAACACTGGAGAAGTTCTATTTTTGTAGGCAAAACGATATTTTTATAATGAAAGAACGTCTCCTTCTCTGTGTTACCTTTATTTTTAATGATAAAGAATTTTATTGTGTATGATTTGATTCACAGTAGAGACAGGTTTAGACGCTGTCGATGTTTGGAGAAAACACTTGGCTCATTTACATCTGATTTCCTGCCTCATTTAAATCTGATTTCTTCAAAAAAAAAACCCTCAGTAACTCCCATTTCAAGACAGAAATCCAAATTCTCTGCCAGCTGGACTTAACTATTGCTTTTGCTTGTAGAATGACACCCCTTTGTGGGGTAGTGACCTCAAGCGACATTAACAGACCTCATGCTAGTGCAACTAGTTCCCGAGTTCAAGGACATTGATCTTGTTTCCCTTTGCATATTTCCAACCTCAGTCCTCTATTTCTCCTTTTCCATTTCAAGATTCAAGATCTTCTTTGCCAGACCATCCTCCAGAAGACTTTGCATTAACCACCAGAAGCTCAAACCCACCAGAAAACCAGAGAACCTCAAGCTTGCCCTTTACCCTGAAAATACACACATTTTCTTTACCAATACCAGGAATCCCAGGGGTTCCTCCCTCCCCTCACTAGTAAAGGTAAGTATATACATAAACATTGGCAAGGGTGGGGTGGTGATGAGGTGTTAAGTGGAAATTTCTTTACTTAGCAGTGTTGATTTGTGAGTCTTAGGGGAAATATATTAGGGGCCTCTATGAAGAGGCTCTGGATTGATTTTACTCTTATCCCCTTGTGTCAACCAGAGTGGTAATAAATAAATAATAATAATAACGATTATATTTTTGCTCTGTTACAGCACTATTAGTCATAGAGGCTCCAGCATCTCTGAAAAGAATCATTGTTATCTCTATTTAAAAGAAAAGGAATCTCTAGTTTCACAGCAAACTACTGAGGATAAAGCTGAGGTCTCTGCATCTTGAAATGTTGGACTCCAAGCAATGAGGGAGTCATTAAGAGGAGACTGCCTGCATTTAAATAAAACTTATCATGCATACTTCAGCTATTGAAACCCAGGCTGGCTGGAATGCTGGGGTTAGCCAGATTACATTTCATACATGCACGCCTGACAATTTCACTTACCTAATTCCTACATTCAAAGAGGGGGAAAAAAAATATGCTGGTGCCTCTTTTGCACAACAAATGGATCCTATTAACTCAGAACAGCTTTGGTTTTAACTTTATAGTTTCAGGCTTCCTGGTAGAGTATTGTAAGTTTTATACCTCAGTTCTTCATGGTGAAGTAAAAATATATGGCCAGGGTTTAGGTAGTTTGCTCTTTCCTTTTGGGGAAGGGGCTTATGTTTGTGCAGTTGAAAAAAAAGTATAAATATTTATACACACATTTGCAGTGATTCAAACTGGCTAGCTCTCTGGTAGGTCAGAAGTTCAATTCAGAAATCATCTGAGGTTCAAGCTTTCATCTCTTGGTATCTGGTATGAAATGGACTGAAATTTTCCCTACCCTGGTCCCCACCCATATCCTGGTGAGATTAATCTGGTTCATATGCCACTGGTCTGGGTTTTCAACCCCTGAGAATGTGCATTCATGTTTGGAAAAGATTAGCAAGGGGGTTGAGTTGGCTCAAGCTAACAGTAAGACAAGATCAAACGTACCAAATTCAAAGGCTATCACAAATTAAGTTGCCCTCCTGGACCCTGTAACTGGGGATGCAGTGGAAGTAAATGGAATTTGCCCACATTTAATGCTATGCAGACCTTGTTTCTTCAAATATCTTACCATGAAGGCTGCAAAGATAAGACAACTCTTCTGACTTTGGCACTTCTCATGTGCAAAGCGGGTTGGACTAGGTGATCTTTGGAGGTCCCTTCCAACCTCTAGCATGCTGTGATTCTGTGAATTTCATTGCAGAACAGGGTTACTCTCACCTGCACTCCTGAGTGAAAAATCTGTAGGGTATAAGGGGTGAAGACCATTGAAATCCCAAGGTCAGGACAAGGCTTGCCTGTAAACATGATGCCTTCCTTACTTCTGGGATCTCCTCTGCTTTCCCCAGTAGCTCTTGCATCTCCAGTTGGAGCTGCATGCTCTCAGCTCAGGAAACTGTTAAGTGAAAGACATTGACTGAGTTCCTGTTACTCCTGACTTAGACCAGGTGGGGAAGAATCAGGGCCTGAATCAACACAGCCATTGTTTAAGTTTCTTTAACGAAGAGGAAGGTTTGCTAAACATTAGGATGTGAAGAGACCCCAGGTGAGCCACTTCCAAAGGAGCTGATTTTTCAAAATACAGTGAGTATCTGAGAAACAGACTTTTTAAAACCTCTCCTCTTCAGATCCATAGATGGCCTGACATGCCCAAACTTCTGAGCTACATTTTCTGCCTCACTTTTTTCAAGGTCAGTTACCAAACACTGAATTTCCCCTAAAAATATTGCTTCTGTAGGTTGTAACACACCCTTTTTACCTTCCCATGAAGAAAAGCATCCACACAAACTTTAAATTTATTTTTTTAACATCATATGTCAAAAAAAAATCAGCTGAAATTAGAATAAATGATGCCACAAAGTTGCCTCTCCCTTTCTACCTCCTGCTTTTGTCGTGGATTTCATTGCATGGTATGTTTTCAAGTTTCATTGGCTGCCTCCTGTATCAGAATGGGGAGGGTTTTGCATAAATGGATATTTCCACAGAAATGGGAAAATGCTTCTCACACTGTTCTAGCAAATATTGTTTTCTTGCAAAGTATGGGAAAAGGCTGGAGGTGAGGACGAGATGGATCATAAATCTAAGGCCTGCTGAACAGTCTGTGGGATCTCCTCTCTTAGTTCATTAAGCTTCACAAAACAATCCTTTCCTGAAAGCCATTAAGAGTAAAACTCCACCAGTTCAGCTGTGGCCAGGCTTCCCCTTTTTGATTTCCATGGATAACTCCATTCCTGTGGCTGGCGAGTTCTTCTGAAGAATAACAAATAAGGGCTTCATCTGCACCAGGAAACGAAACAGAGCTAAGCTCTGGCTTAGGCATTTCTCTGGCTCTGAGGCCAGCTAAGCCTGTGTTCTGACCACATTTAAGTTATTAAACTTCCATAGTCTACAAGACAGGGTGTCTGCATCTTAATTGTCTGTGGGAAAGCAGTCCCTGGATGGTGCTAATTTCTGAAGCATCCCTGCTTGGGAGTGTGATGGTTGGTCTGGACCAAAACCATGCTGGGGACTATTGCAGTGATTCACCTGAGGGATTGAATTCTGGGGCCTGGGAATGTTCCCTGGTGATGATTGTTTGGTTGGATGGTTTGTTTTGTGGGGTTTTGGGGGGTTGTTTGTTTATTTGCTTGTTTGTAGTTGTTGTTGCTGTTGGCAAGAGGTATCCAAAGTGTCCTCACAGCATCCTAATGGGAGAGGAAATCCTTCTGCACCCAGTTTACACCCCTGTGGTTTATTCTTTCATTTCACAGGTGATCTGTGGGTGAACCTAGCAATGAAGCTGTTCAGAGAAAGCAGAAACAAGCTGGCTGAGTCCTGTCAGCAGCTCATTCTACAGCCAACTGCTTTGAAGAAAGAAGGAATTTCATTTGTTGGGACAGCTTCTCTTGGACATTGGCTTCTGGGAGCCATGCAGGTGTCCCAGCTCTCTTCTTGGAATACCTTTTGAGCTGGTGCACAGCATTTGCAACCCACCACTGAAACAGGAAAAGTAAATTGTAAGCTGTTGGGGTTTTTTTAATTGTTGGCCCCGGAGGAATGTCTGTGTTTTAGTCAGTTTTAGGTGTCAGGGCCAAGACTGGGCTCTTTTATGTTGGGCTCTGGAAGATAGGAAGACTGACTTTGGCTGGTAAAGCTGCCTGTCCAAATAGAAGGTTGAAAGACAGTGGGAAGATTAAAGAAGAAAGGGATTTTCACCCCTTCCTCACAACTCTTTCCCATCCACCCAGCAATTCCTTCACCTCTGATTTTTTGACTGAAGGGCTGATTTCATGGCAACACTTGCTTCTGAGTGGAAAACAGAGAAATAAGAAAAGATCCCCAAAAATCCTTGTCCAGTCTGAGCACTGGCAGAATTCCAGGGAATGTGGGGAGGACCGGGCTGTGGGGTTGGAGGAATGCAGGCCTTCCTATCTCTTTTCCCAAACATTCCCTTCTGCAGCAGACTAAATATTTTCACATGCTGCTGCTGGAACACCCAGGTTCATGGTCAAACAGCGGCGCAGCGAGCAGGGGCGATGGTCCTCATTACAGCCTGGCCCTGGGCCAACTGCCTGGCACGGGGTATCACGTTGCAGTTTCCCTTCCTTCGTCCAATGTTTTTCAAGCTTTCATCTCCTTTTGCTTTTTTCCATCTCCCCACTCTATTTTCAGTCTGTATTGTGTGGCAGCAAGTGATTTCGCCTCACTGTCCAGTGGGTTTTGTTGTCCTCAGTGTATTGGGAAGGGGTCTCTAGGAAAATCACTGTGTGGCCTCAGAAAAGCCCATGACCCTCCTATGCCAGGCTCCTTCATCTGTAACACCCACCTGATCACAGTTATTGCAGCTTCAGGAGTTCAAGGTGTGGGCTTTGGGTGTGGGCACAATGAATCATAGAATCATAGAATGGTCTGGGTTGGAAGGGACCCCAAGGGTCCCAGAGCTCCAACCCCCCTGGCACAGGCAGGGCCACCAACCTCCAGTCCTGAAGCTACACAAGGTTGCCCAGGACCCCATCCAACCTGGCCTTGAACACCCCCAGGGACAGGGCATCTACCACCTCTTTGGGCAGCCCCTTCCAGCCCCTCACCACTCTCTCTGTAAAAAACTTCCTCCTAATATCCAATTTAAACCTTCCATCCTTTGGCTTTAATCCATCCCCCTTGTCCTGCCATTGTCTACCCATTTAAAAAGTTGATTCCACCCCCAGTACCCTTCAGATACTGGAAGGCTGCAATGAGGTCCCCCCTCAAGCCCAGCTCCCCCAGCCTCTCTTCATAGGGGAAGTTTGTATTGCAGACCTTGACAAAGACTTCTTGACATGATCCTGGACAAATCACTGAAAAACTCTCACTGCCCTTGTGGGATTGACATGAAAGTGGTTTCCAGCTTTATAGAGGATATTTTAGGGCATATATATTGATGATCATGAAGCACTTAAGTCTTACATGGAAAGAGGCAGTAGGAACAGATAGATAAATTCTTAGTAAGAGAGATGTTCAGGGAAGCCTGATTGACTTTTCTCTTTAGGCACATGAAGTAATGAACCCCTTGGGGATGTTCTTTACGTCTTCATGCAGGATTCAGCTATTCATCCACATGAAGGCAGCTCGTTACATGTGGCCTGGCTATCTCTGACCTCATTATAAATTGAGGGACATCTAGTTCCTAAGGTTAAGCTCTACATTTCTCCCTAAAGGAAAGACCTGCATTAATCTCTAGATTGCTGATCTAGACTGCTAGCTGTCCACCATCCATTTAAGATCCATAAGGAGTTTTGGTGTCTAGTGTGAGATTCAATTGCCCAGACAGATGTCTGGGACCATTTAAAATACCCTGGGCTCTTCTCTCTGAACTCCTCAGACTTGCCATGGGGGAGGAGGCTTCTGCCAGTTCCTCTGTTGTATTGGCAAGTCCCATGTTCATGTCTTGGCTAATATAATATTTCAGATTACACTCAGCATCAAGCTATGGGAGACAGATTCCAATTGCTAGGGCATATGCAGATACTCTCCTGTGGGCACATATAGGTCTATGTATCTGTATAGTAACTGCAAAGCAGTGTTAATATAGAGCAATGATCTGACTGTTTTTGGACATTTTATGCTCAGTAGGAGTGTGATCAAACTGTTTTGGAAATCCAAGGTTCTACTTGAAGCTTCTTACACTGCACAGCCCTTTTCTGGAGGCCCAGAAGGATTTGTCTTGGTTCCTAAAATGATTTCAGGCACTTGCACTTAGGCAATGAACTGTCATCTGGAGGAAAATGCAGCTCCAGATTAAGGCACTTCCATATATCAGTGTGTTTAAACTAGATTTCTGAGCTCCCTTCCTTTTATCCAGTCCTCCAGTAGAGAAGTGGTCTTCTTTTGTTTATCATAGAATAGTAGAATCACTTAGGTTGGAAGAGACCTTTAAGATCACTGAGTCCAACCACAGCCTAACCTGTGCAGTGCTCAGTAGTCTCTTATGACTACAGATGATGGTTCCCCACTTTCAGCCAGACTTTTCTAAGTCTAGCCTGACCTTATCCCTCTCCCCAGGATATAAATTTGACCATTAATTTGGTGAAGAATAAAGGTTTCCAGCATTTTTTTGTGAGATACAAAGTTTCCTAACGGAAGTCACTCACTTCCCATGGTACCACTGAGTTTGCACTAGGAAGGGAGCAGAGAATTCAGGTAGAAAAACTTTTCTAGTGAAGTAAGGATGAGAGTGAAGTTTGAATTTTTACAGGCCAGAGGGCAAGTTAGAAATCAGGGACATGTTCACCTCCTTTTTCTACTGTCCTCTTGTGATGTTTTCACAACACTTGCCTCCCAGGAAGGGGAAGAGCAAAGTAAGAGCACACTTTGGGTTTCCAGGTGTTCTTGTCATAGGTTGATTCATATTAGGATAGCTTTTTGAGGTGGGTTTCTTTACATTCCTGTAGCCCTTCTTCACTGTATCTCTGTAATCTATAACCCCCCCAAGAGACATCTCATCACATGCTGGTTTTGCATATGTGCATGATTTCCTTTCATTTTTCTATGGAAAGGAGGTCTCTAATATGAGCATTACAGGAACCCCACAGTGGTTGGGTGTGATCATGAGTTGAAACATTTGGATTCTCTGCTTATGCTTATCATAGACCTGCTACAAAAGGCCTCAGAGAAACTTTAAAGGCATATCTAGTTGTCAATTGAAGATGGGTTTGTAACTTGCCATTATGTACCCCATTATTATCCAGATGGCACAGGAGGTGGGAGTTATAAGAATATAGTTATTTCAGTTTATGTGGCAAAACAGATGACTTGCCCTGGACTGTCAGTGTTGTTATTACTAACATTACTGCTGGATAAAACCTTTTCCATCACTGTAAACTTTATAACTGTCCATGGTAACTAATGCTACCAGATTAGAGACACCATTTGTCAGTCTGATGGAGCACTAGTGGCTCCACCAGAAAGCACGTGGACATATGAGACCAAATTTTCCACAAAGGAGAGTTTGAAATTCCTTGAACAATTCCTGGAGCTCAAAAGTTGTCACACTCCATTATGTGCAATTCACCCCACACCCATTTTCCTTTCCACATTCACATTTTTTGCATTTTTTTCTCCCTCTTTTCAATCTGTTTGCTATTTCCTCCATGTTCCCATTGTCAGAGCTGAGCTCTGGAAAAGCAGAACATTTCCCACTGGTTCTTCCTGCGCTTGCTCAGGACAGAAGCCTTGTGGCTTTGACTTCTCTTGGGAGGACATTTTATCTTATGCAAATATTGAATTTCTGGGATTAATATGCCAGCTGGTTAGGAAATAAAGCGAGCCAGTTCCAAGAAGCATTTGCTCACTGATAGCAAGCAAGATAGAGTGTGTTGATTGGGTCTTGATGACTTCTAATTGTAAACGTTAGTAATCTGTAAATTTGAAATCAGTACTTTAGCCAGTCAATACATCTATAGTGATTTGCATGAGCAAATGTCCTTAGGCTCAGTCTACAGGGGTTTTTAGGTGCCTTACCTTTAGCTAACTTCACTGACTAATGAGCACAAGAAACAGAGTCAGATACAGACACAGATACAATTCCATGGCCTGAGTGTGCCATCAAGTTGAATTTAAGTGAAATCCTGATGTAAAGCTACAATTACCAGACTAAGAATAGATATTCTGCTTACAAAAGCAAAGGGTTTGTTCCTCATTGCAATGGAGCTTTACTCATAGACCATAACAAACTGTTTCATGTTTTGAAGGATGGTCTTCCCCATCCATGGAAAGAAAGAAGAAATATCCTCCTGCCTTACATATTCTACATATTCATGCCTTGAATCGGTTTATCATGACAGTGATCCTTATATTCTTATTGCTGGTCTTGACCACCTGAATTTTCCTGGCTTCTAATGTGACTTAAACCTGTAAAATTCCCTGGACTTCAGAGACAGCAGCTACAATTCCTCTCGAGTTGCCTAATTAAAGCTGAGAGGACTGGTAGAGTGTTTTCCTCTACAGCCATAATCTCTCTCACATTTTTGTTCTGCTTTGATTGTATTGGACACAAGTGGCCTGTGAAAATCAGTGCTGGGTCATATGGCAGGAGACAGGCTTTGGCTATGGCTGTGGCTAGGGAGTAGAGCATACCTTGCAGCAGAATCCATAGGGGTCAGAAAACCTTGCAAAGTCCTCTGCTCCCTTGTTTGAGCAAACCCTGCCTGCAACAGGGAGCAGCCAAAGGGATCTTGCCAAAGGAGTTGTGCCTCATCAGTGGAGTTGTGAAGCCCAAGTGAGACCACATCACTGCCAAGGTGGGAAGCAAGGTCTAGTGGAGTTGAGTCACAGAGCTGGGACCATTCTGAGACTCTCATGTGTAACACACATTTTGAAGTGATTTCTCCACCAAACTGGAAAAAAAAAAAGTTAAATTAGAAAAATTAGGAATGAGCTGGGATGCTAAGCTCTGTGCAGAGCTAGCATGTTTACAAGGCTCAGGGAAGTTCAGAAATTTTGCTCCATATTCCCTATTATTTTTTAGCATTTTACAGCCTTTACAAGGTGATCTACCTCTTATTGTCTAAGTGCTCACAAGTAGAGTAACTCAGAGGAAAATAATGACTGGACCCATCTTTACTACTTCAATCAGTTAAATAAATATATCTCGGTTTTTTTTTTTTGTTTGGTCTTGTTTTGTTTTGTGGGTTTTTTCTTTTTAATGAGGAAATATTTAAATCTTTTGAGGAGTAGGCTATAAGACAATTGCTATAAGACAATTGCTGTAAGACAACTGCTGATGAAGGAAAGACTTGTTAGAGAACAAGTCTTATGAGGAGTGGTTGAGGGAACCAGAGTTGTTTAGCCTGGAGAAAAGGAAGCTGATTGGAGACCTTATGGCTCTCTAGAACTACCTGAAAGGAGGTTTTAGGCAGGTGGGTGCTGGTCTGTTCTCCCAAGTAAGAAGTAATAGGGATGAAGTAATAGCGGATGAAATGGCCTCAAGTTGTGCAAGGGGAGGTTTAGGTTGAAAGAAGTTAGCAAGAAGTTCTTCACTGAAAGGGTTGTCAATCATTGGAACAGGCTACCCAGAGAAGTGTTTGAGTCACCATCCCTGCACATATTTAAAGCACACATGGACGTGGTGCTTAGGTACATGGTTCAGTGGTGGACTTGGCAGTGTTAATGGTTAGACTTGATGCTCTGAAAGGTCTTTTCCAATCAAAATGAATCTATGATCCTGTGATAGTCAATTCATCTCAGGAATTTGTTTGCTTAGGACCCTCTCTTATATTTTACTTGAAAACAGAAAAAAATTGTCACCCTGCTCAGAGAGGCTTGAAAAACCCTTGGCATTACCACAGCATGTTTGTTACGCTACAAACCCAAGTTGATTTAGTCACATACATTTTCACCTTGCTGATGTTTTACTGCTGAGAGGATCTGAAAAGCCTGGAGCAGCAAAGGATCTCAAATCCCTGACAACACACCTATAGGTCTGTAGCACTCTCAAGTACCATGTCATGCCACCTTCTCAGCACTCAAAACTGTATGCCTGCCTTCCCCCTGTTGCCTCAGTTGTCAATAGGTGCCCGTTCAGCTTCTCCCTTACAGCTTATCCCTTTCTCCCAATTAACATCTCACTTACCTCTGTTTAACAGATTCATATTCACATTGGCAAGAATGTCTTTACATTCTTGGGTGATGTCCACCAGTCTGCAGAGCCCCTTCCTCATTCTGTTTAAGCCTGATTTCAAACACCCCCCTTCAACCAATATTCTGGAAATACTATTTCTTCATGGTACTGGAGGAGCATGAAACAAACTTCACTCTGAGGACAGAAAATTGTAATTCCTTGCATAGTTTTGAGATAACTAGATGGAAACAAAGCTATTGAATTGTTAGCAGCAACTTCTCAGATGCACTGCCCTGGACCTAATTTAAAAGTAAAGACAGTATTTAGATTTCACCTGCTGTCACAAGAAGGGTTTGTCCCCAAGGGTTTGTCACTTTTATTCTTCATAACACTGATAAGTCTAAGAGAAACTCTGCAGCCATTGTCTCCTCCATTCTTTCCTGCTACTGTGGCTATAGTCATGTTACAGCTATGCCTCCCTATGGTTATGATATGGGTGGGCAGATGAGATTTTTTCTGACCCCAGTGACCTAATGACAGCCTAACAGGCATTCCATAAGGTCAAAGTAAAAATAATCTGGAATTCCTGTGAAATGATTCAGGACATGGGAAAAAAGCTCCTCTATAAATTGCAGATGTCTACAGTGTAATCAGCAAAGGTCAATATGGTCTTTCATATATCTCATAGGAAATAGGAATAGGTACTTTAGGATGTGATTAGTTCAACTTGAGACATCACTTTAGGAATAGTGCCCTCAGCTCCAATGACTAAATTGAATAGGTTTCCCCTGATTATAAAGGAAGCTTTGGTTGACTGCCTCAGATAGTGATGACACTGGTGACATCATGCTCTTCACATTCCTCAATTGGTAAACACAAACTGCTTCCTAGGCAATATTAAAGCCCCATAGCTGTACTGAAATGCTATTAATTACACTAATTGTCGCCTGTTAAGGTTTTCCTTCAAAGTTTCTCAGTGCACTTTGGAGAGCAACTTCCTTTTCAACCAAAGGCCCTACGTACACAGAAAAGTTGCCATGCCATGGTGAAGCATTTCTTCTTACTGGCTGAATGGCTATAATTCTTTCCATGAGCTGTAAAGCTACACATATGGCTTTACTGCTTCAGAGTTATTTTAATAAGGATTCCCCTTAGGGCTGTCCAGACAGCAGATGGCATCGTACGTGAAAATTAAACTCCTGAACTGAGGCTCCAAACCTATTATGAGGCTTATAAAATACACCTGGAGGCTTTAGGTGAAGTGGGAAAGCCAGGAGGTTCTCGGGGCGAGCGGCGATTGCTGAATGCACAGATAGAAAAGGTCCCTTTTTATTTCCCAGCCTTAGCCCAATGACTGACTTGTCTCTGACTTCTTTTCACGAGTCCCAGGACAGGGCTAAACGCTCTCTCATTTCTTGAGCTGCCGGTGCTTTGTGCCATATAAATTTCAAGACAAACCAGCTTGTTGCTGCTCCGGTTCTGTGTGAGTTGCTGGAGGGCAGATGTGGAGTTGGTTAATAAACAAAAAATCCTATAATGATATTAGAAATTTTGCCCTTCCACACACAGCCTAAAGAGTCCAGGAATAAGCAAATGAATGCTAATCTGCCTATGTGTTTGTAAGCAGAAGAAAGGAGGTGATACCTGAGCCTAACAGCAGAAAGTCTTCAGTGCCCTACAGTATTTTCTCACCCAGAAATCCTTTTCTACCAACCTCTGTGTCCTCCCACTTTGTCACAGCTCTCTTGGTTATGGTTTCTGGGTTAAGTTAGTGGTTAAGAGTAAAGAGTTATTACACATTAGATTACCTGCCTGGGCCTTCAGATGGTTTGCAGGGGTTGTGGCAGTAGGATTATGAAGTGACCCACAAGCAGTTGTTCTTTGCATATTGCAGCTATTAGTGATAATGTGAACAAAGATGTCCCAGAGTGCTGTGCATTGTGGTGAAAACCCTCTGAGAACTGAAAAAGAATAATTAAAAAAAAAGTCCTGAAACCACCTATTGCTTATCCTGCCTCCAGCCAACTCTCAGGGAAACCAACAAAGCATTTAAAGGATGATGGAGATGTAGAACTTAAGTTTCCTACGACCACTTTTACAGCCCACTCTGGCTCCAAAGCCTACTGCAAAGGGTGTGATGGAGCTTGGATTTAAAGTAATAGAAGTTACTAATCCAGGGTGTTGTTTAGCTCACAGATTAAGATTCCTAAATTGATATGACTACACATGAGAAGGTGCAAATCCACAACATAGTTGCCTACAGCTGAGCTAATTTATTACAACTCTTTTTATGGCCATGGAGAGAATGAAACATTGCCTGTATGTGTGGTAAGGATCTAAACTCTCACAGTAGCCAATAGAGAGTGAGTCTTAACAGGCAGACTGTGGTATATCTAGAATACACAGCACACTGAAGAACGTAGTGTAACATAACTGCTTTGCAGGATAGGGAATCACTAATAGAGGAGGCATGCAGGGGTCCATCCTACATAGTTTTTAGGAGAATTAGGATGTGGCACCCACAATTATCTGTCCATACGTATCCTAGGTTTCTGAGCTCTTCATAATCCCAGGGTTTCTCTGGGACACTGGCTATCCATCCCAATTGCAAAGCTCTGTTCTTCGTTTAAACATAGAGGTGGTTAGTATCACTTCAGTATCCCTCCTGACCTCCATGTTTCCACCTCACAGGGGTGAGGAAAGCCTGGAAACCCTCTGTCAATCTGCCAGACACAACATCTGGGTGGGTGTCTCGGACCCTCTCAAATGGCATGAGGTGGTTGTATTTAGACAGGTGAATTGAGTCCCTGTGTGTGTTTAGAAGTTGCTTGCTAGGCTTTGTTGGCTGTATTGACTAACCCTCCACTGGTTATAATCTGAGCCTGGACTCCAGCTCACTTCCAAACACCTACATGCAAAACCCAGTATTTCTCTTGTTCTGGGAAAGCAATCCCATGCCTGGTGTGCCAAGTGACTGGAACTGCTCCTGTTCAGGTGAATCGAGTTCTTCCTTAGTGTCTCTCACAAAATATCTCCCAGAAACACAGGAGATAAGAAAGATTCTCTTGTAGGTTGAATATCAGTTTTGCAGAGTGCATTGGGATACATTAGAACAAATAATACCAAAGAAAAGGATCACCCACATAATTTTATAGTGGTCCTGAACTGTCAAGACTTTTGCCAGCTGTTGAAGATGTTCTTTTCCAGGAGACATTCAAGGTCAGGCTTGATGAAGTGCTGAGCAACCTGCTCTAGTTAAAGGTGTCCCTGCTCACTGCACGGGGTGGGACTAGATGGCCTTTGAAGAGGCTTCCCTTCCAAGCTAATGCTTGGGATATTAGGATTCTATGAAACTATTCCACCCTAGCTGTGTGGTCATGTAAAGATTCCATCTTATGATAAGCACCTCACCAGGTATTCAGAGAGCATCCTTTCCTCAGGATTTCAGCATACAAGATGCAGCACACTGGGTCTATGTGAGGGATGCAATTTTCATGGAAGGGATTATTTTATTTCCTGCAAGAGAGATTATTTCCAAAGACAGAAGTACAAATAACTAAATGAAACTACCTGAGGTTCTCTTCTGCTCACCCAGGTTTGGGTAAGTGCCACAAAGTTAGCTACTGTTGAGCCAGGCTCCATTTACAGTCAACAAAAAGAAATAACCACTTTTAGATACAGTCAGATCCAGTTTAGAATTCTATTTTAGGAGAGGATGAATCATAGCTTAAACTGTATTGACCAACTCTTCTTTGAATCCAAGGGGAGCAAAGTTCAGTTTTGGTGGCTAGTTCAGCTGCAAAACTCTTTCACTATATTTGGCTAAATCAGTCCCATTTCCAGTGTAGTGGTTTGGCCAGAACAATCCCACAGTGTAGATACTTTTCCCAACATCTCAAAAAAAACCCAAACCCCTTCAGGACATGGATATAACCACAATTTGGAAATTTTGTGAGTATTTGCCCACAAATTCTTTCTCCTTGTTTAAGTCCAGGTGGATGTCAGTCTAGGAGGGTATCAGCGATGCCTTTACCATTTCCACAGATACATTTGGAACTGTAAGAGACACCTGGTAGGGATAATAGCTATATATGGCTTTGGTGCAGTGGGCATGACTCAGTTGGATGTGTTTGAACAAACTGGAGCTCCATGTGCTTGGCACCACCTAACCTTACAGTGACTTCCTCAGAAATGTATGTAGCTGCTGTGCTCATGTCACATGAATATCAAAGGGGACTGAAAAGATGCTGGCAGGTGGTCCTCTAGTCATAAATCCCACAACTCAAGGGCACATCTGTCTTTCAGACTGGAACTCATGGATCACAGGACCATTATAGCAGCAGTATATAGGAGGATGTCATGGCAGGAGTGAGAGACAACTTCTTGTCATGCTTGATGGCTATTCTCAGTAATGCAGTGGTACAGCCCACAGGCAAGAGTATTACAGAACAAGCAGAACCACAAATCCACCCCTTTTTCACCATTCCTTACACTGCACAGGGAAAATTTTATTCGCTCTTATAACTATCTGCAGCACATCCCTCCCAAATGTATGACAGTGCATTTGGGGCTTCTTCAATGAATAAGCTGAAGTGACACACACACACCAGATAGGATAATGAAATTTGAGGGCATAAGATTGCAGGGTAGGTATTTCAAAGGATGTGGTTTCCACAGAGACATTCTCCCTGTTATTCTTGGCGACTTTTTACATTAGTCTTCTCCACACTCATTATAGATTTACCCTTATCTTTTATCCTTTAAATATGCCCAGGCTTGACAAGGTAGAGGAGAGGGCACGACAAAAGATTTCTACTTAAGCATGATTTTGAACAGCAAGTGTCCCAGATGAAATGACCATATTCTCCTCATATATACATATTTATATAAATATATTTATATATATGTTTTATTCTACTGTAATTATACTGGATGAACCAAGCTGATTGATAAGTGGACACTGCTATAATAATCTTACATGGCCCACATGTTTCTAAAACTTTAACTGGGACCAGTAATTTTCTCCAGTGATGTCAATCAGATGGCACATGTTCATACGGGTTATATTTGGCTATAGGCTCAGTGGGGGTGTGGAAATGAGATCTTAAAATACAACAGAAGGAAAAGGTTTTTTAAAAAAATTAAGTGTTATCCCTGTTTTTTCTCTCTCCAAGCCAGACTACACATGCTGGAGTTAGATCCTGGGACAGCTACAAGGGCTGCTGGTGGTTTGACATTCCCCATCCTGGAGAAGGTAGTCCATAAACCAAAATGTGATGAAAGAAGTTTTGCCCACTTCACGTTTGCCTCACTCACATTTGGGGATTAATAACTTCAGGAAGGGTGGAACAGTTCCTGCAGTGAAAGAGTAAAGCCATGGCTTGCATTTCCTCTCCTTTAAAAAGCTGGCAATGAGGTATTTGTATTTGAAACACAGAATTGGGAATATTGTCAATATTGGCATTTCCTCAGGCTTCTAAATGTATACAAATATTGATTCTGAGCTTAAAAACATCATCATTGTGTTTTTCCAGTGCCACAAATTGACCTTATAATGTCTTAAAACATTGCGTGGACAGTTGCAAGGTGATAGTGCAGGATGTACACTTCATTTTGTCATGGACCCCTGATAGAAGGTGGAAATCTTATATTCCTGGGAATATGGAATATGGAATATAAGATGATACTTGGGAAAGTCTGCACTGCAGTACTACTGCTTTGTCATGTATGATCGCCATCTTTTTTCCTTTTTTCCCCATTTCTCTGTTGGATTCTGAATGTTAATAGCAGGACATCAGGGGATGTATTATGTTAATAGGAAATAGAGAACATTATAGAGACCCACAAAAGTTTATAGCTTGAAACAAGAAATAGAGACTTGTCTTTCTAGAGTGGAAATCAGGTGAAAGGAATCTTCTGGGAGATGACTTGTGTTTTCACTGAAACCAAACCGTCCTTTCCATTGCCTTCCTCATCAACACTACCTGAGGTGCTGGAAGCAATGTAAATTCAAATATTCAAAATTTACATACCCCATGGCCTCAAATTTTTGAATGGTTGTAGCATGTTTTTCTGCTCCTGTGTCCTAGTGAAAGTCTGCTGTTGCTTCTGTGATGTTAGAGGCCACTTGTCATGTAAAATGACATATTTGCATTGGCCTTAGAGCCATGTGCTTTTACACCAGACAAAGGATGAGATCCAGAATGAACTGATGCAAAATCACAGGTGAATCTCACATCTTAGGACTCACACTACTGGTTTCTGCTTTACGTCCCCCCCACCCATGGCTAAGGCCATGCTAAATGCACTTCCAAGTCCACACCATGGTCTCAGCAAACCAAGTCAGCTGGGGAGTCATGCATGGGAGAAACCTAAGTTCTTCCTTGTAGCTGGGACCATGTTACAACACAGCTTCCCACACTCAAAGATGAGTTACTAGAAGTCTCCTCACCTGTGCCTTTAGCATACAAAATCCTAAACAAATCAGTCTGGAAGAGACCCACATATGTTATGGAGTACATAGTAACTATAGTAACTGTAGAAAGTTTTATGTTTGCCTGTTTTTCCTGAAGCTTTTGAATGTGTTTTTCATGGTCTACCAGCATCAGTCAACTGGTTAAGCCTTCAGTCATTTAATACGTGGTTCTAATGTGCTGTGAGGTTCTATGCTGAGCAGATTAGATAAGGAGGATTTTAAAGGGTACAAAAAAAGACTAATTTAGGATAAAATAAATATAAGTGAAGCATCTTTGTCACTTAAAAATTAAATTAAAAAAAGACCTTAACCTTGTCACCTCATTTTATTTTTTGGTAAATATGGATAATTACCTTTCCCTGGCTAGCAAGGGAATTACAGAAAGAAGTGTATTTCAGACTTAGGAGGTCCCATGGTGACAAGAGACAGTGAAGCACCTTAGGCTGACACACCAGGAATTCCACTTTTCTCCTGGGTTTTACTGTCATGTGCAAGCTGTATAATTCCAATTCACTGGAGATATTTGCTCGAGGGCAAATAATGCAAGCACAGGCTATTCTGACTTTACACTGGCAGAGTTCAGAATAGGGATTTTTCCTTGACACATTTGCAGGACTTGCCAGGAGAAATTCTAATCCCCAGCATACTTTATGCAGCTAAATAAATACCATAACATGAATAAACATCATTAGTAATTGCTGATTGAGTTCAAGCCCCTCCAGTTTTGTAGGGGAAATGTTTTATTATAAATTTCTGTTAAGTCTAACCTCAAACGTGGTGAATGGCCTGAAAAAAATTAGAATATTCTTTGGCAATGAAAATTGCTCACAAGTCAGTATTTTCCATCATCTTCTCTAAGTATACCAAGACTTTACCATTAAAACATGGTGGCTGCTGGAGTGAGAAAACAGTAGCAACCCAGTAGCAGTGTTCTACATGTTTATAGTGCCAACCACTTAATGGTCCCAACAAAAGGAGAGCAAAATCCTGTGCATCACTCACCCTCCTGGAAGGGTTTTGCTGTTTTAGCTGTGCTGTAATGAGTTTCCCTGTCCTGCATAAACTGGAGATGGCAAAAGTGTGTCCAGTCCACGTGAAATGAAGTTTGTCTTCTTTAGAAAACTTAAAGTTCTCAACATATAGGAGCCCAATAGTTAACTGTATGAACTGAGACATCAAGGCTTCATTTTATTAATTTGAAAACTGTGTCTTCCATATTTTATATACACCACACTTCTACCTGTTTTAAACGTGTCTGTTCTCCTTTGGTTTTGATTGTAAATTCCAGCCCAGAGCAGTGTGACCTTTCCCAAGAAAGGCTCTGGTGAAACTGGCACACTAGAATCGTAAAGAGCTGATTTTGGGGTTGTGTTAGGTGGTGGGACATTGCTTTTCCAGAATTTATTAATCCAAATATTAAACCAGAAAGTGGTTCTTCTACTAGTGTAAACATTATGAAAATTGGAAATTAAATTTCCATCCCATGGGAAATCTGGATAATTTAATATTTACAGCCCTTTAAAATGGGAATGAAAAATCCACAAGATCAAAGTTTTAATGGAACACAGCTCTAAAAATTTAGGCTGATGAGTTTGAGGCCAGATGAGCAGGGACATGTCATCTCCCTGAACTGTTGCAGTGCCTCATGGGAGGTGAAGTTTTCCTTTCTCTATAGAGAGCAGTAGTCTCATTTCCAAAATGCACCATGGCTGTTTTCTGTCACTTTATTTCACATCAGCTTGAGCTACAATGAAAGATTCAATTCTGAGAAAAACATGCTGAAGTAGATTTAAAACAAAAAAAACCCCAAACACACACAAAACCAAAGAGCCAACACAAACCCCAACCACATCCAAAACAAAAGAAGAAGGAAACAAAATGGTACAACCAAATCCACTTCTGGAGCTGTGATTTCTTTGGGAACATTTATCTTTCCTAGTAAGTCCCATATGGATTCATGTGACCATGGACTTCATTGTCTCTATATAGGCCAGTTTTCAGCTGGTATATTTTGTTTGCCTCAGGTTTTTTTTCTTAATGTTCCCTTTGTCCTTTGTTTTTAATTTTATGTGGTACTAGAGAGAACATCTTGCCACGTGAACAGTTCCTGTTTTACCCACAAGCCTAACCTAACCAAAGACAAACTTGTGCCATGATATACAAACTGCCAAAGTCTCATCAAAGTTAACTTTGGAGAAAGAGGAGCCATCACAATTCCTCATGAGCCATCATGGTATTTCACAGGTTTACTTTCCTGTGTCCTGTATGGAAAAAAGTAAATATTTATCTACAGATGGAATCAACTACCTCATTGCAAACTCCAGTACTATCATCAGTGAAGCTGTGCTGGGAAATTGCAGAACTAGGTGCTGTATTTGGAGGATTCCTCTTTACTCTGCTCAACCTGTCTGTAGATGGACACTAAGCTGGGAGGAAGTGTCGATTTACCTGAGGGTAAGGAGGATCTTCGGACAGATTTGGACAGGCTGGATTGATGGGCTGAGATCAATGGGATGAGGTTCAACAAGGCCAAGTGCAGAGTCCTGTGTCTGGGACGTACAACCCTGTGCAGTGCTACAGGCTTGGGGCAGAGCAGCTGGAGAGCTGCTGGTGGAGTAGGACCTGGGGGTGTTGGGTGACTGCAGGCTGAATATGAGCCAGCAGTGTGCCTGGGTGGTGAAGAAGGCCAACAGCATCATGGCTTGTATCAGAAACAAGAGAGGCCAGCAGGCCCAGGGAAGTGATTGTGCCCCTGTTCTCAGCATTGGTGAGGCCACACCTCAAGCTCTGGGTTCAGTTTTGGGCCACTCACTACAAGAAAGACATTGATGTCCTGGAGCATGTCCAGAGAAGGGCAACCAGGCTGAGGAAGGAGCTGGAGAGCAAACCTTACAAGGAGAGGCTGAGGGAACTGGGATTGTTTGGCCTGGAGAAGAGGAAGCTGAGGGGAGACCTTACTGCTGCCTACCATTACCTGAAAGGAGGTTATAGAGAGATGGGTGTTGGTCTCTTCCCCTAAGTGACAGGTGATAGGACGAGGGGAAATGGCCTCAAGCTGTGCCAGGGCAGGTTTAGATTAGATATTAGGAAAATGTTCTTCATTGAAAGGGTTATCAGGCACTGAAACAGGTTGCCCAGGATGTGGTTGAGGCACAGTCCCTGGATGCATTCAAAAGATGGGTAGATGAGGTGTTCAGGGATATGTTTTAGTAGAGGACAGGGATGGTTGGACACGATGATTTCAAGGGTCTTTTCCAACCTTGTGATTCTGTGATTCTGTGCCTATTGTCAAAACACCTTTGTCCCACAGATGAAAAACACAGTGTCTAGTCCCAAATGCTCTACCACAACCAACAAGATGACAACAGCAGATGGTTTAGAGTTCAGCACTCTGGCCTTAAGGTAGACGAGAGGAAGAAGTGAGGACTGTCCTCCCATTCCCTCCATTTCAGAAGTCCCTGCCACCTCCAGAACCACCTGCAGAAGAAATATGTGTTGAATTACATCAGGCTGGCCTACTCAGTGGTACCACTGAGTGAATGCTCAAAGAAAAAGAAATTCTTGTGTTGCCTTCCAGTTTGATCCATGACCAATGTAAACTCTGCATTCATTTTCATTGTACCCCACTTTGGGAGGCTCAGTACTTCCCAACGTGGAGAGACACATTTCAGAACTAATAGTGTAACCACTTTTCTTGACAGACTTTGCAGGCAGGGTTTGGTGAGCCTGCCAAGGCTGAACTAACAATTGAACGAGAGCAACACTCTTCTCTGTTCAGAAATGAATATGATGTGACATCTAAACTTGTTTTTCTTCTAGGGATATCATGACAAATTATTCTGCTCTTGTTTATCTCAGCGCAGCCTGCAAAGCCATGAAGATTATTCAAGTCACTCTGGATTTGCTGTGGGACAAAGAACGCAGGATGTGGCTAGATCCAGCAAACATTTTTCAATCAGATTTCCATAAAATCTCCTCCACCCCAGACACACAAAGAAAATAATCATAATATTAAAATAGAGCTGGTTGTGAAACTTCCTTTTGTCCTGTGAGAACTTCAGATTTTAGAAGTTTTTCTGTCAAAACCTGATGATTTTTGCAGTCCAGGAATCTCTGAAAAATTCAGGATGGGTGATCTGAGATATTTCTTATCTTTTAGGCCCCCTTGAAAATGAAATTAAAAGGCTAATAAGAATGCCAAAGAAAGAGCCATTTCAAAGCAAAACCACACGATTTTCTTCAAAGAACCTCAAGGCTCTATAGAAATTCAAAACACCTTCTCCCCCCCATTCTTTTAATGACATTTTTTTTAAAAAAAGCTGAAGAAAATGGCTTCAGCTTGGTGAATCAGGGCTCTTTCTAGGAAAGAAGTGTTAGCAGAAAATTTGCAGCCAATTCTAATCCACAAATTCCGCCGTTCCTCATTTCCTGAACAAGCAAGTGTGAGGAGGAGGAAAGAGAAAGAAAAATGCAACAAGGGTTGCCAATGAAATGAAAAGTGCCAGTTTTAGGCTCGCTCTTTTTTCCTCCTGTGACCTAGTCTGCTCCTGAGAGCCCTTGCCCCACTCTCATCTGCTTTGCAGGGGAGTGGGTCTGTGAGGTTGGATTCCACATGTGGGACAGAAACAGGGTCTACATGGACATCTTATCAAGAAGGAGTTGTGGAACAGGGAATTAGTAACTTGCCCTGGTCTACAAGGGTATAGCAGCAGGGATTTGAACCTCACCTGGCACCTGGATTAATGGCTGGAGTTGCAAGCAGCCATCCTCTGCAATTCCTATTCACCTGTTGATCATGTTTCTGGGATAGCTGGATTATTTATATTGGAAAGTGATTGCCTCCTCTTTTCCCTCCTTGTTTTTATGCATTTGTGCTGTTCCTAGCCCAATCTACTTAAAATGCCTCTCAAAATGGAGTAGAAATATTCTCATTAAAGAGTTTTTGAGAAAAAGTGAGATGTGTTGAAAGACCCAATTTAACTGAATTTTCTCTAAAATGCATGGAGGATCCCCCTGATTAACCAGTCTATGTTCCTTGATAAAACTGCTAGGTTTTCACTCCTCAGAACACCACAATATGCTCTGTCTCAGAATGGGGAGCTGAGGGTTTCCAGACCACTTAGACACACCATGGAGGCGATGGTTTTTTTTGCATCCTGGAAGCTCAATCACAGTGAGAGATTTCTTACTCCAGCCATTGATGTTTCTGGATCCTTCCTTCTGCAAAATGGAAAGAATTTTCCCCCTTTGATCAAAGGCTCTTTAGGTGTCCAAACTGTGTGCTCAATGCAGAAGCAGGCTGCCCATCCCGTGGAGGTGGCTCAAGGTGCAACAAGAGGAATCAGGAAGGAAATTACTCCATTGGCTGTGGAACAGAACCCAACCCACACGGCCTCCAACAGAAGATGTTCAGTTTTTCCAGGTTTCTTTTCCTGGAAAGCTCAATTCAGAGGCTATTTAAAAAAAAACAGTCTTCTTGTGTTCATGTTCAATTCATACTGGGTTTTTACTGAATCTTGGAGATATTCTACTCTGGGCTAGTGTCATCACAGAGAACATCTTACCCTTTTTCTCAACTATATTCTTGCATTAAGAAGATGGCAGAAACCATGTAAGCAATAAAACCAGGGGCTTGAATAATTTTTAAATAAATCCCATCCTCAGCAATTAAAATGGAAATAATTCTGTGTCAGGCTTGAAAGAAGAAAATGCCTGTACTTTAATTTCTTCTTGTTTTATCAATTCAGGTTGATCACTAAGACAGCCCTTGTGTACAGTAAGGCAATAACTGAATCCATCCACAGGATAATAAAGGAAGGTGAAACCCAGGTAATGCCAACAAGGAGGAAACTGCATGTCCTGAGCATGATTCAGACCCTCATAGGTGAATAACTGCTGAGATCTCAGCTGTGCCATGAGGGTCATGCTCTTGAGCTTTGATCTTCCTGTTAGACGACAGAGAACTTGTCCTGAAGACTTACATTAATGCACTTTTTTCCCCCTCCTAATTTTTAACCAAATCAAGGGCAAGCACATAAGTTTGACAGACTTCATGTCACAGGAATTTAAGAAAATATTTTTCTAACTACTCTTAAGAATATTTGAGTACAAACCCAGTGTTTTCCAGTCTTTACTCCACTGTGGATGGAGCACGCACACACACCACTGTAAGTTCATTTGATGCAACATAACATACAGAGGGATGAATCCAGAAATTGAAAATTTTAAGGTAGCAATTTACCCCAAGTGAGCTGCTTTGTGATGGCTGATCTCTTCCATCAGAGAGCTACAAGATTCTTTAAGGCGATTCAACCCTCAGTGAAATAAATTCAAGCTGCCTTGCCTTATTCTGTAGGGCAGGAGTCTCTCTTAGCTCATCCTGCATCAGGACTTAAGCCTGGGAGGAGGTAAAACATGGGCTGTTACGATGGGGGAAACTGGAAATGGCCTCTCACTGTCAGATTTCACTCATTCGTGTTAACCCAAGGTTTCCCCAAAGGCTGCAGAACAAATTCCTTCTGTGCAGGAAGTGCTTGGGCTGCAAAGAAAAGTGCTAATCCAGAAGTTCAAAGCCTGTGTGAGGAAATATAATGCTTCCTCCAGAGACTTTTCAGGGGAGAGTGGTTGACCACAAGAAAATAAAGGCTCCTGCAGCTGATCATAAGCCTGTGTGAGAGGGCTGTTGAGGCAGCACCTAGGAATGACTGCCATTCCAGTTTATGAATCAGCAGGGAGGGAGCAGCCTAGACCAGCTTTTTGGGAGATGCCTGGGCTGTCTGCCGCCTCTCAGACTGCAGGAATCCTGCAGGGAAACAAAGGGAAGAGAGAGGAGTCTGGGAACTGTGGGAATTGAAGGTCTTGTAGATCTTGATGGAACTGTAAATCATGATGGATGGCTGTAGATCATGATGATGATTGACAGGGGTGTTGTGTAGGCATGGTGGTGCCTGCTGTGAGCAGAGACCTGAGCTCTAGTCCACCAGTGCTGTGTCGTGTCAAGGTAAGGCACTTTGATTTGTGCTTAAAGACACAAAGATCTTGTGGGCATGAGTTGCCTTGATCTATTTCTTTATAATGTCTATTTCAGTTCATCTGAATTTCCTCCGGATTTTCTCACAAGTGGAAAGCCACATGTCCCCAAACCTAGAGCTCATCCCATTCAGAGAACTTCAGGGTTCATTCCTAGCTCCAATAACTTCAGAGGGATTTCCCCCAAGTACCACCACCCTTCCGAGCACAAAGTTTAGGACTGAGAATTAAAATGTGACTTAAGTTCCTTAAAAACACAGTAATTTAACTCATCTAGATGCATTTGCTCAATTTTGGCTATTTTCTGAATGGAGATTTTTGTTGGGGAACACATCAGAGTGCTGTTGTGTTTGAAAGTACTGAAAAATATGTAGCAATGTAATAGAATTATAATAAATAAAGGTCAGGATGAGACTCTCCTACCTCACCATTTTATCTTCCTTCTGGAATAGGATAAGCCCTCCTGACAACATGCTGGATATATGCTCTCTAACATGCTAAACCCTTCTGTTCATAACAGTTGCCCAACAAACTTTCACATGTCGGTGTTGGACAGATGAATCCAGCGACTGGCTGCTTGAGAAATACGTTGACACTGTTTAGGGATGTTTTGATTTCCCTTTTGTAGCTTGGAAAAGGTGGATGTGTTGAAACAGAACATTTTCCTGGGAAGGTAAAAGGTCCTGGTGACGCTTTCTTCAGGGAAGGCTTTTCCAGCTGAATTTCTGATGCAGTGGAAGTACGAGATTTCCTCCAGGAACAGACATTTTCTAACTGCTCAGGGACCTTATCTGTGTAAATCATCCCTGCTCAGGCTCTTCCTCTGCCTAATTCAGATGAATTACTTGAAATGGAATTCCTTGTGACTCGGGTGAATATTTTATCTACCAACCTGTTGCCACCTTTTGGCCAACTCTCCTGTGTTGTTTTGTACTGTTTCTTCTCCTGTTTTAACTGTCCTAAATAGAGTCTTGGTTTAAACACAAAAATATCTTTCCCTTTCCTAATAAAGCTTTATTACAGCATGAACAGGGCTGATAACATTTGGCATGTGGAACACGACTCACAACAACTCCACGACGACGTCCTCTTTGTGGCTACACAGGTTTGTTGTGTGTTGGCTTGGAGTCTGGGCTGAAACTGTTTCAGCTCAATTGAAATCAACTTTCCAAATGTATTTAGTCAGAGGGAGATCCATGAAGTGCAAACACCCCAGGCCTAATGGTGCACATGGAAAATAGAAAACACAACTCCTACTCTACTCGTTTGCTGTGATAAATGATCACCTCTGAATCCTAATGGCCATGGCAGTCTATCAGCCTGTTCAGACCCAGTTGAATGGTGGTGGTGGGTGAGTGTGGAGCTCAAATTACATTGCTGATCTTGGCAGGGCCTGGATAATTTAACAAGGCTGATTAGATACTAAATAAATATTGGCTTTGCAATATGCTCACCAGTGTTTAACTTGGATAAAAGGGGCCGCAAGTACTGTTGCACTGGGTGATCTGGCAACAAGCACAAACACTTTAAAAGATCCATTCAGATGGTGACAAAAGTGTTTGAAAAAAAAAAAAAAAAGTATGAAATTGGTGGAATCATATTTTTTCCTAATGAAAACCCCATGTTCTGCAGTAACTGAAGAAAATCAGCTAGCTCTTCCCCTCATTACTTCAATTTGCATGTTACTGGAATTTGAAGGTAAACTGGTTTTGTGAAGAAATTAATCTCCCCAACAGTCCCTGGATGACAGGTTAACAACTGTGGACAATTTCATGGTGATGCAGAGAATTTCATGATCCCACTTACATCACAGAGTACACTGGTGCAGTGAAGTGCAAAAATGAAGATATATCAGAAGTGAGACTTTGGAGACTTGTCAGCTTCAGTCCCTTTGTGAGAGTCTCAGCATCCCAGCATCTTGCAGATGAGCTCACTTCTTTTAATGCCATATCCAATGGCTTTGGTGCTGAAGATAAGACTCATCACATCTGGCTGCATGTGTGCAGTCAGATAGCATCATCTGAGGTGTAAATGATCTCAGGTGTGGGAGTTATGGAGGATAGAAGATGTAAGGGAGATCCAACGCTGTCTAGAGTAGTGATTAGAAGAAAGGTACTTTAAGGTATTAAAGATACCTTTAGACATTTAGAATCTCCCATCTGTGGGCAACTGAATCCTGCTCTGTGTGTCTCCTCTTGATCTGGATGTTTCTTGCAGCCTAAGAGCCCTTAGTAAGAACCACATTTGGGTAAACTCGGGACCAATTGCAGAAATTCTGGGGAAGAATTACTGGAAAGATCAGAAGTTAAGAAAAAAAAAAAGATGAGGTCATACCAAAGGAGATAAGGCTTTTAAACTAGAAAATATGAGAGAATAGGCAAAGGTTTTTTGAACAGAAGAAAATAATTAACTTTCCACATCCATAAGTAGAACAGACATGCAGTCTTAATATAAAACTCAGCCAGTGTAAGTGGGCTTAGAAATAATGAAAACATTATTACAGTTCTTGTTACTATGAATCATAATAAGTAACAAAATGCCCATACAGCACCCTCTCAACGCTAAACTTAAGAAAATCTTGAACAGATTAGCTGGAGAGGAGGAGCTGGTGTCTCTGGGTCATCGTAATTAGAAGTTAGCTGGGCAGTCAAGGAAAGTATCAAAGACCCTTTAGATCGTCAAGTCCAACCACCATCCTAACCTGCCATTCACTACTAAACCATGTCCCTCAGCACCACACATAACCATCTTTTAAATACCTCCAGGGATGGAAACTCCACCACTTCTCTGGGCATCCCGTTCCAATGCCTGACAACCCTCTCTGTGAAGAGATTTCCCTGATATAAAGTCTAAACCTCCCCTGGCATAACTTAATGCCATTACCTTTTGTCCTATCACTTGTCATTAGGGAGGAAAGGTCAGCCCCTACCTCTCCACAACCTCTTTTCAGGTAGTTGTAGTGAGCAATTAGATCTCCCCTCAACCTCCTTTTCTCCAGACTGAAAAACCCCAGTTCCCTCAGCCACTCCTCATCACATTTATTCTCCAGTCCCCTTGCCAGCTTCATCACCCTTCTCTGGACATGCTCCAGCACCTCAATGGCATTTCTGTAGTGAGGGGCCCAAAACTCAATGTAATACTCAAGGTGGAGCCTCACCAGTGCTGACTACAGGGGGACAACATCTTCCCTGGTCCTACTCATCACACTATTCTTAATACAGGCCAGGATGCTGTTGGCATTGGAAACATTTCTGCCTTTAGTCTTGCAAGGACTCTTTCAGCTCTTTTAATATCCGACTCTCTGACCCCTGACAGCACAGGGCTGCTCTTTGCAAGTTTAAATCTACATTGTCTAGAGTTGTGCTAATGTACTTCCACCATAGGCTTGTTCTCAGGATTACCTGTGTAATTAAAAGTCAAGCCAACTAGTGTGTGTTTTTTAACTATACAGAGATGCTGTCACTTACAAGTTTTTATTTCCTTTCTTGATGAAGAGGTATCTTATCTTCCCATTTTCTCAAAGGCCCATAAAAAGAGAGCAAACCAGATCTTCCACTGGCATTAACCAATGTAGCTCTCCTGCCTTATAGAAAAGAGTTTGGTCTCCTCTGAGAAGCAGCACTCACACACCAAGACTTAAACATGCTTAAGATTACTATTAAATCACCTTTCCTCTATTCTAGATTTGGAATTCATTGACAGTGCTTTTTTTGCATCTTCCTTGAGCCATCTCTCATCCCAGTGTAAACCACAATGAATTTGAGTGGAACCGCATCCAGTTAGACCAGCAAAACTTTTAACACGTTGCCCTGCCCAATTTTAATTCCAGCTGTCCCCAAGGGGAATGTCAATCAACAAACCTGTGCATCAAGGTACTTGTTTCAAACCTCCCCCAAATTTATGCTCCCAAAGGTCTGTGCAATGCAGCACATTATCCCTGCTCCCAGCAGTGAGCAAACCAGACCCACAGCACCCTGGGTGCTCGTCAGCATTTAATCCTGCCAAACTAAAATCTCATTCTGGTTAATTAGGTGCTGCTCCAGGTGTTTGGTAACCATTTTCTTAGGCTAGCCTGTCCAAGATCAAGAAACGAAGGGGGGAAGGTACCTCCCCTCCCTCATCTCATCTCCATGGTCCTCTAATTTATTAGCTCTAGTCCAGGAGGAGTGACCGAGTACAAGCTGAAGAGTTGTGTGTGCTTCCACTCCCCATGGCACTGTAAATTATATGGGGTAAAGCATTACCTAATTCATTGAACTTGTCATGTTTTGCACCCCCCATAGGACAACTCAATGATTTTAAGAGCAAATGTTTGGGGCTGTGACGATGGAGGTTTTGTGTTAAACTAGGAAAAAAACCTAACTGGGATTGAAGGGAGAGTTGGCCATCAGGTAGGTCTCAGAAACTTGAGGTTCAGTAGATTCTGTCTTGCCCTGGAGAAGACCTACATGGATGTTGTAGCTGACAGTGCCAAGTTTACTCCAAAGTGGGTCACATATAGTGTTAATGTTTGTATATCCACTGACTGCTTCTTGCAAGTAACTGTATGTACAACCATATGTCTGTGTCCACTTCCTCACCCAGCCTTAGGCATTCTTTAGCATATTTTTTCCCCTTTAATCATCCTAAAAAGAGTGTTATTTTGCCATATTCAGGTTCTTGAGGGTCCAAGTTGATGAAACAACTGTACTAGCACCTTTCTTATAATGTTGACTTCCCATTTTTGCAAATGAGGGACTTTTCTTGCAGTCCTCACTTCCTTTGCTTTCACTATAAATTGATGTATATTTTTCAGTTCAATGTATGCAAACACATAGAGTTGTTAGTTCAAGACTGAGCTAAAATGCCCTGCCAATGTTTTTCTCTTACACTAAGGTAAACAGAACCTCAGATGAGATGCTTTCCACTCTGTTTTGGCAAATATGAGTGGTAGATTACAGAAATCTTGGTGGATGTTTGCTTCTGTAATCCAGCAGGTATCACATCATGCAAAGTCCCCATCCATAGTGCCTATGGATTACAGATATGTGTACATGAATTCATGTTGAAGAGACTTACACCCTTAATACACTGGTAGTCCATATTGTGGACTCTCCTCTACCATATGGACCAATCTTTAACCTTGGATAGAGCAAAACATTATTGTTAGCTTCAAAGACAATGGGCTTGACCTTCTGCTGTAGTAGTTTCCTGTAAATTAACTTCTGTGGAGTTACAGCAAACCATGCCACCTTCTGAAATGTCTCCTACTGTTTCAAAATGATGGGATATTCATTCATACTTAGAGACATCATGCAGGCCTTTAGATGGAAGCGCTGCCTTCTCCATAAGGCATGTAGAAATGCTGAAAATAGCAATTATTTGGCTTTGGATATGGGGATTGAACTCTTCAGAGTACATGTTCTAAGATTTTCAATTAATTACATTTTTTTCCTTTAAAAAGAAACAAAAACCAGGTAGTGTCATACTTGTCATAAAAACTTATGTTGGACAGTGTTATTAGAAGTGATATTGCAGCAAAAGAAATCAATCTGTAGCAAGCCCCTGTATCTCAGGGGGACCGTGAGTAACATGCATCTGCAGTTCATCACTCAGCCAGCATCAGATATGTTTAGAATTGATCTCAGTGTAAATATGTATATGGTTTCATCCTCTTTACACATCCTACCATCAAGGAATATCTAATCTTTTCAAACAAGGGAGTCCCAGCTTTGTCTGGGCAGGTGCTGGGGAGTCATGCTAAGCATTCAGACAGATGGGAAGCAGTTAATCTGATTATAAAATAGGAATTAAAAATAAAACTTGCATTTTTTTTTCTCTGAGGAGGCCAATACACAATGGGTTGCTCCTGTTATGGGAGGCATACTCACTGTTTTGGACTTCACACTAGGCAGTTGGAGGCTCTGTCCTGTGAGTTGTAAAGCTTGCCCTCCAAAAGGTAAGTCCAGAGAAGAAGACATGACATAGGAAGGCCATTGTGTTACAGGAATAAACCTTCCCCATCTGAACAATTTTTACCACCTGACATCCTCCTCCTCTGCAAAACCTTTTCCTCTGGCTTTCATGGCTCACCAACCATTTTACTTGATCACACCACAGTAATGCCCATGATTTAATGATCACAAGGTATCTTCCTTTGCAAAGATGTGCTTTGTAGTCCTTTCAGTCTGACAGGCTTTCTGTGAAGCTCTCAAAACCAGAAGCTCATACAGAGACCCTAAATTTCCCAGCACCTGTGGGCAGAATCCTCTTCCATCCCCTTCCCCCCATCTTCTCAGTTGCACAACACCTCCCTTGTGCCTGACCCCTCTTTCTGGGATGCCCAAGGGAAAAGCTGTTAAAAAGAAAGGCCTGAAGGGTGCAATGCATTTTTATTTGTGCATGATTCACTACCCTGTTCCCAAGGGCTCTGCTACAGCACAAAATAAGCCTTTCCCACTCACAGTGAAAATCCTATAGAAGTCTTAAAACCAGTTACAAGACACCAGGCTCTCCTGGCACTCTCCTACACTTGATGACAGCTCTGCATGGAGTTAGAAAGAACCATCCTGCCTGAGACAACACAGTGTGTAGGGTTGGAGTAACTTGGGAGTCTGTATTCTTCACAAATCTCTCTCTCCTACCCTCATTCTCCTACCCTGCAGCCAACTTTTGGGTTTTATTGCTGGGCTGGTTGATATGGAAACAGCCTAAAAACAGGTATGGTAACGCTGGAAGGCTAAATATAAGCAAAGCATTGAAAGAACTTAGGCTTAGGACTCCCCTGTGGCTGCTCTCAGGGCTTGTATAGCATTGTTGCCCAAATGGGACCCAAGGAGGTGTTCAGCTGCAGGAGGCCACTGTGATTTACAATTAGGAGGACAAACAACTAGAAAATTACTTACCTAGTTTTAGAGAACTTCCAGTCCAATAGGTACAAGGTGGGTGGCAAAGTTCATGGAAAAGAATAATTTTTTTTATTTTATTTTGTTTTTTTTTTTTGCTACAGGTGAAAGAGAACCCATGTTCATTATTGGATGGGATGGTGCCTCAGGATGCTTCACAGCAAGCCTCATCATTGCCAAAATCAGCCTCTTTTCTAATGTTACAGAGTAAGTGTAAGACCTTTAAACCAGAGAAATTAAAATACATCCCTTGGGAAGAGAGCTGGAGGGAAACTCTATGAGACTGTTATCATGGAGAATATGTGAAAGAGAAGTGTCCTGATGGTCCTGTGGTCATTTACTTTGCCCTCTGGGTAACTTTTGTCAGCCAAACTGGATATGGAGTGTCCTAAATAAAAATAAGCATAAGATATTAAGATGATAATGATGCAGTAAGTCCTTCCCTGAAAAGTTTTAAGCAGCTAATGAGGGCAAATGCAGGAATGATAATTTATCTTATGGCAAAGGGGACTTGCCTATGCAGGCAGAGCAGACCTGGCTGGATCGATGATGAATCCGCTGATGCTCTCAGTGGTGTATTTAGGTACCTAAAAACCAACAGGGCCACCAACAGCAGAAGCTACAGCTCCAGCACTCTTCAGGTCTGCATTCATTAGGACTGTAAAAGTTCATTGGAGCTGGGTCTCAGGGGTCAGCTCCTCTGGTCAGAGCCACACAGTGTCCAAAATATTTTCCTCCCCAGTTAGGGAAGTTGTCCAGACTGTGCCCTCATTTATCCTGTAATAACCCTGCAACATAAGCAAGTGTCTCCATGGGGATCTGAGGACATTTAGCACCTCTCAGAGGGTACAGAGATTTTGCCAAGCCTGGCCCTAAAGCTTTATTTTTTCTACTAGAAACCCTTTTTTTGCAAATGGTTTGTGGAAGCTGTCAGTAACCCTGATGGGCTGAAGGTTGTTAGCAATTTGGTTTAACAGCTCCTTGTGGTTATTTTTTTTCCCTCTGCTCCTTAATTGAAGTGGAAAACAGAAATTCCTGTCAGCATGTGTGCATCTGCTTCTGAAACCTGCCAACAACATCACGTGGCGTTCATCGTGTCTTGCAGACCAGTGGATCGCTTTCCTGGAAACCCTTGTTGGTGAGGATGGCAGAGGCACTTCTGCAAGTCCCCTCCTTGCTAAGATCTATAGGAAGGACACATTTACAAAAGATTTGGTGGCAGGAAAGTTCTTCTGAGGTCACAGTAGGATTTATAAAGGTATTTTTTTCCCAGGCTCAAAATAGATAACTTCTATAAACTCTGCAAAACAACTAATGTGAGGTCTATCTATTGGATAGCTCTCAGGAGATGTCTGTCTTTGCCATGAACTTGTTGAATGGTCTTTAGTGACTCATTTTGCATCCCTGGGCCTCCATTTCGCCATCTATAAATTAAGGGTAATGGTAACAATTTCCTCTCCAGCAATTCGAGGAGTATTTACAATAGAGTTCAATACACAAGACCATTGGCAACTGCTGTGATTCTCTCTCCTCTCTAAGGGCATAACTGCCTGCTACTCATTTAATGTGCCTGCACCAAAGTGTGGAAAACAATGTGGTTGGAAAACGAAACAGAGAGCTCCAAGAGATGATATTTGGAGCTGCCCAGCTGTGTTTCTAACGTTGTGTCTCAGATGCTGGTGAGGTTCCAGAGGGAGCAGTTCCTTCCAACCCTATCTGGAAGGGAAAAAAGCCACTGTCAATAAACACATTTGGGGTACTTTTCTCTTAATGAATTTGGAGAGAAAATCTAATATTTATTTTTTCAGGGAAGTTTTGAGGCAAGCCAGCTACAGGCTGCAGCTGGCGCTGAGTGTGTTCTGCCAGATCTCTAAGGGAAAAGCTTTCTCTGGGAGCTTTGTCTAAGCTTGAAGACCTATTCTGTACAGGGTGTGTAGAATCAGCTACTGTGTTCTCTGAGTTAGGAGAGCCCAACATAGGTCACGGAATCACAGAATCAGAATCACAGAATCACACAAGGTTGGAAGACACCTTTGAAGATCATCGAGTCCAACCATTCCCATCCTCTGCTAAACCATATCCCCAAGTACCTCATCTACCCTTTTTTTGGACACATCCAGGGATGGTGACTCAACCACCTCCCTGGGTCAAATGATGGTTGAGAGGCTGGCACAAGAGGTTATGTGCTAAAGGAATGGCCACACTCTGACATTGCAGAGATGAGTCATGCTGTTCTTGAAGAAGACTTCTCTGTGAGAGCAAGTGTGGTCTGTGTCCATTTTTGTGAACAGGCTTGACAAGTGCTGTGGGTGGCATCCAGAAGAGCAAGTGAAGATGAAGCACAGTACAAGGACATGCAACGCCAGATCAGCTGAGGGAGCTTGAACTGAGGAGCTGATGTGGGTGAGGTTTACACAAGATGACTCTCATGCAAATGTCAGATTTGAATTTTCCCACTTCAGATCATTTTAGGGATGCTCCAACTTATGGACTGTCACTGTGACCAAGAGAAGAGTCATCCAAAGAAAACCTTTGAAAAACAGGGTCATGGGAGCTATCCCTGGCATTAGCTTTATTTTGAGGCTTTGATCTTGTCTGTGCAAAAGCCAATGAGGGGTTTTACTATTGGCTTCAGAGTGGTTAGACCTCTCCTTCATGAGGAAGTGTCCAAGCTTAAACACAAAAACAGAACAGTAATGCAAAGGAGCTGCTGTTTTCCATAATTGCCTTCGTTGCTGACGTTCTATTTTTCTTCAGTCAATCAACTCCTGCTGTAATTATACTTTAGAGTGCCTACGGACACCAGTATTTGCAGGGCTGATTCCCAGAAGCATTTACAAACCTGCCTTGTTTTTAAATGGACTGAATTGTGTTGCCTGCTAAAATAAATGCACTTGTCAAATCCCTTTCTTCAACAACCTTGCCTTACACCTCGCCTTGACAGTGTAATAATGCCTGCAAAAACAACCTAAAGGCCACTTTCTACCTACAGCCACTCCTCAGTCCTCAAATGAATGGAAAGAAGGGGGTGGGGGAGTGAGAAATAATAAGTCTGTACTCTAGAGTAGTCTGTACTCACAGAGCTCAGGCCCTTTGGAATAATTTGCAAAGACTGATGAGAGGAAAAAAACCTGTTTTCACTGGAGAAAATGGTGGCAGCAAAGAAGATAAGAGGAAATGATGGAAATATTCCATGCAGATTGTTAGGAGGAGGGGATGCTTGACACCTGATGGACACCCTGAGTGATGTGCTCTGCCTAGGAGCTGGATGTATCTCTCTGGTCCAGCAGGTGTGGTTCAGTTTCACAGCAGCTCAGGCAACACTGAGGTTTGGCATGCTGGGATGAGGAGAAGGACCAGGTGGCTCCTGAAGTGCAAAAGGAGAGTTTCAGAATGGAGGTTAGATAGAGCTGGTAGGAGAGCCCAAGCACCCCAGCCTTTCTACTTCTTCAGACAGATGTCCCTGGAGAGTCATGTTGAGTTTCTCCATCCATGGCAGCAGCATCCAGGATGCTTCTAAGGGTTATATATAGGAAAAGGAGGCAGCTGCCTTGCTGTGCCCCTGCTGCCCTCTGCCAGCTTAGCAATAGCCTCACTCTACATGCCAGGAAAGCATGAATACTACAGGGAACACAATCTTGTCTTGTAGATAAGAGCAGCCAGAAATCAAGATGACCTATAGTTACCCCAAACATAAATGATTATGTTATGCAGAGACAGAAGAACCATCCCTTGTATTGCTGTTATAAACTCATTTTCCCAGATTTTTGGGCCATGTTGTTTTTCCAGATTGTTGGTGACCATTCTCTTCTCTGTCTTGTTGTTTGTTTTCATTAGTTCTGTAGGAGAGAAGGGTAGGTGCCTAAATGTCTTGGTGAAGCATCACAATGATGAGTCCAACTATGAATTTCTATCTATTTACTTAACTTCCAGAGTCTTCGGGGACACTTATGGCAGAGTCATGCTTTGAACTCACATGCTTTCATGTGCAGTCAACTGTTTTAAGTGCAAGACTTGAAACAGGGAAGTTGGGATAGTGGAGAATGCTTCATTGGCCTGTAGTAAAAGAGTGAGTACGGCAATCATAGAATCATAGAATGGTATGGGTTGGAAGGGACCACAAGGATCATAGACTTCCAAACCCCCTGCCACAGGGTGGGTCACAGCAATGACTACTTGCTTTGTAGAGAGGATTTACTCTCCTTTAGTAAATCCCCAAGACTTTTATGTATGAGAACTGTGTCTTGTCTTCACAAAAGTGCTGGAGAACCTGTGGAACAGAGTCATGACATGAGTTTTCCAAGTTAATTTAGCAAGCTGATAGCAAAGACAAAAAAAACCAACCCTCTATTTTGTTCTACATCCCAGTCAGATGGAGCTGAGTGCTTAAATTCCGTTTCATCATCTACTTTCTAATGGAGCTGTAATGTAAAGGAAGAAGGGCAGAACTCTGAGTCGTCAACACCAATGACACCCCTTCCTCCCACCCCATGGTTGTATTTACTCTGGAAACTCCCCAGCTCTCAGCTTCCTGATTGAAAATTCTCCCCTTTGCTCCTTCAAGAAACAGGCTCAGAGAATGGGTTCTCACACACCTCCTCGAGCAGCCAAAGAGTTAAATCACTTCCCATCACTGTTTGAGTGGGATACAGAAACAACTTTTCCTGCTGCATCCGCAGCTGCCAACAGAACTCAGTGACAGCTTTATAAATCACACCTGAAGCAAATAAAAATGCTATATTCAGAATGAACCCTTATCTCTTCTTGTTTACATTTGGCTGTTTTGTTTCTAAAGGTCACGGGTGGAAGCAGAAGGAGCCGTCACGGGGTGATGTATGTTGCCTTTGGCACTGGTGACTAATATGCTGTTAGGGCTCAGTAACATGAAAGTGAATGGCAGAAAGTGTGTGTGGGGTGGGGGGGAGAAGAGGTGAGAAAAGTTATGGAGCAAACATATATGGTAAAGAAAAGTGAAACCTGGAGGAAAAAAAAGAAACTTATCTGCATAACCTCCCAAAAACATGAACCTTCATGCAACTGTTGAGGAAAAAATGAGAAGGACAGGTGAAACTCAAGGATTTCAGCCAGCTCCTGTCTTGTTTTTCACTACCTGATGGACAATCCCTTTTGTTTATGTCCAGAAGGGGAAAGTTCCCTTTTTCCTGATACCTCTCAGAAGCCTTCTTAATCTAGTTTGGACACTAGCTGCACACCTTACTAGGGGTCACCATAACAGAAGTGCTGTGTTTACTCATGTAATCACTAATGTTTCAGCCTGGAAAGAAGGTGGGAAGTGGGAGAGGAGCTATTACAGAGCAGCAGCCATTACACTTGGTAATAAGGTAATATGAGAGTTCAGAACAGAGAATTTATCTCAACATCTGTGAAATGCCTCTAAAAAATTCTGTCTGGGCTGGGTCATCACTTTTGGGATGGCATTTGACCTTGATTTCAAAGCACTGGATGATGGAAAAAGCACTGCTCCTCCTGTTTTAATAATTGATACCCCAGACTCTAAAAAATCAGGGATTTAATTGAGCCTGAATATACTATCTCTGTGTCTTTGGATTTTGTTATGTCTCCTCCTGAACAACTGCAGCATCTGCTGTTTGGACAACAGCAACATAGGGCAAAACTTCAGCAACCAGAACCCTCCTAACTTGTCTGAAAGGGAAGCAATGATATTTACAGCTCTTAGAAGTGATTTGACTAAAAGGTGGTTTACTTAATTAAAAGAAAGAAATAATCTCTTTGGGAGGGGGTGGATAGGGTAGAAATCAGAGCAAATTAATTTTGTGCTGGTAGCTGAAATGCCTAGGATACAATGATTAGGATTTTGAAAGATCCATGCCTTCTGTCTCAAAAGTCCTTTTTCCTATTAAAAAACTCCACTACCCACCAACCCCAAGCACAAACAAACAATTTACTTCAGGTCCTCTGACAGTCTTTGGTGTTGTAGCAATTTCTCAAGCACAACCAAGAGAATTTTAATGTATGTCAAATTGGAAGCCTTAGTCACCTGAGAAAATTTAAGCCAATTCTTGTCCAGCTCAGGAACTCAAAGCACTTTGAAAACATGAAGGAATTAAACCACATGTCCTGTCTGAGGTAGGTGAAGTATTTTTATCCCCATTTTATGGCTGGGTTAATTCAGACAGCGAGAGGTTAAGTGACTTGTTCAGTGTCACAGTCGGTTGGGGAATGGAAGAGGTGAAGCAACAGGCAGAGGTTGACCTGGGGTGTGTATATGTGTGTGTGTGTGTGTGAATGAGTTTTTACACACACATGCTCAAGAGTTTCTTCCCCTATAAAGCACATAACTCCACAAAGTGCTAGTTTAAAGTACATACCTTGTGCAAGGGATGGGAACGGAGCCTGTGAGTATAAGAATCAAGATAAGGTCAAACAGGAACAAGTTGGCACAATAGTAGCTGGATAAAAGGATTAAGGAGTCGGCTGGGTTGTAGAAACAGGAAACACTGTCTCTGAAGAGATTGGAATTAGTTCAAAGTGCCCTGCATGGGATGTAAAAGCCTTGAGCTTTGAGGGGAGCAGGCAAGCCCAGCATACATGTTGAGATGTGACCCAACAGAGCTAGAAGCAGGATGGATCTGTAGTTGAGGCCAAGACTCTAACACCAAGGAGCCAAAATTCAAGTCCTTTCTTTTTTTGATGACTTCTTGGGTGACTGAAGTGACTGTCAATGGGAATAATCTACTTTCTATTAGAAGTCTTAAATGTGTATGAATCAGCTGCCTACCCATGGCCAAAGGTTTCTGCAGGTGTCAAAAAGTATGAGACTTTGATATGGGTCTGGCAGATATGGTATAAGACTTACAGGGAGCCCAGCCATCTGGAGTGGTAGTTGGAGGTCATGTGGCTTTCCAAATAGTACTAGATGCCTATTTAGGCTCTTGAATTTTCCCATTTACTGTAGTATGATGAGCACACAAGTCAGTGTCTCCATGTTAACTAAAGCTGTCCATGTGTGTTTGGCCAGCTGCATTTGAGATGTCCTGACTTCTAGCTGCTGATTCACATGGTCATGGGTCCTTTGCCATTTCTACCAGGTCCATGTCGATGTGTTGACTGGGGTTTTTTCCATACTAAGCACCTCAATTTAGACAACTGAATTGACCCTCTAATTAGTAAAGTCAATATATCTTAAATACTGGCTCAGGTCACCCTGCACACTTACATTTAGTTTATATTTACTTTTGAACTGACTCTTCAACAACTATATGGAGGATGTTGCATCACTGCAGTCTAAATTTGCAAGCTAAACAGCACTTACTTACAAAATTAGATGATTCAAATGCTGCATTTAAACACTTGAGTGCTCTATTAGCATTTCCAATCTTTGAAAAGGAAAATTTGTAAATACAGCATAACATGGAGGTGACTTGCATTCTCCTTTCTGCATCTGAGTAGTTGCAGGTGCTCTGGCATTTGCTTCAGAAAGATGGTTTGTATCAGACAATGCTTAAAACAAGTCAGTGCAGCAAGATTGTTGTCTGGGCTTGGGAAGGGATTAAATAAGGGATGACAATTAGGCTGGATAGATAAGCAGTGCCCTAGTACAGGAGAATGTGGAAAGCCTGCTCTGCCTATAGTGATTTACTGTTTAAGTCTCATACCACTCTGAAATGTTGACCAAAATAAGCTGTTTCCATTAAAATATGTTCAGTCAGTGGAATCAAAGCTATTTAAGCATCTCTTACACCAGAAAGGAAACTAAATTATTCAATGCTCTCAAGCAGATGCAGTAATCAGGTTGAATACATAGTTCAGGAGCAGTGAATAACCAACCCCTTGTGAACATGTCAGGATAAAACAATCTCTGGTGAGGGTGTAGATTTCCAAAGAGGGTTGGAGACTACTAAAGGTGATGTCAGTTCTCCTCCAGTCCTTATTTCTCCTGTTAACTGTTCTCCCTGTCAGCACCATGAGGCCAGAAACAGCACCAGCATTGTGCAAAGAGGGTGCAAAATGGGGTACCTGACAAAGGCTGAAACTCCTTTTTGTGGCTGTTGGGTCCAGGGTTGTTGTGGATGGAGAGATAAGAGGGATGTACTTCATTCTTGAGAGGCAACAATCTGTTTATTGGTATAAAATAAAGGGTGTAACAGTGTTTGATAACAAATGGGACAGTGGGTAAGGTTTGATGGTAAGGTAACTTTGATTATTTAGTGCATAGAGAACAGGGTCAGATGAAGCTGTCTGGGAGACCCTCCCATTGAGTCACAAGGTTCAGAAAGGACCCCCTTGCTTTCTAAACTCCTTCTCAGAGAGGAGCCTATGTGCAGCTGGATCCAGTCCTAGTCCCAGACTTGGTCAACGGTTTATGTCTAAAGGATTATATGTGCACAATCAATCCTTTACACTTCTTAGCTGAGATCACAAAGGTTAGTGCACTTATTCCCAATTCACTCACTGAGGATCTGTTGTGGATCTGTTGCAGTGAGGATTCTCTTGACCTCAAGGAGTAACCTGGAGGGGCATGGCATCCCTTTCAAGGGGAGTTCCTGATGTACATCCCACAGTTGTTTCAGGAGAGCTGGAAGGGCTCTTGGGCTGCTCACTATTTATGGAGTAAGATGATTGGCTCATAGTCATATTTACAAACCACCCATGGGTGCCAGTGGACACTGACCAGTGCTCTGTCCAGTTGGGCATGTTAGCACAGAGACCCCTTGGCTATCGTGTTGTCTTCCCAAAATCACCGTGAGGTGGATACAGACATCATGACCATCACCAATGGTGACTGATTAATCCAGGTTAACAGAAAAAGTCAGACAAAGGTGGAGGCAGCAGAGGAAACGTACTATCACAAGGGTGTCTTTGGAGACAAGTGGGATTTGTGTGTTGTTGGATGTCTGGGATGTCCCTAACGTGTTTGGAGCTATGGCAAGGTGTGTGCTCACCTGCTGTGGCTCCAGAAAGGAGCCTCCCACCTCTCCTTACATGACTTAAAATACAGAATACACCCACAGTGTGTATGCTTACATGAATGAAGGTGAAAATTTGAAATAATTTGGGTGGTTTAGATCTCAAACCTTTAAATTTTTGCTTTAGATAATACTTTGACACCTCATTAAAACCCCACCAGCTGGCTTAGGTGTGGAAGAAAATAACTTCATTTTCAGCCTAAGAATTATATTTAGGATAGTGATTTTTTTTCATCAAGAAAAGCACCCTAACAACTCATACAAACCCAACTTTAAATAGCTTCCCACTCTTTGGTGCACTTCTTTTACCCCACACTCTTCCACTCCAGTTCTATAAGCTTTGTTTTGTACTTGAAAAAACCCCTCCCACACCTTTCCCCAAATGTAACAAAATATAGGAAAAATAATTTTGCACAAATCTCAGTTGCAACTATAATATCACTGGTGATATTTGAGTGAAATTTAGTCTTATGATCATGGAACTTAGTATGGAGGCAAAAGAATGCTTGGAAATACCTTCAACAACCAAAAATATAACCAAGAAGTTGAAAGAGAGAATCACGATTAAATGAATGCACTAAAGGTCCATATTTTGCCTGGGCCATGGTGTTCTGGAGACCAGATATTTAAGGGTAGAAGGAAAGATACTTGTAGGAAGGTATTTTAGGAATAAATTCTTTACTGTGAGGATGGTGAGGCACTGGAAGAGGTTGCTGGGAGAAGCCATGGCTGCCTCTGGATCCCTGGCAGGGTTCAAGGTCAGGTTAGATGAGGGTTTGGGCAATCTGGGCTAGAGGATGGTGTCCCTGCCATGGGCAGGGCCATTGAACTAGATCATCTTAAAGGTCCCTTCCAACCCAAACCATTCCATGGTTTTATGGTCCTATATTATTATATCAAGCTGAGGATTTAAAGCCCTATATCCAACTCTTGTCTCCACTGTGGAGCCTGCAGTGGGGTTCAGCATCCTGCATGGAAATAGCATATGCTGGTTTCAGTTCTCTTCCACTACTCATCCAAGGCAGAAATTGGTTTTTATGTCACATCAAACATGCCCTTTTGCTTGACTTCAATTCACAGGTTTGATGAGTCATACTGCACATCAGTATCATTTGACCTATGCTCTGTCATTTTCAGACCTCTCTTCTCTTTGGTTGCTTTTTCAAAGCCACATGAACCTGCAAATCCCAGACTTGGCTTCAGCCATTATCCTCCCAGAGTGACGTCAGATTGCTGCTATGGAGACAGTGACATCATGAGGATGTCCAGCAGATGAAAAATTTCAGGTGATGGAAAAGCAATGGGGATCAAACACACTTCCCTAAAAGACTGATCCTGTTTGATTTTCCACACTTTTTCTGAACTGTGAATAGCATAGCAGAAGAAATGTCCCATTTTGGATAGAGAGGGAATATTTGGGTTTGTGTGCTTGCTACACGTCTGCCAACATAGCCATAGGTCAGGACTTCTTTTTCTTAAACCAACTGTCCAGTGAGAGCAAGAGACAGGTTCAGTGGGTGATTGAGTATGGGAAGAGCAATGTTGTCTTGAAAAATCTCTCCTTGGCTGTATAAAAATGTAGGAATTTGTTTGAGCTGTCAGGGTATGGATAGAGCATCCAGTTGGGTGTTTTTGACAGGCACAAATCTTTCACAGACCTGACACAGGGCCAATGGGAGACCAATCAGGCTATCTGAGGACATCTCAGATGGTCTTATTTGTGAATCAGGTCTCTGATGACTCATCTAAGATCCCACAAAAGGACTATGGCAGTAAGCCCTGGTCTCAGCTCTGTTAGATGTTAAACAGCATCTCTGCTCGTAGCTTTGTAACTCCTGACAACCTTGGAGGATTACCTCTGAACCTTCCTCTTTGGCAGAGTCCCTATGCTCACCTGCAGGAAGATGGTTCAGAAAACCACCTGAAAGATATCTCAAAGATCATAATCCACTCCTCACCCAAGGGCAGCATCAAATGCAGACATTTTACCCCAGCAAATATTTACGTAACTTGTCTTCAAATCTCTAACAAGAAAGGCTCCATGCCCTCTCCAAAGTGACACATCCTCCCACTGTATTATTTGTGTCACTAGAAAGTTTTCCCAAAGACAAGATTGGTGTTACCTCTCTGTAAACTTTTGATGTTTAAACTCTACATATCAATTTGTCCACCCTGGGCTCCCTGTGCAGTCAAATGAGTAAAGGGCCACTGGACCCATTTTAAATGTCTATGTCAGGTTAAGATACTCTGTTTCTGTAACTATCTTCAGTAGCATAAAAAAATCCTGTCCCAGATAGTTTGTTATTTCTCTGGTAGGAGTATTCTGTTGTTCCCACTCAGTGTCCATGGCCTATCCACTTCCTGTTTGCAGAAACATGTTTAAGATAGTGTTTTGGTTTTTCCTCTAAGTTTTTACTGCCAGAATGAATTATTTCCTTCACTCTTTGATCATGTCATTTTTTATGAACCTCTGATCATTTTGCTGCTCCATCTATAGAATCATAGAATCACAGAATGGTCTGGGTTGGAAGGGACCCCAAGGGTCCCAGAGCTCCAACCCCCTGCCACAGGCAGGGACACCAACCTCTAGGCCTGGAGCTACACAAGGTTGCCCAGGGCCCCAGCCAACCTGGCCTGGAACACCCCCAGGGACGGGGCATCTACCACCTCTATTCCTAATTGATCTCAAACTCAAGTTAGAAACCAGCACCATGATAAGAAAAAAACCCCCAGAATGGTGGATTAGAGAAGCAGAAGGATATGTGAGCTAATCACAAAGCCACAAAATAATGAATTTTGTAGATTTGGCCTAAATTGTACCTGTTGACTCTTCCATATGGGCCACCTTCAGGTAAGGAAGATGTTGCTTTTCTCAGAAACACATTTAACCCTTGATTTTTCTGCAGAGGCTGCCAAAGAGATGACTAGTAACTCCAAAAGAGCAGTAGTGGTTTGGACAAGACAGGCAGCCATCTAGGAGGGACCACCAGCTTGTCTTTATAGAAGACATCAATCCCAGACACCTCTGAGAACCGACCTTCTGATGTTATTGGCCTTTGCCACCTTGGAAGCACTGACCTAGAAGAATGGATGAGACTTAAAACCCATTTGCTAAATATTGGGTTTGCATTGTTTTTGCCTGATCCTCCCCATTGGGATGCCTAATTGAATTACTGGCGCTGTGTGTAGCACCAAGGCAGTAATTACAGAAGATCTTGCGTTGGGTTGTGCTTCTGCTGAGGCTGAGCAAATAGGATTAGAATTCTTCTTCCCAAATCTGCAGTGCAAATTAAATGTTTATTCTTTCATGTAGGGAAAATGTCAGCTGTTTCAAATTACCTGTGAAAGATCTCAAATGATTGGGAATCGTGAAAGATAAAAAGTCCAACTCCTGATTGAAAATATTCTGTAGGTTTGGGGGTTTTTTTTCCTACTCTGTTTCTTTCTTTGGATTGAGACCAACCCATTGACAGAATACATTTATGCTATACTTTTTTTTTCTTTATTTCATTTCTTAAAGTCAATAAAGTGCCCTAGTCAGAATTGATCATTTTACTTTTATAGCCTGTAAAATTCCAAGCTTAAAAGGATACTGTCAAGTCAAATTTGACTCCAAATTAAGTTTTGGGCTAGCAGTCAAGAGACATGAATTCTAATCCCAGTGACCTGCTGTGTGACCTGCTTCACCTCTTTGTACCTCGGCATGTCTCTAAGTAAAATAGAGATACAATGCTCCTTTCTGTATCTCCCTTATGGTCTCACACTTCCAGGAACAAGACAGCTTTGCCTCCTTAAAGAAGAATGACGTGGAGAGAAAGGTTATTTAGTAGTCAAATACTGGGGAGCCACTTTTAAGCATTACAAGGCCAAGGTTGCCCCTGTTGCAACCTTGCTGACGCCAGATGCTTCTAAACATGCTCCAATGTGTACAGTCCACTTCCTGAGGGACGTCAGTGGTGAAACACAGCCAGTCAAAAAATGCAACCCAAAGAAAATCAATCTCTGCGCTCCACCTGCACAGACAAGTTTACTTACATCCTTATCAGGGTTAGTCCCAGCTCTGACCTCACTCAATTTTGGAAGCCGTCGATGAGGGTGCAGGAAGGAAGCCAGCTTCCTGAATCCTACAAAATTCAACCTCTTCTTCTGTACCATCCTGCATTCTGTCTTGCTCTTGAGGGTTATTCCAGAAGGAATGTGTGGAGAATATTTTATTGCATGATGGTGGCAAAGCAGTGGGTATCTTCTAGAGCAACTCTTTTGTGTTCAGTGCTCTGCCAAAGCAAGCCCTTCTCCTCCCATAAATGCAGCCTTGAAATTTCCTCTATAGGCAATAAGACCAATTTTCCAAAAAAAAAAAAGTAGCATCTAGGATGGGTGTGTGGAGCATGAAGTAGAAGAGAGGCCACAACCCAACCTGAGCTTCAAGGACTGTGGGAATCAACAGTACATCTGATCTAAGCTTGACTGCTTCCAGGCTTTGTCTCTCTGGACTGGAAAGGCCATGTATGAATGGATTCATGGTCAGTCAAGAAATAGAAATGCCCACTTTGTATGTATGTGTAGATTGAGGACATTTTGCACTAACTAGTATTAACACTTGAGTTTGGCTTTCCAGAACACCCTTACCCACCCAGGTATGGTGGATCCCTGGTGGAGGGATGCTCAAAGGAACAAAGGAGAAAGGGGTCTCTCAGGATCTTGCAGGATGCCTCATATATGCATGCATGGGCCCCAGTGACAGATGGGGACTGACTTACTCCTTCTACCATTGCTTTGCCCACCTTCAGGGAGGGAAAGACTTCCCATCCCCCAGTGCTGAAACCATCACCTCTGCTCTGTTTCAGCTGGAAGTAACAAGTCATTTATTTGGGGGTGGAAGAGACGAACACGACTGTTGGGATTGGGGGGAGGCGACTTTCTGACAGGCAACTTCTTTCTGTGCACTTCTTCATACTCCTTTTCAATGCAGCCTATGATGATGCTTAACCCTCTGCAATGTCCTACCCACCCAAAACAACTGCCCACCCACAGGGGAAATCCTCACAGGTTCTGCATCTAATCGGTGCTCCTGCTGAGCTGTGCTGCACCCCAAGGCTCTGCAAACCCCTGACAGATATGGCTCAGGGCCAAGCAACAGCTTGAATGGTGGTGATTTTACAAGACCTTCCTTGTGTGGCTATTTTCATGCCCCCTTACTCACTCTGGGAAACACTAGGGGACAGCCATAAATTTGTGATACATCATCGCTCGCGCTCCAGGCTGAACGCAATATTCCCTCAGCGAGGCTTCATTAAGAGGAAATTCATGCCTTAAACACCTTGCAGCCTGCATTTTTGACAAGTCATCACATTTTTGTGTGCCCTGCTTTATTTTAAAGCCCCTCTAGTAATGACATTCCTGAACGGGGGCTGTTTTGCAGCTTGCAAAGGGGGAGCCTTTGTCATCTGGGAGCAGGGGAGAAGGAAAAATGTGATGTAGAATATCTATTACAGTGCAGAGGAACAACCTGTTGTATAAGTCTTGGACACCCATGCTGCTGTCCCTTTCTGGCAGACAGTTCATGACAGAAACTTGATGTCTTAAATCCATAAGGAGATTATCACACACGATCAGGGCTTGTTGAAAGTTGTATAATAGCACAGAGCATTGATTTATCTGTACAAAACCATGTGGGGAAGATGTCTTCAAACTTTAGAGCTCATCTCCAATGGGCATCTTTTTCATTGCAGCTTTGTCCTTGCCCAACCAACTCTGCTCATAGGTACCAGAGGTGAATCCCTGAAGTCTTGCACTTTTCAGGATCACCTGAGAGAGCTTTCCATGACTCCTGTGCTATTATTTTGGGGTCTATTTGTGAGTGTTTATCTCTCAGTCCTTGACCCACAGGAAAGTTGTGCCACAGAGTGATAAATAGGTTTAACCATGGACATGAAACTGGCTCCAGGGGTTCTCACCAGAATTAAAGCAGCTTGAATCAGGACAGAATGAGAGACCTTTTAAAAAACCCCTCACCTTTTCTTTGAGATATTAAATAGAGAGGGCAATACTTTCTTGCTTGTATGGCTAAGGAGAACTGCCCAAATCCATGTGTAGACATCAGAACAAAATAATCTCTCTTTGTGGAGATCCTGGGAATTTTCACTGACTGTTGGATTGATAAGTGCTAGATAAGTGATTTTGATTTTGCTTTTACCTCTATTATACTCTCACTCCAATAAAAAAAAAAAACAACAAACACATACTAGGCTTCCTAACCAGCAAGTAGCCAACATCTCATACCAGTAACTCTTCCTTAGGAGGTAGAAGCCAGTTCTAATGATTTAAGATGAGTATTTCCATCTAATGACTTAAAGCAATTTATCTCTTACAGTGATAACCTAATGGGTTATGTGAGTTTAAAGTCAAGCAGATTTGTTTAAACTATTTCCATTAGTAATTTAAACTAATCCTACTGATGCTGGGTTGAATAAACCCAAGATATGATGATAACCCCTGGTGTAGCTGCTACAAGTTAGGAACAAAAAGCTGGAGAGCTGATGAACATTTGCAGGCTGTCATTTCTTCAGTTGTAATTCTAACTTCAGAGATGATCTGCCCAACACCCTCAAGCTTCATGTTCTGTTCTTCATACTGAATTCCCTCTGTAAAATTGTTTAATAACAAGAAAATTCTGTAGTGTGTTGTGAAGTCTGCTGTGTCAGTGCTTAGGTGAACCAGGTTTAGGGGAATCTTCACCTCTGGTCCAGTCTGAGCAAAAGATGGCTCTGAACTGGGGCAACCAGGAGGTACTCAGCACACAGAACATGACAGGTTGAGAAAAATAATACTAAATCTATTGTCATAGGTAACCTCTAAGTAGCACATTAATACACAGAGCAGATTCACTGAGATCTGAGTTCACAGGGTCTGTGACATTCAGACTGTGTAAAAGGTTTCCTGTCATTCAGGTTGAAGTCAGTAAATGGTCTGATGGACAGGTAAAACTGATGTACAAACCCAGAGCCAGCCTGGGCCTGGGGAAGTGGCAGGGAGCACACAGAAATGAAAAGAAAGAAGGATGAAACACACGAGACTTAGATGGACTAACCAGTGCCAAGGATGGATGTTGCAGGGCCAAGGATGGATGTTGCAGGGAAGACTCAATGGGTAACTTGTAACTCTTTGGTTTGTACCACCAGGGAAGATCTTGCAACTGGGGCCTTGTTAATGATGTGCAAGAAGGAATTGTCTTCCTATAGAATGAAGAGGGTGAGGCTTGTATGCTCTTTTGAGTAATCATGTAATCACAGGCCTGGGGGCTGGCATGTCAGCTGAGCTGAGGAACAAGACTGAAACTCTCCAAATTTAGGGACTTCTTGTTGCCAAAAGTGGCTTCAGTTCCCCACCTTCTCAGACCAGGATGACAGAGTGAAACCACATATACCTACTGCAGTGAGTTTCATCGTGAAGAGGTGAAGCTCAACACTCAATCAAGGAAACGTGGCTTAAAATTATGCTCTGTAACTTGGTTGTGTGAACACAGTTTTTTGCCCACCCCAGTTACGAGGTCAAAGCTCACCTTTTTCCCATGAAGGGTTAGCTAAGCCAGAGGACTTCATACATCTGAGGGCTATGCACACAGACATGTACTATAGCTGAGCCATTAGCTGTGGACTCATTAGGCCACTGGACTTAATCACTTAATCACTTAATCACTGACTAAAGCAAATGCACATCTTCCTACTCTTCATGATTCAATATCTGCCTATGTATTATTAATGCTATTATTAATAACATGATTGTTACTATAAGTAATCTACTGTATAAATTGTAAACCCCACCTTTCCCTGGTGGCTTGTCATTTCTTTGGCTGTGAAAATTGAAGTTTTGCCATTGTCAAGGCAGATTTCACTCTGAAGGCATCTTGCCACAGAAAGAACCCTTCCTTTTTCTTCTGTGAGATGCAAAAAAGGAGAATTCACCCTGGTTTTGCAGCTGCACAAAGTTCAGCTACAATTCAGCTAAACACATTTTTTCCAAGACGATTTTGCTTTGATTTGTGATCACTGAAAGGAAGGAATCCGGATGAAAGACCTACTGATTCAAAGCATAAGTAGTCCACTGCAGCTGCCTGTGCAACCACTGACTGCAGAATCCTTTCTCTTTGGACCTCAGCAAGAGCAGAAACCACAGGAAAAGTAAATAAGGTTAAAGTCCAGGCTACATGTGGTCTAAAAGGCAGGAAAGATTCATGGATCTAGCTCACATCCTTAGACTTAGAACCCCCCCCCCCCCCCCACTAGGCTGTCAGGTCCAGACTCTAAGGGATATTGGAACACTAAGGTGTAAATGGGGTTAAACTTTCCCCAAGGAATCAGTGGCACAGGTCAGGTTCTCCACTGAAATATATGGCAGAGGTCTCTGCAAGAAGGCTGGGCAAGAGCAGAAGGTTGCTAAGGCATAGGCTAGAGTTGGTGACTTGTCTAAGTATTGCAGAGAAGGACTTGAAGGCTGACTCCACATCCCATTCGACTCCTCAAACTGTGCCCAAATTGATAACCTATTTCCCTCTCAATCCTGCTACATTTTTCCCTGAAGACCTGTTTGGGGGTAAATAAAGGCTGCTTGAAATAACTTCTCCTCCCTTTGAAGACATTTTAATGTTTGCTTTTCTTCCACTCCATGGATTTCTTTGTTTTCTGTCCCTTCTCTTTGCCTTCAGTCAAGAGGATGGAATAAATTAACAACCAGCATGTGAACCTCTGCTCTTGTTAGTTACACCTAAATACTACTAAGCCTATTAAGTTTATTCCTGGAACTGTCCTGTGCTACCACCCCCAATAACATTTCTGTTCAGTAGATTTCATTTCCTTTGTTCTTACTTAATTTACTTGCAGCCAGGGGCTCCAGCAACCCAACCATTAGCTTGCTGCTAATTAGCTGGCACTAACAGCCTCTCGTTATTCAGGAGGCTTGGAGAATGTTTGCTCAGAGTCACATGGTGGGACAGTCTTTTCATAACAGCCATCCTGTCTAATTCTGCCTTACCCCTGGGTCCTCATATGGGTATCCAAGCTGAGCCCACTGCCACTGCCAGGGGGTATTTTTGTAAGAGATGAAAAAAGGAGAGGGAGTTATTTTGTGACACACTTTTCTCTGGAGATTGTTCCTCCCTCCAGTGTGTCTGTGGGGTCAGGGACAATGTGAGATGTGACCTGTCACTGCAGAAGGAAAGGAGAAATGGTTGCATTCCTGGTGCAGCAGGAGGTCTGCGATGCCTCACACGCTGAGCATAAAACTCATCCTGTTATCTGCCACCATATGCTCCTCACTGAGGTCCTGGATTCAGGTATTCACATCATGGTGCTACTCTCTTCTGCCCTGGGATGTTAATCGTCATTGCCAGAGGGCTGGCAGACAGATGTCCCAGCTTTGGGGAGGATAACACACCTCTGGCTGCTGGCAGGTTTCCTTATCACCTCCTCCTACTGCTGTATGGGCTGGGGTGGGGGGTCCAGGGTGCCACCTCACCATGTGGTGTGACAGATGTTATCCTAAGGCACAATCTGGAGCAGGAACCTTGGGTATCAGGCTTCCAGGAGCTGCTGAGGTTAGGACACACACAGAGCTGCAAACCTCTCAGCATTTGCCCCACTTGCCAATAGATCAGGTGGGTTGTTTTTTTTTTTCCTGGCAAGTGGAGAGGTCTGGTGATCCAGGGAACCCAGTAACCCTCCCCACACCCTCCCTCAAATCCTGAAGATGCAACTTTTTGGCACTTGCCAGTCACCAGGTGCCTCTCTTCCCTCAGCAGCAAAACAGGAAATGAGTCAAACAGGGAAACACACACTTACATGAGGAATTGCCCTCATAAGGCTTGAGGAGAGACCGTCTCGGAGGTGTTTGTTATTCCTGGGCAAGGAGGATGCATCTGGACACCATTCCCTGTGATGACATGGCTGTGGGCTGTCAGCAAAGGGTGGGGACAGGTGGAAAAAGCTGGTGTTTTCTGACACTTTGTTTATGCTAACCCTTCTGGCTTGTGCTGGTTTCACTGAATCCACTTTTCAATCTTCTGAAAGGGATGTCCAGAGCTTGGGGTGCTCTGCACTTCTTAGAGACCTGAAAGAGGGTGTCAGAGGTGCAGATTTTCACTGAAAGGGCTGTCATCATCTCTGTGAGGTGCCAGGATCCTTCTGGTAGTCTCACTCTGAGGAGGAGCCATGTTTTTTAAGGTCAGCTCTTCTGAGCATCTCACAGATGGAGGCAACACCTCTGGGCTCTGTCTGGCACCACACCAGCATGCCCCTTGCACCATGGCTTGGCTCTCCTGCATGTGTTTCACATCTTTTGCTGCTAACCTCAGCAAGGCAAACTGCATGCAGTGGGAGGGATGACATCTACTCCAACATCACATGAAACTCAGTTCACAATCAGTCAGCATCAAAAATTCTACATTCCTGGACTGAGGGACTTCTACAGACTCTAGAATCATCCAATCAAAGAATGTGTTAGGTTGGAAGGGACTTTCAAAGGCCATCTAGTCCAACCCCTTGCAATAAGTAGGAACACCTTTAACTAGATCAGATTACTCAGAGCTTCATCTGGCCTGACCTTGAAAGCCTCATTACAAGAAGGACATCTCACTACAAGAAAGACATCTCACTACAAGAAGGACATCAAGGTCCTCAAGGATGTTCAGAGAAGGGCAACCAGGCTGGGGAAGGGGCTGGAGGGCAAATCCTCTGAGGAGCACCTGAAGGAGCTGGGGGTGTTTAGCTTGGAGAAGAAGAGGCTGAGGGGAGACCCTCTTAGCAGCTCCCCTGCCCTGCCAGGAGGGTGTAGAGAGATGGGTGATGGTCTCTTCAGCTAGGAGACAGGTGATAGGACAGAGGGAAATGGGCTCAAGCTGCCTCAGGGCAGGGTTAGATTGGATATTAGAAAAACATTTTTTACTTAAAGAGTTGTCAGGGCTGGAACAGGCTGCCCAGGGAGGGGGTTGAGTCACCATCCCCGGATGTGTCCAAAAAAAAAGTAGATGAGGTGCTCAGGGATCTGGTTTAGCAGAGGATGGGAATGGTTGGACTCAATGATCTTCAAAGGTCTCTTCCAACCTTGTGATTCTGTGATTCTGTGAACTGTGCCAGACTTTAACACAATGCCACAATTTAACAGGTCTCCCCTCAGCCTCCTCCTCTCCAGACTAAACATCCCCAGCTCCCTCAGCCATTCCTCATATGATTTGCCCTCCAGCCCCTTCCCCAGCCTGGTTGCCCTTCTCTGCACTTGCTCAAGGACCTCAATGTCCTTTTTATGGTGAGGAGCCCAGAACTGGACACAGTACTCAAGGTGTGGCCTCACCAATGCCCAGTACAGGGGCACAATTACCTCCCCAGACCTACTGGCCACACTGTTTTTGATACAAGCCAGGAAGCCATTGGCCTTCTTGGCTGTCTGGGCACACTGCTGGCTCATATTCAGCCTGGTGTCAACCAACACCCCCAGGTCCTTCTCTTCCTGACAGCTCTGCAGCCAGTCTCCCCCAAGTCTGTATTGTTGCATGGGGTTGTTATGTCCCATGTTATGCTGCACATGGGACATAACAACCCATGCAGTTCATGTGGATCATGCATTTATACACATGCATGTACATATGCATATATTTTAAGTGTAGATATATATATGTTTGTGTATGTCTATAAACATACACATGTTTATGTGCATGTGCACACAGTTCCCATGGATTTTTTGTATATTTGCACATATATTTTATATATATATATATATGTATATCTATGCTTGCATGTGTAAATAAATTAATATATGTTGGCAGAAAGAGTGTTGCATAATGGAGTGACATCATATTCCTTTCATAGTTCATGGTTCCTTCGTTTTTCTCATGCCCTCTGACTCTATATTAATACCATATGTCATAATTTTAGCCAGATCCTCCTAACACTTCCCACATGGGACCCAAACCCCAACAATGGACTCGTTGCTTTGGACATAACTCCCTTTTTGAGGAGTGACAAAGAGAGATCAGGTCTGTAGATGTGAGAAGTGCCATGACATTTGTCCTTGGGGTGGCATCATGGACTTTGAGCCCTTTCACAAACTAGTACAGACAGCCTTAATGAGCCATTGGAGTCCAATTGATCCTTTGCTCCTTGGAGAAAATGGAAGTCCTGGTTACTTGTCCCCTTCCTGAGATTTTGGGTTCAGTTTGTCACCTGAGCACAGTTACTATCAGTTGCAGTGTGCTGAATCATGAGTATGTGATAAGTGTCTTGCATCCATAACATATATTCTTTATCAGCACAGCACTTGGGGTGCTCAGGAGAGGACTACATCTCTCTTCTCCAGGACATACCACAATAAAATATCTAAACTTCACAAGCTAGAATGGTTCATGAGGGTTATATTTCAACCTGAAAAGGATAAATAACTTTCTACAAGCAAAGACCTGCTTTAGGCTGGATTCCCAAGTCTGTCTTTGGAGAACACAAGCAACCTGATTTCCATCTGAGCTGAAATCACCACAAGCTTTGGGGCTGTTTCTGCACTGGTGCTAAACCTTGGTTATTCCACTGCCTAAATGTGGATGCAGGACATCACACTTAAGAGGTATTTTTGTGGTGGCTCTTTTTTTAGCAGATGTCAAGAAAGATCAAAGACCTGCAAAGGTTGCTTTAGCCTTGGTGTCTCAAGTATTTAAGAGTGTGCCAGGGTTGATAGCATGATGGGAGGTGACACTAAGAGTAAAGGCTTGGGAAGGTGCAAGGCAGCTGCAGCTTGATGTTTGCTCCATGACTCTGTGAACCTGGATGATTGACAGTTCATAGCCCTGGATGATCATGGCCACCTGAGTCTGGCTGTGGAGAAGCACAAGGGGATGATCTCTGCTAAATATGAAAAGCTGGACCAGCATGTCAAGATTACTCCATGCAGACCTGTTTTGTGGCCAGTTAACTGTCTTATGGCCTGTTTTATATTAATATAAAGTTGATATTAATACTTGAGCTGGAAAAGCATGTGGACAGCAGAGACAACTCCTGTTAGGAGAAGTCAGCATGAGCGGGAAACTTCACCCTGAACTACAGTCAGGGCAGGGTTTCCAGCTTGTAACTGATAGACCAGAGTCCAGATGAGGATGTTTATCCAAGAATTAGCATGTGTAAATCTCCTCAACACCTGTTTATCTGCCCTTTTTTACTTAAAAGCCACGTGTTTCTTCCTGCTTGCCTAACAGTTGCATTGCTGAAGCCTAGAGGCTGCTGGGATCTGACAGATGAGTCTCACACAGACAAGTGAGTCAAATGAGTTTGTACCATACACCTACATATTTAGCCTGATCACCTGCTTTTGTCCAGTAGAGAAGGTCAAAGAGTAGGTGTAGGGTTGAAAGGGAAATACTTTATTTGCATGAACTCCAAAACTTTAATCAAACACTCCTGCTTTCCCAACAACACTCTGCTTTGCTCTCCTGGTTTATTTGTGAGGTCTTTTGTCTCCATGTGATGGCAGAGCCATCTCAGTCATCACTGCCTGGAAACATGTCTGGTGGGATTTACTTGAATTTTAAATAACTTAATTTAAAGATGAATCACCCTGGATTGCCTTCATGATTAAAGGATGGAAGAAGGCATTTTAAGGAGTAATCTTCTGTAGTGGAGAATGTTGTTGGATGTTGTATCTGCTGGCATGAATACCATCCACATTGTTGATGATTTTTCCTGTAATTAGGATTTCAAACCCTGCCAGCAGTTTCAGAAGTCTTCTAATAACTGCTCCAGGCAAGGCTCATCAAAATCCCTGAGGAACTGAAGTTACTGATTAACTATCTGAATAGAGAGGCAGGACACAGTTAAGTCCTATACAAACCAGGGAATGTATAGTTAAGGTGAACTCCTCACTATGGGATTTTCTAGATACTCAAAGATGACATGGCTTCAGGGATGAACTGGATGAAGTCATAGAAGTAGCATTCATGGAGACTTATTAAACAGAAAGACAGCCCTTGTGTTTCAGGAAGTACTTGAGCTGTAAATTCTTGGAGGTTGGGAGAATATTTGGAGAATTATCACTACGTGCTTTGTCTGTCCTTATACTCTTTCCAAGGCATCTGTATTTAGAAACAGTACTGGCCATTTATGGAAACAAGATACTGGGCTAGATGGGTCTGTGGTTTGAAGCTGTACAGCCATTCTTAGGTCTCTGGCTACCAGCAGCAGATGAGCTGATGGAAAGGAAAGACAGGCTGATGTTTTAATAAATACATCCCTGAAAAATAGAGTCCATAAAGGAAGTGAGTTTAACATTAAGTAAGTTCAAAAGAATTGAGATGAGGACAAGGTGGAATGGTTCATTTGTGGAGGTTTTTTGTTTGTTTCTTTTTCTTTTCTTCTCCAGTATTGCTTCCCAAAGTTGGATATCCCAAAATAAGAGGATCATACCTCTCCTCAGAATATTAGAGGATGATGAAGTTATGGATTGAGGTATTTTATGCCACTTAAGGAAAGGCTACAGAGTAAGTTCAGTGAACATCAGCCATCAGAGAGCCCACATATGGGCTCCCTAAGGCTCCATCAGTTCCTCTGCTTTATCAGCCCTGTGTTCATCTGCTGTGAGGTTTTCCTGACAGACTGTACAGTCATAAAAATACTGTTTAGACTTCTCAGCTAAGCAAGTTGGATGTGGGTGTGTAAGATGGACCTCAAGGATTCCAAGATGCGTTTCTCCAAGGCATATGGTTGCCAGTTAGCAAATGATTACAGGTGCATTGTACTTACCTCCTTGGTGCATTGACACTTAGAGACACCAGGGAGCTCCTGCCCCTCCCTTCACAATGGGGAGTAAAGAAGAAAGATTAGCTATTTAGTCACCCTATATATTCTTATTAATGACTTTACTGTTTGGGTATGAGAACATGGAGAGGTGGGATGGAGACATCATTTATACACAGTTCCTAAAACTCATGTGTCTTTTCACGTTTATCCCCCAAATGCTCTTCTTCTGTGTTTAAACCCAAACAAGGCAGATTTTACTTCAAAAATAATTGGCTGTGGTTCAGCAGTCACTTCTGTTTAGAATGAGCTGCTTTACATCCTGCAAACAGCTTGTGTTACACAGTCCATATGCCTCAAATTCTCAGCTCAGATACTCTATTTGACTTTCCCATCACTTGTTCTGCAAAGCAGGTAAATGTCTCAGAAGCAGCTCAATTTGTTCAGTAATGGACCCATCCAGCATTAACAACTGAGGTTCATAATTACAAACATTTATCTTACCAGACAGAAGGAACTGAGCTGCTATTTGTAACTATAGCCATGATCAAAGTACACCAAATCATATTTATATTCAACATACAATGCAGATACATTTGAAACCAACATTTTATTCAATGTAGAAATAATAAATAGATAGAGAGTTTGAGGATTAATTTGCTTTATACAAATAGAGTAAATTTGATACTTTGTACCCTACCTATCCCTGTGGATTATGAAGTATACCAGAAGTGTCTTGTTCATTTGTATTTATCTATATCATAGCCAGTTAAACTTAGAACACCATAGAACAAGTCCCATACCTGGCTGTTACTGTTACTTCTTATTTCCACATCCTGGACAAGCTGACTTTATGCAGCATAATCTAAAAAACTGTGAGAATGATGTTAGTACTGCATATTCCTCTTTGAATCTTTCCATGATCTTCATGGGCATGATTTAAACTGTAAGTTGCTTATCTTAACTGATAAGCAAATTAAATTTATGCAAAAAAGTAATGGATTTCCAAATGTAAACTGTTATTTTCTGGGGAAAATGACGAATATATATAAAGAAGTGAAACTAGGTGTATTCCCCAGTCAAGAAATTGGTGAAGAATTTCTACATGCCTCTATTTTTATGATGCGTGCACTGTGTGTGCTCACGACTTTGCCAACTCAAATGGACAGAGCTAGGCAGCATTTCAATGGTTTTTCAAAGCTGGATTTAAGTCATATTTTGTTAAAATTCTGTAATAAGTTTTGACCTTTCCAAGAATATCTTGGATGTCAGTCTGTGGCTCATAATTTCAAGGTGACAGCAGGAAAAGGACCCAGATCCTATTGTTTACAAACTGCTTCAATGCAAGCTAGGAACAGTCTTCATTAGATGACTCCAAGAAAGGTTCATGACATATGTTTGGACCTTCTTTATTCAATATACTAGGGGTTAAACTGACACACAAACCCAATGGCTGATGAATGAAAACAATGACTTTAGTGGAAGCTCACTCCAGATTCTGTCTGTCTGATCAAAGGAATGGCTCTGTCCTCAATGGGCTTATGTGCTTAACAAATCACAGAAGTACTCCCATTGAGTAGCTCCTGTTGGGCTTTACTGTGAATTCAAATCTTTTTCCTGGGTTCTACCAAAATGCTGCCTTCAGATGACCTGGATGTATCTGAAGATCCATTCATTCAAGCAAGGGAACTAGTGTGGTCTGGCATCACTTGTAGCCATGGACTCCTGGTTGATGGGTGCCTACAGACCCTGGAGTATATTAGTGACAGCAGCTTCCTATGTTACCTGCTTTTAGAAAGGGCTTCAGACTTAGATCATCCTTCATTTAGTAGGACATTATTACTTGAGGAGAGGCAGGAGGCAGGCTTGAGCTTTCTTTAGGAAATCATTTGTGTCAGCACCATTAAGACACTGGTCCCAATGTGTGGAAAAGTGCCAGCAGAAAAGGAGCCTCAGTGAACATGTGTAGGCCAGGGAAATTAATTTTATTAGGTAAGAAGATAGCCAAGCTCCCCAGGAGCTATCTCAAAGGCACTTCCTCCAATTGTTTAGTCCTTTGCTTTTAACATCCCAGATTCTCCCTTACACTCCTACTGCAGTGCTCACTGGGAGTGCCACAGTATCCACTGCATGTCAACAAGTCTCTCTTTCAGATACTTCATAAACAACTTGCCTTGGTGGCTTTGGGGGTCAGTGAGGGTGTGGAGGGTTTTTTGTTGTTTGTTTTTCCAAGTATTTATTATCTTGTCCATTTCCTTTTCCATGTCTCCTGCTGCTTCATAGTGTTTTGACATTTATTAGCCATATGAAGCACATTTCAGGGGAATCATTTAATCATGGCTGACCTCTTCTCCTTCCTCTCTGGGGGGACATCCTGCACATCTACTGCTCTTCGTTGCTGTCTGTAGTCATGCTTAGACTCCTGCCCAGATTCCACTTATTGCTCAGCCTCCTTAAGAAGATCACCTCCTTATTTTTAAAACAACCTCAGCTGAGAACTGAGACACCATAGGACACCTTGCAAGAAAGGGCCCATGTGCTGAAAAACTCAGCATTCAAACAGGCTAAGGATGTATTTTCAAGGTTAATGAGTGGAGTTAAGATGCAAATCACTATATGGTGTGATTCTCTAGTTGAAAGACAGCCACAATCATAGAAACAGACTCAATGTGTGCTGTCAGCCTCTCTCTCTGGTGTTGGTTTATGTTAAACATCATGCTTGATGATACTATTGGACTGAAAATACAGCACTGTGTTGTTACTGTAACTCACCTGACGAAAATACACTTGATAATAGAAGAGAATGAACTAGCTGACATGGTCCTCTGGCCATTTTCAAAATGTGGGGAGCATTTTATCTAGTTCCACCTGCCAAAATTTACAGCTGTATCTGAATACTCTGTTGGGGAAAAGTAAGTAACATATGACAAAGCTCCGTTTGTCTGAACTGTTTTAGATGTCAGTTTAAGAGCAAGGTGAATTATGCCATGTTTATTGACTGTACAGAGCTTGAGATAATCATAGTGGAGGAAGATATCAGTGAGGAGCAAATAAGGGTTTCTCTGTTAGGCTAAAACAAGTCAGGAACTGAGGACAACCATAGCATAGGCTGTGCTATGCTTTACTGGAATAGAACAAAGCTCCTGGCCCAGTGAACAGAGGGTGGAGGTCCCAGGTGAGTCTGGTTAGGACAATTCAGGCCTGTTGGTGTACTCTGGACTCTGGCAGAGGTAGACGTTTTAGACATGCAAGGTCCCCCACCCTATATGACTTGTCATGCTGGAAAACTCTAGCAAAACCGAGATTAGAACCTAGATCTGCAGTTTATCATGAAGTCTCAGCTATCAGCTGTCAAGTGTGATATCTGCTGAATGAAAAGGCTCTTCAGTTTCCATTTTAATACAAAAATTTAGTGGTCAGGATGTTCATTTGTTATCTTGGAAAATGACACCCTGTTAATGGATATTATTAAATAAGAATAGTTTGGGAACTGAGTTTCCTTTTCACCCAGTTAAAACTCTTTAGAGCTGCTAATCACAAAACCACCAGTGAAATCTTAGGGGAGATACAGTACAATGCAATATTGCCTACTCAGGCTGTCACAATTATTGCTGCATTGCTGCTTCCCATGATACTGGCCACTTTAAAGAAGAATGTTGGTAAATCCCAGATATTTTAGTGTAGAGCTTAGTACATTTGATGTCTCAGGAGAAGATTGAGGGATAATGTGGTTACAGTTTTTAAGGGCATGCAAATACCAGAAAATAAGTCAGTCAGGCTAGAGTCTTTGCATATTTAAAAGGTATGTCAGCACAGTCAGTACTGCTGATGGAATAAGAATGTTCATCTCTTCCTAATAAATATCTAAATCAGGTCAGATGAATGACTATCTAAAACAGCCCTCTTTTTTATTTTTTTCTTCCATCATAACAGGGGAAATTAGAGCCTGGGGTGGAGTTGCTGAAGATAGAAGGTTATTATCCTACACTGGTAATGATGTTTAGTTAAATAGTTGCTATTTTTGATAGATAGGCTTACCATTATCCCCAATTCAGATTATTACAAGAATGACACTGTTGATGAAATCCAAATCAAAGAGAAAAGCTAGTGTCTTTTTTTAGTCCAAGGAGAGAAGCAATTACATGAGGCAGAAGCTTTCTGGGAGTTCCCATCCCTTTGGACTTTCCACCTTAGCATTCAAAACACTCAAGATGTCATAAGAGTGAAATTCAAGAAATTATATCCTTTTATTTCTGAAACAACTGGATTTATGTATTCACTGAGAGCAGTTAAGTGTCATCTATCTCACAATACCTGTTTTCAGCTGCTGAACACCAACTCATATATATTTACGCTGCTTCCTCATTAATATCACTGTTCAGGTCACTGTGACCTTAAAACCCATCAAAAATTTTCCTTGTCTAAACAGCCTTGTTTCAGAAATTACTTAGGAATTTTTCCTCATCAAACAGTGCCAGAACATCCTCAGTACCTCATCTCAACACATGCCAGGCCAACAAATTAGCACATCCAATAGCTTTCCTGCCTTGTTAGCCAATTAACAAGAAACAGATGCCTTCTGTGTCAAATGCAAATTGTTTCCCACATCCCATTATGCCAACAAGCATCAGTTACAAGACTCTGAGCTCCCAGGGGCCCAATTCCTTTTGTTCATACTGATACGGTTACCCAAAGCCTTAAAAGGGGTTGAGCAGAGAAGCTGGTTGTTTGATAGTCTGGCCCTGAAGAAGAGAGTGATGTTGACCCTGACTGGCATGGTGAACAAAGCTATCATCCCACTGCCTTCCTTATCAATCAGAGACCTTTGCTGTACCTCAGTTTCAGGGCATAAAAATACAACAAAAAAGCAGAATTAAAGGAAAGCCCAGCCTCCTTGGCTATGCTTCAGCACCTGACTCACTCACGAGGTAAGCTCTTCCCTTAAAATCTGATTTCTATGAGGACTTTTTATCCAGTTCCTTTCAGAAGACATCTTTAGGTTCTTTGTTTAGGACCTTTTATTTCTTTTTTTTCCCCTCTGTTTTGACAGAGAGCAGCAGAGCTACTGTTTCTGTCCTAACTATAGTTTCTGGAAAGTTTTATGTGGCAGTTATTTTGTACATCACATAAAAAGCATTTAAAAATAAAATATCCAGTCTTTTAAGCCACCATGTGGAGTGCATTTTTGTTTATGCTAAGTTCTAGCTTAGTAAGTCCTCCAAAGATGGTTTCTTAGGTGGTGGTGAGAACTACACACAGCTGGTGTCTCCTTCAGACAACTTGATATCTTAGATAACCCATAGTTACACCTGAATTCAAGTGACATATACATTAGATACACACAAAACCTGTACACATGATTAAAATCCTTCTGTCCCAAACCTAATCCTTTAAGGCATCATCTGTTGTACCTTTAATAACTTGTGTTTTAAGTACTTCTTTAGGAAAGTCTGCTAATGACCACACCTTATCTTTTTCCAAATATTTTCATTACACAAGCTCCATGTAAAGTGCTGAAGTAATACTAGCTGTGTTTAGGAAGTGGTTAGCAGGAGCCAGAAATTTCAATGAAATGGAAAAGAAATTACTATTTTCAGGGTTTGGATGTATTTAAGGTTGTGGATATGCATTTTTAGTTAAAAGGCACCTTTGGGATATATTGGTCTAAACAGAAAAAATAATATCAGGAGAGTCAGCAAAAAAAAAAGTAAAACTAAGGCAGACCAGCAATCTGGAAGACATTTCAAAGAATCACAGGAGGACTGGAAAGAAACTCAAGAAGTCATCTAGTTAAAGCTTGAATTAAGCATTCCTGATGTGGGGTGTTTTTAGCCATTTACAGCTGCCAATAATAAATGCTTTTCCCTTCCCCACTGCTAATCAAGTTCAATCCACTAAGATAATGAGCCTTGTATCTCACCTGAGTTTTCAGACCTGCCTTACAAGCCTGTGACCTCTTCTGTCCTTCCCAGAGACCTTTGTCCCTCTCCTTTCCATAGGAGAAACTGCCATCATTGCAGACTATTGTCATAATTATTTTTTCTAGACTATTCCTTCAGGTCATGTTAACCAGTTTTTGGGGGTTATTGTGGACAGAGATAGATACAGTGCTTCATGTCAGCTTTCAACATTGTCTTGAGGACTACTCCAGTTTGTTTCTTTCCCATATACATGGTTTGTGTTGGGCTCAAATAATATCTAAAATCAAAGGATAACATATCCATAATAATCTGATTATAAAACTCTCTTTGAGCACAAAGTAGGATCATTTGGATGGAGTTATAGGTTATATGCTAGATGAGTTAGTAGAAATACCTCAGAATTAGAGCAAGACACCCATAGTCACCCAAGAGGAACAGGAACTTGGTGTGATGCATATGACTTATCTTAGATGTCTGCTTTAGGGTGATAAAAACGCCCTCTACATTTTCCTTCAGAAATCCTGAAGCCCATTTTATACATCTAATAATTCATCAGTTGTCAGGGCCTGGAACAGGCTGCCCAGGGAGGTGGTTGAGTCACCATCCCTGGATGTGTTCAAAAAAAGGGTAGATGAGGTGCTTAGGGATCTGGTTTAGCACAGGATGGGAATGGTTGGACTTGATGATCTTCAAAGGTCTCTTCCAACCTTGTGATTCTGTGATCATCTGATATAATTTCCTTTTCTCTTTTTATTTTTTTAATTAAGATTTTGTGCTACAATTATTTATAATCTTAGCAGAACATGGAGGTTGGATCTAATTATGGTTCCAGCATCCACTTGTTAAAACCCTTCATTATCTTATGTAAATAACTGCCATTGGCTAGAACTTACAGATTCACATAGCAGTGCAGACTGCAAGGTTAGGGGTCAGGCTGTAAGGTTTCATCTCAGTTTGGAGATGAGCCTTGGATTTGGGGTTGAGGGTAATTATTATTTGTCTTTTACTACCAGAAAGACCATATTGCCTGGGGCAATATACAAAAGCATCTTTTCTATCTACAGGAAGTTTAACAGATGAAGACACCTAATTCAGTTCAGTTTGGCTTCTGTCACCCTTTCATGTACTCTAGTGTATCCCACTTAGCTCTCATCTCCAATCCAGAATGGCAAAGGCTTCATATAGATTCTGTGTTCCCTCTGCCAGCACTGTCTGGGTTCCACATACTATAGAGCATCTCGATTTTCAGTAGATTTTACATTTATAACTGAATCTCACCTAATTCATCTTAAAATGCAAGCTGAATTAATCAAAATATCAGTGTCTATGTGTAACCTAGGCTTCTAGCTCCCAATACATCTAATGAGAGATCTGATCAGCTGGTGGAGCTTAGAGGGTGATTTATCTGACCCTACAGCAGTCACTGGCTTATCTATATGTCCCTGTAGGCTCCATTACTGCCCTTCCCAAAAATCCATTCCCAAGGTGTCATCTTTATCTTACCTGATATTAAGCATCTCCTGGTGAGTGCATACAAGGTAAGTGTCCTGTCATCTTTCTCAGTTAAAAGAGAGAAATAAAACCCCTTTAAGAGACAAACTGTCTCTTTTTGCTTTAGACTTCTACTTTGGGATGAAGAGTCACTGTCCACACAATGACTCTAATCATCATGATGATTGGCTGATATGGATATGTCTGCACTAAACTATCCATCTATGGACTGAGGGGAGATGTAGCCCTGGATGTCTTACACCCCCCTGGCATGCTGCTAGGTGAAGATGGCTTGTAGTGATCCTTGGAAGAAGCTGACTTATAGCACTTCACTTCCTAACCACATAATGGGTATGAGGTACCTGTTACCCTGGAAGATCCTGTGTCCATTGGGGCATGGTGTAGGCTTTTGTAACTCATTACATAAGTTGTCTCTGTGCAAAATATCCCCGTGGTAACATAGCTTTGCTCTCTAAGAAAGTCTTTGGCTGGTAATGTTGAAAGATATTTTGGTTTTGCAATGGTGCTGAAAGGCTGCCAAAAGGATGATTTGAATGTGGAGAAATTTTTCTTTGGGTTTTTTGGTTCTTTGCTTGCCTAAGGTGGTTGTTTTTGGAAATGTTGGCTTTGAGGAGAAAAAATAAAATTAAAAATGCCTGGAATTCAGTCACAAACAGGAAAACCAGAGTGGAGAAAGTGAGAGTCTGTTCACATGGATGTTAGAAACGCTGTCATCAGAGACCATTCCTGGGGAATTAAAGAGGCATGGGAGCCAGTTCAGCTTGGGAAGTTAAGACTCCCTTCAGAGCCTTCCAGACATGAAAACAGAACCTGAAATCCAAGGGTGCTCCAGACCATTGTTTGAAAAGCTGTTTTGGAGAAGCAGTATGGTCATGGGATGGTGCAATGTGCCAGGACTCAGGAGGCCAGGTTTGTACTCCTTGAAGTGTAACTACCCAGTAGCCGCCCAGGAATAGATGTGTGTGCTCTAGTTTCGCCTTCTGGGAGGCAAGGATAATACAATAATATCTCATAAAAGACCCAGAAGTTGCAGACAGCTGGTGTTCCATGGCTTTGAGTGCCTCAGCCCCATCCTGAGAGCCTCTTGTGGCTTTGGCCCACACTGCAAAGTCCTTGAAGGCAAAAATAGCGTTTTTTTCACTGAACTGATGCTGCTTTTCATGGTACCAACAACATGAAAGCTTCAATGTGGTCAAAGAGATGTTGATATAACAGTTCTTATGCAGGAGGTGAAGGGGAAAGAGCTCTGCCACACAGCGTGCATGGAGTGTGCATGTGGCACCAGGCACAATCAGCCTCTACCCCATATATCTGCAGGCCAATTCCAAGACTTGTCTCCCAGGTTTTAAGCTGTGTGCTGAGCATAGCTGGTTGGCATCAGTAAAGTCATCCAGGTCTTGGAGATCTCACCTTCAAGGCTTACTTTCCACTTGAGCATCACCCACAGCATCCATGCCACTCACATCTGCTGCTTGTTTTGTTTTGTTTCTTCTTTGTTTCACAAATGCCACAGAAGAAGGAAGGAAGAAAGGGTTAATCTCACTGCAAAAGAGTCCAGTGCCTCCCTCACTGAAAGCACTGAGGTCTAATCTTGACATGCCCCAGTGTAATAGAGATAAATTGCTAGGATGCAGTTCTTTTTTAATAAGCACTCTTGGAGTTTGCAAGCCTGCCTGACCTCCAGCAGGTAATGAAGACAGCTAATAGGAAACCTGAGGCTCCTGAGTCTCTCTTCATCTGCTCTTTAGAGCCCAGTGCAAGATGATGAACAAAGCAGAAATGAAAATGATAAATGATCTGGTGCTGGTGCATGGCATGGCCTGAACAAGTGAAGGAAGACCACATCAGGCTCCCTCCATCCGGAAAGGCATTTATCTTCTCCTTGCTCCTCCAGCCTGCTTTCACAGCATTTAGCAGCTGAAGATGATGGATTTGCAGGAGGACAAACTGTCAGGCTAAACAGACTCTCACAGCGCGTGACAGGATTTTTCCTGGGAGGAGGATGGAGGGCCAAATCGGTGGCAAGAGATAAACTTATCAGCTGTGCTGCTGATATGGAAGAAGGTCACCTCATCCAAGGGAAGTTTAAACAAACAAGTGGTGTCCAGGGCTACAGCAAGATCAACAGTTGCTCTCAGACTGTAGGTCCAAAAAGAACATTGTCAAAGCCAGAGCCAGAGTCACCAAAGAGCAAAAACTAAGAGTTCCCTTAGGTGTGTGAAGTCTCCCAGGTTTTGTTGGAGCCTCCATAACTGCAACGAGAGGGCAGCCACCCTTCCAGTGCAAACATTGATGTACTGGGTCACTCCTAAGTGGGACTGACCACATCCAGGACACCAGTTGGGAAGCTGTGGAAAAATGAGAGCACCACACTGTAATAAGATGTGGGAAGAGCTCCCTGGGGACTTTCTGTATAGGAAAGCCTTGTAATTTAACACCCTCTCCAGCCCCTTAATTGTGCTGCTGCCCCATTGGATGAATTGGTGTGGCACCTACCCTCAAATCACCCAAAATGGAATTTGTCAGGCATTTCTCCATAGGCTGCCACAAGGTAGGGCTGTGCCTGGTCAGTCTCCTGCTGCCAGCACATCACAGAAGCAGGGGAAGGTAGGAGGTCTGGAGCATTGTGAGATGTAAGGAAAGCCAGCTGAGTCCTGCAAAGTGAGACTAGGACAGTTGTCATCAATGGCAAAGGGATATGAACTCACCCTGGAACTGGGGGAAAAAACATTCTAACAAATTCATAGATAAATGAGACCTTTCCTTTAATAAAGTATCTGGAGATGGTGAAAGTCAGTGTTGCGTATTTGAAAACTCCATCTAAACACATAAACTTAATCATGACTGAAAATGTCCCTTGGTGCAAAAAACATCTCCCTGGCAGACTGTGGGGACTTAGTGTGACTCACAGACTGTTTGTAGGAGGTAGTTGACATGGGCCTGCTGTTTTGGGAGACAAGTTGTTATGCTCCAAATGGTTTCTGAGTCACAGAATGGTCACACACATTTGTCTGGATCTGTGGTGGAAAGGACCTCTCAGAGCTCTTTGTACAGTGTAAGTACAGCATGAGAGGCCTTGAGGATGACAGAGAAGCAGGATGTATTTGTTATAAGATTCCAGATAGCATTTCATGTCTTGTACAAGCAAGAGAAATAGGACCTAAATAAAACCAGAGATAAAATTGTATTTGAAGGTAACTACTAAGGGTTTGCTATCAAAATGGAAGGATACATCAAGCTGGGACACGTTGGCATCTGTGCTGGCTCTAGTGGTATTCTCCCTTTCATTCAGGACAGGGGTGGTGGAAGAGGGAAGGTTCTTATCATATTTGTGGATGACGTGGAGCTGTTCTGGATTGCAAGTTATGTTCCAAAAGAGGATTAAAATTCAAATGGCCTTGGTACATTGGGGAATGGCCTTTAAAAAATATTAAAGAAAGATCCAGTGGGTTGCAATTCAGAGGAACTGTTTGTTTGGGTATTTTTTTCCTTTTCAATCCTTTTTGAAGCAAAGGGCAACCTTCACTGCAAAATGCAGATACTTAAAGGCACTTGTGAAGCTCAAAACCAACAAAATGAGGAGGTTTCTCATAGCTGGGTATGAATATGGGTTCAGTACATGGAGAGCAAGAGCATGTAGCACCCAGACACTGGGTATTTTAGACACAGAAGTTTTTCATGAGTTCATGGGGAAGCTAAATAAATTAGTGGAAGAGAAAGCCATTAAAAGGCACAAAATGCACAGAAATCATGTCCAGCTTAAGAAGTCCCAAAGGCAGAAATTGTTATAGACTGTGAGAGTGTTTGATGGAAGCATTGCCATACGCTCACTGCATTCTTGCACTCATTTGGTATTTGCAACTTTATGAAATAGGATATTGTGTTAGGTGGATGTTTGGTCTGACTCGTTTGGCTGTTTTTATGTCCTGAAGCCCCAACAGGCTCTGGGCCTTGGAGCAAGATCTTCAGCCTGTCAGTTAATTTAGTCCAGCTCACCTGCAGCCCACAGCACCCAGCAGGAGACAGGTTCATTTATAAGCTGAGAAGTTTCAAACAAGGATTTTTTAGCAGCTGTTAACTCAAATGGAAGAAGCAGCTCAGGTAGATGATTTCAGCAATGAATGGGAGCAATTTTTGGGGAGAACCTGGAGCTCATCTGCCTGCATCTGTTTCTCTGTATTGGACCCAGGATATTTGACTGGTAGGATGAATGCAGCTCTCACTCAGTTATATTAGAGAATTTCTTGCTCTTCCACATCCAGTTGTGGGGAAATACCCCATTAAACCCACACGTGGATACTTGCCATCTTACACCTCAAGTTATTTCGAAGACAATGACAATCAAATATAGAATCATAGTGTGCATCAGGTTGGAAGGGACCATTAAAGGCCATCTAGTCTAACCCCCTGCAGTAAGCAGGGACATTTTTACTTCATCAGGTCAAGCTCAACCTCAAATATTTCCAGGGATGTGGCCTCCACTACCCCTCTGGACAACCCGTTCCAAAGGCAAAGTAGAATTACTCTCCCAAAGTGGGATTGCCAAGAGTGGCATCTGGCTCTTTTGGAGGGGTTGTGTTATGTGCTACAGATCTGGCTGTAAAAATTTGCCCTTGTCCCATTCCCTCCAATTTTCTCTTGCTCTTTTTCCTCACTCTGTCCCACCTGTCATTTCTGTCCCACTTCTGAGAAGAGGATGAGCATCGTCTCAAGAGGAAGCACATTAGAAAGTCAATATAAAAGGCAAATGAGCCTGCTTATGCATGCTTAACCAGAAATCAGAAGCTTCCCTGGCCTTTCAACAAGCCTTCCACTGGCTTCACTTTCAGGATGGGCTTTGGCAGCTGTGATGCTTTTGTTCTTCATAAATCAGGCAGAGGGCTGTAGTAGGTCTATGTAGCAGGTCTACCCATGTGTCCCCAGCTATCAGCTGAATGCAGTGAGCACCCTGGGAACACAACTCCTGACCTTCAGATGCCATTGATAGTTATTCAGGGAGCAAAAAAAAAAAGCAAGAAGGGAGATGTATCAGGAGAAACCCCATTTTTTTTATTGCTCCCTGTGGGCTGTGTAACACTGCACTGGAGCTGAAATCAACAGATCACCACCAGTTCATGTCAGGTGGAGATCTAACCATACCAAACATGTCTTGCCTATTATGTCTGGCCTGAGGCTCAGATGGATACCTCATATTTGCTGCAGGAGAGTGAGAAAGAAACTTTGTACCCACCTACCCTTAGAGGCAGGCTGAGCTTTTTGGTGGTGTTAATCTCAGCTGGCAATGAATCTGTCAGTAGCACATAACTTACCAGCAGCATAAAAAGGGGATGGTGTGAGCCAGGAGGGATGAGAGGAGCTGGGTGTCAGCCCCTCTGGGTTTGCTTTTCTTTCTCTCCTTGCCTTTTAGGCAGCTGGGGATGATGTGTTCATGTGTCTTAGCATGCTAGGACATCTTTGTAATAGGGGCTATAATAAATAACACTGCTAGTTCAAGTGTCAGCATGTAAAGTTTTAATAAAGGGATTCCACTAAGGACTCTGGAATGAGTGAGAGATGCACTGAGCTTTCAGCACCTAAAGGAAGATCTTCCTCATGATGTGAGCTGGCCATGATGTCCTGCATCTCCTGCCAGTTTTTGTCAGGTATAGCTGTTAAACAGCTGCCCTATTGCTCCCTGGACTTGGCCTTATATTTGAAGTGGTTAAAGGCAATGTTCTAGTTTCCTTCTAAATATTATGGGGATGAAAGGTTAGAACTAAATGCCGTAATTATAAGTTTAAGATATTGCTTCCAGTGTAACTGTGATAGTATGACTTTTATTTTTATTTTTTAATATGGGAGGAGAATGCAAAAAAACCCCAATTTTTTTTTGGTTCACCTTATGAGAAACTAGAAAGCACAGTCTCAAACTTCAAAGCTGGAGGCCAGGACCCAGGCATGATGCTGAGTGCCCAGCAGAAGGAGCTCTAGACGTACCAGAAGGGCATCTGCTGTTCTGAATGAGCTGCTTCCACCAGAGACTGGGATTTCAGCTCTCTGCTCCCTGCCCAGAGCAGGAGCAGCTTTCAGCCCCATTGAATTACTGCTGTCAAAGAGGGCGTGTGAACTCGTGGGAAACATAGGTCACTTCCTCAGGTGCTCAGGTCATCATACCCTCTCAGATGTGGTTGCAAAGAAAGGAGGTTACTTAGAAATAAAAGAGCATAAATGGTTTGAGACCAGAATCTTCTAAGGATGTGAAACAGGCTACATGCCTAGAAAATATCCCATACAGAACTCTGGGGTTCATAGTATAGAGTGCATAGGGTGGTGTGTAGACTTTCAGGTCCAATTCTTGATGCCTATTACACCAGATCCCAAGGAACATCTCACAAATTTTCCTAAATGCAAGGAGTCCAGCCAACATCCGGGGCCTGCAGGTGCTAAAAGTCCAGTGTGACATGTCCAGAGAAGAGACTGGAAGCATTTCCTGTGCCTGAGTGTCCTTCTGTAAGCAACAGTTTGTTACCTTGATGGTCCAAGAAAATGTCAAGAGATTCCTACCAGAAGGAACCACTGCTGAAGGTAACTGAGGTCCTGCAGAAGTCAGGAGGAACTTGATGTAAAATAGGAGATGTTCCATGGTTTCAACAAGCATGAGAAAAATTATTTGAGAGAAACCATGAGAAAAACCACAGCTTCTGAATTTCCACCTGTATTAAAAAATTCTGAGCTTTCATTTTTCAGTTGCCTCTTAAAGCAGTAATTCTGGTGTGTGACCAGCTGTAGTTATTTTTATTCATACAGTTGTAGATGTTCTGAGTGTCCTTCCAATCTAGAACCCTGTTGCTCTACATGCTCTATCAGCATCCTTTAAAGTCACTAATGCTTCCCCAAATAACAGAGTGACTGTGCAAAGTAACATAGACTTTGTATTGTTGCATATATGCAGGCTGTATACTGGGGAGGGCTTGGTTTCTCTAAAATGATAAGGGAAACAGATATTAGAGTGATAAAATCACTAAAAATAATAAAAATAATATTCCCCATTTGCCTGGTTCTCTACAGACATAATTTCTTACTTCACTTTCTACACACAGTAGAAAGCAACTGGCATAAAGGGAGCAAAAAACCCAGATTTTTTTCTTGCTAGGATCCTTTTCTAGCATCCTTTAAATAAATATTTTGACTTGGTGTAGGGGTGGGTTGCAAATCTGCATTTACAAGGGCTCAGTTGCTTGGGCTTTAGTTTTATGATGTTGAAGTATAAGCTGAAGGTATACCATGGCCAAAACATGTTCCTCTAGATTGGTCATTACAATGCTGTAAGAGTTAAAATCCCCTGAGGAACACATACTTCATCTGTGATGTATGCCAGAGAGAAATTTCAGGAGCCCACTGTGACTTGAACTTGAGTAAATTAAATACATTGGGTACCTTTGCCCTTAGGAGAAAGCAAGTTGCTTTTTTAAGCTTAATATGACAGTAAAGACAAGGGATTGATCCATCTTTCCCTGAAATGTGGCCACTTCTGCAGTGGAAGTTAAGGTACCTGCTAGCAGTGTTGTGTAACCTCTTACCTATGAAAGGAGACATCATGATGCCTGGTGGCTGTATGTGCATTTGGAAAGTTTGCATGGTCTGCTTTTGACTAAATCTGAGAGGAAAAAGTAGGGAAATTAGAAAACTGGAACAAATGCTTTGATGAAATCCTGCCCAAAGTAGGTCATGCTTGTCCTTCAGTCCCCAAAGGAGCTAAACCCAACCCAACCAGTAGGCCAGTACTGAAAGTCCTCAATCCCAGCCATTAATTTAGAAAACTCCAAAAAAAGGGACAGTCAACAAACTGTAACAAGCAGTAAACTTCTCATTTTGGATGAGAAGATTTTGGCTTTTAAATCTGTAGTGCCTATTATTCTCCTTTTGGAAACTGGGAAGCTGAACTGATGTTGCCTTAAACTCAGTTCTGGACCTGAGCCGTGGACTTTGAGCCCTTTTTTTGGACGGTGTTGGTTTCTTGTTTTGTCTGTACAGCGCCCTGAGCAGTTCATGCCTGGGGCTCTGAAGAAAGAAGACAATATATATATATTTTTCTTTTTACTGTTATGTGCGTTGTTGGCATTATTATTAGTCTGAACTCATTCTTGTTTGAAGAAGCCTTTGAAAACCTCCGTCAAAGCGTTCCACTGGGACCTGCTGACATTCGAGTGTTTTGCGTCAAATTCCAAAATGGCCAAGACTTGTTATGAGCTGAAAGGAAGAGAAGGAACCTCCAAAGGGCCCTGCAAACCCTGCTGACTCCCTGAATCTACGTAAGTCAGGGAATTGAGTGAGAAAACAAACATCCCAGGTTATGGGGGTGTGAGGTTAGCTTAATGGAACAGACACAGTAGAACCCCATGGCGAGCGGGGAACGCCTGTGAGTTGCTTTCCAAGCATGGGGAATACTCAGGAGATATGGGAGCTGGCAGGAAACTGGCTGATATATGTGGGCTGCCCTCTGATTTCCCTTTGTCCCAGGCCAACTCTTTTCCTGGCTGACTGCAGGATGTCTCGCTTCAATCCCTTCTTGTTTCTGTCCAGCGTGTGCAATTTGAACAAGGAGTTTCATTGGAGACCTCCAAGGAATACCTATCTGGAGGAGAAAAACCATTCTGGTGATGCAAGAAATGGCAAATTTCCCTCAGAGTCAAAGCTGAATTGGTTCAGCTGGACAGGAGGAGAGAGGTTGGAGCTATGGAGCAGATAGCAACATAGACATTAGGGAATTTCTTATCCAAACAGGTTTCAGATTCAAGGAGGGGTGCCAATGCCTTGTCCAACCCACGGCCCAAAATGTACATCTGATGTCAGTGTAACTCGACTAGCACCATGCAAGTCTCCTGCTGTGTCATCTCAGCAGGGTGGTATATATAAAACCCTGAGTAATTTCACCCCGAGCAACTGGTAGGATGCAATATGTAAGGTCAGATTCTTCTCACCTAACTTCAGAGTCTTAATTAAGGCAGTTAATTTCTCTCTCCCTAGAAACAGGAAAAAGGAGGAGAGAAAGAATTCCAGTCTGAGATATTCATTGACTGTAGGAGCCTGTATAGTGCTGGCTGATAACCTCATTGTCTCTACTACAACTGTAAGGTTAGGAGACATTAATTAAGACAATTAAGTCCACAGATAATTTCAATTTGGTGATGTATTGACCTTATTGATTCAGAGAAATCTCTTATTCAACTTAAGTCATGTTATCCTTTTCACTGTTTTCTAGGAACACTCAGTTTAATTCTATGTTTTTTACTTCAGCCATAAGACAGTTGCAAAGCTATTAATGAAGCTACTACACTCATCAATCCAGCTAAAGAGTAGCTCCAGAGGATTGAAAACTCATTTCCAGTCTCTGTCCTTGTAGGTGGTGCACAGACACTGTATATAGGAACCTAAAATAGGTGATATCTGAGCCTGTTCTGTAGAGCAGAAGTCTAACTTGTGAACCCAGAAGCAAGCTCCAGCTCATTGGCAGCCTCCTGTATGTCTCAGGGACAACTCTTTTGCTTGCTGGTAGTTTTGATTCAGACTCCATGAAGAAAAGTGGGATAAAAATCCCAGGTTATCTCCCTGATAGAATGTAGGTGCAACAACCCTGATGGGTTCCCACTGTGGTTGTAGTTGGAGTTTTTTGGAATTACTCAACAATGTTCTTGCATCAGCAGATCTTCTGTGCCTTTTAACTTACTCCACAAAACACATATCTTGAGGATGCAGCTGGAGGAAAAAAAAAAGCTAATTTAAATATGATGTCCAGAATATAAAAGATAGAATGCATTTCACTTAAACTTTTCTTTCTGCTTTATGATGAAAATCTGCTGTTAAATAAATTCATACAATATTTGCTTGTGCAATAATGTAAAAAATGACCTGCCAGGCATTCAGTCTCTTATTTCAGAATCCTATAGGCTTTGACAATTCACATGATTATCAAATTTAATGTTCATGGAATATTTCTCAGCTGGGGTGAGCAGTTGATTTTTTATTGAGAAACTTTTTCAAGTTGAGACTGGTGAAGCTTCCAACCAAAGCCTGACAGATGAGTCAGGTGAGAGTTCTCTCATTAAACATAGGGATGCAGAGGGATTTTCAGAGCTCACCAACTCTGAAAAGAGTGAAGGGAGACCTGACCTCCAACCCTTGGAGTGGGATATCTACCCCAAGCTGAAGGATATTTCAGTTTCTTTGTCAGAGGAAGACTCCTAAAGCTGGCAGGGAGGAGAAAGACAGGGAAGAATCAACACATATAATCCATGGGAAATTCCTAACCTACTATAAAGATTATAAAATCCCCACCATGTGAGAAACAGTACCCACTCTTTTTTCCCACAGATATCCTTAATTTTCTCTGTGTCCCGAGTCTGCACAACCTTAATCTGGTCTCATTCCAGCAGCAAGCCCAATACCTTCTTCCATGAGAAGAACAGTGAGAAAGTTCCCTGGATGATGAACTTAACATTCTCAAGCAAATTCAGCTGCACAGTGGTGCCATCCAACCCAAATAGGGACTGGGCACCGGGCTCCCATAGAAATGTGTTAAATGGTCCTGGGGAGCAACGGTCCATGTTCCTTGAGGACACTGCATTAATCAGGAGTCTCATCTTCACTCTTTGGACACAATGACAGAGAAAACTAAAGATTATTTTGACAACAGCTCATGGTTTTCTCAGTTTTGTGCCCCAAAGGGTAGCAAGTCTGGGGAGTCATTCTTATAGACACCATGGTACCTCACATGGTCTCCAAAGCTCTTCCAGTCCAAGACTTTCCAAGGTGTAGTCAGGACAGGCTCCCAGAGGGCACAATCAGTAAAATCTTTTCTATACAGCTGCAGTTCTCAAGTTTTCCTGTGTGTAATGGTGACTCTACAGGCTCAAAGTCTCCAGGGAATATGAGTTCAAAATCTGAAACCTACCCAGAAGACCAGTATGCAGTATAACTAAGTCCATCTCCCATTCCCATTGCTTTTCTTGAGCCCTGTTAGTGCATCCCAGAGTGAGGTGTGTGCATGTGTGTGGGGCAAGCATTGCAAAGGGAGGACTCAATTGGGCATTCGTTTCCTTGGGGGACTCTTAATAACTCAAGTAAGGGCATGAATAACTGCTTTTAAAAAAAACAAGAGATGCTCATCTTGGAGAAAGAAAGACATCAAAGTGTAGCAAGGCAAATTATTTGAAAAAACTCATTCCCAAGACAATCCCCAATTTACTTTAAATTCCAATTAAAATGGGAGAATGGGAAAGGGAAAGGAAAAAAAGGTAAAGGAATGTTGCTGATGTCTGTTTTCCAGTTTGGTATTGACCAGGGGGAAAAAAAAAGGCCACCACCCAGACTCTTTTCTGATTAATAAAAATGTGATGGAAATTTCATATGTTGTCTCGGCTCCTAAACACTTCTCAGCCACATCTGGCACTGTGAGCCCTTTCCAGCCTGTTTATGTTCTCAATGAGAACATTTTTTCCAGCCCTGTCAACAATTATTGTTTCCCCTATGGGGAGGTCAGAGGTTGTTCCTCACTTTGGTCATTAAAAAATCCCTGAGCTTTGAAGTGCCTCCCTGGTCATCGTGTGTTGGTGCATGTCTGAGCTGCAGAACAGAATGAGGACAAACACAGAGGTGACCTGGACCTTGATTGCTTCTCTTTCAGCAGCAGATGAGAAGAGGTGCTGTATGGAAAAAGGTTGCTGCTATGATGGGGTTTAGCCAAGGGTTCCCCATGGGTGAGTAGGAGGGTGGGTGCACGTCTCACCTCAGGGGGTCATGGTGGCTTGTGGTCCTCCTGGCAAGGCAGAGGGTGCAGCAGAAATGAGTCAGTGCCTTTGATTCTGAGATTTTGGCTCCCCTTCATGCCTCCCTTTGATGTCAGGGTTTGTTTGAGGAGAGGAGGCGTTTTTATGGGCTCTCTTCGAACTTGTACGACTTCCCATTGGAGGCTGGGGACGGGGTGGTGGCGGGGAGAACAAAACCCCACCAAGCCCCCAAGGCCCAAACCGCAGGAGCCACAGGTGAGCCAGATAGTGTGTTCTCAGAAACTTCAGGGAAATCAGCCACATTCTTTCTTTAGGCAGGAAAAGGCAGCTTCAGCAGCACAGCCAGCCCCTATCCAAGCTTCCTCTGACTTTGTGGGGGCAGGTGGCAGCCCAAGGAACTGGTTGTTCCCCTGATTTGACATAGAGCTGCTGGTAAGGTCCCTGCAGCCCTGTGCAAGATGGGGTTGTGGGTACCTGGGCAGTCCACTTCAGTATCTCTTCCCTCATCACAAAGTTAGTCTTGAGCTGTCATCCCAGTCTGGTAAGGACAATCAATCCTGAGCCAGTCCTTACCCCAGTTTTCCCTAATGCTACCCTTCTCCTCTTGCTGAAATGCCTAGGGTTTTGCCTGTTCCTAACCCATTCACAGCTCAGTTGTACCTAAGGAGAAGAAATGCCCTTTATCAGGACCAGGTCTCTTCAGCTTTACCCAGCTGTACCTCATCTTTATGCCTTACCCAGGGGCATTTGGTGAGGAGGTTGATCAGGGAAGGTTGGTACAAGGGAAGCTCTCCCACTGAGCCTGTAGAAGAACTTGAGCTCATCTCAGCACAGTGCTTCAGTTTCCTTCCTATGTGGGAATGGATATAATGAAGCTGTATCAAAGGGAAGCCAAACAACTGCACTCACAATTGTGAGAGAGGCCAGGGGGTGATTCTTTAGACAAGGGTCTTGTTCTGTTCTCACATATCACCAGGACTCAAGTTGGTGTGGACCTCTGGAGATGATGTAGTCCAAATCCTTGCTCAGAGTGAGCTGTAGCAGTTTATTCAAGGTCTTGGCCATTAAATAATGTCTCCAAGGGTAGGGACTCCATAACCTCTCTGTCTGCTCCAGTGTTTGACCACACTGCCAGTAAAAAAAGATTTTCTTCAAGTTTAAATAGAATTTCCTGTTTCAATTTGTGCCTGTTGCCTCTTATCACCAAATCAAAGTGTAAGTAAACTTTATGTCCACGTCAAAAATAACTGAATTATTTCTCAGAATTAGTTTTAAGATCTGTGATATGTCCAGTCTCTTATTAGTTTGTCCTTATTAATTTGATTTCAAAGTACATTCCTTTCTGGAAGGCAAAATATTAATTTTTTTAAAAAAATAAAATTCATATTAAAAATATTCATTTTCTCCAAGCAATCTGAAGCATTAAAAAACCCACTAAAGTACCCCTTTTGTGTACCTGTGCCTCAGGTATCTACTCTGTGGAACATAAGGGATCTTTGACTTATTTAGAATTGGTCTTCAAAAAATGAAACCCCATTCTTCCTCAACTTTCTGCCTTCAGGAGCACCACACAATCCTCACAGCCAGGAGTGGGTTCATTCTCCATGCTTTGTGGGCTTGCAGAGTACAAATAAAGCCCAAACTTTGTTGTTGCTATGGCCATTAACAGTCTGCTTGGGATTTTTCTTTCTTAAAAATTGTTCCATAAAGGGAGACTAAACAGTTCCAAAAATAAACTAGTATCCCTATTTGAATGATTATATATATATATATATATTAGTCTGCTTTTTGCACACATTATGTCAAAGCAGTGCACTGTAGCTGTTTTGTATTAGTGAATTAGTGCTCCATGTCCACTGACACTGACATAGGACAAGTAAACATGGTTAGGATGGGAACTCCATCTTCACAGCAAGTTTAAGAAGAACCACAGAATTACTAGGTTGGAAAAGACCTTTGAGATCATTGAGTCCAACCATATTTGTCCTCTACTAAACCATATCCCTGAGCACCTCATCTACCTATCTTTTAAATACATCCAGGGTTAGTGACTCAACCCCCTCCCTGGGCAGCCTGTTCCAGTGCTCCATAACCCTTTCTGTGAATAAATTTTCTTAATGTCTGATCTGAACCTGCCCTGGTGCAGCTTAAGGCCATTCCCCTCTGTCCTATCACCTGTTGCTTGGCAGAAGAGACCAACCTCCATCTCTTTACAAACGCCTTTCAGGTCACTGTAGGTGGTGATAAGGTCTCCCCTCAGCCTCCTCTTCTCCAGGCTGAACACCCCCAGCTCCCTCAGCCGCTCCTCATAGGATTTGCTCTCCAGACCTTTCCCCAGCCTGGTTACCCATCTCTGGACACGCTCCAGGACCTTGATGTCTTTCCTGTAGCAAGGGGCCCAAAAGTAAACCCAGCACTTGAGGTGCAGCCTCACCAATGCCGAGTGCTGGATCAGTGAGGCTCTCTTTCTCATATGTCACTTCATTCTTTCACTCCCACCAGCCAGCCATGCACCTATTCAAGGAGGGAAACCTTTTGTGTGACAATTTCAGACAAATGGGTGCTGCCACATGGAGAGAGCCCTGCCAGAACCCTTCCTGAAGACTGACACATGACAGGAGAAATACTACAAGCCTCTCTAACCTTTACATCAGTGATAAGTAAAACCACTGCACCTCAGCACCTCTCCTTTGAGAATCTGTGGCATGTATTCATTTCTCCTGCTTGCTCAGTTCTCATTTTATGCTCACTGTTGTGTACAAAGCTGTTGTTATAGAGTTTGTTTTCCAACAGCCACTCCAAGCATGTTTGTTTAGATTGCAAGCAATCCTTTCATAGAATCATAGAATCATAGAATGGTCTGGGTTGGAAGGGACCCCAAAGATCATAGACCTCCAACCCCCCCTGCCACAGGCAGGGACACCAACCTCCAGGCCTGGAGCTACACAAGGCTGCCCAGGGCCCCAGCCAACCTGGCCTTGAACACCTCCAGGGACGGGGAATCCACTACCTCTCTGGGCAGCCTGTTCCAGCCCCTCACCACTCTTTCTGTAAAAAACTTCCCTCTAATATCTAATCTAAACCTTCCCTCCTTTAGTTTTAGTCCATTCCCCCTTGTCCTGCCATTATCTGCTCTTTTAAAAAGTCGAATCCCCTCCTGCCTATAAGCTCCCTTCAGCAGCTTCATGGTGGGGGGAAGACAGGCAAGGACTGTTCTGTGGTCAGAGGCTCCCTACATCCTTCCAGCCCTGAGCACTGATGGGGATGAGGCACTCACCTCCCTTTCTCTGATCTTGTGCATTCCTGAGTTCACCCAAGTGATAGGCTACACCCAGAGTGCGTCAGTCCATCAGTCATGTAGTCAATAGGGAAGGCCAGGTGTCTTTCCACAGCACTGCTGGGACTTGTGCTGAAGATGTTGCATGTGCAGGCAGAAGTTAGTGATGGAGTGAGGGTGGGGTTCATCTGACAATGCATCCAGAGTAGTGCAGCCTCCACTGGAATTAGTCAATCCAACTCCCCTTGGCAGTGCACAGGGATGTAGTGAATGCAGTCTAGGGCATGTTCATTGCCCTCTGGGAAGGTGCTTAAAGAAGGTCAGAAGATGTGTCTTGGAAGCGTCTGTTTCCCTGTAAAGAGGAGTATGGGGTGACTGACTCAGCTGGAGCCTTCTGTGGTGTACACAGGGAATTAAATGAAATCACAGAATGAAAAAGGATCCTGAAATGAAAATGCACCCCATTCTTGTGGTTTTTAAATTACCTTTTCAATAACCAGATAAAAGCACATCATCATTTACTGTTGGAAGAGTCATGCCCTTGTATCCTAACTGACCACAAGAGATATCCTTCTGCTTACTCAGAGACACAGGGGGATACAGCCAGCCTCTTTTCAGTGGTCTGTGGAGGCAGAAAAAGGGGCAATGGCTTCAAATTGGAACATAGGTAGTTCTGCACCAATATGAGGAAGAACTTTTTCACAGTGAAGGTGACAGAGCCCTGGAACAGGCTGCCCAGTGGGTGTGGAGTCTCCTTCTCTGGAGATATTCCAGCCCTGTCTGGACACCGACCTGTGTGTCCTGTCCTAGGGAGCTGCTTTGGCAGGGGGTTGGACCCGATGATCTCTGGAGGTCCCTTCCAACCCCTACAGTTCTGTGAACCTGTGATTCTGTGTCTCTCTTCCTGCTTCAGCCTCTTCTATGGTCAAAAAACACGGTGGTACAGATGCAAGCAACCACAGACAGTTATACCCACACACTCTGCTGAACTTAGCAAGATGGAGATTCTCTGATTCCTAGAAGGGATCTGGAAGGCTCTTATCAGAGTTGGACCTGGCTGCACAGAGAGGAGTGTGTGAGAGTAAATTCCATCGGTTAGAAAGGAAGAGACCTCAGGTTCCTTGACAGAACCCAGGAGATGAGCGGGGAGAGGAAGCCAAAGCTAAATTGACCTTCAAATATGCAAAGGCATGAAAAAAAAATGCAAATTTGGCACTGGGCAAAACTGCTGAGTCATACCTCTTGAAGGACCTGATGCATTGTAAATCAACAGCAAGGGAAGCTTTTCTCCAGAGGTCAAGGATTTGTCTGTTCTCTTCTTATCTTTGATAGTGGCTCAGAGAAAGCCCCATTTGCTGCAATTCTCATTCCTTCTCTCCAAGCTGTCTGTACACACGGCAGTTCTTACTCAGTTACAAACATAAAATCAATTCCAGGCTTTTCCAATTTTTAAATTAGCATGAAGGCCAGGCCAGGGTATTGCAAAGATCATGGCAACTCTTTATTCACATGAGATATCCTGTTTTCCATTGTTCAGACTTCTACTGGACTAAATGAGCTGCTTGTTTTTAGGCCTTTGCAGAGGTTCTCACTGCAATGTCTCTCCTTAAATCTCTGGGTGGGGTGAAGCTGATTATTTTTTGTGGTTTATTTTTGTGTAAAAGGAAAGGAATCTGTGAACCAGCAGGACGTTAATGGCAAGTTTCTATTTTATACAGAAGTGCCAGGGAATGAGAAGTTAATTACTGCTATCTCCATCCTGTTCCCAGCTCCAGGTAGCCAAGCAACCCTGGCAACTCTTTACCTTCCTATATTTAGAGCAGGTAGGAACATGGATGTTATCAGTCTGAGAAATGATACTCTGATGATAATATTCTTTGTTTACTTACCTGTCTGTTGGTCTACCTGCCCACGTACTCTTCCACCCCTTGAATGTCCCACAGTGATTAATGATTTTCCATGCCTCCAATTTTAACTCTGACGTTGGCTGTGGCTATTCTGTTAATTAAACAGGTGCAGGAAGCAAAGTTGGGCCATGAGACTAGAAAGCACAGACTGGCCACGTCTACATTACGTAGCACTTGGCTATGAGTTTCCTTTGGTCCACATTTTGCTTGTGAATTTGTCATCCTTCTCGTTCTGCAAGTCTTTTGTTTGTTCAAAGTGTCTGATCCAGCATGAGGGTTTTGTGAAGTCCAACAGATGAATCGTCATGGAAAAAAAAGAAGAGGGCAAACATGTTTCCTTTCCTGTGGGGTGTGACACGAGGGCAAAAGAGGGGCTTTAAGGATGCAAAGCTTTCTGGGCTAGCACTGGTGCACCGCAGGAGGTACTCTTGCTCATTTTGCTTGTGGTCCCCAAGGCTCAATGTCCTGAGTTGATCTGGTTGGACTTTGCGTATGAGAAAGTCTAGGGACCAAAACAGCACCACTTGGGTGTTTGAGCTTGTTTTCTAACTCTTTTATTAGCATAGACATGGTCATTAGGACCCTATTTTTCAGAAAATGACTGTGCAGTATTGCATTAAAAACTGATCCCTCTTTCAGGCTCCAAATACAGGAGGCTGCTTCTCCCTAAGCCCCTGGCCAGACCTGTCATTAACCATAACTGTTAGGCAGAAACAAAACTCCCTCAAGCAACCTTTTCTTTTTGTTTTACAACACAAAATCCTCCTTACTCATCAGTGACAGGCAAATAAAGCACATTCATTCACTTAGCACTGAAGATGTTGAGCCTTGACAGAATTTAAGTGTTTAAAGTGTCTCCAAGCACTCCTATGTGCTCCTCTGATCTCTCACAAGCCTCTGGGAGCAAACGGTCTCAAGCAGCTTGCTTTGCTCCCAGCTTGAGCAGCAGCCAGGACAGCTGGCTCCTAACCCTTGCCCCTCAAGCAGGTGTTTACTTCTGCACAGTTACAGCTGATTCACAGCTAGCAGGGCAAAGAGGAGTTTGTTTATCACCTTCAGCCACAACATAAACTAGTCTCTTTCCCCTGGGTATTGAACATGGTCCTATTTCATCCTCGGGGGGTTGCTTGAGAAATGCTTGAACAGATCACTGTTTAGTCAGAGGCAGAATTGGCACTCACAACACGGGATACAGGGAAGGGAATATGTTTCCCTCTAGATTGCACGTCATGGTTTCTTGGCTCACTGGAGGAAGAAGAGTAGCAAATGGCTTGGTGATGTCATCCCTGCACTGTTCCTTATAGTTTACACACCTGCCATACTCTAGCCTAAAGCCATCTTCATTTCATCAGAGGGCAAAAATTTCCTTCCTAGGAAATCCCCCTTTTTAAATTAGTTTTTAGGTTGCCAGTAGGTGAAATCAAGGAATGTCATCCTTTAGAAGCTGACCATCTGGAATAGGTTCAAGCCCTGTCTATCCCACACAAAGCTATGGGGGAATGGAGGGGAAAAGACCCTTACAGAAGACTGTGGGTCCCTTTAATATGCTACTTTTGCCCTTAACCATCTCATTCACTGAAAATTCTTGACATCAGATAGGTGGAAGATCAAGAGACAGGGGAGAAACTAATGGAATTTGCTTTCATTGGATTCCACATAACATGCTATTCTCGTTAGCAGAGATAGAAATTAAAGTCATGATTTGATAAGATCATGTAATTGGGCTTTGGTGGAATTTTCTGCCTTATCTGGCATGTAATCTTATCCAGTTTGATTTTAGCAAGAGATCAGGAATTAGGAAACATAATGAGATGTATAGTCTAGACTAAACAAGCCAGAGACTATGGGCAGATGCAAGGGATGGGAGGAGGGACTGGGGCAGGGAGCATTCAGTGTGTATTCCACCTCAGCTTGCAAGACCTGCGAACAGCAGAGTTCTCATAACGCAGCATACTTGCTTTAGTCCACGTCCTGAAGCTGCAGACATTATCCCTCTCAGCTAGAGGACTGAAATAAATTCAGTTTCCACTCTGCTATCATCCAAAGTCAGTGCTAAAATTCAGGCTTTGGTTCAAACTTTTCCCCTGGACAATGCAGAGCATGAACCCTGTTCCCCACTTTGTAGTTTGAATCCATTGAGGGAGAGGTGATTCTCACTTAATGCCATACTCTCTGACAAGGTTCCTTTGATGTTCCAGGGGCTTGATTCATTTTGGCAATGACCTAATCCAGTGTATAGCTGCATGACCCCTGTTCCTCATAGTTTACATCATAGTTTAGCACCCATACCACAGGTAGGAGTAATACTTCTGTTAGTATCATGCAAGTGATGTCAAACTGCTGCATAGTGAAACACTGGGTGAGCCTTGCCCCATGGATTATAGAAGAGAGAAGCCAAGGGTTTGAAGGCTACCCACCTACCTACCAAGCTCCCCAGAAGATGCCCTCTGCTTAGGGTCCCACCTACAAACTTAGAATGCTCCACTGTCCAGTTGCCTAAGCACTTGGATCTTCTGTTCTGTTTCTCTTACCAAAGGTGTCTTTCTTCTTTCTAACTCCTTTTCTTCTGTATCAGAATTATTGTCTTACTTTGGTAACTCATCTCGTTCCTAGATGAGCGTTCAGCCACATTTCTTCTTGCTGCTTTTACTTTACTAGACTGATTAAGCCAAAGATCCATAAGTTTTCTTCAGTAAGAGAAGCTCTCCAATGCCTTGATTACAGCAGGAGCCATTCTCTCCAGCCACTCTTGCCATAACTCAGCTTTACCAAATATGAGCTGCTCCATTCTATAAATCATCTGCAGCTCCAATGTGATTTAAGGGCTACTGCAGTTTCAAAACCAGGATTGGCCATTGCTCTTGACAGGGAATGGCCACAGGGACCCTGAAGACTAATTCTTCCTTCCTATGACAAGAGATTTGGGAAAGGACTCACTTCCAGATAATTTTGCTTATAATTAATTCAGTTAATTAGATGAGTTGGCCATGGTCATGCAATCACTGGCAGTCACTGGCAAGGTCAGTAATGGGATGTGTCCCTATTAGTTGTTAGGTTTTTCTGGGGGTGTTTAGGATTTTTGGTTTGGTTTGGTTTCTTTCCCTTTAGTCTTTTAGATACTTTTATGGCTCATCAGCACTGTGCTTGGAGCCACCCAGAATCCCCAAAGGGATGCCTGTCCCGTCAAAACATGTAATTTCTCTGCTCAGGTTTGAAACCAGCTGGCCATGCACTCAGGTCTACCCACAGGATCTGTGCTAATAAGCCAAAGGATACTGAATAAAACCATCAGCACTGTTGAAGTGTCTACATAGACTGTCTACACAGGATCTGGAGGTGGAATGGAGCCTGCTCACACCTGTTTTCAGAACACCATGAAATCATAGAATGTGTAAGGTTGGAAGGGACCTTAGGAGGTCATCTAGTCCAACCCCCCTGCAGTGAGCAGGGACATCTTCACTCTATCAGGTCGCTCAGAGCCCCATCAAGCCTGACCTTGAATATCTCCAGGGATGAGGCCTCCACTACCTCTCTGGGCAACCTGTGCCAGAGATCTACCACCCTAAGATTGAATATTTTTTTCCTAATATCCAATGTAAATCTCCCCTTTTCAAGTTTAAAACCAGTACTCCTTGTCCTATTGCTCCATGCCCTTGTGAACAGTTCTTCCACAGCTTTCTTATAGACAATTTCCAGGGACTAGAAGGCAACTAGAAGGCCCCTCTGGGATCTTCTGTTCTCCATGCTGATCAAGCCCAACTCTCTCAGCCTGGCTTCACAGGAGAGCTGCTCCAGCCCTTTGATCATTTTTGTGGCCTCCTCTGGATGCACTCCAAAAGGTCCATGTCTTTTTTTGTGTTGAGGACTCTAAAGCTGGACACAGCACTCCAGGTGAGGTCTCACCAGCTGAGTAGGGGGGCAGAATCACCTCTCTTGATCTGCTGTCCAGAGTTCTTTTGATACAGCCCAACATGCAGTTGGCCTTCTGGGCTGCATATGGACATTGGTGGCTCATGTCCATCTTTTCATCCTAAGTACCCCCAAGGCCTTTTCCTCTGGGCTGTTTTACTAGCACATCATCTCCTATTGCCAACATAACCACATTAGCAAACAAAACAATACTGTATCCCCAGGACTTGCCACTGGTGTCCTGTCCTGTCTGTTAGAAATGAAATTGGACTTCTTCCTGTGCAAGCCTCTCATCTGTCTCTTCCTGTCCTTTTTCTTACTCCATCTCCCAATGCTTAATGAGTAATTTTTACCCTGTTTTGTATGTGTTGAAATTAGTGTGTTACAGGAAGCCAGAGTGCTTTCTGTTCTCAGTTGCAAAGAGACATCTGAAGAGTTTCTGAAGTTCACAAACTGCTTTATATGGGAAATAATGAGGGTTTCTTTTCCTTCCTCACTTCCTCCCCACACCTTTCTTCTCATCTTGGCAAAACCTGTGAAATTTGGGGAACAGAGGAGGAAGTTCTCCTGCCAGTAACTGGCCTTATTTGAAGAAGAGCTTGCATGTCAGAGAAATGAAGGAGGGATCAAAACGTCTTGTGATGGATTTATGGCACCAGCATCTCACCAACCCAGAGAGACAAGTAGCTGTAGCTCATTCACCCCAGTGAAGTGATCCCAAGGGCATCTCTGTGGGTGCTTACTGGGAGACACTGTGAAGAATATTTTTCCTGGCTTGTTTGAAAACATCATCTGGGCAAAAATCTTGCCCTTTCTTTCAAGAAGGAAATATTTGTGATCTCTAGTGCTTATGGGTTTTTTTTTCTGCCAGTCATCAAGGTCCATGTTTTTCACAATGCCATCTGAGAACTGTTAGGTAGAGAGGAATAGCCTGAAACTTTGGGACTAAATTGTTATTGTTGTTGCTTTTGTTGTTTTTCTTTTAATGGGATAATATACAGAGCTATAAATATATAGATGCTTATAGTTTTATATATATATATACACACACACATATGTTCAGTGAGAATTTAATCTGCAAGGCTACCTTCTGGCATTGCTCCAGACAAAACTGAGACTGTTTATCTTCTGCTCAAGAAAGGCAGGTGGGATTGAGGAAAAAATGAGAACATGAGGGGCAGGAAGAGATTTTAGGTGCTTGTTCAGAAGAGACCCCAGAGTTACCAGGCAGGACACCCACATACCTCTGCTCTTTTACTGACAGTTTGGCAGAAATAGAAAGACCAAAGAGGTGACTTGCTCTTCAGGCAGTTGGCAGTGGGGTAAAATCTTCTGCTCAGGAGTAAAACTCATGTGTCCAGATTCCCACAGCACTGTCCAGCTCACAGCATGTTATTAGCTCTATGCTAAAAAGGAGAAATTAAAAAAAGTGCCTTTTTTCCCCTAAGCAGTGAAGATTACTTTCCTTTGGGTAATATCTTCAGTCCACATATAAACCAAGATCAGTCCAAGCTTTGATCTAGACCTCCCAAGGGCTCTGAAGGAAGGATAAGACATCAGTTCAAGCTTTGATCTAGACCTCCCCAAGGCCTTGGCCATACATTTCCTATCTGACCTTAAACAAGTCATATCATCTCCACACACTTATTACTCTCCGCTCCTCCATTGATTTTTCCACTCCTCCTCTTCCTTGTTGTGTCTAATTTAGTTGGAGTGGGTGAAAAATATTCATCCTGGGCAAGACAAAATATTTCACAAATTCCACATCCATTGCCAAATTATCATTTGCTCAAGAAGCTCCAAACTGGCAATCTGGAGGTTTTTAAGAATTTTTTTAACACACATCTGTTATGATTGTTCTCATTGAAGTAGATGTCATCTCTATCAGAAGGACTGACTACCATCTCCTCAGGATACTTCTATCTGTTTCCAAATTAAATTGATATATTTGGAACTGGTTGAAATGTTCCCATGACATGAGAGATGGTAAAAGTTTCCATTATTTGAAAGATAATTTTGTTTCACTTTTTTTTTGTTTGTTTGTTTTTTCTATTTCATTGTACATATAAAAGCATGAATTTGAAAATAGATAAGAATAAAAGGGTTTTAATCTGGGTTTTGTTGTTTTAACTTTTTATCTTGCTAGAATCAAATGTATTTGTAACCATCAAAATCTTTTCCTCTGCAATTTTGTTATTTTTTCTATTGAAAAACAAAAATAAAATTCCTCAAACCCATTTATTTTCATACATAAGAAAACCCAGCATTTATTTACTTTACCATATACTTAATGATGTAAATCACTGCCCTGAAAGCATCTTCTATCACCGGTACCTATGTTTTACTAGGTTTTGCTAAATAGTAAATTTAAATTTCAAATATTTATTGCAGATTTAGATTTTTTTAAAAAAAATATTTCATTCAAAGCAAGGAGAAATATTTCTGGATTAGGCTGTTTTCCTTTAAAATCATAGAAAAGCCCCAAGAGTTTTAATTAAGCTATGAATGCTAATCTTTAATTGCTGCTGTTAGCTTATTGTTTATTAATTTATTTTCCATACAGAAGTCCTCTGAAACAAGGGCTTAAATTTTGTTTTTAACAGTGTGACAAAAAGGAGAACAGCATCTTACGGAAAATATCTTAACAACTCAACCAAAACTCATATGTCAGGATTCTAGAAGTGCAGAGCTGCCCTAAATTGTATGCAATAATATTTGTACTTCTTGTCCAGGCAGGTGGTAAGCAATATATCTTTTGGGATATGCTTGCCTTCAGCTATCATCACATAGTGCATTAGTTGCCTTAAATCATGTATAATTTGGCAGAAGCTATTGATATGTGTCAGCAAGCAATTCATTCTGCTTCAGTGTTGCCTGATTAGGAAAGATGCTTTCCTAAGGCTAAAGAAACTCTGCTTTTTGAGGGGTGGAGGTTACCATCCCTTCAGACCTGAGAGTAACGTGGCTGGAAAATTTAGCAGACAAACTAATTTATTATAAGTTATTCCTAATTGCTTCTTTTAAGAGCATTTCTCTTTCACAGGAGAGTGTCCAGGCCAGTTGAAACATCACTTAATTCCCAACTTAATCCAGTCTGAAATGACCAGCATGAAGGAGGTGTTATAGTATTCAGTGCAGATTGTGAACCCACTGATGATGAGAGGCTGCCACTGAAATATGTGACCTTCTCAGGCCTAGCCACAAAAAAACCAAACCCAACAAAAATCTTACATGAACTATCAATGGAATGCCTTGCAACCCAACAGGAATACTGCAAAGTCACCATCTGGGGTGCAGAAGGTCCGACGTGGAAATGGTGATGTTAATGCAACTCATTAGCGCAAGGTCGGTAAGTAAGCATGATCTAATCCTGTGTTTTATACCACCAGTCTCACACTCTGGTGGCCATAAATCACATAGAGTTCAGTTTGTCTCACATGGGAATATGAAGAGGTACACAGATCACAGCTTGTGAATCGAAGGGGTGCTTCAGAAACTTCCGTCACGAGGTGACCCCCGTGAACTGAACTCTGAACTAGTGGAAATTCAGTCTTATCCTATTATTCTAATTTCCTTTGCTGCATTCATCACAGCCTCAAGGTCCTGGCTGTGATGAAAATGTCAATCTGCTGAGGGCAGGCAAGATCCCATTTGTGCCATTAGGCATTAAGGAGTCTGAAGGTCTAGAGGAGAAGGAAGGGGTCAAAGAATCAATAACCCCCCCTTGCTTCAGAGAAAATAATGTTTCAAAAGATCTTCTTGGACTTCAAGACAGAGGGGAGAAGGAACAATTCACTGATCTTTACTGAAAGTTGACTTCCTTTTATTTTTCAGCACTCCTTAAAATTGTCTTGAAAGGTGTTATTTTTTTTCCTTGAGACCTTTTTTTCACCAGCACTGTTATTTTCCCTGTGAAAAGTTATGCCTTGGTGTGCTAGCAAGTCAAGACAGGAAAGAAAAGGTGAACCCAGTGGTCAAACTGGTCAACCTTGTAGGTGCCTGAAGATTACAGCCTGTTATGACTGTTAGTTAATGATGCTTGTCATTCAGCTCAGGTGCTGGCAGCCTGTATTTCAGCTGCTGACGTTCTTCCCATCACTTCTTGGTCATCTGCAGACACTGGTAGAGATGCTCTCTTTGTTACAAGAAGGTAAATCAAATTAAACCAATTTATGACATTCTGCCTCAGGGATGAAGTTTCACAGGGGAGAGGGAGTACTCAGAGCCTTAGCTTCTCTCTCAAGGCTCTCTGCAAACTCTGGTAGTCAACTGATTTGCCTTCCAAGTCATTCACTGAAGACATGAAGGATTCTACCCCCCCATCTCTTAAATACCAGCTGAGATTTGAGTCTGCGTCTCTGAGAGTGAGGACTCCAAGCACAGGTTCAGGTTACCTTAATCTGACCCTTTAACATGGAGAAAATTCTCCTCTTCTAGCTGAGCACAAGTTCCCAGCTGAACAGACTTCTCCTGCCTCTACATCTGCACGGAGGGAAATGACAAAATGTTCCAATTTTTCTAAAATGTCAACTTAAAAAAACACATGCGTGCAAGCCCAAATAGAAAACAGATGCACTGTGTCAGCGTGGGAGATATAAATTTAAAGCTTGGAGCTGTCTTCACATCCCTCACTACCACTTTTATGGTCCTGCTTTCACTGGAGCACACCTGAGGCCCGTTGGCAAGACACTTCTTTCGAGTGTGGGTGACTCCCCAGTTGAAAATAAGCCATGAAAAAGCCTACTATGTCTGAAGGGATAAAAAAAAAAAAGGTAAACACAAGAAGAGACACTCCCTGAGTTGAATCAGATCCTACCAACTTTATTCCACTTTGGCTCATGTTAACCCATGGGAGGTTTGACCCGTTATCTTTAGAAACAGCACTATAAAGAAAACATCTCCCCTGTAGTTTCTGGTTGCACTGCTGTTCAGTCTTTGTGCTCCATAACAGGAAGAAGAGATGAGACATGGACAACTCCAAGTGTCTTACTAACGGAGACTCACCCATTATCCTTGCTGGTGTTTATTAAAGTCTGTTCTTATCCGTCCTCACTTTATTTCTTTCCATCTCTTTCCTTTCCCATTACACACTTCCTCATGGATTAAAGGCAAAACTCACTGGTGGAAAGGAACTTGAGTTCACATCAACATATCTGGGGCTTTCATTCATAAGAGTTGACCACTTGGTAACATTTTTCAATAATTATTGCCTTGGAACAAAGTCGAAGTCTCTGATATAAGACTTGCCCTGTCTCCATAATTTCTTGAGCCATGGAATTGTTTTGTTTCAGTTCTAGTGATGGATATATATATATATATAAAAAAATAAGCATCAACATCAAAAAACTAAAGTCATCAAGAGAAAGGAAAAGGAAAGAAATTAAACATCAATAGTGTTTGAGATGCCTAAATAGAGGCAAGGTGCCAAGGTTCTCCAATTGAGACAGATCCCATGTGCCCACAAGCCCTACATGTCCAAGCACCCATGTTTCTTAAGTCCCCAGCCTTCCTGAATAAAACATCACACGTTAAACTATCCAAGCTCCAAGACTTTGTCACCAATAACTCTCTCAATAATCCCACAAAGAGACAGAAAACCTGTGAGTGATAATGCTGGAGCCTGTGGCAGGCTGCTCTGTAGTTTTTGAGTCTGAGTGTGGTCTCCACCAAAAGCAGTATGACAAGAAGCCTTTACTCACGTTCCACCACTGCCTTCGGAAACTCATCGTCAAAGAGGAACACTGAGACGAGGAGCCTATCAGGACTCAGAAAAAGACTGGAAAGTTTGTCTTGGCAGGAGAGTTATCCTGAGCTCTGATAAACAGGGCTCATAAATACTACAAGAATTTCAAAAATAAATCAGCACAAACTATAAATACATTGTATCAGTCAGTCTTTCCATGCAGTCCGTTGGTGATGCATGAAGGAACGGGGCAGGTTAAAATACTGCTTTTTCTCTCCTTTCAGCTCCAAGTTTCCTAATATTCCCTTTACCATAATGCCTTGGATATTAAGTGTAAACTGAAGGATGATGAATTTTTATTACTTCAGCCCTCCTTCCTTTTTTTTTCTTTTTTTTTTTTATTTCCCTATTATTTTTTCTCTCTACGAATTTCTCTCTCCCCATCCCACCCCGACTCCCCTTTCACCAGCCTCTCATTTCTCTGATAAAACACTTATTGGGATTTCTAGGGATATTTTTCACTGCCTTCTAGTAACTGAGACTCTCATTAAATGTTCAGGGCTATTCTCTCAGGTGCATGGCACATTGCCATGCGTTTCGGGAAACCAGCTACCGAGCTCACACGTGCTTTGTGATAACACACTGGGAAGGCCAGAGCAGTGAAAGCTGCAGATCTGTACAACTTGTGCTACGTGTCAGCTTCCCAGATAGCACATGAAAAACAAATGGCAGGTCACCAACAGGGCTCTGGCTCCATCTGAGCTGTGAGTAATGATGCCACAGTATTAAGGCTCTCTTAATTCAAATATTTAGTCATTCATAATACACAGATAGTGCTTTCCTCCAAATTTTTTCTTTATCTGACTTTTCCAAGCCACTTAGGATTCCTGAAAGCTGCTGGAGCAGTGAAGCTGAGACAGTGCTAATGTCTTGCCTTGTACCTCTCCATTCCTCACCATCTCCATCCACATTCATAGTGCAAAACTACGTGTTCCCTGTTCATAGTCTGAAGTAACAGAAGATAAAAAATTTCCCAAATAAAGAGTTCTTCAGCATCCTCCTTTATAATAAAACATACAAGAGGTAAGAAATAAGGCAATGGACTTTTCCAGTGATAGAAGAAACTCTTCTAGACAGGAAACACTAAAGGTGACTGCAAAGAATAAAACAATGGTAACAATAATAACAACAACAATCAAAACAACAGCAACAACAACCATGCAAAAGAAACAAAAGCCTAAACCACCTATTCTGAATATCCATACAGGTTGGTGGTCTCTAGTAGATGTTACCCTTCAGCAACAGATTCACAGAAGCTCTACATGCATGCAAGTCTGCATCCATGTCTGTAAGGTAGGGATGTCCTGGGGGAAGTATCATTGACAGAGCCCTGGAACAGGCTGCCCAGGGGGGTTGTGGAATCTCCTTCTCTGCAGATATTCAAGACCTGTCTGGATGCTGAACAGTGCGACCTGTCCTAGGGAAACTGTTTTGGGAGGGGGGTTGGACTCAATCATGTCTGGAGGTCCCTTCCAACCCCTACAGCTCTGTGAATCTGTGAATTCCATGTGTCCTGTGCTTTATACTCTTTCCTAAACCATTTGCTGCATGCCACTGATGGTAACAGGACAACAGAGTTTGCCCAGACTCAAATAGCCACGTTTATTTTTCATGATACAAGATGGATTTCTTTTTCTTGATTTTTAGCAAATATTTTAATTTTAGCTTTCTATACTGATTTATCAGGAGTATTTAAGTTAAAAACTTATATTTTTTTTCCATGCAAGAGGTAAATAAGCTTCCAGCCTATGCATGCTTACATAAGAGTAATAGAGGCATGACAGGAGCCATCATAATGATCTTTTACCTAGCCTTTATGCCTGCAGAAGACCCAGTGACCTGCAGCCATGTTCCTCTCTCCATTGTCATTCTGGGCAGTGTGACATAATCAGGACTAACTGGGCACAGTTTCCACTGGACACAGTGCCTAGATATCTCCTACGACACATATCACAACTCTCACATTCAGCAGCCTTCTGCCAGTGAGAATCAGGTCAGAGCCATGGCAGAATATTATCTCAGGTTCTGATTGGGACCCTTTTCAGCATCTGTAATGGGATAAACCAGCACTTTTTTATAAAGGGAAAGAAACCCCATATTCCCTGCGTCTCTTGATACGTCTCAAGCTATTTATGCATTATTTGACTTCAGCATGGAAAAATAAAGGTTGATTTTATAGAGGGCTTTTGTGGCCTTATAAAATGAAATAAGAATGTTACAGAATTCATTGCATCTGGACTGGTGGATATATTATGGTTGCCATCTGTTCTTTTAACGCTGTTGATTACTTTTTGTCAGCCTGGCAGATTTCTATACAGAAGAAACCTGGGGAGTTTAATGTTCTCACTACTATCTTAGTTAAAAATGAATAAACTAAACACATTTTTGATTGCTTCATCATTAATACCCAGCATACTCCCAGGCTTCTACTAAAGTGTGGCTTCTTAGGTTAGTGAAAGAATGAAGCAGACCATAAAATGAAGAGGAAGGTTTGTCACCAATATCTGACTTAGCTTTCAGGATGAAGGTTGCATTCCACCTGTCTCTCTTAATTGTGCAGCATGTACTCTAGGGTTTTTTTATTAACAGATATTTCTGTAAGCAAACAGGGAGGACTTTACTAGGACTAAAAGAAGAAAAATGCCTTAAGGCAGGAAAGCTTCTAAGAGGTAGAATATCCCTTTATTCTGCTTGGAAATAGTACCAAACTGCTTCTCACCCAAGCTCTAAGAACTAAAAGAGACCAATGAAACCTAAAGTTGAAGGTGGAGCTCCTCAGAGCTGGTGGTGGAATATAGTCAGAGAGGGCACATCTATTCCTGCTATCTTCCTGATTCCATCTTAGCTCACATTAGACCTCTTTTTATCCCACTGTCTGAAAACCTTTTCTGCCTGCACTGAGTAGATAGTTTTGCTTCTTGGTTGTCTTTCTTGATTCATGGATAATCATTCCCATGCTGTACATTCCTTCCTGCTCCAGCCTGCTTCCTTAGACCATTCTTAGTTTCTGTGTCAATCCTGCCCATTGCACTCTCCCTTCTTAGAAATTGATTTACTTTTTTTTTTCCTTCTTCAGATTCTCTTCTACATCTTATCCAAAGCAAAAGCAGAGGAAAAGCAATGGTGGAAGGGGAAAGCTGCAGATTTTCACTAGTTCCTGCAAGAAAAAAGAGTCTCATCCTCAATTCCTCTGCAACAGGATGCTTCTGCATGCTCAGCATAAAGTCTCTGGTATTATTACAGCCATAGGTCAGCCAAGCAGAACTAGAACTGACTTATGGATGTCTGGTGCTAAAAATTGCATCTAAGGGGTTTTATTACGTTCTGGACCACAAACATCTAGGAATACTCCCAGAACCAGTATATGGGATTACTTGAGGCTCCTCTAATCCAGATGCAAATTGTCCTTTGGAGCATTAGTGGATTACAATGAAAGAAATTTGTCTTTGCTCCTAAACACCTAAGCAGAAGTTTTTGCCCTGGAGGGTGAACAGACCACACTTTTTTATATTATTACATCTTAGTTTTTTCCCTAAGCCACTGATGGAAATCACTTCTCTTCTAAGCCTTGCACAGGGGAGACTCTATTGTCATGGTTGTCTTGGGATCTCTGTTTATGACATACCTGTTTTCCTTACCCATGATTAATTTCCTTATCCTGGACTATTACTCCAGTACTCGAACTGATTCCCTCCTCTATGTTCTTGCTTTTTTGTTTGTTTTATTTTGTTTTGTTTTGGCTTTTTTAGTTTTGTGGCTTTTTTTTTCCTCTGCTCAGCTCTCTGTTCTGTTGATCGTGGAGCGGAGAGGCCCTTTTGTCAACAAAGCACTATGTTCCTGCCTACAGTTCTTGTATTTTACAAGACCTGTGAAGGAAGAAGTGAGGACTGCAGCAAATAATTTATTTGCTTAGAGCCTAATCTACTCAGTCTATGAAAAGAGATTGACAGCTGACTTGAGCACAACGCCTCTGCACCTTTACAGGCACAGAGTCCTGGCTAACGATGCCTTCTGCAGTCTAGATGAAAAAAAAAAGAGAGACAAAATGAAAACCATTTGTAAAAGCTGAAGCCAGACAAGTTCAAACGGGAAACAAGCTACACATTTTCAAGGGAAGTTTGGCAACAGAGAAATCCCCTGAAAGAGTAGGCAAATTTAACAGCATTTGGCTTGTGATTCAGATTGCAGATAAAGGCATGTTGAGATATATCTGTGTGTAAGCTGTATCTATATGTGGGTCTAAATTCCCACTGCTGTGAATGTAGATTTTTGGTAAGATTCTGTTGCTTATACAAAGACATATAATGTCATTTTAGGTGGTGGGAGGTATTCTACCTGCTGTCCAGATGCCTGCTTGAGAAAGTCATTCGTATCCTGAACCTCCTGTGTCAGAGCTACCAGGTCCTGTGAGGGTCTGTGATGCTCCAGGGTTTCTCATATGGGATTAGATAATAAGACAGTAATTGGGGATAAAAATAATTATTCTCACCAAATCATTCTCCTTTAGGAGATAAGAGATGCTTTCTAAACTCCACTGATCATACCAATTGTGGACTTGACTCGGTTGCATCTTGTCCCACCAGAGGTGCTCAAAGATAACATTCCTGGTTACCAGCTGCATCTTCACTGGGGCATGGGTCTCCTGTGAATCAACAGGTCTGTGCAAATGTGTTGGCTATGCTAAGTTACCTTGAATGGGATAAAGCATCTGTGTTTGGGCAATAAATTACATTTCTATCCAACGCAGGCAATTGAGCCTAGAGAGCTATGCACCTAATCTACACGTGACCCACTCCTCTCTGGAGCAGCATCTGGAAACCAGGCAAGATACCCCAGGGTGACTAAAATAAAACTAGACACCTTGATTTATTTTCCTACAGTTACAGGAAGTCATGGGATGGGAATAGTGGCTTTTAACTAAGAGAACTCTGTAAAAGCTCACCTGATTGAAATACATGCAGAAATCTTATTAAAGTTCTGCAGGAAAGGCTCCAAGAAAGGAAGTATTCACATATCAAAAAATGTTAATGGAGAGAATAAATTTCTGGGTTGTGAGGAAGCTGCAACTGTTTACACCTGCAGGTAGTCTTAATTTCAAGTCCCAGAGGTGATATGAGATCACTGTCTCTCTCATGTCAAAAGGCTTCACCTGGTCACCCTCTAACAAGCCCAAAGAGTTTTCTTGGACTAAAGGATTTCAGGAAAAATACCCAAGAAAAGCAATAAACACAACCCCCCACCACATTTCAAGGCAGAGAAAGAAAAGTTCAGACTGCTACTGGGAACTGATAGGTGAGTTCTGCACAGTTATGCCAGCTGGTAAAGCATGGCTTGTACACCAAAGGAAGCTGAAATCACTCTGGCAAAGAGGAACATCATTTCCAGACCGTGGTAAATACTGTGGTTGTGAGCACCAGAGCCTACAACACCAAAGCTATGCCTGCTTCCAGCCATTGTGAAGTTTGATGCTTCATTGAAAGGAAGAAAAGGAAACCCAAGCACCTTTGCAATGATTGTGCACTCTTGGTTTCAGAAGGCTATGGCATGTCATAACCACACATTGCTGTACATTTTCTCAGACTTCTAGAGGAAAAAAAAAAGCATCATCAATTAATACAGAAAAAAAGGTCAAAATCTAACTTCATGCTGATGAGATTTGCCAGCGACTACCTATCAAAATGGCATGAATTATGTGAGTTTGATTTATTGCTGTTCTCGATCCAACATTCAAGTCTTGTATTTCCAGTTGTTCAGCAAGAAACCAACCAAAACCAGTCACAATGATGTGAAAAAAATAAATCACCATCATTGAAATCTGACCTTATCCATTTTCTTTTGCTATCTACTATATCTTTTCCTCCTTTGCTAATAATGGGAAACTATAGAAGCTAATTTTAATCTAGTGAAAATAATGTTACTGTAGACCTTTTGAAGTTAACAGCAAACAAATCTGTTCCAGAGGACAATTAACATAAAGGTCTGCAATAATGCTTAGTGCATTAGTCTCACTAAGTCATTGTCAGGAGGAGTAAATAACTCCAGCAGTAGAAGGAGCCTACAGACAGTTGTTGCAAGTGATAGTGGAGCACAGCTCTCTATATCTTTTGTAAGCAGATGGGAGAAATCTATGTTCTGATCTGAGGTTTCCATGATGCTGTGCTTAAGTTAATAACCCCTGGTGAGAAGGATTTGGCTTTATGTCAATCCTGTGCTACTTATTTGAGAGCTGGCTGCATTTCCAGTGTGAACTTCAGGTAGAAAAAGCACATGAGTTCCCGCAAAAGGCTATGGCATAATGCCCAAAACTCATGTTCTCTCCAAAGGCTGAGGAGAAAAGAGGTGGACTTCATCTCACCTAACTTTAACCATCAGACTCAGGCATCTTCTCTGAGCAAATCATCAAGCCTACTTCTACAATTAGTGGACAGTGAGGGATACTTCCAGGTTATGAGTCATCCTGTCCTGGCAGAAGTGTCCAAAGGAGCTGGAATGAGATGCCTCTCTCTCACTTCATTGACTATTAAGGAAACCTAGATGACTGCTTTGGACCACAGGCATACATTTCTGGTGGTTAAAGTTACGCAGGATAAATCCAGCTCTCACTTCAAAGCTTTCAATAAATTTGTCTTTCTTTTCATCACATTAGAGAACCAATTAGGAACTTCTCCACAAAATTTGGCTTAGAAAATAGAAAACTGTTATTTAAGTACACATCCCGACAATAAGCAAACAACCAAGAAATTAAAAAGAGGATCTCTGTAGCTCTCAAGCTGTTCCAAAAAGTATTAAGCAGGAGTAAGTTGCAAAGATTTTTTTGTTTCATTTTGCTTTATTTTGTTTATTACATAATTATGTTATATATTTGTTAAATCACAGCTTGGTGCTTTGGATCAGCTACTGTATTGCAGAGGTATTATACTGTATTATACGCTCGTGCAGAAGATCTGTTTCCATTTAGTATGTCAAACAGTTTGATCATTGAGTTCTTATCACCCTTCTCCACCTGGACCTGAAATAACCAAATGTCTAAATGGTGGTAGCAAAAAATTCCCTTCAAAGGGTTTTGTTCTTTTAACAGAGGAAAAATCCCAACTCTTTTCTGAAAAGTGCATGAGATCTTCATGATTTCTGAGAATACTGCATCTGTTGTGTGGTCTTTGCTTTGGCATAGCACATTTTTTCCCAAATAATGGAATGTTTTCATCTGTCTCTTGTATTCTGCACCCCCTGCTATGACAAGAACAGGTGCCTTCCCTTATTTAGTTTCAAGGATTCTGCATATACATTGCCTCCCAGTTCCTATGAATGCTGCCATGACAAAATCATTGCTGGTGAGGGACAGACCAAGACTCTTTTCCATGTTACTGGGCTGTAACCTGAGATAGAAATAAACTTTCAGTTTAGAATAACTGTTTGGCTTTCAGGGAGAAGATTCACTTGCCTAAATGTAGGGTTTTAGTGGGAGTTGACACATCCTGGCATATTCCATTTGATGCTTCTGAATGTTCAAAATGTCTTGCAGGTCCTGTGTCCAACCCATGAGCCTGATGTGAACCTCTTGGAAACCCTTGTGTCTCAAATGCTGTAAGACATGCATGGTTAGGTAACTAAATTGTATCACAGCAGCTCATGTGAGTAAGGAATCCTAGGTTGCATCATATTCATTGCAAGTCTAGTCAGTAGGATCAACTGAGCTGAAAGGATATTTAAGTTCATGAAATGTCTGTGTTTAATTATAGGTGCTTAAACTGAATCACTCTAAGTAACTATCTGAGGTTTATTCCCTTTGAGGGGGGAGATAAGTACCTGCATTTTAGTTCTTGCACCCTGCAAAAACTAACCAAAATAGGATGTTTTGAATATCACCTTCATATTGCCTGGTACACAGAATAGGACAATCTGGGTGCTCCTTCTAACTTAGAATTCTCTGACTTACTCAGCTTCACTGCCTTTGTATTCATGGGTAATCATATTCTTCTTCCAAAGTCTGAGCACATCTTGCATTGTTCCAGAGATAACATCCTCTTCCTGTGTCATGTTGGCTCCAGTATCTTTCCCAGAATCCTCTAGGAATGCTGCTTAAGATATTCTTTCAAGACCTGGGATACTCTTGATTCTCACTGGTTCTCTTGATTCTCATTGTTCACCCCATTTCTCTCCACAAGACATCTCATCCCTCTGAGTTTTGAATCACTACAGAACACTATAGAGTGAGGTGGCCCGTTATCAGTGAGTAGTATGAACTTGGTGCCTTGTTGGCCACTGAGGACTGTTCTTGAAGGTGCAGATAATTCCTTCTAGAGCCAATTGCTGATCTATTTAAAACTATTCAGCATCACATGGAAGTCTAATAGGAAAAGTGAGAGCAAAGGAGAGCCCACATCTCGTTCTTCTGCTGCCAGTGTCCACACACTGCACTACACTGCCCTTCCAGTAAGGTCATAGACCTGCATGAGAACTCTTCATCATGGAAAACAGTCCTCTTGCTAGTATGTGTGCTTACTCATGTAATCTCTATGTCCCTCTGTGACACAACTGTTACATAAGTAAATCAACCCTTCTTTCTTGTTTGGATTTCTTCCATGGGTACTGGTCATGGTCAATCAGAAGAGACACAGATATGAGGTTGAAGCTTAAGGGCTAAATAAAAAAACCCACATCATACTATATTTAAGGAATACATTGTGAGGAACCTAGACCAGACAAAACCATACAGCTTAAGGAAGGAAAGCAAGCTATTTATTACCCATAACTCACTGCAAAATATATTTGCATGCTCATCCCATATGCAATTTTTACTTCCACCCACTAGATGGAAGCAAACATTAATTTATGTGATCATGCCAGCTTTGCACTGGATATTTAATGCCTGAATGCCAATGTGTGTGGTCTTGTGGGTTTGACTCACCTTTTTAGTGCTGTTTAATAAGGGAAATGCATAACTTTAAGCAAATCAATTCTCGGACGTCATAAAAGGTGCAGGTTGGCTAAGGACCAAGGGATCACTTCAGTCCCAAAAAGGAAGGGGTGGAAACCTGCAGTATCTTTTCCTATAGACTAAATCAAATTTATGTGTTTGTTCATGAGGTGTTTTATTTTTAAGCCTTGACTAAGTGTCTGATGCTTTCTGAACCTGCAGTGATAATACTTGGAATTTAATTCTGTAGATGTTCAATGACTTATACCCTGCCTTCACTTTCTGACCAGTAGGCCAAGAATAAAACCATGTCTCATGGAAGGTTGAACCATCAAAAAGAAACAACTTCTAGAATTTTATTGGGTTTATTCAGATCAGCTTTCAAAGAACTGCCCATTAACTGAAACACAATTGCTATTGCAGCAGGGAGAAATAGGAATCTTGCTAGTCACTGTTTTCTGGAAATGGTCATGAAATGAAACTATCAACATAGTGGCTCCTGAATCACTATGGCTTGCAGGAAATTCAAGCAGAGCTCCCTTGTGGGGCATGTATCATGTGGTAGATAATGAGGTGATGCTTGCATAAGTGCTTCTTCATAATCCAAATACTCAATGCGGGCAGGGAGTTGATGGGCAGAGGCAGCTGAAGCCCTAACTGAGATGTTTTCCTGGAATCCAGCTTCTCAGCCAACCCATTCCCATTCTTTAGTGGAGGGAAACCCTAGTGTTTGTCACTGTGATCAACTTATTTTAGGTCTCCTTCCATCAGCTTTTAGGAGTACATAACATGTTATGACTCTCCTAGCCTAAGACTTTTCAGGTGTCTTGGAGACTACTGGTAAATCCCTGTGGAAGGTGTGTATTTCTCCCCCTGGTTGTACAGTAGCTTAGGATGACTAAGTTTAGATGTAGGCATTTATGGATGTAATGTTAGGGGATATATGTGCCTCAGGTGTTCACAGCCTGATCACCCATGTGGATGAAGCAAATTAAATTTTGCTTTTTCACTTTGCTTTTTAATATTTTGGTAATAAAGTAGGAGCTTTGCAGGCACTATGCATTTCAGTGATGTTTCAATGACTCATTAGCACCAGATTAAATATTTTAACCTACCTACAGAGAAATGGAAATAAGAGACCCTATTTACTCCAATTTCACATTTCCTCTTTGGGTTTGTTGTATGTCATGAGTACTTTCACAGAGGTGAGATTCAGTTGTCTTAAATCAACAAATCAGTGATTTCACAATCAGATGCAAGGTCCTGTTTGGTAACAACGAAAAGAGTATGGATGATGAAGACTGGCAGGGGAAGGAAGGAAGGAAGGAAGGAAGGAAGGAAGGAAGGAAGGAAGGAAGGAAGGAAGGAAGGAAGGAAGGAAGGAAGGAAGGAAGGAAGGAAGGAAGGAAGGAAGGAAGGAAGGAAGGAAGGAAGGAAGGAAGGAAGGAAGGAAGGAAGGAAGGAAGGAAGGAAGGAAGGAAGGAAGGAAGGAAGGAAGGAAGGAAGGAAGGAAGGAAGGAAGGAAGGAAGGAAGGAAGGAAGGAAGGAAGGAAGGAAGGAAGGAAGGAAGGAAGGAAGGAAGGAAGGAAGGAAGGAAGGAAGGATTCTCTGATAGTACTTTCCATCTCATGGTCTGTCTCATGGTACTGGAGATATGAAAGATCTTTATGGAGGCAATCATCATTTCATGATGCTTGTTTTGCAGCTGGAGAAAATAAAACATAGTTGATATCCCTGCTCAGAGGGCATCCAGCAGGCTAGAAGCATAGCAGGGAATAAAAAGGAAAGGTGTTTGAGCCCCTTTCAAGTATTCCATAAAGTAAAAGACAGTCTTAGTAGGTGATTATACACTGGTTTGTGTTCTTTGAGCATTAGGAATAAACTTATGGTTTGTCCTTGTTCATGCTGTTTCACTGAAAAATAATATGACTAAGATCCAGGATTCTTTGGAAACAATTCTGCACCTGGAATACTGTCTCCAGTTCTGGAGTCCCCAGTATAAGAAGGACATGGAACACTTGAAGTGAAGATGATCTCAAGGCTGGAGCACCCTCTCCTATGGAGACAGGCTGAGAGAGTTGGGCTTGTTCAGCCTGGAGAAGGTTCCAGGGAGATCTTACAGCACCTTCCAGTACCTGAAGCTACAAGTACCTGGGCTACAAGACAGCTGGGGAGAGACTTTTTAGAAAGGCATGTAGTGATAGGATGAGGGGGAATGGTTTTTAATTAGAAGGGGGGAGGCTTAGATTGGATATTAGGAAGAAATTCTTCTCTCTGAGGGTGGTGAGACAATGGAACAGGGTGCCCCTGGAGGTGTTCAAGACCAGGTTGGGTGGGGCCTTGAGCAGCCTGGTCTAGTGAGAGGTGTCCCTAGTGTCAGGTGGGTTGGAATTTGGTATAAGGCCCCTTCCAGCCCTAACTTTTCTGTGATTTTATGATGAAGAATAAAGCTGCCTTTACAAGCACAAGAAGATGTTAAAAACCTAGTATCTCAGCACAGTATGAGGGAGATGAGTCCCATACCCTAACATTTAACTGCTGAAGTGAACTCACTGGCCTTCTAATAACTTTACCTAGCCAGATAGGTTTCATTAACTAGAAAGAGAAACTATTTTGTCCCTGTCTGCTTCAACTCTCAAAACAAAAGCCTGTAACAATGCATTATTGAAAATACAGGGCACACAGAGTAAAAGGAGAACTTGGCAAGAGAAATCACCCATCTGAGGCTGCTCTGGGGTTAAAAGGAAACAAGTTGCAAGGGACAAAACTTTGTGATATAGTGAAGCATGTCTGGTTTTTATAAGATTTGTTTTAAAACCAGACAGAACAATGTTCTGGAGTTTATATGACAGCAGCTGCATGTTAATTTGGTGAGTTTAGACTCTCTTCTGCCTCATTTCCTGCTCTTCCTTCTCCAGCCCCATAGTTCTCCCATCTCATGTGCATCATCCCCGAACACACCCTAAAAGTACAGGGAGTTGAAAGGCATGATATTATCACCTTTACTTTACAGTTTCTACATTTAAAATCTCAACTCTGCTGAAGTCTTCCTGTCAGTGACACTGATTTCCAGCCATTCCCATTCAAAAAAAAAAAAGAAAAAAAATAAAAAAAAGGAAAAAAAAAGGAAAAAAAAAGGAAAAAGAAAAAAAAAAGAGGAATAAATGCACAAAACCCAGACATATTTTCAGTGGAAGCACCCATTACTTTAGTGAGAAGAGCAATGCAAAGGGCACCTAACACAAGCCAAAGAAACAGGAACCCTTCATTTTAATTAAAACCACACAAACTCCAGAGTAGCTTTGCCCAGGGCATGTGAGTGACAGCAGAGAGTGGTCATTAGTCCTAACGAAAGAGCTTCCAGGAAGCACACAGACCCCTAAGTGAGAGAGCTTTAGCTTGTCATGGTGAAAGCACATTTATTACAGCTAACGACTCTTGGCCAGGGTCTATAACACAGTGATATCTGACTGAAGAAGCCCTGACCGCCTTCTCCAGCAGTAACCTTGTCATGTGCATTGACAGAGGCCAGAGCAGTTCTGTAGGACTCTCAGGAGGTTACGGGGTCTCTGGGCTGCTCCTTTAATTAGCCTTCAGATAGCTGAGGAGAATTTCCTGCTTCAGTTCATGGTGGGACAGGGCAAAGGCCTCTGAAATGTCCCTGTGAAGAGGAGGCAATGTTTATGCAAGGAGCTGACCCCCATAATTGCTCTGTTGACTTCAGTACACAGGCTGGGAGTCCAAAAGGAGCACAGTTGTGCCCATGGCTATTTATAAGTGAGAGAAGGGGGTGGGAAAAGTGCAGGGAGGGGATGGGGATAGCAATGCCATGAGTGTGGAAACAGAGTGCGTGCTGTCATCTACATGGTAGTGTTAATTTTTCTCTTGGTGCTTGCTGCAAAATGCACAGGAATGGCTGAAAGTGCCTTGCACAAGGTGATGCAGAACCTGTCTTTGTCCAATCATAGTCATCCAGCCTGAACCCCACCACAGACTATCTGCACATCCCTCAATGCTGTTGCCCTCTTGCTATTCCTGCCGAAGTGGTCTAACTGATTGGTGGGTTTAGCATCCAACCACCACACTTCAGAAGAGTCCTGCAGCAACTTTGGCTGCAGAAACTCCAGAAAGATCAAAGAAGAGCAAATTACTTTGTTTCTTTCTTCAGTAAAGTCACACTCACCCCTACATAGGCTCAGAGGAGGGAAGAGTGGGTTTTTCACTGGGTTATTGGTGCTAATGTCTTGTGATGCTTGCTGCTGCACAAAGAACTGTCATGGCATCTGCTTTACTGGATTCAGAGCTGGAGCAGACCAGACAGACACAGCAAGTATGTGTAGACACCTTTTACAGATATTTATGGGAGAACCAGAGGAGACACACAGATCTATCAAAATCATGCCTAGAGTCTATCACATATATGTGAACATATTTTCTAGTAACTTGGCAAAGAAGAGCATTTGTTGGACAATCATAAATTTTATTAGCTCTGTGGATCATCTTAAGTACTCTCCTGCCAAGTCTACAGGATTTAAAAACCAAAGAAGAGAGCTAATATTTGCTTTAAATACACATTTTCCAATGACAAAACCTTTACAGCTGCTTGATAAACACTGTGTGCATTCCAAATGAATAAGGAAACTGATAAAGTCACTTCTTGTGCCAAAAGATCAACAAAATGAGTAAGATGCTACTTGTACCCTGCTTTGAGAGGTTACATAAGGCGGCACCGGATGGTTGACAGATTTGACCAGTTTGAGGGTGGAATAGGGTGTGTTTTGTTCTCCCTGAAGCAGAAAGCTCTGTTTGTCTTTTGGGGAGGGATAGTGACCTAGCAAGAGGATTTATATTAACTTGTTTTACATTTCATAGACACTATTCTGGGAATATATCCCTTGTGGCAGCCCCTTAGACTTCCCAGAGTCTCCTAACATGATCATTTGCAATGGACTAACGACAGCCTTCATGTGTGCTGGTCTTCATCTCCACTGACCTACTGAGATTATGGGTTCTTTTTCTCCAGAAGCTGAGAAAAGGCAAAAAGATCATTGCCCTCTTGATAGATAGGATGTTGGGCTAGACTGACCTTTCCTCTGACGCAGCACAGCTCTTCCTGCTCTCATTAGCAGAACCAGGACTTCTTAACAGCTGCTGTAGCAACTACTGATCTTAGCTCTGGAGGTTTCCAGTGTGTTATCTACAGTTTGGGATGACAAGGTAGTTATCATCCCAGCCTGTTTGGGATACATTTAACCCCAAGGGAACCCTCCAGACAGCACATTAAAAGGTAAATCAAGGACTTTACAGGAATTCTGCCCTCCCTAAAAATATAATTGGGTAATTCTGTGTTTGATGAAGACTTTTGAATGCAGATGATGAACTAGAAATAGGGTTATTTTTTAGCAGATTTTTAGAAAATGCACACCAACTTTTGGAGTAATGAGATTATATCTCAAGGGAATGTGCATTTCAGAAGTTGTTCTTAATAGTATTTTATGATGTCTCATTCTTGGAAAAGAAGGATGAGAAAATGATATATAGTATTTTCTGGAGTTCATATTTAGTTGCCATTGCAGAGTGATGCCTTGGTCCAGTGATTTCACTGTTAGCCAGAGGACTTTGAAGAAGACATTTCATAATGTGAACAATGAGCTCTCATTTCACGATGATACAACCAGTCATTGGAAGTGGTGGATTTCCCAAGGCTCAACTGTACAGGGCACTGGCCATCTTGTCTAGATGGTGCTTTTGTCTAGACAGAGATTTGGCCAAGAAAGGTTGGCCCAGATGATCCTTCAGGTCCCTTCCAAGCTATGATTCTCCATGATTTATAAACTCATTGTGGAGGTTCACCAAGGATTGTTCAGTTTCCAGTGGGCTATGGTGTCCCCTCCCACTTCTGTTCTGCTCTCTGTGCAGCAAATTATGCAGCCCCCACAAGGCCATTATACAGGTCACATTGACCCATCTATTTCCTGTTTGCACTATTTATCACAGATAACAGCATCATACAATAAGCAAGGTGCATCCTGGGGTTTTCAGGAGAGTTAGCCTGTTTCCATCTCTATCTCCAATATTTTGGGTAATTTTAGGTTGACTACCTTGCTCCACATCCATCTACCACCTCTAACATAAGAAAAGTGATAGTCACCTCCTTTGGAACACAGTTTATGGATTGGAGTTTCTACATACAATCAGTGCTAGAGTAACTCTGCTTATATCATGGAAACACAATCTTTTCACTTAGGTTCTGTGTTACATCCTGGAACTTGAATGCTGAGATAGATGATCTCTTGGTCCTACCATTTACTCCCTAAATATGACTACACTACCCATTAAGAGTGGTCCTGAGGCAATTTCAAGGTCTAGTCTCCTTCCATAATGAAGGCCCAAGCATATCTGGACTGTGCTGTCAGTATTACCTGGTGTAGTAGGGAAGTCAGCTATTCCCAAATAGGCTGTGAAGGGAGGCATTTGGATACTTGTTAGGTGAAAACATGGGATGGACTATGCTGAAGGTTGATGTATAGGCTGTTGCTTCACAGAAGTATAAACACAGCCATTTTTTTTCCCCCAGAAAACAGAATATGTCAACATCCTGTGTGGCTGAACGATTAGGTGTTGGGCAGGAAGAGGGAGGGACATGGAGGTAGGTGATGAGAAAAGAAATTCTGAGTCCTACTGAAACTCAAGGAAATTCACAACTATGACTTTAGATGGAAGATGCTTATGGTGTTTTTCATATGGTCTGAGCTGTATTGCCATTGAGGGAGAGCTGAATTGGTGGGGTGAACTTTCAGAAAGTACTTTTTCTATATTCAGAAATGAACTTTTTACAGTGATAACAATAATGCATTGGAATAACCTACCAAGGGATGCTGTAGAGTCCAAAACACTAGATGATTTCAAGATTTAATGGGACAAAGTTGCTAGACAGTCCCATCTAGGCTCTTTCCCATGAGACTGGAGAAGATGACTTACATGAATCTTTACCTTACTGACATCTTGGAATGAACATTTAAGACTCAGCATTAAACAATGAAGATGGGCAAGGTTTGTGACTTTGTCTCCCTATCTCAGTGAATGCTGAGCCCTCTCCACATCCCCTTTGCTTTTACACAGTTGGAGGCTCTTTGTGTCAGGGATTACATTTTTATGATGTGCAAAATGTGAATGAAAACCATAATTTTCTTGGTGATGCATGCAGACAGTGATGTAAGCATTTGAGGAGCACTAGGCACATCAATAGCTCTGCTATACTGGACAAACCTTTCCACTGTGAGTTACAGCCGTGTGCATAGGGGGGTGTGTGTGTGTAGGAGTGCAATGTGGGTGTCTGGATGGATGTGTGTCCCTCCTTGCTTCGTGTGTGCCTGGCCTAGCTCCATTGACTCCATGCACATAACAAAGTCTGCAAATCTGGTCCCTGACATATTATTCCCAGCTTTCCTGAGCAAGTGCGATCTGTGTGGTCTAGCTCTAGCATAAAACAACACCTTGAGGGAACAGTAACAATGCTGCTGATGTCAGAACGCCGAATTGTTCTGCAACAGGGATTTCTCAGGCCACATCCCTGTGATCCAAAGGTGAAAAATCAGGGTTAATGCTTTGAAAGGACCACTGTGTTTTGGTAAAGCGAAATGTGGGCTGTGACACATAAAACCACCACTTCATTACTTCTTTCATTTTAAAAGCTCAGATCCCATTTTCATGTCTTTGGGTTTATATCGACATACTATTGAATTTGGAATTCCCTAGGTCCATTTTAAAGGCTTGCTTTGCCTCTATAAACCCACATCTGTTTTGGCTGGAAGTTCTCTTGTCTTGGCATGGGCTTCAATTACCAACTTGCCACCTATATAGTCTGAAAAATATAAAGCTTTGAGGTTGTAGCTGCTGGAGGGAAGATTTTTCATTTCTTTTTTTTTCTGTTTGTTTTCATGGGGTATCCCAGCATTCTCTTAACTCTTTCCTCTTTCCTTCTTTGCTGTCTCTCAAAAAAAACCCCCATAGCCTTCCCCAGTGATTTGACATGCCTCTAATCCCTTTTTGGATTGGCTGTGCTGTTGTTGCTGTGTAACAAACCCAGAATTTCCTCTCTCAGACCTTCCAGTTTATATCAGCAGTGTCGTGGTTTAACCTGCCCAGCAGCTAAAAGAACCACACAGCCATTCACTCACTCTGGTGGGGTGGGGGAGAGAAGCAAAAAGAAAAATAAAACACAAAAAAGTTGAGATAAAGACAGTTTAATAAGACAGAAAAGGAAGATAACAACAATGCCACCAATAGTAATAATAACAGCAATGATAATAACAACAATAATAAAAGAATATACAAAACAAGTGATGCACAGCACAATTTCTCACCACCTGAAGCCAATGCTCAGCTAGCTCCTGAGCCACACCACCTCTCAACCAGCCTCCCATTATATATGGAGCATGATATCAGATGATATGGAATATCCCTTTGATCAGTTTAGGTTGGCTGTTTGGGCTGTGCCAGCTTCCAACTTCTAGGGTGCCCCCCATCTTCTTGTTATCAGGGCAGTATGGGAAGCTAAAAAGTTGTTGACTGCTTGACAACAACTAAAACATCAGTGTGTTATCAACACTATTCTCATCCTAAATTCAAAAGACAGAATTATACCAGCTGTCAGGAAGAAAATTAACTCTATCCCTGTTGAAACCAGGAAACAGCAGCTATCATAATGTCCAACTGATTTCAAGCTCCAGTTGAGAGCCAAGTACTTGTTTATGGTGCCAGTAATGTATGTCAGTCATAAGGAAGCAAATAAATTTTCTTCTTCTCTCTGGGTCATCTATATCCTGACTTTAAAGTCAGGCAGTTAGTTTCCTGGGAAGGAATAGATGTCCAAGTATCTATAAACCTCTGATAAACCTGAGCCTTATTTGTCAGCCCAAACAAATCAGTAATGTTTGGTGAAGCATGGGCTTGAACACTGTGCTCATCCTCCACCAGCAGTTCATTTATACAGCTGTTATTAGGATACTTGGTGGTCAAACCCTGTTTTAAATGCAACTCGAGTTAGAGTATCTGATTAGAGTTGGTAGGAGGTGGCATCAACCTCTTCCAGTGAGTCCTAGAGCTTGCTGAAGGGTCTATGAAGGGCTGCAGTCTGGACATCTGGAGGATACTGGCACAATGTCTCCCCTCCAAAGGCAATCTGACATTTCTTCCATGCCTCAGATCCTTTTCCTCACACACTACAGGGCAAGAAAAGCCTTTACCCATCTGCCCATACACGAATCATAGTGTGCAGGGTTCTAACCTAATATGAGGACCCTAAGCACAATTATAATGCTACTTGGTAAACAGGAAAGTTTTCTTCAGTCCATGAATCAGTGGTTCGGGGTTTAGGGGTTATTTTGAACTGATGTAGAATTTTGTCAGCCACAAGATCCCATCCTAGGGAGTTCAATGGCTGGACTGCATGCTGTGTGAAGCACTGTTTCCATGTGTTTGTTTTGAAACACCCGTTGATATTATTACATTAGAGTTCTTCTGTTGGAAGCAACGCTCATTCCTTGCTCATTTTCTCCTTTTAACTTATGATTTGATACTCTTTTATATTATCCATCACTGAAGCTTTTTCTTCCTTGCTGATTTCTTAGTGTATTCTTCATTTAAAAACAAAACAAAACAAAACTACTCCATATGTTTAATCATCAGTTTAATAGGACAGACTACAGTGTGCATTTTCTGTTACTACTAGACACTGTGCAGGAAGGGGAACAAGAACAGAAGCATAACTCTGTGTTAAGACCATCTTCTCCCTTCTCCCTTGAGGAACTCAACAATTCTTCTTCTGGTTTCATTCTTTTCTCCCCATAACTCACTTCAAGTGTCATTATTAGCAAATACAAGCTAATTACCACCTGTGCCGTGACACAATCTTCTTAAAGAAGCAGCAGGAAGAGCAGAGATGTCCAGTGTCTTCAAGCCAGGTTCTTAAGTTCGTTTGCTCCAGAATCTGTTCAAAGTCACACCCTTGCTGCCCATGGTGATCTGCATTGCTCCCAATAGACATAGCTCTGTTCAGGACTTGGACTCTTACACAACTGCTGTTGAGAAGTCACATAGTAATGTTTCAGTTTTTCATTTGCCAAGTGCATGAAGTCTAAACTATACTTGATTTAATCACTGTTTTCTGGCCTTTTTAGGTATTCAAATGTATAAATAACATGGTGGGTTGGGCTTTTTTGGGGGGTGAGGGATGGAGTTGGGCTTTTTTATATTTTATTTTGGTATGGCCCTCATCTGCATCAAATATAGCTGGTCAAAACTGAGTGGGTGTCAGTGTTTTCCATCAAATCCTTCACATGCTGATTCACCAAAGCAAATCCCTTCTGCCAAATAACATCATAACTATCAGCGTGTCCTCAAGTTCCCATGTGCCAACTGAATGGACTATAATTGAGTGCATTAATTTGCATGAATTTGTCTTATGATGCTTTTTATTTCATCCTTTTGCTGTGGCCTGGGGACTGGGAGAATATGAGCATGTTGGCATGTGAGGAGTCCTACAGTACCAGGTGTCTGGAATTCTAACAGTTCAAGTATGGAGGATGGTAGATGGAGTTAAGGTTCTGGTTTGAACCATTCATCTAGGGAAAAAATTAAGGAGAGGAAGAGAACTCTAGTTAGAGATGGTTTTGTGGAAGACAGGGGTTATAGCATTGAAATCCTGCTTTGGCTGGGTGTAGTAAGCATCATGGGGTAAGGGCCCTACTGCAGAAGGTGGGCTGGGAAAGGAGGTGGGAGGTGTGGGGATATGGGGTCTAGCCAGACAGGAAGGGAGACCAGCAAGAGTTAACTTGCCAGCCCGTCCCTGGCACAGCATGTGATGCCTTGCTGCCCCTCCTCTTAGCTTGCTGCCTTCCACACTCTACAAACTCCAGTCTGCATCTTCATTATCAGCCTCTGGTGATGACAGTTTGCACAGCAATGTTTTCCACTGCAGGGCTGTGTAGTTTGGGGTATATCAGTGGTGCTGATTCCCTTCACAAGGGCTCCTTTTTGTCCTGCCTTTTCTCAGCAGCTCTCCGTTAGGGCAAGGGCAAGACCCAGGCAACAAGGCTTTCAGCTTGGTTTGGAAAACAAAACACACATGCACACAACATGAAAAACAGACCCACCCATCTCTACAAGCCTGTTGTTTTCCAGTGACTGCCAAAAAAAATCTAAGATAGATAGATTGGTGTGTGGCAATTAGAAATGCAAATCTTCATGGAATGAAGTGTATATGTGTGTGTATATTTATACATAAAACAATTCAAAGTCCAGCCAGAGATAAATGGGACATTATTACTTTTGCTTCTCTTTAAAGAAAGCTGTGCTAGCAGGAAAAAGTGTCTGTGATTGACATTCCTCCCTGGAACTGGAGTGCTTGGAGAGTCCCATTGGCTGGGTATTGGTGGCTACAGCTCAGACCCACCTTACTCTACCTGCCAAGAGCTGATTTCAGGCCTCTGTGCTTCCCTCACCATAGCAGCTGATGACCTTACTGATACCTACAGTGAGTCAATACCCCTCCCTGCTCTGCATGAGGTGTGAGTGATGCCGTGGGGCTGCAGGGGAACATGCAACATGACTGTGAGCTTAAGCATTAGCAGCTAGACTACAATTCCTAACAGAATACAAAAGCAAAGTGAAAAACAAACCAACCCACACTTGTGCCTTTCTGCTATTTATAGCCCTAGGATTTTGAAGCATGGAGGCAGGAGCAAAGCATTGGTTCCTGGAAGAAATGGTATGGTTTTCCACAGTTTTTACCCTCAAGAAACAGATATATTCTATGTTGGAGACATTCTCAGGGAGAAAAAAAAATCCAAACCCCCACAACCTGTATCAGAAGTGCTCATTGGCTTCCAGAAACCAGGGCTAAGGAGCTAACATTCCATCTCATTTGCAGTTAGGAACCTATCAAAGCCCATGTCTGCAAGATCTTTATACATCTACTGGCTGTTATGACATTAAATGCTTGAATGGTTGTGGGCTTTATGTAAGTTAAAGACATAAAATATGTATGCAACAGAGATAATCTTCTTAGAGTCCTGAGAGGCGTGTAGTTGTGAGCCTCCTAGATTGATGATCATGGGTGCTCCTAGTAAGAAACATCCCAAATATGCTGCTGCCTTGCCCCTTGTTTTGGACTGACATGTTTTCCATAGGGGATACAGTGGTTATTTTCTGCTGCTGAGACCTCTAACTTGGATGCTGCCTCATATCCCCTTCCAGGGAAGAAAAAATTGAATGCCTCAGAGGGCAGAAGTCTCCATACCCTCTGAAAGGATGAGTAGGACCCAGAGCAAGCCTAAATGAAGATAGGTGAGATAAAAGAGTCAGTAACCTCTGCTATGTTTGTCAGCATGGCCAGAGCAAATAGCTTCTCATCAGGGGTGAATCTTACAACTCTGTTACAATAAAAAGGGTAGATGGATGGTCATCTGAGGTAATATGCATAGCTCCATCAGAGAGAATAGGGCACTTATCCTGGCAATGTAACTCAGCTATAGCAAGGGTTAGCTGTCCAGGTTCCCAGTTGTGGTAAATTGATACTGCTCAGTCGATGCCTGGATCTGCTCAGTCACCGTACATGTTGATTGTACCCACTGTCATGGCTATTTTTGCACTCTTATTAGCCGAATAATAAAGTTTGCTATTTAAATCCCTGTCATCACAAGACCCCAAGATGATAAACCACAAGCTCTTCCCCATCCGGCCCTAACACCATCCTGCCTTCGTGGCTGTGAGGCCATTGCCTCCTTGCTGCTCTCGCACAGCTGCTTCTCCTGCACCCTGGGCCACTGATGCTGGCTGCTGTAGTGCATGCCCAGACGTTTATTTACTCTTTGCTTCCTCCTGTGATCACATCTGAGGCCGCTTTTCCCCTGCTTCACCCCCTGTGAAGCCCAACCGTCTGCTGTGTGTGTTGGCAGCCCTGCCTTCAAGCACAGCATCAGTTCTTCAGGTTGATTAGCTTTCAGCTGGAAAAAACACCCCTGGTATCTCAATGAACCGATGCTATTCCTTGGCATCTTTCCTGTGCACAACACAAAGAAAACCTGTAGCATTAAGACAATACATTAAGCACAGTCCTTTCCATAGCCCATTCTCTTTCCATCTCTGTGGTTGACCATTGCTTCAGACAGCTACTTGGTGCTGTAAGCCCTTAGACAAAAGTGTTGAATGCTTTCAGGCTTTGCTGTTACAAATACTCAGAGCTCCAGAGAGCTGAGGCCTGCTGGCTAGATTTATGAGGTAAGGACAAGGAAATGTTTCAGCAGAAATGGCAGATTGACTGTGTCTTCACTCCTAGCTGAAATGCAAGCGTCTGAGTGGCTTTAAGCATACCAAGCCTCTTGACCTGTGTGCTGGCTGTCAGCCCAGATATATCTTGGCCTCAGAGGCAGCATCTACAGTATATAGGACGGTCTGTACTGCACACCCAAGGGCCTTCTTAAGGTCACATTACTTGAACCACCACACAGACTAACCCCTGAAAGGCCCTCTGAGAAGTCTGAAGATCACCCATGCTGCTGTGCTGGACTGTTCTACAGAAAACAGACCTCAGAGAGTGCCATCATATGTAGTCTGGAGGACAGTCAACCCAGAATGACTGTCCAGTTAGTGTTCTGAATCCGACAACATAAATGTCTTCCTAAACCTTCCCTGAGGTGTTCATCAGACCACAGACTGTGCCTGAAACTTTGTATGGACTAGTAGGTGGAAGGGATTTGTGACCCATAGAGATGAAGATGGGAAGGTATCTTTGGATCCAGAAAAATGTTCAGCACATTCACACAGTTATAAGTCTTCTTGCATTCTTACTCCTGAGGTGAGGTTGTTGAGAAGATGACAGCAGTCTCCTTACTAAGGCATGCAGCAGAAGAACTGGAGACAATGGTTATAAATTGAAACAATGAAGGTATGAGGGCTAAACCAAACAACTACAGGATAATGATAATTACTCACTGAAATAAGTTGAAAACTCCATCCTCAGAGGTTTTGAAGGCTTGGCTGGACAAAGCTCTAAACACATGGCTTGAGTTTGATGTTGACCATGATCTGAGTAGGAGCTTGGACTGGACACTCCCCCAAGGTGGTCTCCAACATGGATAAGTCTGAGATACTTCACCAGCCAAGATATACCCAATTGTGCCTAACATGGCAGCTGCATCCTACCCTGAATCCCTGCAAACTAAAGTGTGAACTCAGGCATCAAGTTCCTGCACATGCTCCTCTGTTAGAAGCTTGCAGTTAGGTCTGTGATGTCTGTGACATCTGCCTTTGCTTCTAACCATCCTTGCTTAGCGAGGTTGCTCCAGAGGCTGCAGTCTAGCTCCAGCATGCTGAATGGGACAAGCAGCAAGGCTGTGTATCCTTAGTCTCAACACACCTGCTTTCAGTGCCAGGAGCAGCATCTTTCCTCTGAACTGGCCAAACTTTTTAAACTCTCCAACAGAAATTAACATCCGGATGGATGGAATTGGTGGAACATGGGTGGAATTGAGACTGATGAGAATGGAGATTGAATGCTTATTATTATTCTATAGTATATGCAATTGCAAAAATGTGCTCATTTATATATGCTAATTTGCACGTGCATTTAATTCTTTCAGATGTGCACAGACAGACCAAGAACAACCTGGGTAAGTACCAGAATTATTTTGCACAGACAGACTGAAGGATTTATTTACATATCCCATTTTATATAACAATTTAATAAACTGCCAGTGGATTTAAGGAATATAATGAATGCTTTCTAGCCAATTAGATTATGTACAGCATTTTAGAACTGTAGCTTGTGGTTTTCTTTGGGTTTTCTTTTAATTTTTGTTATCTTTATGAGACTTTCAGTGGATGGTAGACACTGAACAACAATTAAACATCATTTTCAAGTGGATGAAACTGGCCACAGCTGGGAAATCCCTTTCCTAGGTACATTTAGGTAACCTGCTACTTTGTACACATTATCATCTCTAGGGTAAGACTTTGGTGCACTTAAGTATCACAAGAAAGTGTTAGGAAGGAAAAAGGAACAGTCATCCTGCTTCCAGAGAGCTGGTGTGGGAAATGGCATTACTTAGTGCAGTCAAGGTGACATCACATAAGCAGGTTAGAGCAGTTCAAGGGTGTCTAACTCATCCCTGCTCTGTGGGTATTTCTGGAGGACAGTCTCAGTTGAACATGTTCCCTCAATCCCAGCTCTTGTGCTGTAAATAGAGGGTTTATTAGGGTGAGAAACTAGCAGATAGAGCCCAGTCTTGAGTAGAAAGCTCTGTAAAACTTGCAAACTGGTTTCTTTGCAGATGTATTCCCAGTGATGCTCAGTGACAGCACAAATGAGGCCAGCAGATATAGTCAGCTAAGATCACAGCTTCCCAGCAGGATCATCAGAGTCAGGAGCTATAAAAGATTTGCTTCAGTCTTGATTTCAGGTGTTTGAGTAGGATCCAGTCCTCTCAGGAGGGGATTCTCTGGTGGAAGTTACGCCAGCAGTAACTGCTGTGTGACCACAATCGCCCCTTCCAATCCTAGTAAAATAAACATCAGCTAATGATAATATTTAAGGAAGTCTTAACAAAAGGAAATTGAATCAAAGGATTTTTTCTTTCTCTTTCCTTCTCTACTTTTTTCTTTTTAGATTTTTTTTTTTAAATTTTCCTTAACCCCAAATTGGTAATGAGAGAGCAGCAGCTGAGGAGTGCACATTACGTTCATTGCAAACAGAAGTTAGAAAAGGCATTAATCACCTCCAGAGAGGAAGCCAACCACTTCAGAGGGCTTCTTCAGACAACCACCTTCTGCAAATGAAGGGAGCTGCTCTGTTTCTCATTCAGTGAATTGCAGCTTTGACACTTCAATGGATTTATGCTCGAGGTCTTTTCGAAAGCTTTTATAGCCTCTTTAGTCTGCTACTATAACTTTCTTGGAGAGGTGAATTCAGGGAGATTAATAGATTTAGTTTTCAGTGCCCCAGTTTTGCCCTCATTGAAATCAGTAACACAAGTCCCCAGTAATTTAAACAAACCATGGACAGAACTTGAGCCTTTCTAAAGAATCAAGACTCGATGCTTTTCAGTAAGTGATCCAAAAAGACAAGATGTTAATGCAAAGAGACTTATTTGACAGACCCAGTCATTTCCAAGGCTAAAAGCAAGCAGTGCTGCAGCTTGAGCTTATGCTTTTAAAGCAGAAGATATAACTCAGCTGCATGGGTATGTCAGCACATGGACCTGTAATGCACTCACAGTAGGTATGGAGAGAGTTCATTGATCATAGCACCAAAGGCTGAGACCTATGTTCTTAAATTGAGTGCAAGAGTCAACAGAAATGGAACTATTTTTCTTGATAATTTGAGGGTCACTACCCTGGCTGTTATTAGACTAGAAATCCAGTTGTTCAAGTCGGGGTCGTTAGTACTGGAAATGAAAGCGTGAAATTCAGAGGTCAGAAACCTCACCAGACAGAACACTGACCACAAAAATATGCAGAATGGCCTCATATGGCCAGATACTAGTGAAGTGTTTCTGAGAAATGGGGCCCTGATCCAAAAACATTTGTTCAGCTGAGCTAAGATCATGTTGTAGGTGCAGGGTCTGGACACTCTTCATTCTGCATCCCTGGGTCACCTGGACAGGATACTTAATTGCTCCCTGCCCTTGTGAGGTCTAGATTTAATTAAAAAGCCATTAGAAGAGGGATGGGTTTCAGGTTTATATAGAGCCCTTTACCATGGACTCATGATATCTGTTACAAAGATCACCATGCTAAGAAAGTTCAGAACCACACTATGAATGTTTCTTCTAGAGTGTGTATTATGTCACTTGAAGTCGTACAGAGGAAGGTATCAATAATGGACATATAGCCCTGAGTTCTTGGAACTGATACTACTCATTTCACCATCATCTCACATTCACAAAGCTGAGTTGGTTTATAGAAAACAGGCTGTTTTACTAGGAAAGAAGTGACTTCACTGACATTTATGGTACAATCTATATTTTCTGAATTAGGATTGAAGCAAAATTTAAGTTCTGTGTCCAAAGAAAAACCCACCTCCAGCACTGCTGTCCCTTTGCTCATTTTGGAGGTGCCTGGGTCTGTAACCATAAAGATTCAACACTCTGAGAAACCTCCTGATCTGGGGACCTACATACCAGCTCAACCTTTCACCTAAGCATCCATCAAAGCCCTGGAAACTTAGAACATTTTCATCTCTAGTCATAGGTTGAGCACTGTGTTTTGCTTTGGTACCACCATCTCAAAGAAGTAATTGCCTTCTGCCATCATACAGGAACTGTGGCACCAGGCTCTGACCCCATGGAAGAGCATCTATACATATCTTTGTGGATCTGAATTTTAGTACTTAGTTAACATTGAGCTTGTTTTGCAGTCCCCTGCTTGCAAAAATGAGCCAGAAGCCCCAAAATCTAAAGATCAGTAGAAAAATCCCAAGGTCACTGGTAACAATAACACCCTTTTTGTTCAACTTTTGTCTCTAGAACCTTTAGGAGATCACATTTTCAAGTGATTCTTTAGAGCAAACAAGGAAGAAATACACACTTTGAAGATAACAACAGTCCAAGAGTCTTGTACAATCACATGACTCCTGTAACTCAGAGTTCAGGAAATAAAACACTAAATGTGGGAGTCTGTACCAAAAAAACCCACAAGAGTCACCACAACCACTGGACTCACATTGACATGTGTGTTGTGATAGCAGAATATTTTACAACTCCTTACCAGAGGAAAAAAAAAACCCAAACAAACCCAACCCCCCAGAATAATCTAAAAAGCTTTGTTCTTCTGGGCAGTTCTGGTTCACCAAAAGGTAGCACTTTAGTTAACCTCTTTTATTTAAAAAGAGGTTATTTCCCTTGTATGCCTATGAAAACTCCTTTTACTTGTAACCCAAGGAGCAAGATATCATTTCCACATAACCTTTGCATTGTAATTTACAGCAAAGACTTTGGTTGGCTGCCAGTCTAATAATCTCAAACCCTGCAGAATGAAATGAAGACATTAATATTATTTTTATTAAGCTGGTAATAAGGCAGAATGAAGCAGAGTTTAAAGCAAATGCAGGTGGAGGAGATTTTATGCCAAAGCATTAAGCACATTGCTTGAGCATAGCCAATCCCAGCTCCAGGCAAGACACTTGGGAGGTGCAAGCTAAATTCCTTCCTTTTAGGTGTTAGTCTTTAGATATATACAGCCTTTCCTTTTTCACTGCAGTCAATGGGAGTTAGGTCCAGCTGTGCCTTGAAAAGATTAGTTTTCATGAATCTTTTTACCTCTAAGCTCCACCCATGCTTGATGCTGTTTCAGAGGAAACTCCCTCAATTTTAATGCCTTTGACTTCATGCTGCTCATCAGAAAAAGGCCAGCATAGGTGGAAACACCAGATCAAACATATTTGTACGTGCCTGTGAGGTTATCCATTAGCTTTTGAGACAGCCTAGGTACCTAACCTATGTTTCACCTGGCCTTCCAGAGCTGCACTGCTTGGTTGGTCTTGCTTTATCTGTCATTTCCTTACAGATGTCTTCAATACACTCAAAGGTTACCAGATTAGTTCTCTGGGCACCTGAATCTCACCTTTATTTTGTTGTCTGGGCATGAATTGGTAGGGAACTCCTCTTGCCTAGTGCCACGTGTTTGGATTCAGATTACAGGCATCTCGATTTAGATGTCCAGGTGTAGAAAGTTTTAGACTCAGAGCTCGTAGGTAATGGAGCACAGTTGAGCACATGAACACAGCCAGTGCCATTGGAGATGACAAAATAGATGTGTCTCCCAGATCCCATATCAAGTGTGCCAGACCTGTGTGGATATCTGGGATATCCCTACGGTACCTCCAATGGCACCTGGTACCTGGCTGTGTGCTAATGAGTCCTGGCACTTCTCTCTATGATGATCAGGGGTTTCATCTCACCCATCTCTACCCACAGACACCCAGAGAAGACAGACAGACACATACATGTGCCTGACTAGGGTTCTGAGACCCATTTCTGAAATTACTGGTGAAGAATTTTTCACAGCATGTGTCTAAATTGTTTATATATCAAGACAAAAAAGATTCATCGTTGATGGCTCCACATGGACTGATCAACCATATTCCTTCCTGCAGTCGGTGCAGATATACTTGCTGTAGTCAGCAGTGGCATGATTAATTCAATCCTAGAGTAAGAGTAAAGCAGTCAGATGAAACAAGTTCCTCAAAAGTGCCCCCATTTCTTCTAGTTTAACATAAATCAGAGAATCACAAGGTTGGAAAACAGCTTTGAGATCATCAAGTCCAACCATTCCTGTCCTCTACTAAACCCTTTTCCTGAGCACTTCATCTACCTTTGTGTTAAATACATCCAGGGATGGTGACTCAACCCCCTCCCTGGGCAGCCTGTTCCAGTGCCTGATAACCCTTTCAGTGAAGAACTTTTTCCTAATGTCTAATCTGAACCTGTCCTGGTGGACCTTGAGTCCATTCCTCCTCATCCTATCATCTGTTGCTTGGGTGAAGAGACCAACACCCATCTCTTTACAAGCACCTTTCAGGTAACTGTAGGCAGTGATAAGGTGTTCCCTCAGCCTCCTCTTCTCCAGGGCAGCCTGTCCAGTTCAGCTAGAGGTCTTCATTGCATAAAGCTATTGAGGGAATTTGATCTAGAGATAACAAAATCTAGATTTCTATGGGAAAATTGTGAAATTCAGTTCTAACTTATTTTTAGGCTGTTGGTTCAATTTGTAAAATGGAAACCACATCCCCAGTAGGAACATAAAATTTCCCAGATGTCATAAACAACAGACCCGCTTTTCACATCTGTAGCTCTGTCACTATCCCCACTCAGCAGAAAAGGTTGGAACACACAGGCTTTTACCCTCTCTTGGACTTTAAATAAAAGGTCTGAGCTGAAACAAAGTGCCTCCTGGGGTTAGAAGTGGCACAGCATTTCAGTTGCTGTGGATTGTGGTCCAGAAAAGAGTGAAATATCATCAGCATGTGCAGACACTTGAATCCTGAAGGACCATCAGCTGTGGGTAAAACAGAAGCAGTTTTATGCCTGTCTGCAAGTGCAAGACCTCAGGTCACAGCCCTCAAGTGGGAGCAGCAATGTTTAAACTGTTCATTTGGGGCAGTTTAAGGTCTTTCTGATCTGTTATGTGGCAAGTGAAACCACAAGCAACGTGCATCTCTCTTCTGTCATGGGTAATTAATTTATTTTTTATCATATTGATATAACCCCTCTCTGTCTCCAAGACCAATCTGTAATTCTTGGTTCACTTCTCTGTGCCCTCCCTCTGTTTTAGGGGGGAGTTAGGATGGCAGAGCAGTTCCCTGAGCTGCCCCACAGCGCTCTGTGGTGTGCTTGCTTAGAAAATCAAATGCTCCCCTATCTGTGCATGCCCTGACATGCTGACGCCTCCTTTTGGGTTATCTGCAGGTCATGGGAACCATAATGTATATTTAAAACCCAGCAGGTCTGCTGAAAAGCTCAGAGTAAGGAGTTAGCCAAGGGAAATTGTCACAGCCCCCTAATCTCCACTTACAATGTTGATTTGAGCTACTATTTCCACTTCTCCAGAAGTGCAATTGTCAGTGTGGTACCAGGTCATGGTATTTATATCACATGCCACATACTTCATGTGTCATGGAAACAGGCTACAACATCTACTCACCAGCCCTCCTTCCTTTCCCCCCTCCTTCTTCTCCACTCCCCCCACCACCACCACCCACTCCCCCTGCTCCCTCCTTCTGGTTTCCCTTGACTCCTTTTAGCTCAGAATGGTTTTAAATAGAAACACCCTCAGCACAGCACATTGCCTTGCCACGATAAACTGTTTCAAAGGTCGACAAGGAGCTTGCCAAATCAATGGCCATTTTTGCAGGCAATGCTTCAGGCCAAAGCAGGATGCCTGTGTCTGTGAGGAGACTGACCACACTTAATTTGGAAAATTCATTCTAGGAAGCATATGAGGCAGCATCATTGGTCAGAAACTGGCTGCAAGCCACAAAAGAGGGTCGTAGCCTCTCAAATTGAAGGATTATCTAGTTCTACTTCTGGTATCTCAATACAACCAAAGGTCCACTGTGCAAGAGAGTCACCCTGATCTATAAAGAACCAAGAGATTCCCTCAGACAGGCAATGAGATTTTCTCAATCCCTAATTTGGTTACCCCAAAAAAAACCCATCACAACCATTTTAGCAGGCACTTTGATCAACTGAGTACTGAATGCAGGAGAAAGCTGATTGCAAAGTCAGCATCTCCAATTTAGTTTAGGATAAAGCCATAGGGCAGGGTTCTCTTTATATAACGCTCCATCCCACTTACAGTGACTTTAATTGAATCAAAATAAAACTTTTAAACGTAGTATTAATAAAAAAGAAAACCAAGAATGTTTCAAAAATTACAAAAACTCATGGCTGAAAACTTTGAAACCTGGGTGGGCAAGCAGTGATGGAACAAATAATAGCACTATGTTGCAAGCATTTAATTAGGTAACAACTTTCCCTAGTTTCTTGTTATAAAAAACAGTGAAGTTCCTTCAGATGGTGCAATACCAAGTGATGACTAATTAGACAAGTGTATGAATCCTTCTGGGGAGCTTGCAATTTGTTATTGACTAGAAAAAGGAGATTAGGATCTTAACTTTACAGATATTTGTGTCAGAGGGGTGCCTAGAGTAAGGAAGACACCCATATCAATGTTCATAATGACTGTACCTGTCCAGTGATGTTTTCTTGTCTTTTTGCCACAGATTTGTATGTTCAATTTGACTGGAAGAGAAAGGATACACTTCATAAATATAAATGGTGGGAAAACAAATAGGATTTTTTTATTAACCATCAGTTTTCTGAGCCTGAGGCAGAATTCTGCTCCATGCCTTAAAAAAATGACAAATATCACAGAAAAACAAATATTTTCACTGTCAAGTGCTTCAACTTTGCCCATTCTCACAATGATTGTGAAAAAAATCAGTTGTTAGCCACAACTTTCTAATGAATTGTCTGCTAGCTAGGAAATGAAGTGCCTGAGCTTCTAGTCTTGGTTCTGCCAGTGACCTCTCTTGCCAGCTTGAGAAGTTGTATCAGTGCCAGCTTCTTATGTCGTGCACAAACACATGTATGCATATGTGTAAATGTAGGTATGATGGGTTTTTTCACCTTTTTAATGGATCTCTTAGCTAAAACCCTTGCTGTATGTTTTACTTATGTTTAAAACTCTCTGCTCTTTCTGGTGCCCAGTATGTTTTGTTAACCTCTCTCTAAGGATACTTCTTAGAAAGAATCATTATTTGTCCTGTGGTTGTATCCTGGCTTGGGACCTACCTCCTTCAAGGAGGCTAAAAATGCTAAGACCTTTTGCCAGACAGAAAATCCATGCGAGGGGCAGATAAAGTTTTATGTAGCAAAACATAAATAAACTTTCCTTGCTGTCTGAACAAGAGCTACAACACATGGATTCGTGTTCTTGCTGCGTTTTTGCAGTGAAGATGTATGTATGTATTGCTGTATGTTCCAGGAAAGTTTGGCTATGGATGATCTACTGTGAATATTTAGATGTTTATTGTGACTGCATTTTCATTAGGTTTCTTCTTCTCTTTTTCACTCAATTCTCCTTTCCAACAGAAGAAAATAAAAATAGATAAGAATTAAAACTCCTCTCCTGGTTTCATTCCCTTTTCTTCTTGTTCCTTTCATTTTGGAAATGTGATGGTCTTGACCAGGAGAGATGCATTCTGTTGATTTTACACAACAGTGCAAAAGAGATCACAGTGGTCTGGAGGGAGGAGAGAGATGACAGGGGAAGTGATGTTACTGTTTAAATGTCTGGGAAATGTTTAAGGCCAGGTTAGATGAGCCTTTGGGCAACCTGGTCTAGTGGAGGGTGTCCCTGCCCATGGAAGGGGGTTTGAAACTAGATGATCTTTGAGGTCCCTTCCAACCCAAACCAGTCTGTGATTCAATGATTCTATGGTAACTACTGTGAGCTATAAGGAAGCAAGGGAGGTATCAAAACAACCTGCAAGGTATTAAAAATCAGGGAATGAAAAAGGTAGGAAGGAGTCAGGAAAGGAAAGAACAGGAGTTTTCAGATGGGAAAATATTTGATTTTATTCTGTGGACCTGAGCTTTAGCTGGAGGCATCGTATCTGAGTGTTCTTTTTTCATTCCTGTGCAGTGCACTATTTGCTTTGAAGTGAATCCCAAAAATTACTTTCTGAGTAGGCAGTATACCATTTAAAATACTCAGAGAAGTAACAAACAATTCCACAAGGGGGGTGGGGGGGAAGACAAAATACAAAGGGAAAACGTCTGAGTTTTGTTTGGATTCCCTTGGTTTATTTTCTTTCTCTTTCTGCTTCTGTGTTTTCTTTCTTTATGCCTATTAGCTGTGGTCGATTTATATTCCAGACTTTGCATGATGTTACCATCTTTTGTAAGGTTTCTGTATTGCATTTTCTGAAGCGACTGAGTTCAAAGTAAAATAATTAAATTCTTTGTGGGCTTGACTCTGGGCTACATTTCACATGCCATGATACAGAAAGCATTCTCTCCAGTTCCCATTAGGCAGCAAGGAGATAGTAGGCTTCTATTGGAGCATTTTAAACCAGCATCTGTGTTGTCCCAGTAAGAATAAAGACCCTTTGCTAATCTTGAGGACAAGCAAATTGAAATTAAACACCTCAGAGTTTGAACTGATGCTGCACATTATGAAACATTATCAGTATTGTCATTACTCTCTTCCTTCTCCCTAGATAATACCTACTCCTTGAGTACCTTCTGTTTGAGCCATGCAGTTTGGTGTTGCAGATCTTGATGTCTCTGAGACAGAAAACAAATCAGAGGAAGATATGCAGATACAAACAGGCTGTGGTCAATATTAGAATACCAGAAGCAGTTCTGGATTTGCTGTCAGCAACTTCCAACCATATATTTAATGATAGTCAGTGAACAAGGAAAAATTAGAAATGATCTGTGCACTGGTCTTGATCTTCTGATATTTGAAAAAAATAAGAAAACAAGGAGAACATAAATCAAAATGTTCCCTTTTAAGAGTGGTTTTCTTTGACCCTAACTTGGGAGAACCCAGATTTTCAATGCTCTGAGTGAAGGTTTTGTACTAAAGCTGCACAGAGTTGTAGCCAACTCTTGCTGTATCAGAGGCAATGCTGAGTTTGGACATTGAGGATAACATCCAAGCAATCTGGACATAACTGAAGTGGTCCAGAGTCAGATAGGGTATCCTGGCAATGATGTCCTTATGCTATTGGGAGGGTCAGTCAGTTCAGGGAAAAACACCATGGAAGGCAGTGTAGGTCCAGAGAGGTCTTGTCTGTGATTTCTTGCATATTTGTATTTTGCGAGGCAAATCCAGTGGTAATTCTTGTGCAGCAGTACCCTGCGCCAGATCAGGGAGCCAATCTGGGTTGATGCTATTTCTCATTTCAGAGTTAGTTTCAGCCTCTTCTCTCATTCCACCTCCTAGATACATAAATGTTTGCGCTGGCAGAAGGGAGTGGGATCAGCCGTTGGTGGCGGGGTGTGTGTGTGTGTGGAGACAAACTCACTTCTTTCTGCAGTAAAATGCCAACTTGCAGTGGGTTACAGAGCGTGTAAAGCTATATTCTGCATTTAAAAGGCCTTGCCAAAGCTGAGCTGGCCTGCTTAGGGCCAGTCAGGTGTCTCTTTAGCCAGGGTATGGTTTATTCACAAAAAATGTGGGGGCTTGAGTGTATACTTAAAACCTTTCTCCAAACATCCGGCCTTAGAAAAGTATGTATGAGTCCTGCCCACAGCGATTCAGCAAACCATATTTTCCACGAATGCATTTGATCACAAATATGAGAAACGTATGGGGATCTGATGCTTCTATTTTTCCTGGTGGTGGGTTGAGGGGGGGGAAATAAAAAAGCACACAAAGCATATATCAAATAATCAGAATAATTACAATCTAAATACAAACCAGCCAGTTGGCAAGTACAGTCATTCAAGAGATATTTCTGACTAATACTGTCCAGGACCACTGGCTTAATGTTGTGTGTATTAAAAAGACAACAACAAAAAAAAAAAAAAGGAAAAATGAAATGCACAAGGCACAAGCACTCGTGTGACCTACTGTGGTTGTCTTCTTGTAGAGAATAGCTTCACATTTGCTTTGAATTACTCTGTGCACGGTCTGAAAGGTCGTTTCTTTTTCCCCCCCCTCCTTTTCCTCCTTTCTTTGCATTGCTATTCTATGTGTTTCATATTGTTTTATGTTTCTCTCTCAGAATGCTTAATCCTTCTCTGTATCCTCCAATGCTATTACAGCATTACCCTAACGGGCTGATGAATGTACCCCTGCTTGTTCAATTTATAACTGGTCAACTAATGTTTCGCTCCCCACCGCCTACAATAAAGCAGCATGTGCTCTACCAGGGAATAATGGATGAAATCCAGTGTTACATGCCTCATGGCTGAACAGTGCACGCCCTGTCTGCAGAGACTTTTACTCCTCAAACAGCTCTCACATCTTCTCATTTAAATTCCATCTAAGAAGCAGTAACTTTTGTTATGCGCTTTATATACGTTAATAAAATGCCAATATTATGCAGCCTGAACAGCTGCTTGCAGACTTTCACATAAAGATGCCATTAGCTACAGCGTGCTGAGTTTCAGACCCACATCTCTATACATACTTGATTCCCTTACCTAAAAGAATGCTTCCAGTACTTGCTAGTACTATAAGCACTATAGTTAAAAACTGTGAGATTTGGGTACTTCATGGAATTCACTTAGTTTGTACCACTCAGGACAGATTTGGGCATGAATCCCAGTTTTTGAGCTTTCCAGTCCCTTTCTCCATTCACTGGGCCATGTGGCTTCCTTCCTAATTCCTTCCCAATTAGTCAAACTTCTTATGAACATAAGGATAGGAATAGTTATCCTTTGTAGTCCACTGCCCTTCTTCCAAGTGGACTGCAATACACTATTTCAGAGTAAATGTGTGTAAAAAAGAATAGCAGAGAGCTCATTTCTTGCAGATTTCTGCTCAGGGCATACACCATGATACATTTCTACAGTCAATAGATATTTGCTCTGATATTGGGTGTCTTTCCAAGGATGTATATGCCAGAGCTTCTCTAGATGAACTGTTCTAGTTCATCTGGAGAACCTCACAAAACAAAACCATTGCCCCATGTATCATGTAGCATGATTAAGAAGAGTTTTGATTTATCATTGCTTTTCTAGCTGCCACTGAAATAGCTGTAGTCTCCAGCCAGACACGCAGGTCTAACTCCTTGAGATCTTCTTGCAGGACATGTGCAGACTAGGAGCCTCATAAGGCATCCAGCCAAATTCATCCTGAACTCTGCATACAAAGCTAAGTGCAATACTACAGATGTATACTTGACAGCACTGAGTACAGAATAATTGCTCCTTCTGGTATACAGGGCATGCACTTTCTAATATAGGATCACAGAATGTGTTAGGTTGGAAGGGACATTTGAAGGTCATCTAGTCACACCACCCTGCAGTAAGAAGGGACATCTTCACTGGAGCAGGTCACTAAGAATCCTGTCAAGCCTGACTTTGAATACCTTCAGGGATAGGGTCTCCACAACCTCTTTGGAGATCCTGTTCCAGTGTTCTACCACTCTCATACTGAAGAATTTTTTCCTAATATCCAACATAAATCTCCCCTTTTATACTTTAAAACCAGTACCCCTTGTCCTACCACTACAATTCTTCCCCAGCTTTCTTATAGGCACCTTTCAGGGATTGGAAGGCTGCTATAAGGTTCTCCCAGAGCCTTCTCTTCTCCAGGCTGAACAAGCCCAACTCTCTCAGCCTCTCTTCATAGGAGAGCTGCTCCAGTCCTTGGATCATTTTTGTGGCCTCCTCTGGACACGCTCCAACAGGTCCACGTCCTTCTTGTGTTGAGGACTCCAAAGCTGGACACAGTATTCCAGGTGAGGTCTCCCCAGAGCAGAGTAGAGGGGCAGGATCACCTCTCTTGATCTGCTGCCCATACTTCTGATGACACAGCCCAGCATACAGCTGGCCTTCTGCATTATTACATGGTTTGCCTTATTGACAGGGAGAGTGAACTGGTGGTACTCAGATTTATTCCTACTTTCTGTTCACTTTACACTCGCCATTACCCCCAGGTCCTTCTCCTCCAGGTTAGTATTCAGCCTGCCATTTCCCAGCCTATAACTATGCAGTATTTCAGTTTGATGTCCTTCAAATCAGAAATGCTTATAATTGAATATGAAGCTAGAGTCTGAGATTACATTTATTCTTATCTCCCTCTTACAACACCAGGGAGCTCAGTCATCTTTTGGTCCACCTGGCCTCCATGGGTTTCACTGTGGGAAATCAATACTCACAAGGAATATTTGCTGCCTAAAAGCCACAAATTAGGCCAGCAGGCCTAACTCCCACTGAGAATCCCTCTGCATCTTTTTCTCCTTGTAACAGGAAAAGAAAAAGAAAACAAAGTCTTCTTCCTTCCCAAATGCCTCACTCTTTTATGATGGAAGTCTTGTTTAAGTGTTTTTGAAAACTTAATCCTAGATTCATATAAACCTGGGATCAGTCCTGAAGCAATTCCAAGGCAGAGGGAAGGAAGAAATAATAGGACTTTGCTTTTCAGAAGGATGAGGGTGGGAGAGGAGGACAATTAAATGGGAATTATTTTGCTCTGTGGTTAATCACAGGGGACTGATCTGATTACATAACCTAACTTAAACATTGACCTTTATGTTGTCAGTGTAAAACCCAAACATATTAAACATGGCCTTGGGTTCCTGTACAAGATAGAACAAATTGAGGAAGAGAGGGAGAGAGGGTGAATATTCTGGGGCCAAAGGAAAGTCCTGATTGATAGATGAGGCTCTAGGGAGGGCAGTGTTAAGATTTCCTGTCTTTCCTGACGACCTCAGTGTTTCTACTTGGAAAAAGAATTATTAAAAATAAAAAAAGGTTTCTCATATGTGCATGGTTGATGCATACAGGTTTATCTTTCCCACACACACACTTTTGTTTTTTTGTTTTCAAAGAGGTAAAAAAATACCCCAAACCCTCAGATTTTTGTCAGGCATATTGCCAGAATTCTGTCAGCACCAGGAAAATGGTTCCTTCAGTAGACACATCTGGGCAACTTCACGCCCATTCCTGATGTAAGCTGTCAAATCCTGTCCCAGATAGCAATGAGAATGGCTCACCATTCCGAAAGGAAAAAGAGCAAGATTTATTTTTATGTAATTGGAAAGGGGGTGTATTAGGAGGAGAACAGATAATTTCTTAGAGAAAACATCTTTAATGGCCCATTTATTCACTACCACTGCTCTTTCTTATTGTCCCACCTCCTGTCTTAGCTCCCTTTTCCTGTTTTGTTCCTTCTGTGCCTGGAATTATGTAAAATTGACAGATTTCTTCAATTTGAATATTCTGTGCCTAGATTGAGAATCAGAGACACACACACAGAGGTATACATATATACCATATAATGTGTATGTATAGGTATATGGACATATGTGTGTTGTACATATACATATACACTGTGGTATATAGCTTAATAATGTGTGTACATACCATGTATAAACTGCATTTGTGTAGCTATGAGAGATGAAACATGATGGCTAATGAGTGTTGTGTTGGTTTTTGGCTGGGATAGAAGTTATTTTCTTCATGGTAGCTGGTATGGGGCTGTGTTTTGGGTTTATGCTGAACAGTGTTGATAACACAGAGATGTTTTCATTGCTGCTGAGCAGTGCTTACACAGTCAAGGTCTGTGCTCCTCACCCCACCCTACAAGCAAGTAGGCTGGGGGTGCACAAGGAATTGGAAGGGGTTACAGCCAGGATAGCTGACCCCAACTGACCAAAAGGATATCCCATCCCATATGACATAATACTCAACATATAAAGCTGGGGAAAGAAGCAGGTAGAGGGGGACATTTGGAGTGATGGACTCTGTCTCCCCAAGTTATCATTACACATGGTGGAGCCCTGCTTTCCTGGGGATGGCTGAACACCTGCTCATGACAGAAAGTCATGGATTAATTCCTTGTCTTGCTTTGCTTGAGTGCATGGATTTTGCTCTACTTATTCCACTGTTTTTATCTTAACCCACAAGTTTTCTCACTGTTTCAACTCTCTCCCACTTTGGGGGAAGTGTCCAAGCAGGTGTGTGAGGCTCAGTTGCTGTCTGGGATTCAACCACAGTACATGTATGCACTGGTTTATTTATAGATAGCTCCAGCCTGCTTGAAGAAGGGTTGTCTCCTTATTGCATGGCAGCTTTAATACGACACAGATGCCCACTGTCTGCCTGTTCACTCTGTGGGAAGTCCCTTTTCCCTCTCACCAGGAATCACAACCTCTCCTGGTCCTTTCTCTGCCCTCCTGGTCCCTGTCTCCCTGCCTGGAAGGTCAGGAGGAACTCACACCACACTCTTGGCCAGGCATGCTGTGAAGGAGTGTGCTGTGGGGTCCCTTCAACTCTCCCCTCCTGCTCAGTGTGTGTCCAGAACTTTCTATGAGCTACATCCCATCAGCTAGCTGTCTGGCAAGGCTTGCTTTGAGCAGCAGTGTAGACTCTAATTGAAAATGCATGTTGCTTTTTAATCCCTTTTATTGGCATTTACTTTCCCCACGGAATAGCAGGATAGCAATAATATTCAGCATATTACTATTGCATGGCAAATTGGATTTCCACTTACCATTATTTTTTCCTGTCTTGTTTTTAAAGGAAAGCAAAGAAATGACCAGTATGTTTAAAATGTAGATTGGGGTATTTTGTCTTTGTAACCAAACTACCCAAAATGCACACACTCTGCTTTCAAATGGTTAGCATTAAGCACCTGATCTCCATGACAAATCCTGTTGACAGGGGCCATATCTCCAGTTGCTGCAAACTAGCAAAACTCTGTTGAAGCCAGTAAAGCCATAGCAGCTTACATCAGTTAAAGATTTGGTCTTTGGACTTCTTTTTGCTTGTTCCAGAGGGATTAACAAAAAAAGGAGGGAGATCCCCACAAGGTATAAAAGTCCTCTGTATGTGTAAGTGCTGCACTCGTGATCCTCCCCGTGTCAAGATCAGGGAGAGCCACACAAACACAAAAAAGACACCTGGCTATCACAAATTCATATAAAAACTCTTTGCCATATCAGAGATCAGAACCATAAGAGGGCTTTTTTTGGAACTAACTATGGAGATCATCTGGTCTGGTCCCTGGTTCTAAACCAGGGCGACTAAAATCAGGATGCTCAGGACTGTGCTCAGTTAGGTGTTGAATGAAATTAGGTATCTCCTCTGCCTTATCTGTTCTACATCACCTGAGCAGCTTCCTTTGTATTTTCAAGTGAGAGGCAAATCATACTGGATTCTGATTGGGGTGGCAATAGGTTAAGTGATGGAGATACAGCACAGAAGTAGCTTTCTTTCAGATCTTTTCTGAAGAAAGCATCTTCCAGGAGAATTCTTCCTGCATTTACACACTGGGGAGGACTTTCAGCCTCCTGCAAAACTGCTGTAAACATGCTAAGTTAAGAGAGATGTGTGATGCAGGATTAACTACTGGCCCATGCCTTCCAAATGAGACCCCACAGACATGACAGTGATGATGTTCAGCTGCTGAAGATCCTATCACAGTTAATTTACTGGAAAGGTGGTAATCACTGTCTTGAGATTTCACTTCATTTATTGCAGTTTTGTTCTGCTAATTGACACAATCAGAAGCTGACTTATTACCTTCAGTAAGCACAGATCCACTTACACCAGGTGTGATTTATTATAGGTGATCCTGGTGTTGCAGGGTGGTTGGACTAGATGATCTTTTGAGGTCCTTTCCAACTCCTACCTTCTGTGATACCAGGTGAGTAACTTGCTTATTTTGCCAGCTTTGAGATGAAAAGTGAGGACTGACTTCAACCCCAGAATCTCTTCCTAATGCTATCAAAGACACTGCTGTTTATATATATATATAATTATATATATAATTGGAATATATTAAATGTTCCAGCTGGCAACCATTACGTAGCATCTCCAGGCTCTTCCCTTTAAAGTTCTCAGCATCTGAATTGCATCTTTTACTCGCAGCATCCTTCTGGGTAAGGAATATGAAGTTTGGCTTGGTACCTACGTTTCTATGAAGGCTTTCAAGCCTCTCCCATGCCCTAGATCATATCCAGTGGTAAGTATCTTCCTCAGACCTTTCCCCTGAGAAAGAAAGGAAGTGAGCTGGAGGAGATGTTTCAGACAAAATAGTGCAATCTTCTTTGCAGAGGTTAGAAAAATAGATTATTTACATAGATAACGTGGACATTATACATCCATTCTTATAGCATATGGTAGCACAAATGTTATGTAAGTATGGCATAAGTATGGTGTAAAAATAGTTGTTGTGTGTTATGCATGGAGAGGACAGAATATCTAAGGAAGTTTTGGAAGTGCTTTGTTGAGAAGATCTAGCAATCCCTCCTTGGAGTTGCAGTTGAAATTCTATATGATGGACTTTTAGATGGGCCACTTGGTAGAAGGCTTTGGAGGTATGTGTGTGCTGAAACCCACAATCAGATGAAGGTAATTTACATGAAGTTTTACACCCTGTCTCTTCTCTTGAGTTAGCATGTCCTGCCCCTTTCTTACTCTTCCTGTCTTCTGGACACACTAAATATTATGAGAAAAAGCACAAGTTTTACTGCATTTAGTTTTTATGTATCCTACAGCTGTGAAACCCTCCTCCTGGCTAGGAAATGTGTGCTCTTAATCTGAACAGTACAAAGTATCAGATTGTTTTCATGGTCTCAATCTTCAATTTCTCCTAGGCTTTTGCAACTAGAGTACATTCCCCTGGGGTATGTGTAACCCAGCCCACAGGAGCCTGGATGGTGGGTCTGACCCTGGTGTGTGTGACTTGGAGCAGTTCTCTGTCCCTGCTCTTTATCTCTCTTTATCTCCTTAAATTTATCTCTCTTTATCTCCTTAAAATCTATGCAAATTGGAAAAAGTGGTTGATTTGTGACTGTGACTGGGGCTCTAAGTGCTTTAGTGCTGTTCTTGTAGAAAATGAGGATTCCCCAATATGGGAATGAGGTTTCTTCAGGCAGAAATGGGGAAAGCTTTCCAGGATCCTTCCAAAGCAGACAGAAAAGGCTGCAGCTCCTTCCTGTGGACAGCTCATGCCCTCTCTTCGTTGAAGCATCCCTGGTAGCAATGGACTAAATTGACCCAAATCTTCATCGGGCTTGGACAAATAACTCTATGTTTCTCAAGTCCAAACAAGAGACAAAGAGGCATGGGAGATAACTTGGTTTTTCCTCTTCACTCACCTGAGAAGACCTCCTGGAGAGGTCTAAGGGAAGAAAGGAACCACTGGCTTTCACGAGTTGTAGGTTTTTACCATTGCCTAAAACCCAGAGCAAGGAACGAAACCTTGGAAAGACCACATCTGTGCACCATGATTTTCCAGTGTGCTTTAACTCATCCTGAACCCAAAGGATTAACTGACCTCTAGGTAATTTTGAAGAAGCTTCCTGAAAAAATCCACATAGAGACTTCTTCCTCACATCGTTTTCAGAACTGCTGCCTCCTTATACATTAAATTGAGGTGAGTCTTTGGGGACAGTTTGAAAGCCCACCTAAGCCTGTAGGAGTCTTTGCATGGGTCTTTGGATTGGACCATAATCCTTTCCTAGACAGAGCTTTGTCATGAAGCACTAGACTGGGAATTAACATGCATTTTTTGATGTGTTTCAGAATATCACCAATAAAAAAGACATATCACAGCAGCCTTTCAGATAAACCATACCATTGTGTCCCAAGCTAACGGAGCTCTTAAAAGCCTTTCTTGAATATTTCTTAGCAGTCATAACTGGGACTATTGCTCTTGTAAGTTATTTTCCCCATCATCATTACAGTGCACTTGGGGTTCATAAAGCCATATGCCAATAAATAATGTATGTAGTACTATGGAGAAATAAAATAACAAAAATACTCCCCAAAACCTCCAGCCATAAAAAGTATGGGAGCAAGAAAAGAATTCTACCACTGAAAAAGAAAATAAGTTTGAAGTGAGAGTCAAGTGAGTTTAAAAAAAACATTACACAAAGAAAGTTCCTTAAAGTTGAATATTAGCTATATCTGTAGTATGGGTGGATGAATGGCTGGAGAGATGAACAGATCATCTTCTAGTGCTTAGGAATGTGACTTCCAAATCAGAGAGTTTTATAAATCTTCCATCATGTAGCTGGTGTCAGTGTGCAAGTTGCAATAAGCAGTAGCAGCTCCTAGCAATGGAAAACACAGTTCAGCAGAGAATAGTTTTACATCCAGAAGTCTGAGCACTACTGGGAGGCAGAAAAACCTAGAAGTGTTATAAAAATCCCATCAAAATTGTATCTAAAATGATAATATTCTAATTTCTTCTTCTAAGGCACAAGAGGAGTGTGGGAAGTTTGATTCTTCCTCTCTTAGACTCAATGATTTCAAAGCAGCAGAATAATTTTCTGTCATTAATAATCTTGTCTGTCCAGCAGTTTTCAGCTATTGAGGGAGCCTCTTAGGAAGTTTTACTTCACCAACCCATCACTAAATTTATGTAAACTACATGTTTTTTGCAAATACATGCTTTCTTTGAGTATCATTTGACATGGGAGGCAGATGTAAAAACTTCCAAAGAAAGTAATGGAGACTTTTTTTTTTTTTCTAATGTTTGGGAAGGTTTATGTAAATGGGTTTTAAGTTAAAGGAAGTTACAAAGACAGCATATGATGTAAGGGAGAAATAATTTCTGAATCTAGCAGAGGAAATATAAAGCAGGACAATTTTAACTTTAGCTGACAAGTATCTGAGGCTAGAGCTGAGATCTGTTGTACAAGATGAGGTCTTCTGAAGTCTTTCGAATGAGACTGGAAGATGATTTTGCATGCACTAATCAAGATTTATTGCATATATGCTGTGCTCCCCAAATTTGCAAATAGGAAAGTCTGACAGTTAATCAGAGCCTAAAGTCAGTAGGAGACAGTTCATGGAAAAATTACTATTGCTTTTTTCATACAGACCTTTAAGGCTGGAATTATTTCATACTTTTATGAAGCTATGCTCTTCCTTGCTAAGCAAGGTTCATTTCAGGAAGAAGAGATAGGCTGTATGCATAAAGTGTTATCCCACAGGGCTTCAATACACTCTTAAAAACATTATTAGAAAATCTAAGTGGCATTCAAGGCCTTGAGTAGGAAAGTCTCAATTGAGGTATCTCCAAGTTTGACGTCAACAATTTGTTTACATTACTCCATGTTAAATGGAAAAAGATAAGCACCTTGAAAGCATGGGTTTCATCTCCCCCTTCTTCAGCACCTAGCTCAGGATAGGATGATGTTTTCTTTAAAGGTCTTGATCTTTTTCAGTAGCTCTAGCCCATAAGTTTGCCCAAGTCTACCCTTAGACAACAAGAAAGTGAATCCAGTCCTCTGTTCAGCTTGTCTTTACTTTGGTGCCTGTGGACATTGATTCTCATCTGGACATGTTAGTAAGCACTTAAATTCACTTTAAGCATCTGAAAAATTGAGGGTTTGGCTCAATTAATGTTGAAAATGTCTAAGAGTGGTAGATACCAGCCTAAAATAAGGAAGGAGGTGAGAAGGAGCTTTCATCTAAAAAAAAATAAAAATATAGAAAAAGATTGATTGCCACCTCTTCCTTTACAGGTCAAAGCAAACTCAATGTTCCTTCAGCGTCCAAAAATCACAGACATTTCAATTTCAGCACGAGGGAGACGTTACCAGACACTATAAATCAAGGACCTGAGCTGCAGGGTAACGTCACGCGCCCGACCGTGCAGTATGTACGTCAGTGCGGCAGGTAACGGAGCGAGGCAGCCCAGCCAGCAGAGACCATGTGCCTTGTAAATATTATTACTACATAGCATAGAGCCTCAGCAGGCGTGAAGCTTGAAGGCAGACTTGCAGTTTGTTTTCATAACTTGCAAGCCCAATGTGTTTTTCTCTGAGTGTGTGTGCGTGTGTGTGTGGCAGTGGACAGCCCAGATGACTCTCAGGCATGTCACCAAGAAATACTTTGGAGGGCAGGTCGTGGGATTGAGTAGGTTAATGAAGCTGGTGTGCAAAGTCAGGGGGTTGAGTGATTCTGAAGATGAACCGCAGCACTGGTACTCTGGCCTCTTCTCAAAGTGGTTTAGTGATCATAGAATCACAGGGGTTGGAAGGGATCTCAAGAGATCATCAGGTCCAACCCCACTGCCAAAGCAGCTGCCCAGCTCATATTGCACAGGGCGGCATCCAGATGGGTCTTGAATATCTCCAGAGATGGAGATTCCACCACCCCCCTGGGCAGCCTGTCCCAGGGCTCTGTCGCCCTCACTATATAAAAGTTCTTCCATGTGTTGGTGCCAAACTTCCTGTGCTCCAACTTGCAGCCATTGCCCCTTGTCCTGTCCCCACAGACACTGAAAAGGGGCTGCCCATTTCCCCCTGTATCCCATACTTAAGATATTTATAAACATTAATAAGGTCCCCCCCCCTTAGTCTTCTCCAGGCTGAACAGTCCCAGCTCCCTCAGCCTTTCTTCATAGGGGAGATGCTCCAGGCCCTTAATCATCTTTGTAGCCCTTCTCTGGACTCTCTGTGTGTAAACCTGAGAGTGTATATGATATTGATTATCCTGCCCTTGTTGGTATCCTTGTTTAGATTTAGAAGCAGCTGGGCTTCTCCTCTACCTCAGTTAAATGAAAATTTTCTGGAAAATAATGGATTACCCCAAAAGAAGACAAAACCCCCACCCAATCAATCAGAAATATGCCCCCCCCCAAAAAAAAAATTCCTCATGGTATTCTATTTTCCAGTGCAATTTTTCAGCGTCATTTTTCAGCAGGTATAAAGACCTCATCAAAATGAGAAGAGCCCGGACTAAATGACAACCTTGGAGAACTCTGTGATGGGCAAAGATTGCTTTAAAGCTGATTGTCTCTCACAGTTAGGGAAAATTAGCAACTATTTTGGTCAATCTTTCTCCGGTTTCCTGAGAAGAAAACAAACCAAATTTTAATGGACCTCAAGTATGTCTCCCTATTAAAAACAAATAGCACTTCTTTTGTATTCTTAGAAGTTTCTCTGGGAATTGGAAAATAGTTTCTCACCTGAGAACATATAAATTGGACTGAGAGTCACCAGGCACTGTAGGAAAAAAAATGAATAATTACCAGTGGAGACTAAATTGGAGGAACAGTGATTTTTCAAGTCTTACAAGAAAGGTTTTGACTGCTCAGGGCAGCAAAGGACAGATGTCTATTCCTAATCAGAAGAGATATGGATTCTGCTTCAGTCTGTAACAAGTTAAGCAACCATTTAATTTCTACTGCAATGAATTCTTCAAGCTGGACATTAACATTAGGGAAGGATCCATGTACGCCTACATGTAGAGTCACACTACCACTCATACAGCATGATCTAGCCTAATTGATGGTGAAGATGACTACAAATTTTATCCAGCAGTTTATGTAGAATCTGAGCCAAAGCTGGAAGGAAAACCTGCCTGTGCCAGAGAAATCTCCTTATATAGAATTATAGAATGCTTTGGGTTGGAAAGGACCTCGAAGATCATCTAGTTCCAACCGCCCTGCCATGGACACCCTCACTAGACCAGGTTGCCCAAAGCCCCATCTAACCTGGGAGGCTATGAGCATAGCAGTTATCACCTTCAGGTTAGGATTAAATATGAACAATCCCTAAATTGAAAACCTGTTAGCTCAGAATCACAGAATTCACAGAATTACAGGGGTTGGAAGGGTCCTCAAGAGATCATCAGGTCCAACTCCCCTGCCAAAGCAGGGTCCCTAGGACAGGTCACACAGGTTGGCGTCCAGACGGGTCTTGAATATCTCCAGAGAAGGAGACTCCACAAACCCCCTGGGCAGCCTGTCCCAGGGCTCCCTCACCCTAACTATGAAGAAGTTCTTCTGCAGATTGGTGCAGAACTCCCTGTGCTCCAACTGGAGGCCATCGCCCCTTGTCCTGTCTCCACAGACCATTGAAAAGAGGCTGGCTATTTCCCCTTATGTCACATCCTTCAGCTATTGATAACCATTGATCAGATCCCCTCTCAGTCTTCTTTTCTTGAGGCTGAACAGCCCCAGTTCATTCAGCCTTTCCTCATTGAGGAGATGCTCCAGGCCCTTCATCATCTTCGTAGCCCTCCACTGGACTCTTGATGCCATATGGAAATCTTGAGATATCATTTTGACTCCTCATTTTCACTGTGACATAGATAACTTCATGTTGTTTTTTTTTCTCCCCAAAAGGCTGAGTTTGGAGAACATACACTTTTACTAGATGCTTCCCTGTCTTAGTGTTGGATTCACCTACGTTGCAGGGCACAAAGCTGTCTGAGCTGAGATTTGAAGCCACTGTGCACAACAGAAACACAGAGCTAATCTCAGTGCCTCCAGGTTACAAAAACAGGGCAAACCACAGGTGAGAACTGCTAATTTTTGTCATCCTTTCAAAACTTCAGCACCAAGGGACCAATTCAAAGCCTGCCAAATGGAAGGCAATGGAAAGTTTTGTGTTGAGGTCAGTGGGTTTTAGATCAAGCCTCCAAAGCAGCTGACAGCTGCAATGACCCCCAGGCGAACTTCATGCTCTGCTGAAACATCCACACTTGCCATGACTGCTTGCCCAAAGCATCGTGTCTTTGCTCAGCCTTGGTTCTGTGACACTGAATTCTTGCTGCCAGAAGGCCAGGCAGAGAAGTGTGTGCTTTTCCAATTGCTATAGGCTGCTGCCCAGTCAACAGTTTAACCTTTTGAGAGCCCTGCCCTGCACTGCAAAATTCATAGCCACTGAATCACACCCATGACCTCACCTCCTGCACCATAGACATAATGACTCTGGAATTCCTCTGTCCAGGGAAGGAAATCCTGGAGGCTCCATAGTTTTTGTACCTTGTAACCGGGGAGCACTAGGTCTGTCGTTCAACTTCATGGTTGGTCCCAGCAAAGGAGACCATCTCTACGTACTTCATTTATAATCAGCTGAAGAAGACTTCATAAGCCAAGGAACAAACTTCATTGGGATTAATACTGTAGGGCTTTTTATATGAAAACCTTGAGTACAACTGCAAAACTCAACTAATATTGCCATTTAACCCTTAAAGACAGGGAAGGAAGAAGTTTGAGGACAAAAAGCAGGTCATAAGCAGGTGTCTGTTTTAGGGGCATCTATTACTTTTCAGGATCCACCCAGCTGCACTGAAAATTTCTCTTCTGACTGTAATGGGAACTTTCACACCCAGTTCACATGAACACACCAGTACCAAGAGCACTGGTGTTAGAGCTCTGAAAGTGTTTAAGTTCCACCCTAGCCATTCCCAAATCATTTCACTCCCTCTCCAACAGCCCTGCTCCACGCTTGACATCTATATATAGCCAATAAATACTAAAACAGATCAACAAAGCTTCCCTCTGGATGTGCCTGTCTCATTTTATTAACTATAAATAAACCCAGAAAACTAGGCTAGGCTTAAATTTTTGCTTTTAGTGGGCTGATATTAGCTGAAACTAAATCCCACCTTAAATATACAGGCATGTTATGAGCATTAGTTCATATTTTATCATTAGTAATCTGTAGCTTAACTCTAGGGAAAATTTAAACAGAAGAGGCTAGAGATTTATAGATATCTAGGTGAAGGGTTGTAAAATGCATGTGTGTGTGTGCAGGCTGTGGGTGTGCATACTTCCACATAGATGTATGTGCACATATTTATCTATACCTGTATGTTTATATAAGCAAAGAAGAATGAATACTTTCCATACAGTGCATTCAACAGAATGAGCAGGTTTTTGAGCCAGAGGGATTTTCTGTGACCATCTAGTCTGGTGTTAAATACAAGTTCAGATGTAGATACACAAACACATAAGCAAAAATCCTGTCTGTCTCACCATTTCTGTCTTGTGTGGAGCAATGCTTGCTCCCCAGCTTGATCTGTGGCAATGACGCCTGTGCAGTTGCAGACAGCAAGGAGGGGAGGGATGTGATAAATGAGGAACTGAGAGGTGGGGAGCTTTGGCTCCTCTCTCTTCAAGTGAGTCACCAGGCATGGAAGAGCCATCACACTCCCAGCATGGAGGCAGGAAGCTTTCCATAAAAATCTGACCAGCAGGAGAGCCTGGTTGGGATCAGCCCAGGACTGCAGGCTGCTCCTGTTTGCTTTGGTGCTTCTCATGTATATACATACTCAACTGGACAGCTAGACGTTGCTGGATGGTTACAAATATCTGCTGGATGTGTTGTGTGTTCTTGAGCAGCAAATGGAACCTTTAGTTTCTCAGCAGTAAAACAGTTTTTCTGTGTCCTACCTGTAAATAGTCACACAACTAAAGCTGGTTGAAGGTCAGTCTAGTGGTGAAAGCATCTCTGAAGAACAAATAGTATCTATCACAGTGACCTTGAGTGAGTCAGGCTAGTTTAGGAATCCAGTCGTTTGATGAGATGCTGGGAAGGATTATCAATAGCAGATACTTTGTCTTCATTCACTCATGGCTGCTGAGACACTTTTGCAAACCTGACCCTTAATCTCTCTGATCCTCAGTTCATCTCATCTGTAAAACAGGATAAGAGTAACACTGCCTTTCCCTATTTAAAAGTTAAGGTGATCAAAGCAGTGGGTGTCTCTTTAGTGTCTCCGTGAATTTGTCTGCATGGAGTCATGTGTGAGTGTTTGTGATGTGCTCTACATATACAGTTTTATAAGCCAGTATGTGTGGGGCCCTCTCAGGGAGCAACACCTAATGCAAACAAGCATGGTTGAGCTGATTTTTTAAATCCTTCTGTCTTCTGCGTGAAGCCCTGGGACATCTGCCCATCCTTCCAGCAGATCTGGGAAGATCAATATAAGTATTGCATGTGTTTTTCTATATGAGAAAAGAGATTCATTGAACACACACACATATATATATTTATAACCACCTAGAAGCAACCAGGGAAGGCAACGTAGGGAGTTGTGATTCCTGTTGCAGGGACATCTGCTTCTCCTCAGGACTGTCGGGATGGAGAGTGACAAGCTGAGGACACATCGGGTCACTGCTATCTCCTCTGGTGAAGCCAGTGTGGCTCCACACTGAGTCCATGAGGTCCAATATCAGAGTCCATGGCGGAATTGGATGGGCAACTTGATCCTCGTGTCAAGAGAGGGGAGCGAAAACACTCTGCTCACCACCTGCCTGGGATGCACAGGGCCAGGCACGGAGCCGACTGTCGCTGCACATCCTTCTACGCTGACAGCATCCTCAAGACTTGGCTTTCACCCTCCTGTGTGTAAGGTTTGGCGTTCTGTATCACCTGCCAAAGCATGGAGTGGAAGGCCTTGCCGCCTCTGGAAAAACACTCAGCGAGTGAAGGTGCTTGGGACAGGGTGTTCCTGCCATCAGTAACTCCTGGGCAGACTGGGAATCCTCTCTGAGTGCAGTGTAGGTGTTGCTTTGCTGAGGGAAGGGGAGAAAGATTAGGCAATTTCAACCTAAATCCACAGAGCCTCACCCACTTTCAAAACTGCAGATTACCATGGTGTAGATGGAGAATTTGCTGGTGGTAAATGTAAATATGTATTTAATGTAGAATAATGTTAGAGTTTCATTTTAATAACTAAGGAAAATGAGTAAAAAAAAGCTTTGAAAGTTTTAAAAATGGGAAACTGATATAATTATCATTATTTTATATTATATTATTCTATATGTCATTATTTTATGTTATATATCATTATATTATATTATCATTATTTTATACAGACAAGAAAATAAAATGCAAGCCTTTCAGTTAACAGTAGGAAAATGTCATGATAAATGCCAAGATGTACCACGAGTTGAGGAGATAGAGAAGAGGAAGGGTGCCAGCAAGAAAGCTGCGACAACTGGACAAGTGAGTGCTCAGTGAAGAAGCTGTTTCAGTGCTTCGTGGAACTGCTGGTCAGAGGTGGTGGTTTGATGCTCAAGTGCTTCTCTTTGGATAAGATTGGCTGTCACATTTCATCAAATACCCTGTACTAAACCCAAAGCAACTCAGCTCTCAGGGCAGAGATTCGTGTAACTTAATTTCTCACAGACAAGCAACCTTTCATCAGCAGAATCAGGCCCTGCAGTGGTCTGCTTTCCCCCCTTGACTTCTGGGAGAGCTGCAGGTGACCATTTGAACACTTCAGTTTGGTGGCCAAGTTGGGCAAGATGAATCTGGGCTCAAAAACTTAATGACAAACACAGGCAAGGAATGGGAAACCAAGAGAAGCAAAGTAAGAATAACACCTGTTTGTAAGAAGGGTTTGACTAAGGAGGAAATGTCCAGGTGTCTTTGCAAGGTTACCACAACCCAGATATCAAAGGAAAAAACACCTTTCCCCACTCTTGCTTCTTCTCCTTCTGACGTACTGATGTATCCTGTTAAATGGTTCTCCTGCTCCCAAATTAGGCTATAAATGACTCAAAACTGGAGATATGCCTACAGGCTGCACAGTTAAAAATTAATTTGGCACAGTGAATCTCATAGTACTAATTTTTTTTTTCCTGGGGGACAAAAAGAAACAGGAATAAGAAAAAAGACAGTATTTACACTTCTGTTCTATTCTAGATCAGAATACATATATTCTTTTCATAAAAGACAGTATATCAGTGACTCTATATTTGGTGGATGTTTGGTGGATGAGGAATTGGCTGAATGGTCACATCTGGAAGCTAGTAGTCAACAGCTCACTATCCAAATGGGGATTGATGACAGTGTCCCTCAGGGGCCTGCACTGGGACCTTTACTGTCACTTACATAGTGAGATCAAGTGTACCCTCAGCAAATTAGTAGATGACGCCAGGCTGAACGGTGCAAGATGCCATCCAAAGGGACCTCAACAAAGTCAAGAAGTGGGTCCATGTAAACCTCATGAGGCCAACAAGGCCAAGTGCAAGGTCTTGCACGTGGGTTGGAGTATCCCACCCACCCACCCAGTATCAGTATAGGCTGAGGTGTGAAGGACTTGGGCACAGCCCTGAGGAGGACTTCACGGTACTGGTGGATGAAAAGCTGGCCGTGAACTGGCAAGTGTGCTTGTCGCCCAGAAAGTCAACTGTGTCCTGAACTGCATCAAAAGAAGTGTGACCAGCAAGTCAAGGGAGGGGATTCATTACTTAAAGGGGGTTTATAAGAAAGATCAGAACAGACTTTTTAGTAGGACCTCTAGTGATAAGAAAGGGGTAATGGTTTTACTCTAAAAGAGTGAGATTCACAGAAGTTATAAGGGAGGAACTTTTTATGATGAGGGTGATGACACACTGGTACATGTCCAGGGAAGCTGTGCATGCTGCATCCCTTGAGATATTCAGGGTCAGGTTGGATGAGGCTCTGAGCGACCTGAGTTGAATTGAAGATTGCAGGGGAGATTGGATTAGATGACCTATAGAGGTCCCTTGCAACACAAACCATTTTATTATTCTACGATTCTATGCATAGTGGTTAGCAGGGGGGTGTATGATTATTTTGGTAATTTAGCCTAATCAGAAAGAAAAAAGTTTGAAGAAAACAGAAAATAAAAATTGCAACCAGGAGACAAAGAACAAATGTGAGTAGAAAGACATCTTAGTGAGAAACACAGGGAAGTGTGGTCAAATACAGTGCAATACCCTGTTGAACCGTGGTCTGTCATTCTCTGAGATCTGGATGTTAGTTAGCCCTGTGCCTTGCTGGGTTCTAGGACACACACTCTTATACATTAGTATTCAAAATAAAGTCATAATTTTTGGCTTATTTGCATGGAAAAAAACTTTCATGATCCTACAGCTGTTCTCACCCCAGTATTTGTAATTTTATTACTCAAATATCAACTTTTGTTCGCTGTCCAAGTGCAATGAAAACATAATATTTAAATATAAGCCCCATTTACCTTTCAAGTATTTTTCCTGTCCAAAACATTCCTAGTAATTTGTGTCTAATTCAGGCCCTGAACTCATTATTCATCTCTTCTGTGTGCCTATTCATATTAATAGGTGCTAATTCTACCCTTGTGACATCATCACTGTTCCTAAGGCAACGGACTGTGATGTCAGAAACACAAGACAATAGCCTCTGGTTATGAATAAGCAAGTGGGGAAAATGAGTAATGAATTAATTGAAAGGCCCGTAGACTGTAGCAAAATATCCCAGGATCCAAACTTCCCACAAATGTTTTAACACACATTACCAGCTTAATTTTCAACAGATTAGGTATTGGCTGGGTGCACTGGGTGTGGGCCATTTGTGCGTGTGTGTGTTGGATTCTTGATGGATAATGTTATGTTAGGTGAATAGTATTTAGTCATGCTGTGCTCTAATGGCTGTCATCTCATGAGCTTAAGAGTATTTCATTTCACAACTGAATAAAACAGTCTCTTATCCAAGTCTGGGGCACAGATATCAGTACAGCCTTGTTAGGGGAAAAAAAGGAAAAGGAAAAATGCAGAAAGGTCTACTTGGTTGTCTATTCCAGTGCCCTTGGTAATGTAAACAGTGCATTGTACTGTGTATAAGTTGCTTTCCTCAAGAGAAAATTTTACCATGGGCCAGCTAGCAGGGAAGGTGTTTTCTTCTCCCTGCCTCCCATATAGGTTATTAGCAGAATTTTCTTTGGTTTTCCTTTCTTTTGCTTAACTTAGTTAACCCTGTGCATGGATTTTAGCACTTAGAACTTCACCAGGTTATTCTCTGTGCAGTCCTGGCACAACAAGACAGATCCACAAAGTTATTCATGAGCTTAGGTGAAATTTTAAAGTTGTAAGTTTAAAATCTAGGTTCCCAATACACAGCCTTTCTACTCCATCCTGTATTCCATAACTCCTACCATTTCCACTGCATCTCCTTCTTGATCCTTGCCTGCAGAGCCTAGCTTGAAGGGCTCTCAGTCATGGGTTTCATGCCTGTGAGTTCTCTCCCACCTGAAAGAGAGCCCAAAGTGTTGTAAAGGAACGATAGTCCCATCTGGAGGGTCAGATTGCTGTGTGAGCCTTGAAAAATTGGCTGCAAAATGAAACCCTTGATTTTTCCCTCCCAGGCTTTGTTTTCCACAGAAGAACCAGCATCACAGCATTGTCTACTTTGCAAAGTCTTGAAATAGATGCGAAGCAACACTAGGCAGCAAATGAAAAGTCCAGCTCATGGTTCCTCAGGACATCAGTTTAAAGAAAACCCCAGTTCCTTGGGACATCAGTTTAAAGAAAACCCCAGTTCCTTGGGACATCTGTTTAAAGAAAACCCCAGAAACTCCCATGCCTGCCAAAAAGCTGAGTTTTACAATGCTTAGACATGCCAGAAAAAGGGTTGAAGGTCTGTCTGAATCCAGACAGCCTACTGGGCTAGTATGGTTAAGGCAAGCCAGTTTCTGTAGCCAACAGCACAGAAGGGAGTGATTTGCCTAGTGTTATGGCCATCTGCCTCTAAGTCCAAATGACCGGATACCCACTGCAGCTGAGTCAACAGTGCAAGTGCACTGCAAAGTTCAATTTTACAATGCTGGATCTGTATCAAGATGGCTTCAAAATGGTGATCTGGGCTAGGAAGTCAAAGATAGATGAGCCAGATGCTGGTCAAATCCCTAAAGTGCTCTACAGATAGTTGCCTCTACCCACCTACTGGGAATATTTTTTGGCATTACAGTAATTCTCTGTTGAGTTGTATATTCACACTCCAAAAATCTAATTAAAAAAACCCCAAAGAAACCCACCAAACCCCATAGTAAAATTCATTCCAAAGTGGAAACTCAGTCCAAACTTGAAAAGCAATGCTAGGAACTTGTAGTAATTCAAGACAGTGATTCAAGATGTTATTCTTGTGGTATGTTTCATGATTTGCTTTGGTTTGATATGCTTTTATTTGGTTTTTCTGGAAGATTTATATGCCATTCACCCCTGTTTAAAGAAAGCTATGAGATGCAGTTAGATTAGGAGGCATGTGTTTGAAGGTAAAGCTACAAGGTGGAGTTCTGCCCATCTCCAAAAGTGACTCAACCTCTACAGTCCCTTGAAGCCTTATGATCAGTTGGTGAAGTCCAGAGCTCATGAATGGTTCTGTAAAGCAAATTCTTCTGCTTTTGCAATGGGAGGTTATGGAGTGGGTACCTTCATTGGGGACATTAACACACCTGAAGTTTGTTTTTTTCATCTAAAAAACTTTATCACGCTTTTGAAAAGCAATTACTAGAGAGGTGAGAGAGATTCTTCAGCCATCCTGTGGTTATTGCTGAGGGGTTTTTTTTAGATGTCCCCAAATATGGCCAAAATAATCTTGAAACAACTTATTTCAGTAAGAATGTATGTGTAGACATACCAATTCAGACCAGAAAGCTCTTTAGGAAGAGACCCATAGGAGATGCCTAAAAATAAATATAAGAAAAGGGCAATTTCCCCCACATATTCTCTTTGATCTTCTGTGGGAATGGCTATGGGAATTTCACGAGAACCAGGGCTGCTGACTTTGGACATCTTTGATTTCAAATGTCAAAATATTTGTCCAGAAGTTTTTTTAACGTTTTAAGAACTCACTTTCCACTCAAAAAACCTGTCAAAAGTAGCAGTGGAGAATTACTTTTTAGGGGATTTTTTGCCTTTTAGGAGGAAAATTATTTGGATGCAATTTCCCAGTCATCTTTAACAATTGTTAGGGAAAAAAAAAATAATCTATTTAAATACACAGCATAACTTTAAGTTTCTAAATTGATCAGAGCACCGTTTCAATGATTTAAAACACTAAAGTAACAACATGGAATGCCTATCTATATAGCCCATGTACTAATCCTCATCGACTCTTTGCCAATACTGGTCACCTTCAATTTTGGTGTTATTTTTAATCAAAAACTAGATAAGACCAAGAATAATTCAGAAATTTATGTGGTGTGTGCAACATGTCTGAAAAAACTTTAGAAAAATACAATACAAAATACAAAATATAAAAAAAGATGATTCCTATATATATAAACGAAAGATAAAAGTTTCATTATGTGTGTTTGGAAATTAAGATCAGAATTCACATTGACATTTTGTGTGATGGACAACTCAGCAGTAAGTATGGTGGAGATCAGATTTCACTATGGCATTTCTTCTACTGGGACATTCTGTGAGTGTTGTAACAAAGCTAGCAACCATGGCAATGCAGCTGTTGATTAATGTAAGTGAAGCTATTTCTCCTTCTATATTAAAAAAACTCCACAACCCATAATACAAATAAATGTGAGGGGGATGGAGTTCAGTGTGTAGATTATAAAGCAAAGGAAGCAAAGCTGGTGCTCAGCTCGTCCAGGCTCTGTCTCACATTTGTTCCTCAAAGCAAAAATGAAAAGCAAAGTGGTTTCTTTTACAATTAGTTGTTTGATACAAAGGCATATCTCTCTGGTAGCTGGAGTCACTTAGATTTCTTGTAATGATCTCAGTGAACATCAAATGACACTCTGCTTGAGTTCCAGGACGTTTGTGTACAGCCAGGATGGCTGGTGGAACAGCCGCTTTGTAGGTAGGACTTCCAGTACCTGAAGGGAGGGGATTCAACTTTTTCAAAGGATAGACAATGGCAGGACATAGGGGGAAATGGATTAAAACTAAAGGAAGGAAGGTTAAGATTAGATATTAGGGGAAGTTTTGTACAGAAAGAGTGGTGAATGGCTGGAAGGGGCTGCCCAGAGAACTAGTGGATGCCCCATCCCTGAGGGTGTTCTAGGCCAGGTTGGATGGGGCCCTGGGCAACCTTGTGTAGCTCCAGGCCTGAGGTTGGTGTCCCTGCCTGTGGCAGGGGGGTTGGAGCTCTATGATCCTTGGGGTCCCTTCCAACCCAGACCATTCTATGATTCTATGATTCTATGACATGACTGGGGCGGTTCAGCCTTGAGAAAAGAAGGCTAAGAGGGGATCTTATTAATATTTATAAATATCTCAAGTGTGGGATATAAAGGGAAACAACCAGCCTCTTTTCAATGGTCTGTGGAGACAGGACAAATGGCAATGGGCTCAAGTTGGAGCACAGGGAGTTCTGCACCAATCTGCAGAAGAACTTCTTCCCAGTGAGGGTGAGAGAGCCCTGGGACAGGCTGCCCAGGGGGGTGTGGAGTCTCCATCTCTGGAGATATTCCAGCCCTGTCTGTATGGCGACCTGTGCGACCTGTCCTGGGGACCCTGCTTTGGCAGGGGAATTGGACTCGATAATCTCTTAAGGTCCTTTCCAACCCCTACAATTCTGTGATTCTGTGATGTAGACTGTTGTGTAACAATTTCTGCTGCTGCTGTGTTGGATTCAAAAGCCAAAGGGAGCTGCAGCACGTCATCATTTTTCTCATTTGAGGTCTGCCCAGAGAAGAAATTAGGGAGCCCTGGTTTGGGGACAAATTGGTTTTTGACTGTCTTTGTTTTTTGTGGTTTTTCACTCAGACCTTTAAGCCTGAAAGGAGCGATACAGAACTCTAGTTAAATAATCCACTTGTATATTTTGTTCTGCGGATGTTGATCTGCCCACCGCACTTACGTTGCTACGTTTCGGGTGCCACAAATTGCCATTAAAAAAGGAGGGTTTTGCTGAAGGGTTTTGTTTTTTCTTTTACTTTTTCCTTTTTTTTTTTCTTTACTTTTTTTCTGTAACACTGTGGTGGGTCTCTGAGGTTCATATTTGGCTCTACGAGATCAACCCCAGTCAGCAATGATGGATCCAGCTATTTTGGCCAATGGTTACCCTTCTGCTAATTCACTTGTGGGAAGAAAAAAAACCCAAAAAATGAAAAAAAAAAGAAAAAAAGAAGAAGAAATAAAAACCTTGTATGGTGGTTCTAAAGTCCTCCCATCCATTGAATTCATCACACACATACACACTGAGAATGGAATCCATCCATCCTTCAGTATCATGAGTTTGGTTTAAAGAGCTGCATGGATGGGAAAGTTTTATAATCACATTCCCTGGACTGAAGTTATGTGGTAAAGATCAGGTTAACCTGGGTATAACTGGCTGCCAGAAAACACAGAAAATACGTTAGGAAGCCAACCTTTCTGCTCTGCCTGAGCTTTAAAACACAGTGTATGTGTGCATGTGTCTATTTATGCAACAAGAGAGAGAGAGACACATATATATATATACGCCTCATTTAAATGGAGACATACATGCACACACACTTAGACCAAAATTGATCCCTAGTGGAAATTTCATTGGTGTCAAGGTACTATTATATGGGAGAAATTCAAACATTTATCTTAATGAGTAGATTAAAGGTGTCATTTAATATTTGAAGTAAAAAAAAGTCTATTTTTTCTACATGAGTATATCACATTAGATAAAATGGGGACTGAAATTTGAAAGAAGTGGATACTCACATTGGCAAAGCTTTGGATCCTGTCTTAGCTGACTCAGCCACTGAGATTTCCCCTTGTCAACAAATGTGTTGAACTTATACTGGGATGATTCAGAGCGGGAGCCTGGCTAGGTGCTTTAAATCATCTGTCATCTTGCGTGCTCTCTTTCTCTCACTATGCATTAATTGCAGAAGAGGACTAGTCAGTGAAAATCTACTTGCTGATTATCCACAACATGCAACTGGATCTAGTAAAAAATGGCAAAGCTGATGAGGTGAACAATTTAAATATTGGCACTTTATTACCACCTCAGAGTGTTGAAAGCCAATTCCCTTTTCATAATGAGCTCTTTCCTAATATCTTCCCTACCAGAATTCTCACGCCCATTCTTAATTTTTCTGTCTTTTGCCTAAAGCTGATATCAATTTATCTTTTTCTTTGCTAAGGAAAACAGTTTTTTACTACTAAGAAGGTAGATTTTAAGTAAACCAAATGATCTGATAGCTTACAAAATAATTTTTGAACAGAAAGTACTTAATGTGTGTTTTGATTTTTTTCCCCTAAAACCTGTAATATTTTTGTGTTAGTATATACAAAATATTCTTAGTGATTATGTGCTTTCACTGAATGTGGCATTTTTTGAGTTAATATTATTTTTGGTAAAAATTTAAAATATTAAATGAAAATAGTATTTAAAAAATCACTGCTAGTATATCTTAAAGCAGAAACTCCCCACATTAAAGAGCATAGACCACCAGTAATTCATACAGACCATTGTGGTGGTCCACAAAATAAACATTTTGGAAGCAGAACAGTAGGGGATCCTAATAGATGTATGAGAAATGGTCCAACAGAAGTTTTCTTTGCTGTTCAAGCCTTCATCAAATGGAAAAATTAAATTAACTACTGCTCTGTGGCATGGCTGTATGCAGTACTGGGAAATCTCCACTTGCTGCAAGAACAAACTTCTTCATGGGATAACTCTGGGAACTTTCTGAAACCACCACGGGGTGGATTCATCCTGTTCTGAGCTGCAAATGTACACTGTTACTTCAGAATCAGATCATACAGTGATCAAGACCTTGCAATGGTCTTTGAGTTTGGCCTTAAAGTCTTTGAATCATCTGTCTTCACCAAACATACACTGGTTCAGTAATGTGATTTGCATGAAAATTCTAGTTTATAGACTAATATATATGCTAAGTAGAAGGAATTCAGAGATGAGCAGTAGCTGTCAGATTACTGATACACTTAAACACAAAAATAGCAAGAAATTAAGAGAAATAATAGCCTTAAAAATTGGGAAGAGTGTGGAACATGAAAGAGGGTGAGCAGTTACTTAGAGTTATTCATAGGGTGATGAATTAAAGGGATGACAAATGCAAAATTCAGGTGGAAGATTGTAAGACCTCTAAACACGTGAGGGCTTTAGGAGAAGTTTTTAGAAAGGGTACAGTATCATCTGGGATCCTGAAAGCTAGACTGGATGCTAAATCTGCATGCCTACTGGGGAACAGAACAAGGTCAGAGGGCCCTAAGGGCAAGTGTCATGGCAGAGTTCACATTCATGTGGTGGGATTCACTTTCTCCCAAGATCAGGTTGACATAATCCATCCTGATGACTGAGAAACTAAAGACCTGGCAGCTTAAACTGATTTCTGTATCCCACAGTAGGTGATGCAAAAGTGAGGGCTTAAGTCTTGCCAGTGGACAAAAGTGGATTAACCCTTTTTGTTTTGAAGCTATTTCAGATGTGCTCAAAAATAACTGCTGTAGTCCACTGCAGTCACTCTCCTGGATTGAGAAACTGTCTGTATTTCAGCTCATGGATCAGGGTGCTCTCTTGGAAGCAAGGAGGGGTGTTATCAGCAAGTCAATGCAGAGACATTGATCTCCCCACTGTCACTCACTGCAGAGCTAGTTATCTCTCAGAGGGCTGATACTGCCTCTTCTCACCCAGGGAGAGAGAGGTGATAGTGGTGCTATCTCTGAGGCTTTACACCCAGCTCTGGCTTCAGTTAACATCCTCTCTTTGATAGGAAAGGAGGAGGAAGGGCCATGGTGGAGCACAGACTCTGGTGCCAGATATAGTCAGTGAGGCAGTTCCAGATGAATGGGAAGCTGCAAGGCAAGATCATCAGGGTGGTTCTCACAGGAAAGGTTTCTTGGTGTATCTATGATGTATTTCACTCTTTGATCAAGATATCTATAGCCAGCAGGCTGTTTGTTCCCTGGCATGATAGAGGGTTGGTGGAGAATCTCAAAATGGGGTGCCACTGAGGTGGGCAGAGCAGCAGATCTTGCTGGCACTGCTGAGCAGATGGCTGTGTATATCTGTTAAATGCTTTTAGATATAGCAACATGGATGGGGAACAGGCAGGGGCAAAGGTAAGTGTCCCTGTGAGGTGCCTGAAAAGCACAAATCACAACTGGTCAAGAACAGGGAGAGAGATGGCAAAATACGATGAGTGAGGGGTAGTATTTAGCAGCTTTCTTGGATTGAGATGCCCTGTCAAGCCCTTCAGCTGCTACCACATATTTGTCCTCAGAAAGGAAGAATAAAGGAAATATCCTCTAAACTGACTATTACAATCTTTGCCTCGTGGATAGATGCATGCACCTGGGGCTTTGAATACACTGTCCAGTATTTCATTCTCCACCCAGAGTGATGGACTGAGCAAACTGCTTGTAAATACAGTATTCACATGTCTTCAGTATCTAGACAATACCCACTGTTTCTGCCAGACCCATCAAATCCATGGTTCTTGGGTTGCAGATAGCCTTCACAGGCTTTGTTTGCCCTTCAGAGCAATGAGTCCCCAAGCCTTTTACTCTTTCCCAATGAATGTCCATAGGTGTCATATGAGTGATGAATGCACATGTGCCTCTTGGTAATTTAGGTGGCAAGACAGACTGTGAATCTTCTCCTGGAAAGAGGTGAGTGAGCAGGAGAGGAAATCAGGAAAAAGATGTTGCCAAGGAAGGGACAAAGCACAGACTACCTGATACTGATAAAGATGACAACTTTTATGTCCCACCTGCATTGTTCACATCCATTTTGAATCTGCAGCCCCAAAGATAGGGTATTTTTCAGTCTGTGTGGCTTATTTAATTAACCCATGTGCTAGGTTCACTAGGAGGAGTATGGAGAGCACTATCTCCTTTAACATGGTCAACAAATAACACCACATCTCCTCAGTTGTCTCAGTGTAAACGTGACAACTTTGATAATTCTTCCTGGGTGGGTTACAAATATTTATTCTTCAGACAGGAGCATAATTCAGCAGCTCCATATCTACCTCCTTCCACCTCCCCTTGTTTCCTGTATTAAATCTACAGGAGCTGTGAATATACGACAGAGGCAGGAGTGTTTCTTGCTACCTATTGCAAGTTTTAGGAAGCTCATAGTACCCAGTGGAAACCATGATCCTGGCCAAAACAACATCCATCACATAAGTAAGAGTTCGAAAACAGGTAAGAGATTTATTTTTATTATTGTAGTAAATCTCCCTCCTCCTCTTAATCTCTTCTGGTGTGCAGTAACATACAATGCTCCACTGCACGTGATATACTTAGTAAGGTCTTTATTTCTCCATCTTTCAATTCTTTTATTTATCACCATGACCCAGACAAGGTGGTATCTGAGAAAAGCTGACACAGGCACTTACGTGGCTGAGGGCCAAATCCAGAACTGGTGCAAACCTGTTTGATTCCACTGTAGTCAACAGAGCTATGTCAATATTCATTGCTTCTAATCCAGCCCCTCAAGTCAAAGCTGTAGAGCTGGTTTGTTTCCTTTAATATTTAAGACAGCTAGCAACCACTAAAGTATTAACTCCTATTTTTCTGATTTAAATTCCTGCATGAAATTGTGTGGCATGAGACAATTTGTATCTTGCATTGCAGCTAATGACCTGAAGAACATCTGCATTTTTTTTTCTTTCTCAAGATTCAGCTTTGGAGTCTAAAAGAAAAATGATTTTCCCCATGTGAAAATTCAACAGTCTTCAAATCTCTGAAGATGGATGCTTGGAATCACTATTTTTAAAACTTTTAAGTCATTGTTGGTGTCTTGTTGTCCAAAGAAATCTCCAAAATTCATAGGAGTGAGCAGTGTAAGAGTGAACTTAAAAAGGCAAAACCACTGTATTGTTCTTAGCTGAAAATAGACTTGGAAATTAAATATAAAATAGCATAATATGATTTTCTTTCAGATGGGTAAAGGTTCTGAAGAAAAAATGAGAAGTTAAATAAGGAGAATAAAGAGAAAGAGAATCACAGAGGGACTAGGTAAAGAAGAGGAGATTTTGTATGTGTGTGTATGTGTGTGAGCGTGCAAAACTTTTCCACTAGAGGAGAGCTGTGTTGGTCTGGAATTCCAGTCCAAAGAAACGCTCCCATAAATTAACTCATTTTTGTTTTTTCAAACATCAGTTAGCCTCACCACAAGGTCTCGGTGCTGTGCCATTTCCAAACCACTTTGGGACTGTCAGCCATAAATCATGGGGTGTGGAAGCAGTGGAGGCAGAGAGTTATGATCTGGGCACAAGGTGCAAATTGCTTAGAGTTAGCGCCAGATTTCTTTTTTTCTTTTTTTTTTTCCCCTTTTCACCACAAGGATTTTTTTTTATTATTCCTTTTCTTGTTCTTTTTATGCTTTTCTTTCTTCTTTCTTCCACTTTCTTCCCCACTGCCTTTCTCTTATTTTTTTCTTTTTTATTTTTTTCCTCATTAATTATTATGGTAAGCAGGGGGGAATTAACATAAACAATTGGGTAACATTTACTATTATAAAGTCTCTTTTGGAGTGCTGCTCCCAGGATGACATTCCTAGTTAAACTCCTACACAGCTGAGGGAGTATTTTCCTCTCTTTTCTTTCTTACTTCCCTCTTTTTCCTTGTTTTATGATGCCTAGCAGTGATGGTGGTCTCAGTCTCACAAAGAGATCCAGGAAGTATATTAAATGAAAGCTGGTATTTTGTATCAATTATTCCTGCCTTGAGTACATAACTCTAGTAATCTATGACACATTGGATCTGATGCTCACAGGTGACTACAGGTGGTTATTTTTTGTCAGGGGCAAAGACAGACACAGAAGACAATTGTTAGAAGAGTGTTCTGCATAATCACATATTTAGCTGCCTTTTACTTGCCTATCAATAGTCAACTCAAACCAAAGCAAATAGGAAAAGATCATTAATAACTGAGAATTCATGACTGAGTTTGTACCCTTTTTACCTCTCTAGTGAAGAGGCTGGATAACTATGGAGCAAAGTAAACAGATGTTTCTGGACACCAAAGATATGTTGTCTTAACCGGAGTTCAGTGAAGCTTCCTGGAATCATCCATTCCTGTAAATCTCTTCTTCAAAATAGTCTTGGGAGATGACAACATTTGCATGTTAGGAAGTTATTGTCTCCTGCTGCTCCATGACCTGATTTCAGTCACTCTGCGACTTGCCTTGGAGGAAATAAATGATTTTGCTTATGTCTCATTTCAGGACTTTTGACATAAGGAAGCATGGAAACCAAAGCGTGGAGATTCATCTGTGAAAGTCTGAAGTTTGGACTCCACTCTTGCCAACTTTCTCACCAAAACAAGCCTCTTAGCTGCTGATGGATCTTCTGTCCTGTTTCAACCAGTTCCACAGAAGAGACAATGTTTAAGGCAATATGTCTAAAGGTCCTCATACAATGTGCTATCATTCTTTTGCAGTTGCCTTTCTTCATAAAGCCACCTACAGTTTTATTTCCCTCTTACATCTTTATTTTGAAACCACATCATCTAATACTCTTAACTCCATGGAGTTCAAATTTCCTTTCTTACATCTTTTGGTGTTAAGCACCGTTTGTTGAGGAGTTGTCTGCATGACCAAAAGCTGAAGTGGTTCCTTGTTTGGCTCCAGAACTACCTGATAGATAATGGCACAGATTTGTTCCTACACTGAGTCCAGTGATAGACTGCAGAGCTGAAGAAAGACATGGACAAAGTGGACACCAGTTTGGCATGGGTTTTCATTTTAGACTTCTCAGTAACACCCTGTGTCAAGTTTTCCAAGAGTCCATTTGTAAATCTGTAAGTTGGAGTCAACAGCTGCCTCATTTGTCTTCCCAAGGGAAGAGTTTTTACACATCTTGTACTGTTCAGGCCATGTAAAACATATTTATTCCTGAAAATAGTTGACCCCTTTTTGCAAAATCATGATTAGGTCAGTTACATTTTCTTTTCAGCTAAGTACTCTAAAACCACTGTTCCCTTCCAAAACTTCTGCCCTAGACCTTCCAGTGTTTTTATTTTGAGGGATCTGAGACAGTTTTAATTAAACCTTTCTACATGAGGGTTTTTTTGTTTTTCATTTTTCACTATCACATTTCTTTCAGAGTTGGGTATTGCATCCAAGCTGAAATAAGATATATCCTGCATTTAGATATGTTTGAATTAAGCACAGCCTTGCATCACACACACACTCCTGCACTGCAGCCTTGCCCTTGGCCCGTCTTCACTTAGGAGTGAATGACTAGATTTCTGCCCAGACCTCTCTTGTCCTGGAGGAAAGGACAGTGTGCACAAGGAGACATGAAGAGCTTGTTATCCTCTCTCCAAACAATTCCTCTTCTTTCCTTTGAAATGACCACTGTTGTTAATACAGAGACAGAAGGTTTTGGACACTTGAGAAACAAGACAGTGAGATTTTTATGTGCAAAGGAGTTGCAGCTCACAATTCTTTAGGCAGCCAACACATTGTATGATAACATTTAGGTAGCAGCATGAGCTACAATGGATAACCTTCAGCAGGTCCCCTTGATGTTGGGAAGCGTGAGTGACAGTGAGAAAAATACATAAGCAGAAGCAAGATGTGGCTGTCAAGGAAACACAGCCTGTTTGAATGGTGCTGTTGTAAAAAGGATCCTTGTTTTAGGTGTGTGGCAGTTTCTCCTCCTAATAAAAGGTAATCTAATAAAACCCAATGGCTTGTTTGCTTTCACACGTGAGTGTCCCATGTTGAGAACTGTATCGAGTTGGAACTGTGTTGAGGAAAGCACAAACAGCATTCTTCAGGAAGAAGTTCAGCTGGTTTAAGAGCACTTGGAGGTCTCAAAAGGAAAATATAAGGAGGGATTTGCATATAGCAGATGGAATGTTGGATTTTTCATAACAACATTAAAAGTCTCAGTTAGAGAGGGTCTGAGCCATGAAATTCAGATCCAGACTATCCGTATCTACAAATCCATATGAGCTTTGAGCTGTGTGTTTTACTTGGTCCCTTACAAAGACATAGGATCCTATATGAAAATAAAGCACAATGTTTTACTTTGAATGTCTTGTCCCCCTGGGGAAAGCACTGGTGTTCAGCATTACAAGTGCATGAGCTGGGTCATGAAAATTCATCCCCTGTGTCCTCTGTCAGTATGATGAGGATAGCAATGTGACTGCTGTTACAGCAAGGAAAATGGGATGGGATCCACTCTTCCTAGGCCATTCCTAATAGATATGTCTGACTCACTGTCAGCCATCCCACCTGCCTGAACACTTCTCAAGCAATCTAGTGCAGTGCTTCTCAATGTTTACTAGCCTCTTACTACATTCTCAGATGGTCTTTTTTCATTTTTTACACAGGCAAAGAAAGTTTCTCCTTAATTAGGAAACACTATAACACCCAGAATCTCCTCTGCAGAGATGCTTTGCACAGATGCTTACCCTCACCTATTCACACTACCCTGTCCTATTTATTTATGAATAAATTCACAGATGATGACAATTTTGTGTTGATCCATCCTTACTTAATATTATGTAAAAGCCTAACCAATGTACTTTCTCTTCCACCCTGAATCATTAACGATGATGATTCATCACGGCTCGTTATTCATTGTCAGAATTTTCCCTTGCTGAACCCACTTAATATATATTTCCATTTGTACCTATTTTGTCAGTAGGTTTTCCAGCAATTTTTGCCTCTAACCTATGGTAGTTTAATCTATACTATGTTTGCCTAGCTTATTTCTGAGAATGTCATATGAGACAGTGTTAAAAGCTCTAATAAAATCGATGTGTGTATTGGCAGCTTTTGCTCCTCCTGTAGCTACAAACTCGTTACTGTCTATAGTAAGACATTAGATTGGTTTGACATGTTAGCTTTTACTTCTTTTTGTCTTCTTTTTATTTCTTTCTTGGTCCTTTTGACTTTGTCTCCCTTGGTATATAGGCTGTTTTTGCACATCCACAAAAACTTGGCCTGAGTTCCCCACGCTGTGCAGTGTTTGTGTTTGAAACAAATGAAGATCCCATGATTTAGCCAGTTTTGTCCCTCTTTACACATCTTAACTTTCTTCTTCCATAGTATAAATTGCTGTATAGTCTTGTCTGTTTATTTATGGAATAGTAAGCTTTGTTTTACTCTTTTAGTCTGTTGTAGACCACCTCCAAGAAGATTTTATCAGCAAATTTTCTCAGTGTCTTCACATGTTCTCTTATAAAAATGACTGTTCACATTACATTACACTCAAACAGCTTTGAGATAATGACTGAGATAATGGAAAGGAAGCTTCTGATACAGGACTGCTATTGTCATCTGATCCTTTGATAGCCCAGACATTTATTAATAATCTATTACACTAGGTAGTAGGAAAAGGCATTGACAAGTTGAGAACATATTTTCATGCTAGCTTGGTAGGAAAATGAGCTACTTAAAAAAACCCCAAAACAAAACACCAAAACACCAAAAAATTATGAACAGAGAGAGGCAGAAAAAAAAGAAAATAATGGACCCTAGAACAGGACACTCCTTGAATTGGAGCTTAGGTTCAAAGTTTAGGTTCAGAGCTCCAATATCTGCCAAAGGTTCTTTATCTGTCTGAATGAATTTGGAGAAGATTCCCCAGTCTTCCAGGTTATTCTGGATTGAACAAAAGTCTTCTGTATGTATGTATGAATCTATTTATTTATTATTTATTTTATTCCAATTGCTGCTGTTAAAGATTTCCCACTTTATGTGAATAATTACAGCTGTTAATGGAACCACAGATGATAAGGATACATTTTGGTGGTCAGAACACTGTCTCATGACTGGAGTGTGGGTTTGACCTGAATGCAGATCTTTGCTCTCCTTGATGCAACAGAAGAGAATTTAAGCCAACTGTGTTTTCAGTTACTAAATTCTTCAAACAAAACATTTTTCCTGTCTATAGGGACTATTCAAAAATTATTTGCCCTGTTTCCCTTAAAGTAGAGGTTTTTTCCAAGGAATTAACTTCTCAGAATAAACAAAGATGTGAGTATACCTTTGATCCCTCTGGGTTTTAATTCCATATCTGTTTAAGGGTAGCAGAAGTTCTTCTATCTTGTCTATTAGCAATAGAAAACTCTTCTGAGCAAGGAAAATACCATTCTTATGCATTGCTGAATGCCAGCCTCTAGGGTCTACTTTAAGGATTATTTTTTTTTAAGAAAACTTTATAAACAGAGCATGTTTTGTTTATTCATTTCAACTTTTGTTTTCCAGTTCCCTCTGACAAGTCCCTTCTCCTCTTGACAAATGGTCTTAATGTCAAATAAACTGCATCTTTGGGTTTTGTTAGTATTATTTTTCTTTTAAATATTGCAAGCACATTATACAGATTTTAACTGAATTTTCAAGCCCTGGTAACAATAACTGTTTATTATGGGAAGGCTGACCCTATGCTTAGCCCTGCAGGGAAAATGGCTGTTCTGTAATAAACAGATTCATCACTGGGGCTCATGTCTCAGTGTGATATTTACTTCTTTACTGTTTTTACATGTGTTTGTAGAAATGTCAAACAGGTCTTGGTGTTTACTTTCTAAGCAGCTGGCATGCTGTCTTCTTCAGGATCCAACCAAGTATTACAAATTTCCATTTGCAATAATGATGAGCTGGGAGGGCATTAATCGCCTTCAATTTCATCTTCCAATGATTAATTACTGATGTTGTCAGATGAAGTGTCAGAACTGAAGAGACACCTTCCCTGTCTCTGCAGTTAGCCATTTCAAACATTAGACTCCCCATCTTGTGAATAGGGTCTTGTGTGCTCCTCTTGCTGCTTGCATGACTGATGGTCGTATAAATAACAGTGGTCCTGAAACAGATCATGTTGTTGATTCTTGGGAGAAACAGCTGCAGGCAGGTCATCAGAGCTTGGGAGTAAGACCTGTGCAAAAGACCACGAGAGAAAGAGAGAAAGTGAGAGAATGAGAGAAAATTATGATTATTTTTTAAAGTCAGAGTGAGAGAGAAGGAGAAAGAAACATTTAATAACTCCCAAAGCACCAACTTTACTTTCTTGTGAGATGCTCTATCAAGTAAGGCAAAGACTGCTACTTCTCTGCTTGTCCAGAAACTACACATATCATTTTCCTATGGAGTCTGTTTTCCTTGACTTCTAAAACACTGGTTCTCAAGAAGGAACAGTTCTATATCTTCTTTGAACTGCAGAAGCCACAAGACATCCTGTAATGCTTGCTGTCTTTTTCATGTTAATATTTGGTAATTGGTTGATTGACAGTAGACTATATATATGTAGCCAGCTGGGATTTTCAAAAGAAATAGTATATCTAATTGATGCTGGATATAGCTGGGCTTTTGGTACATGTTCTACTAGGATTAGATGGAAAATCTCATTATAACAGTGCAAGCTCAGTGGATGGGATTTTCAAAAACCTGTGGAACTCAGCTCTCTCACCTTTTCCAAAAATCCCAGAACCATTTCTTCATGATTTAGCACATTGAATTGACCTTCCTCATGTCTCCTGAATTATGGAATTCTAGAAATGTTGGTTTAAAGGTACAGCTGGAGGTCTCTAGTCCAAAGTTCTTCAACTCCATGAAGCAATCAAGTGATAAACAGTGCTAGATCAGATCAGACTTCAATTTTCTCTATCCAAGCCTTGGAGATCTCTGAGGATGGAGATTACACATATTCTCCAAGCCACCTTTTCCACTGCTGAATTACTGTCCTGAAGAAAACTTTTCCCCTTATGTCCAAACCAAATGTCTCAAGTTACTCCTTGTAGTGGTTGTCCCTTGTTTTCCCACCTAAAAACAAGAAATGTTTTGGTCTGTTTTCTTGGTAATGCTCCTTCATATTGAGAACTGCAATTAGGTCCTCCTAACTGTCTCTTCAACAGAAATAAATAGGCTCAGATTTATGTGGGTTTTTTTAAATCCCTCCTGATAGCTCAGGTGTAGCCTCACCAGCAACAACTATAGAGATAATAACTTGCCACCTTTTGCTGATCAGAGTTCTAATCTGGCTCAATATGCAGTTTGTCATATTCACAATGAAACGAGTTCGTTGTCAAGGTCTCCATGGACGGTACCTCAGCCATTCAGTGCATCAACCACCCATCCTCACTATGTGTCATGTGCATATTTGCTGAAGGTCATTCTCTAAGTTGAGGGTTTCTTTGCTCTCCAGCCAGTTCTAGACATTTAAAAAAGTTTATTCATGACAGACCACACAGTTTAATTATGATATTTTTTTTGTCTATTAGATAACAGAGTAGGAGTGAAGAGCATTTTACATGCTTGAGGCATTCAGACTGTTACTCAGAGAAGTTGTTATCTCCCAGCTGCTATGCTAAGGAGTCAAAGTGAACACCATGTACCATGGTTGTACATAAACGCGTGGAGTTCATCTCAAGAAATGTGAATATCTGCCTACCTGGGACCATGGAGAGAAACAGGCACATAGAAAGAACCTATCTTCAATACCTACAAAATACACCTGATGTCCCAGGTGATGGCTATCTTGACTTGAGCTAGTAATGGAAGAATAGTAGAAGTCATTGAAATCACACTATTAAATTAATTTTAGGTGGACTTGAGCCAATCCTTCTTCACAGGAACATGTGGAGGTAACTGCATCAATACTTTTTCATCTCCACTAGTTATAAAGAAAAATCTGGGCATGCAGTATGTATTGACTCTTACATGCTAATAATGCACTACATGACATAAACTCTGTGAACAGCATTAAAAAATATGTGAAATCATGTGGTAAGTGATCTAAAGTTGGCTGATTATGTGGTATTTTGTTGAAAAGGCATGGATGACCTGAATTCAAATATGACTGCTTTTCGTGTAAAATAGTTGCTGAGTAGTTTCTTGATGAAAAATTGCTTCTCAGGATAAAAATAATGAAAAATAGGTGTTTCTCTATTTTAAATAAAAATAAAATACCTCAGTGCTGTCAGAAAAAACTTGAGTTTTGACTAGATGTTGTCCTGATAGCTCTTCCAATTTGAATTATTCTATAATATTAAGGTTTCGGTAAAAAATAAATAAATACATACCCCCTCGCCCCACCCCCCCAAACACAAAAATCCCACACATGCACACAAAAACACCCAGAATTTTTCACTGAAAGAGAATGATGTTGACTGAACTAGGAAGACAGAAAAGTAAATATAGGCTGGAGCTTCAATTTTTCAGCAGAAAATGTTTTCAAAGGTACATTTAAGGGAAAGAAATACTGATGGGTTCTTTATTTTTATGTTTTTCCCTGAGAAAGATGTTCTTTTTCCAGAAGCTCTTCTCAGAATACTCCATGCTGTCTTAAAAACAGCAAATGTCAAGGGTTTCCAGTCAGATCACGGCATCGTAGATCAACAGTTTATCTACTAAATAAAGTTATAACTGGGAGAAGTACTGAATAAATCCCTGGAGGTGTGATAATATCAGCTAAACATCTTTCAACAGCCTTTCATTGTGCTTCTGCTTGCCTCAGAGAGATGCTGTTTTGAGGCTAGAAGGGAACATTCTGCTAATTTAGTTTTGTCTTTCAGGAGCTCCTTCCTTTCTGCTCTTCTCTCAGCTCCTGTTCCTCTCTCCCTGCTTGTCTCTCCTCTGAACAGTCATCCCCTTTGAAGACACACCCAAGATTAGTTAATCGCCACCTCACACCACCAACACTCCATTATTCAAGCACACCACACACACCCCCAACGTCAGAGTCAGTGGAAAGTCTTACCAAGGTGGCCATGGCCACACACCAGCCTCGAGCCACTCATACTATAACACCTCCATTCTCGTGTTGTTATCATGGGGCTATGTTGGCTGGGGAAACCAACCACTGCCTTCCTTTATGGGACACAGTTTGCTGTTGTTTCTCACTCAGAAGAGCCCAGAATTGACACTGCAAAGGGTTTTATCACATGTAGCTATTCCTCATGGCATCTTCCCAGGAAAAAAAAACCCAGCATCATTGTTCAACTAACTCATTCATAGTGCAGCTGGACCTGAAGGACTTAAGCAGGAGTAGGGACCCCATTAGATAGGTGTTGTACAAACATCATGAGGGAAGATTCCTACTACAAATGGTTTACTATTTAATGATAAATGCTGATAATGGATATTAAAATTACAAAACTGTTAAAACTTTTATAATCACAGTGACTTAAAATTGCAGAGCTAACAGCAGAGCTGCTAGCTCCAAACCAGGGGTACCAAAACAAACTTGTCTTCTTTATCTTCCCATTGATAGGCATGAGTATGTATGGGCATGTCTGTGAGTGTGTTTGAGCTGTGAAGAAATAAAATATGCAATGGCTGTTGCACATAGATATGTGCTCTGTGTTTTATCTCATAGACCTGTCATAAAAATTTGGACCTAATTCTGGGAGAAATCCTGCAAGTGATTTAAATTACTCCCAGAAATACGTTTTCTAATCTGGAAAGAGATTATTTTGATAGATAAATCCCAAAACAAGCTAGATTAGGCCTGAATGCCTCATTCAGGCTCATAGTACTTTTGACAATGGACAAGATGCTAGTTTTTCTAAAATGAAGTTACTAAATAGGGATAATAGTGCTTCTTTCATCTGTCTTGCCTATTAACAGTGATGGCTTCTGTGTTTCTGCGACTGTGAGTATGGTAGTGAATAAATTTAATCACTGAGTCTTTTTTTCAATAGGACAAGAAAACAACTCAAAGTACTCAGAGGTTGGATTTGTTTTTTTTTTTTAAGCCATTAATACACAGTTTTTCTTTACAAGTTCAAGAATATTTAAATAAAAATATCCAGAGGAATATCACAGTGAGCTCCATGAACTTCCTTCCTCCCCCCATTTATAACTCTGGTCTGTGCTAAGAGAGAAAAACACAAAGTCTGGACTCAGGCCTGCCATACTTTTGGCATAATGTTTCCACTCAGTGTGAAGTGAAGATAAGCTTGTGTGATGGGAATGTATTGGTTATCTAATAATCTACTAATTTTCTAGATTGGAAGACTGGAATTGTTGTCCAGAGAAGTTGTGGATGCCCCATCATTGGAAGTGTTCAAGATCAAGTTGGACAGGGATTTGAGCAACATCAAGTGAAAGATGCCTTCATTCACTATGAAGGGCTTGGACTAGGTGACCTTTAAGTGTGTCTTCCAACCCAAACCATTCTCTAACTATAATTATCATCAAAAGGCAGTTAAATAAAAGAAGAAAAATGTGGGGCAAAGAGAGGAAAACCCCAACAATTAAAGGGTGATTGCTTTTGTTTAAAGATAAGGAAAGTTAACCCCACAGTTTAGATCTTGAAGGTTAATTTTTGGGCTTGACAGCTTTGTAGCTCTTGAGAAAAGTTGTTATTACAATGTGAACAGGCTTTGCCCATCTGACTTCTAGTACCCAGCCCAAGCCAACTGGCATGGACTGGAAAGAAAGAGAAATCTGAGTCAGAGAAACACTTTATTTAACACACTACATTAAACGTGGTTTCCCTTGGACCGAGCAACTACACCATGAAATGTGCCATTCGATGAATCTTCTGCGATGAAAAACACATGTAAGCCAGTGAAATGAACAGGGCTTTATTTATGATGGCTTATAAATTCTCTTATTTCTACCCTTCAGTCAGGGGCAGTTTTCAACACCACGCTGCTTCTGTGGATGCAGTGGCTCTGATGGGAAGGGAAGCTTCACAGAAGTCTGGTCGTGTGGGTCGGAGGAACTGCTTAGTTCCTAACTCACAGTTTATTATGTTGAGAGAGAAAGAAAATGAAATTATTATTATTACTATCATGTGCCTGTCTTTCATCTCAGCTTTAGTTGAAGCGTTTCTCAAAACATCAGTAAAGAGGTGATATATTCAGGTGGTATATTCAAAGATATCAAATGCCAGACAGTCGTGTACATCCCGTCCCCAGAAATCCTGAATCCTTCACTGTTATGTGGATGCTTTCTCTGCTCTTCAAAGCACAGAAGCAGCACACTCAGCTCTGCCTTAGAAAGATTCCAAGACTTAAGAACAGCTTCAAGTAAGGTATCAGCTGAGACATCAATTTCCTTGCATGGGTAGAGACATACAGAAGCAACTAAGAGGACTGCAGTTACCTTTTTCCATATGAATCACAGGTTCACAGCATCTGGAACAGGTCAAATGAGAGTACTGAAGCTTCACGGTTCTGTCTACTTGCTAATTCACATGATTGCTGGGTCCTGACAGTCTGATGCCATAAGGTAAGATCATCCCACTAAGAAAGAAATAGCTTCATCAGAATAAGGATCCAATCTTTAACTTCTCAACTGAAAAAGAAATGGCTTCTCACCAAATATTTATGGTGGGAAATCTGAAAATTTCTCTTTCTAGTCAGAATCCTGAAATGAAACAGAACTTTTTAGTTTAATTACAAACATTTGTTGTTTATAAAGGTGATTTATTAAAAACAAACAAAAAAGCATTCACAAATATATTTTTTCAAATAGAAATTTTGCTATGAAATATTATTTCTCACCAAGCTTTTTTAAGTCAAAGTGAAAGAAAGGCCATTCTTTAGCTCTGAAAGCTAGTTTTTGTATGGATAATTATACCTTAGATTAAGGAAAACTAGCTTGTCATCTATAAACCACCAACAGTCTTTCAGGCCAGGGTGAGTGGTTAGCAGCTTGTCACTCATTTTTACTACCTCACTAGTATTTTTCTCAACTAAATGTAGGCAATAAGGATGCCTGTTAGTCAAATAGAAATTCTGAACACTGACAGCAGTGTCAAAAGTTTGGGATTCGTTGGGTGGAGGGTGGTATAACACTTGGCACGCAGATAGACTCATACATATGGACAAACATACATAGATAAACACATTCCTTCTGTTAATCAATTCTGCCAATGAGTGTTATTTAAACAAAACTCAGTTTTACCTTGACTTGGAAAAAAGGACTGCCTTGCCTTATTTCCATGGTTCCCAACTCCTCAAAATTTTCAGTGAGGCTTATGTGCAGAGCCATTGGTATAGTTGTACCAGGCTCCCATCTTTGGGCTCAAATAGACTTCTAAAATGTCTTCTTTGAGAGGAAAAAATGCTGTTAAACTACTTCACAAGATCAGTTCGATAGCCAATAATGAACATGAAATGCTTGAGAACAGGGGGAAGTCATGGGATGGCAAGAATCTGACACTGATGGCTTTGCATTTCTAAAATTTTGAGCATCTAGTTCAAAAGTCTTAACCTTGTTTCTGTTAGATTTCTGTAAACTGCTAACCCCTTCTTTGAAATCAGCAGAGATGACACACTAAGCCTTTGGAAATGACAGAAAAATAGAGGTGAGCACGTCCTAAGCAGTTGCTTCTAACTTCATCCATGTTCAATACACTGCTTGCCCGAAGCTCTAGCCAGACAAATAGAGATATGATTTCAGGTCTTCACTGTCTGGGTATGAGGCTGAGCTACAGACAGCAATGTGACATGTTTTTACCAAGACTGATGCCAAAACTGCCTTTCCACTTCCTGATGTGCCAAGGTTCCTTTGTATTGTATGTCAGAGCAATATAGAGCTTTCCCTTCATAACATTATTAATACAGCCGTGTGGGGGATCCAACCTCTTGCAATCTGATGGGGGGTATGCTGAGCCTGGCTGGAGACATGCAAAAGAAGCTTCCTGTTCTGGTCTGGGCTGCATCCATTACACACAATATGTCAGGAAAAGAGGAGAGGGTGTAAAAAAATAATGGAAGAATGAGAGAGGATTTTTCAGGCAACAGAGAGCTCATACAAAATAATTATAGATGATGTTTAAAGAAAGCCTGGCTTCATGCACAGCTTTTTAACTGCCATGGGAAGAATATGCCAACTTGGGTGGGATACTGTAAAACCCTGTCTATACTTAGATGCTTTCAACCAGAGCGAATTAAACAAGCCATTAATCTGACAGAGACTTTAAATGTTCTAATGTGACTGTGACCATTTTGATTGCTGTATCAAGGATCAAAGTGGAGATGCTGCAAGCTAAAAACATATGGGACAACACCTGGATTGAATGCTAAGACTAACTCTATCTCCTAACCCTTACAAAACACAGAGGAACACACAATGTATTCACACTCCTGTTGAGGTGGTGAGAAATACCATGTAAATCACAGCTACATGAGAAGAAATGAGCCACGGAAATTTATGTCTGGGAATCTGCTGATACTGTTTGTGTGTGATCAGCTCTGAGGCTTTGGGTGCTAGGACTGACTGATTTAAAAAGTGATCTTAGTTTGAAATGATTCAAGAGAAAAGAAGACAAGAATTAATGGCTGGTAATTTCAAGCCCCTCAAATGCAGAACTCTAACTCGAGCACAGGTTGTCTTTATTGCCCTTAGAGAGACTAAGCATCTCAGCTTAGTCATAACATTCCAAGTTTAGGATGAGAAGTAACATAGAATCATAGAATGCTCTAGGTTGGAAATGGCCCCAAGGATTCCAGAGCTCCAGCCCCCCTACCACAGGCAGGGCCCCATCCAACCTCCAGGCCTGGATCTACACAAGGTTGCCCAGGGCCTCATCCAACCTGGCCTTGAACACTTCCAGGGATGAGGCATCCACCACCTCTCTGGGCAGCCTGTTCCAGCCCCTCATCACCCTCTCTCTGTAAAGAACTTCCCCCTAATACCTAATCTAGACCTTACCTCCTTTAGCTTCAATCCATTCCCCCTTGTTCTGTCATTATCTACCCTTTTAAAAAGCATGCACACCTTAAATACAAGCAAAAAAGTTCTAAACTTGGGATTTCAGTACAGGCCTAAATATAATTCTTTGGATAATCCACCCTTAAAGGTTTTGTATCCTCAGGGCTCGCTGCAGAGAAATGCAATTGGCCTTTTGCACTTGTTGCCCACGTTGTGTTGTGTTTGAGAATTTCTCATCAGAGACTTGTTGGAGTGCTGTAAAAATAAATGACAGGAGGATAATCTCATCCACAGGGGCGTATTTAAATCCCTGGGTGAATTTAAATAGTTTAGAAGTAAAAAAAAAAGAAAAAATCCTACTGGAAAATTGAAACATTTCATCATTAATGATATTTTCTATGGAAAGGCTGCCAGTTTAGATAAAACCCACACTTCCTGTGAGGAAAATGTTTCAGCAGGAATACTTTTTCACCAGTTCTATGAGAGGGAGTCCTCAAAAGGAGCAGAAACTCAAAAGATAAAGCCACAATTGCTGCAACCTAGGCTCCTGATTTTAGCTATTACTCAATGAAACCTGCAAAGCCCCTTCTTGCTCAGTCAGAAATGAGTTTAGCTTAATCTGGAGCCTTATAATAGCAAAATATGACAAAAGTTTGTCTTCGTTTTGGTTTTACTTTTTATTTCTTTTTCTTTTATTCTTCCCAAGTACCTGCATTAGTATAATCAGCAGTGCAAACCATGACACGACCGTGACAGCAAGACAGTGTCTTCAGTTCTAAAGCCTTGTGGCTGCATACAAACTGCTCATTGGAAACTGTACTTGGCACTTCACACCTCCTGAACCACAGCCAGGAATTGCTTTGAAGAGTGGTAGTCAAAATCATACCAGGGCCTTTTCTAAGAGTATGGACAGTTGTGTTTCAATGCACAGAAATGGACCCCTAGGACTGTTCTATTGACTCGTACTCACAGCCAGTTTGACTTCATCAGGCTTTGCATAAGGCTCTAATTACCTGCACAAACAGCAATTGCCAGTCTGAGATAGTCAAATGAGGGAAACCAGCTTTACAGAGGTGGCCAAACAGCCAGGAGTGATCTTTCAGGGAGTGCTGGGTATGTTGAGAAAGCAACTGAGTCTTACAACAGTCATGTCATCCTTCGAGAACTGCTTGAGGAATGCAGTTATCCTACCTGTCAGGGTAGGATAAGTCTGTTGACATGACAATCAGAGCACTTCAATTACTTGTTTCTAGTCTGGGCAAAATTGTCCAAATCATCCCAGAAGAAAGGAGGGAAAGCAAGTATCATTATCCCAAGGAGAAAGATGAAGGCACTGAGGAGTTGAAATGTCTTGACCATGATTGTCTAGCTGATATGTTCAATCCCTATTACTAAGATTTAGAATCTTAATTCTCTCAAATAGCTATTTTGCACATACCACCAGGTGCAAGTAGAATGTTGTAAGAGAAAATAGTGGATCTAATTATTCCTGAAACTCTACTAACACAACCATGAATTTCAGTCCTGTTATATCAACTCTCATTTGCTGTAGAGTAAGAGTTCACTGAGATATACCCACAAGCAGGTCTCTGGTTCTTGGCATTTCTGCTGACACGTCCCTTGCTCACATAGAAATAGAGGATGACTGGCATAAAAGGCATTTTTGCCAGCTTTACACTCCTCCCATCCTCTGCAAGCTATTCTTGGATGTATTAGTGCAGCCAAGACGCAGGTCTTCTGTACCAGCTAAGTAGTGTGAAAAGGCTTGATTGTATCAGAACTACAGCTTCAGGAACATTATCTCCCAAAGTAATGTCTGAACCCTGTCATGAGGCAGTCCCCAGGAGCTCTGATGTTTGCAGCAGAGAGTTTGGTTTAGCATAATCTTACAACTCAGAGGCAGCAGCTGAATTTATTGGAGCTTTCTTTCTTGTGAAAAGGATTCTGTTTAAAGTGCTGAGTAATCCATTACACAGCAAGCTCCTGAAAGCTATTTTAAGAATATAATAATTTGCTTAATGGGACATTTTCCAGGGTGAGAACCATCACCCACTTTCAGCTCTACAGAAACAAGGTGCCTTTAACAGAGGCCCTTTCTGCACAGCAACATTCAGGAGATAATGCCATCATCAAGGAAAAAAAATAAACCTTCCTTCAGAGGTATTATGCAAGCAGAAGTAGACAGCCAAACACTTTCCCTGGGAAAGAAGTGCATATGCTGATCAGTGGGAGATAACACTTTAGGAAAGTGTGATTATTGGTGCTAATTTTGAAGGTCTGTTGAGGCTTTCTGGCTCAGCTAGAATGGAAATATATGGATCACTGAGTAAGGAAGTCCTCGTTGCTTGTCATTAGCTATGACACAGCCGATGGCTGCAATTTAGAGTCTAAGGGGATGGGGACGTGGTTATTTTCCCAAATAATATAAATAGGAGAACGTAGACTTTAGTTGTCAATCTACTAATTCTCTCTGTACTGATGGGGTGCAGTATGCATGAAATGTACAGGCACATCAGCTACTTTAAAAGACAATATTTCTCCAGAATAAATATTACCTCATAAACATGAGACAAGGAAGAACTAAGGAACCAGATATCGATTATTTTCTCCAGGCACAGCATGTTCTCCCGTGCCCCTTTCACAGTGTACTACTCAAAATCTGGTCTGAAGTAGGAAGTGTTGTCTTAACATATGTAGGATCACAACAGTTTAAAAAAATATTGAAGATAGTATCTTTTTAGTTTCTGTGACAAATGAGGATACAGCATTAGTTAGTGGGGATCTAAGGCAAAGGGAAACAGGATACTCAAAGTTCCATGGAGTGAGGAGGATGTTTTCAGGCACCATGACCTGAATTAACCCACCCTGAACTGATTTACCTAAATTAGGAATCTGGTAGGCTTTCTAAAAGTGAGTTGGGGGTTACATGACTCTCTACAGCCTGAGCTGGATTGATTTGGAGGTCTGTGTCTCTTTCCTTTGATTGAAGAGAGATTCTGATACAAGAAAACTGGTTGAGATATTTGCCTTTAGGTGAGACTGGTGTGATTGTTGCAGCTTGATTTTTCAACTTTGTCATTTTTCAACACTGTTTCAAGAACATCTCTCCCTGACTTCAGTGACTGCTAGGAGGTTTTGGTGCTTCTGCAAAGTAAATCCTAGGTCTTTAGCAAGAAACTAGCCTTGGGGAAAAAAAGAAGAAAAGGTTTAAAGTCATTTATATCATCATATCAGAATTATGGGCATAGACATGGGTACAACCTAGCTTTTTCCTAGCTGGAATATTAAAATATTTTCTCTTTTCATTCCATCTCTTAAATTCTGTAAACTTTTTAGTTTCTGTAAAAAAGACCCCCAAAATATTAAGGTTTTACTATCAGAAATCCTCACTAACCAACCCTGTATCTAAATCAATCCAGCTGCCTGAATGAAATTCTGTGATTAAGGAGGGAAAGCCTGTGATCTTACAATAAAAGACTTAATCATATTCTATAAACATAATACCCCAAACTACTCCAGTATCTATATTTATTAACCTTTGAAGGTTAAAGAACAAGTCTTCCTGCAGGAATTTACCAAGCTGACCATCCAGGTCACAAAAATCTAAGATTGGTACACTCCAAGGTAAGACCTAAAGCTCTGGTCCACACATCACATGTTGTGGCCTATGTGTCCTTATTTCCCTTTCATAGGATAGCACACAGCTACATTCAATTTAATTTGGGTCATATTACACAGGCAGAATCTAAAGGACAGAAACTAAATTCTGAAGAGCAAGTCAAGTACAGCAGAGCACTGTGGATACCCCTATTGAAGCAACTGAACCAAGGTCTTCACCTTTGCAGTCACTGGCTCTTTAATTTGGAATACAAGGTCCTTTTTCTCACCTCTGTAGTGAGCAGCCATGTCTTTAGCTGTAGTTTTGGTGCTACAGCCCCAGTTTTGCCTTTGCTTTTTGATGATCCCATCCCACCAAATGAAGTTGTAATTCATTTTGGTGGACTGGTTTTCACTTCACCTCAAACCAGCAGGACATAAATATCAGCCCTAGCTTTTTGGGTGGGCTTAGGCTTACTCATTTTGGGGTTTTCTTACATAAATTTGTGGCCCCAAGAGATTCAGGCAGGCCAGTCTGTGTCTGGCGGGTGTCACTGGAGAAAAGGAAAAATGAGAACACGTTCTATATATCTTAAAAGCTGTTAATTTAAAAAGCAATATTGGCCTATACGGGCAGTGTAATGCAAGAGGAGGGTGTAACGTGTAGGGAGAGATGAATAAAAACCAAGTCAGATGGGTGTGTTAGTCCCAAACCTTAAACAAACATAAGAGGTTGCTGGAATCCAGTCACCTTTCATGTTGCTGCAGCACAGGATCTTTGGGATACTGAAGCCAAGCAGACACACAACAAGGTTTGCTCTACACTAAGAAAATCTAGGGAAACTTTCCAGAACTTTGCTTCATGTCTCTCAACAGGTTTGGAAGGAATATCCAGGAATAACAAGCCCTACAAATATGAAGCACTTAAAACTTTAATGCTTACATAAAACACTCTGAGACGATTAATTACTTGTTCTTTTATGACACTAGACCTGTTCTTCATCTCCTCTACACAGAGAAAGCACTTGTGCCCCTCCAACACAGCACTGTAGTCCTGTAAATGTGGCAAGGCAGAAGAAAATGTTGTGAGTCATCATTCTCTTTCTACCATGTTTCCTTCTAGTATCTCCTTGGCAAGTGTGTCATGTGCCTCTTTATTGAGGTCTGATGCTCAGAGAAGGTGCATTCATTAGACCTCTACCTGGGGAGCATGAGCTCATCTTGTAGCAATTTCTGGGTTTAGTTCTAGAGGCCACTTGTTCAGTTCTCAGAGTGTCAGCAGAAATGGTGGCTGTCAAGCTGTTTACACTATCCCAAGCTGGAAAAGCTCTAGCATTTCACCAAGGCAGCAAAGAAGCAGGTCTTTCATTTACCAGATCTCCACAGCTCAGCAAACGATCTTCCTGTCATGACGTAGAAAGTTAGCAAATGAATAAAACCCTAGAAGCCAATTCATTTTTGCCTTGTGCCTAGTGAAGTTGTTCAGCAAAATGCAGAATGGTCTCACAAAGATTGGAGTTCACAGGTTGTAGAGAGTATGGGGATTCATAGAAAAATGTTTAAACATTTTTTGCAAACTGGGAACTTCACAGAGGTCAGCAATTTGCCCCTTTAGCTGTGTTTTTCTTTGTATTGTGCTCACACTACATGAGGTAACGTAGCAGGGGGTGGGGGAGAAGCACACAGAGGACTTAGAGAAGGGGATCATCAAGTCTTAGTGAGCACTAGCTTTTGTGAAACATCCTGGCACAAGCAGGCTTTGCAAGACTGATTTTTTGAGGACACTAGAAGAAAAATAGTTAAGGGATGTCTCATCTGCCTATGGTCTCTGAGCACTTGAAGAATTTGACTTTGAGGAAGCTTAAGAAGAAATAAATTATTAAAAAGAGAAAGCAGATGATTAAGTAACCTGAACTTCTGAAGAGAGTCTCTTAAAAGAGTGTTTAAGCTGTGTTAAAGCTGGCCAATAACATAAGGAGGGGAAGACTTATAGTTCCTTTATCCATGGGTTTCCTTGTTGATGGTCCTAATTAAAATGAAGTGTCTTTTAGTTAGAAGCTTCCACTAAACCTGCATGCTTCAACAGTCCTGTATCTTAATGCAGGATTAATGGATTACCCCAAAAGATGGAGGGAAGAGAAAGTGGATATTACAGTTACTGATTGAACTTTACAGACCCAAGGCAATTAGCAGGCAGATTGACAGGTCCCACTTCAATACCTGCACTAGGTAGCAAAGCCAGAATGTGATGTACAGAAAGAGACTGGCAAAGGTGCTGGAATCAGAGACATCTAATACTGCATGAGTTTTTAACTCTCCCTCCAGAGGACTGAGGAAGAGTTTGCATTGTTTACTGTTCTGCATGGGAAACTTATTCAGAAAAGAAGTCCTACATCATTTGACTTTCTATGCAACCTATGAAACACAAGATCATTCTTCTTTGCAGGTAGTAACAGATGTATTCCTGGTAGCTAGGTAACATGTCTAATTGTTAGAGCTGTCGTTACAGTAACACATGTTGATGGTTCTGACTCTTGGGAGGTCCAGGATTGTGAAGGTTTTAAGAAATACTTGGCAACTCCTGACCCCAAGAGATACTGCCTCCAGAGATCTTGTGAGTGCATTTTTTCCATTGTAATCTATTACTATTTAGCAACATCACACACTGATCTTGTTCTGACACAAATAATCACGCAAACAAAAAAAGCAGTGCTGAGTCATGTTTCTGGAGAAGAACACCATGCTTTCCCAATATGCATGAAATAAAAGCTTTAATTTCTTTTGACTTTTAATCCAGAAGAATTCAACTTATATTGCAAGAAAATTAAAGTGAAATATGAGGAAAGGTTGTGGGTACTTAGCTGAGGAACAATGATAGCCTAAAGCCACTTAGTAGAGATGGCTACAGTGAACCTTTGAAACCCAAATTACTTTTGTCCTTTGCAGATTTCTACTCATTTCCTCAAGCCACTAATTAGCCTAAATCTTAAACACCACTCTGTAAAATGGATGTTTGCTCCTTCCCACACTGCAGCAACAGAGAGATGATTCTGGGAAGATGGCTTTGTAGCAAGGAGGTTTGATTATTTCTGGAGTCCTCACTCTTTCCATTGCCTGTGTATCAGAATACCCCTGAGGACATGGAATAAAAGGGGAAAACCTAAGAAAGCTTTGGACCTTTCCCCTGAACATTAATGCCTCCAGGCACTATGAAAGGTTTACTTGTGTAAATCCAGCAACAAGGCTGTTTCTGCTCTGTGATGAGGTAATCGATTGCTCCACATCCTAGAAGAGGAAATGAACACAGCCAATACCAACCAGAGTATTTAATTCAGGTGCTTGTGGCTGACTTGTGCTCTGGCCAGAGAAAGAAGGGACAACTTGGGGACAGCCTGCAGCTGCCATCATCTCAGCAGTAGACATAATGGAGAAGGAAAGGAACCTTGGAAAAGAAAAGGCTAAGGAGACAGAGATGCAAGTGAATAAGAAACAGAAGGGCTCCATCCCTATAGGCACAAGAGGTGTATTCAAGCCCACAGCACATAGACACTGTCCTTGTCCTGTATGGGTGTAGGTTCACACAGAGGTGTGTTAGGCAAGTCAACCTTTTTTGTCTTCATTAGCTTTAGCATGCCTTTCCAAGAGTCTCCAACTAAAATTATGTCCCCACTGAGTAGTTCTATAATCTGTTGAGACCCTCTGCCACAGAGTGGCCTTCATCTCTGCAAATGAAATCTCTCCTCCAAAAGAGATCAAATGGTGCAAATATATTGATTTTCACCTGGGATGGAGTTAATTTTCCTAAGAACCTGGGAGGAACCACAGCCAAGACAGCTGACCCAAACTAGCCAAAGGGATATTCCATACCATATGATGTCACTCTCAGTGTATAAGGGAGGAGGTGGCCAGGGACGTGTAGCTGCTGGGGAATGGGCTGGACATCAGATTCCTGGTGGTGAGCAAACTGTATTGTGTATCACCTGCTTTGTATATTCTAAATACTGTTGTTATTGTTTTCCTCTCCTTTTGTGGTCCCAGGAAACTGTTCTTATCCCAACTCATGAGTTTTACCTTTTCCTTTTGATTCTCCTCCCCATTCCAGTGGGGTAAAAGGAGCGAGTGCCTCTGTGATATCTAGCTGCTGGCTGGGGCTAAACCACAATAACAAATTACCTTCTAGGTATGATCCCAGTAATACTCAAGCTCGCAAATCATGCCAAGAATTGGGATTGCTAAATGACATGAATTCCTGCTAAAGACTATTCCAGTAACTTAACAATAGAGAAAATTAAATTCCAGTACTGTGGACATTGATTAATTCATTAGCATAGATGTGGTCACACAAACTACTTGTTTAACAGTATATTCAGGTACATATTTGGGCAAGAAAACAGTATGTTTGAGGGCTAGCTACAAACCACTGAAAGTATATAGGCTTTCTTTACAGCAAGCACCTTGGCTCTCACTCCACCAGCCTACAACAGAGTCAGATTGCTTTACTCTTATATGAAAGACCCTTCGTTAATGAAAAGTCAGATCAATAGCATGGTGTGACACAGTTATAAAGAAACATAGGTTAAATTCTAGCTGGGCTGGTTTGAGGAATATACAAAGCTTGATGTTATTTCACAGAGCAAAATTATCATGGTAAAGTTGCCTATAGGCTTTGCCAAGTTTATTTCTCCCCGGGCTATGGAAAGAAAAGTTGGTTGTGGTTGTTGCCACCAACGAAAGCTGTTATTCTGAGCAACACCTGGCACTCCCAGTAGTAATAATTTTTTGCTTCCTCTCCTCCTTAATTGCCCAGAAAGGCCAACACAATGCAGGGGAAGTATTGGAACCTGGCTATGAACATTATATGTAAAAGCTGAGCTTTGAAAGGAGCCAGAATATGAAATACCCTTGAAACCTCAAAAATCTTTAGTTTCATAAAAGTGGGACTTTCTGCTGAAGCACATGACAATTACACCACAGACATTCCATGGTGGCTTTGGCGAATCATGGAGCAGTACTGGACCATGGAATTGCTGGTAACAAACAGCAGCACACAGCTGAGGAAGCAACATCAAGGCCTTCTGCAGACCAGGAGAGGTGTGCTCAAACAGAGGTTTGCCCTGCTGAAAAGTCAGTCAGTGAAATGATTTTTGCATCCCCAGCCTGAAAGTGAACTCATGGCAGACAGCTACAAAAGGCTTTGGTGTTAATCATTATAGAATCATAGAAACACAGAATGGTTTGGGTTGGAAGGGACCTCAAAGCCTACCTAGTTCCAGATCCCCCTGCCATGGGCAAGGACACCCTCCACTAGCCTGGGGTGTCCAAAGACCCATCCAAGCTGGCCTTGGACCCTGCCTGGGATTCAGGGGCAGACACAGCTTCTCTGGGCAACCTGTGCCAGGGAGTCCCCACCCTCATAGGGAAGGATTTCTTCCTAATATCTAATCTAAATCTCCCCTCTGTCAATTTAAAGCCATTACCCCTTGTCCTGTCACTACAGTCCGTGATAAAGCGTCACTTTTCATCTTTGCAGTAGAGCTCTTTAGGTATTGGAAATACTTCTGATACTGAATTAAACCCTGTCTAAACATCCTCTTCCATTTCCATTTCTATGCAAGGCTGTCACCCCTGCCAAGAAATGCCACTTGCCTCTTCCTGTTTGCACATATTGATTTAAGATTTGTGTAGTTAGTACTTTGCCAAGACTTCTGCTGTTTCCTCTGTCTGGACATTTCCTTATTTTGAATCTCCCAGTAACCAAAAAAGCCACAATGGTGATGAAGTAGAAACTGGAGGACCAAATATGTCCAACATTTAGTTCCTCCCTTTCCTTTGCCCACTCTTAGTCAGGTCACTGGAGAAAGACACTGACATTTCTTATGAAGCTGAACCCATGATGAATAAATGCTGATCCAGAGTCACACAAGAAGGTGTATTTCTGCATTTCAGCTGTGTGATTAGAAACCCAGTGCAGCTTGAAGACAATTCTGAGGTGGTTCTGGTGTAAATTTTGGTCATGGGGTGAGGGTATCAGCGAATGCTGCTGGTGGGAAGTTGGGCTAGAACCTTGGACAGGGCCTGCTGTGCTCTCCCAGCTGGAAGGATCCTTCCCTTTCCCACTTCACTTGGCAACACATAGGGAACCAGCTGACATGGAATAGAGGAATTGTTCAGATTAATCACCCTGAAAAAACTTTACTGTGTTGGCATTGGATTTCATCAGTCAGCTGAAGAAAAAATTATTTTCCCCTTATATTTAACATTTGAATGAATAGAAAAAAAAACCCCAAACCCTAACCCCCCCCCCTAATATACAGGAAAACAATATATTGGCAAACTTAAGTTACTTTTTTTCCCTCCCTTCCTTTTCCCTCTCGCCCCCTCCCCTCCCCTTCTTCCTTCCCCCTTTCTCTTTGAAGACTTCAGGTATGATTCTTCTAGCAGCATATGACTCAATAAATGGTATCACTCAGCAATAATTCAGGTTCATCACCAAGCTAAGTGTAGTTACATGGCTTTCAGATCAGAATCAGTTCACATCTGTCTGGCTTATAGAGTAAGCAGTGCAAGTGGTGGCAATATACCCCTTCCTAATGGGAAATAGAAGTGATGAAAGGTTATTACCTCTTTAAGCTTGTCTGGAGGTCTGCATGACCTGAAATATGTACTTAAAGATGTGTTCTGCAGCACCAGTTCAACACAGTTTTCATTTTTTAAACATTTCAGGGTATTTTAAATAAGAAGAGAACAGAATAGCAGTAATTGAACTGAAAATAAATAAAGCTTCTAAAGATTGTAAATTGAAGATACAAAGTAAATCCAATGTTCTGAGGTCTTCAGGTTTAGATCTAGGGAGTGGTTTTGGTCAAGCAGGTCACTAAAATTTTCCAAGACATTCTTAATTCTCACTGTTTTGACGTTTACTGTGCCTACTAGAAACATTTAGAACCTGCCTTTTCACGGATCACTTGAAGACAGTAGTAGTTTGGTAACCTCTTTGCTTTTGGCAGACACATCAGACTCAGAGACCCATGAGGAGTGACTATTCCAGCTCTTGGCAACAGAAGAAAAAAGGTAGTCTTGGTCAGAATTACATAAAGAACACAGGAATCGTGTCACTTGCACTGCTGTAATAAATCAATATTTGAATCCTGTTTTAATAATTGAGACTATGAACAAAAAAAAATCCCAAAGAAAATACTTCTCCTTCTTGAAGGATTTAAAGCACAACCAAAATCAAGACACCCCAAACCTGTAAGTGGAAATCCACATAGGCATTTTTTCCCCTTTTCTATGCAAATAAATCAAGTTATTCAAAGGCACTTTAACTGAGCTATCAAAAACCCTTTATGACTGTCTTTAACTGAATTTAAGTACAGGGTATCTCACATGGGTTTGCTTCTTTATTTTTAGTAATCTTTTTTCCATTGAATTAACTGCAGTTACAGCTTCAGTTTAATTTTGTTGGAAGGTAGCTAAACCTTGCTGGCCAGTTCTGGATCACTGACCATTGAACCACATCCAACCACATGCATAGTCTGCTCCAGGGCAGTGTCACTGCCATGGGATGTTAGACTATTGCTGCTTGTGTGCAAGATGGCCCTCAGTGCCTCTGTAGAAGATTATGTCATATGGTCCAGATGTAAGGATACACATCCTGTAGACACATGACAAACTGCAACTGATGTTTTAAAAACATGTTTCACCTCACAGTTAGGGGTGGCTTAGGACAGGTCAGACAAATATATATTTAAGTTTAGCTGTGGATAGCAACTTCTCATGCAGACCACATTTATACAGTCTTTGAGGCCTTCACTACCCTTCAAATTTATAATACTGTCTTTATTCATTTAGATACAGTGATTAAAATCCCAATTTATACCAGCAAAAACAGCCATTGTGATACTGTGTCTACACTTTTATGAAGAGTTGAAATAACTTTAGCAATCTAAATGTGTCAATTAGTATCCAACACATCTGGCTCCAGAACAGCCTAATAGGTGGATCACCTGGAACAGAAGTACTATTTTTCTTTGCATTATAAATAGTGTTTTCAACCAGTCCAGAAGAAAAACACTTTTCAAAACTTTTGCAGAGACGTCTGTAGCTCTTTGCATGCCTCCCTCATGGTCTAGAGAAATGGTGTTGACACTTCATCTGGGAAGCTGTGAGACCTACACCTCTTTGGTTGAGACCTGTTGCAGGTGTCTTACTTAAGCTTCAGAATTGCTGAAATATCTACGATCAAGAAACAGTGAGGCCAGTCAACCACAAATACTCATGAGGAGCCTAGGGACTTCTTGCACTCTTCATGTTAGGAAGCAATGGTTATCTATACTAGAGTTACCACAGCACCTACTTCCAAGTCTTCCTAATGAGTGTAGTAATAATCTTAGGGGAATCTAAAATATCACCAGATGCCTACAGGAGACAACTGACTCAAGCCTCTCGTTATTCTAGTCAGTGGGGCACAAAATGTGATTTAAGTGAACAAATGTGGGAGTATATTTTTTGGTAGTTGGTTTTCTGCAGCCAAATCAGTCTCCTAAGCTCCCTCTAGAGTTATCAGGGAGAAACAGGCATCTTCAGAAGTCCCACCTCATCCTCAGGTACTTGAAAGGAATCTTTCACTGGAGGCACCTTTCTGTCTACCAACAGCTAGGGGTTTAAACAACTGGCTTACAGGTAAAACAGTCACAATATATCTCAATATGGGAAAGATGTATCACACCTTTTATTTCTTCTGTCAGTGGTCCTTGCTCCAAAAAAAATGACTGAAATGGGTGGGAGGAGTAGTCTAAAGCATGAAAAATGTTTGGGCAACTGCTGAAAAACACTCCTTACTAACATTTATTTTTGTTTGTTTGTTTTCCTGAGGGAAAGACAATACTCATGCACCTCTGTAGCAGGGTTCAGGAAGGGAGAAGTCAGATGCTACTTATTTCAACAGCTCCAGATGGTTTTTAAATGCAATGTGGCTTCATGGTCGGTCAAAAGAGGCACAGAAAACTTCCTTCTTGAGTTTCTCATCTCAGTCAGAGGTCTCTCAAACACTGCTGTAGTAGGAATCAGACCAAAACTATATACTCACACATCTTGCTCTCACAGCAGAAGGCAAATGTGCCACACCAAGCCCCAGACCATTATGGGTAACCTGGAAATACGCTGAGAGCTGTCAGCAGCTCGCGAAGGTCAACAATTTCCTACCAGTGTCTGCCAGGAGTTTCTTTCTCATTGAAATTTGGGACTGACGTGCTGAGAGGTTGGTGAGAAGGGCAGAAAAGCAAAGGAATGGGGAGAACAGGGTTTCCTCCCCCCCTCCCCCCTTCTTCATCAACGCAACATCCTGCCACTGTCGCAGCCTCCTGCCTCCTTGCGTCATTGTCTGTCCACACATGCCTACCAACCACGTCCCAAACCCAGCTCCAAGCGTCAGCTCCTGGCACTGGTGCCTCGTACTGTATTTCTATTTTTTATTTCTCTCTCTTGCTTTTTTTCTTTTTCCTTTTTCTTTTTTTTTTTTCTTTCCCTGTCCTGTGTTTTCAAAGACTGCAGATGAAGGTTTTGCTGGCAGGGAATGAAGGATTCCAAACTGGCTTGGTGATCCCCTTGCCAGGTTGGTGATACCATCAGTGCATTGTGAATCATTCCTTCTTATTGTGCTCAGAAAAGTGGCTTTCCAAGCTGACAGGCAGGGCTAAGATCTGGGCTTATCCCAGGCTACCAACAAACACCCTCTTATATTACACACTCCTGCCAGCTCCATACCCGCTGCTGGCCCTTGTGGGTTTGGGAATCTATGAGATTTTTTGTTTTGCAGGAACTGAAAACTTGAGACTATTGCTAAATTGGTCCATGAGTGAGCACACTGTAGGGACACAGTATCCTAGGGAACAGGCCTAGGCACTGATTTCACCTAACACAGGCAAGCAGGGTTTGCTCTCCAGGTCCTTTAATGCATTAGCACTCTCATTCTGCTTCTATTCTTCCTCTCACTTTTACCCCCAGAAAAAAAAGAACCACCCACTCCTTAGTTATCCACAACTTTTCTCCATGGCTATCACTCTAGCACATGTAAAAGTGTTATTTAGAGCTTTCTGTAGGACACTGTCCTCTCTGATGGCTGAAACCTGAGGTCAGCCAAAGTCAATGGGAGTTTCCTCTAGCAAAAATAAACAAATAATTTCTTATGTTTGTTTTTTTAAAGAAGTAAAAAGACTATCTGGTCCCTGTGGAAGTCCCACTTTCAAAGAACCCAAATTAATTTTACCAGTGTCTGAAGTGACCCATTATAAGATCTGGTCATGAGTTTGACCGTGGAACATTTTTCCATTGGAAAACACCTGTCTGGTAAGAGTTAAGTGCTCTGTTGACATGTGTTGGTTTTGGTGGAGCACTGGCAGGGTATGAAACTTGTCAGAATGTTTCCAGCTTCCAGCTCTCCTTCCACCTCACCCATCTGATGCTTCCCTTGGAGCATGTTTGTCATTTCAAGGACACATGATGCCTGCAGCCTGCTGGATCAAGCTGCTTGGAGAAGCAGGGCATGTGGAGGGGTAGCTGGCCCACCTAGGAAGTTCTTTGAACTTCTACCTTTGCTGCTATTTAGAGGCATCTAGTTGTGCAAGTGAGATACTTAGTAGCTCTTAGGGAGCAGCTGCTGTCCTGAAAGAAGTAAACTTGGCTCATGTTTAGAGTTTTGGACTCTACCAGTAAGAAGTGTGTCTTCTTCTTGTTGCCTGCTACCCTTTCCTTCCTCCTGTGAATATCCTAAACCCAGTGGTACAGGGATTGTGATTTCTGTGAAAACTGTAAATACCAGTAGCTCTTTCAAGAACAGTTCCCTGGTGCCAGTTGCTATTGTGTTAATTTGCCCTTATTGACAAGCCCAGAGTCAGTCAGAAGTCAGAGCTGCAGAAATGTTAAAAGAAATGCCCACTTCCTTTCCCTTCCTCTGCTAAGAGCATTGTCTTTTGAAATCTACCTGGTTCTTACACACTTAGGGTGTTAAGATATAATCTTTCTACACTGTCCTCACGTGCTAGGAAATTAAGAATGATTTTCTGAGAAGGCTGCGCTGAACACAAGGGTCACACTTTGATTCAGATGGAGAAATGTGAAGAGTCTAGATATTCATAGAATTATAGAATCATAGAATGGTCTGGGTTGGAAGGGACCACAAAGATCATAGAGTTTGTGCTCTTGACCCAAATTTCTGAGATTCAACAAGAAACTGCCAGAGATATGCTTCAGCAATATAGAAAAAGAGATTGTTCTTTCAGTATGCACTACATGAGTTTAAAAAGATATAGTAAAAACAAAGGAATTTTCTGTTTCAATGCCATTTGGGCAGGTGTTACACCCCAATCTTTATTTCATTCACAATTGTCCTTCACTGATAGTGACTGGAGCATGGTACCAGATCTGCAAAATATTTGCACAGCCTCCCACACAAGCTCCTCTTTCTATCTTATTTCTAACATTTTGTAGATATTAAGATCAGAAAGGATCAGCATGGGCCCATTTGATTTGATATCCTGAATGAAAGGGGGATTTATTATATGGCAGTATTTCCAAAATGTCCAATAGCTTGCAGAAGTGTCCAGGCTATGAAAACTTTTGGAGCATCTCAGGTATATCCAGTCCTGTAAGGTCGCACTGTTTCTGGCTGCTTTTCCAGCTTTCCTTAAACCTCTAAACTTATGCAACTTATAAACTTACTATAGTTGAAAAGCCTACCTGAACAGATGAAACCAGCCCATAGTATATAATATTGCTCAAGTCTCACAATCACAAAACCAAAATAACTGGGGACAGCCTGTTAATCAGGGGGTCATTCACTCTGTATCCTGACTCTAAGCAGACTCAGCTGAAGGTCTCTCTTTTCCTTGAGACTTCTCATGTTAGTTTTCTGCAGAAGCATGGATTTTGCTGCATTTGTCTTTATACACTGGGAGAGACAGGCTTCCCCCCCCCCCCCCCCCCCAGCAATATAATTCCTATGAAACTTTGTCCTTTGCTCCAGTTGTTGAGACACACAGTACATGTTGGAGCCGTGCTGTTCCTCCACACTATCTGTCTTCATTTTGACTGCTAATCCATCACAGACACAGTGACTACTCCCATGACCTCCCACACAGAAGACAAGCAAGCAGTACTCCCATCTGTCAACTGCACTCAGGAGGTGGCAAGTCTCTAGGCTTGAGCATCTGTATGCGTCTCTAGATGGATGGAATATGTGTGAGCATCTGATACTCTGGTAAGAGTCTGAAGTGTTTTACACTATGTTTTAGGTGATTTATTGCACTTTAGCACATTCATAAAATACATCGTGTTAAGCATATGCATAAAAATAATATATAGGTTACCACAAATTTTTTATGACCTTAACCAGATCCGTCTTGGAATGTCGTCTTGAATGTTTCACTCCTGCAGGTGGAAAAACATATTATTTCAACTGAGCTTAGGGTAAGTTGTTTAGTCAAGACAACAATATTGTGGAGAGAGCCGTTACCTTGGTAGCATTTTGCCAATTTAAGTACTAATGAGTGTGGTTGATTTCTGTCCTACATCCAACATAAGGTGTCTATGACTACTGTGTCTCCAGGCTGCATTCCTCAGCTTTCCCGTTCTCCTACTGTTTGCAGACAATACAAAGTCACGGATTACATAAATATCCTGCACATTCACAGTATCCCTTGAAGTTAGTAGAGAGCTTTTAGACAGAATATTGCATTGGTGAGATACTGGTGAAGTGAGAAGACTACACATATGGCGACAGGCTGGACTTCAGATAGGATTTACCTTTGGTTCTATCAATAATTCATCTTTGTAGCCCTGGATCCAGATTTTATTCAAATAACCTGTGTGGTTATAATAATAACTTGCCACAAATAACTTGCCTGTGGCAGGGGGGTTGGAGCTCTATGATCCTTGGGGTCCCTTTCAACCCATGCCATTCTATGATTCTATGATTCTATAACTTCAGACATTTGCAAAGTCATGGCCAGCTCTCATTACAGTGAGTGTAGATGCACTTGCAGAAATAATGCAACCATACCTGTAGAGACCCAAGAAGACAGCCCACCATCTAGAAGGAAACCATTTGAGAAGGGAACCATCTCACTGAAGCTTAGAGGTGAGAATTTCTCACTGCTTTTGGTATGAATGCCATCCTATCTGTCTGCATCTAAGACAGTCACTTCAGGCCCCATTTATCATCAGAGAAAGGAAATGTACACTTTGTAAGATCAAACTATCCTACCTGCTTCATTCAGTAAGTGGCATTCTCAATTCCATTTCCTATATTGTCTATGTCTGCGAAGACTGCAAAGTAGTCTAGAGTATAGACAGACTGCATTTTTGATTAAAGTCGGTAAGGAATTAAGCTGAAATTAACCCCCGATTTATATTTCTTTTAATGTCATTGCTGCAAAAGTCTGAAATACTGTTTAATGATGACAACAGCAACCTAATTTAATTTTACACTTGTCTATTGATATATGCTAAATCTCATAGTTAAAATTGCTCTGTATTAAACTGGTGTGAACAAGTAATAGCACTTAGACAAATTTTCTGAGGGAGCAGGGCAGTACTAGAAGATAAAAAAGCAGGAAGAAGGCCTCAAGTTTTGGCTAAATAACTCATTGAACATGATTACATCACATAGTGGAAAGCGGTACTCTTCAAATGGTGTTTTTACAGTGCAGTGTATGAAAATATTAGTATAAATCCTTATAACCAAATAACTATGCTTTAAAAGGACTAAAGTAGCAGATAAAAATTAAGATAGATACCTTAGATAAGGTACTGAAGACATAGACCCTAGCTCACTGCTTGACCATCTTCAGTGTTAAAATTCTGATGGCTCAAAGGGTTCATATCACTGAACTTGTGGCACTGTTAAAATCATGAGTCAGTGAGCAAAGCAGAGCCATTGGTACTTGGCAAGGTGAGATTCTTTGTGTTGCCCTCAACACAAAAAGGACATGGACCTGTTGGAGAGCATCCAGAGGAGTGCCACAAAAATGATCCAAGGGCTGGAGCAACTCTCCTGTGAAGAGAGGCTGAGAGAGGTGGACTTGTTCAGCTTGGAGAAGAGTAGGCTCCCGGAGGACTATATAGCAGCCTTGCAATCCCTGAAAGTTGCCTGTAAGAAAGCTGGGGAAGAACCGTTAATGAGGGCATGCAGCAATAAGACAAGGGGTAATGGTTTTAAACTCAAAAAGGGGACATTTAGGTTGGATATTAGGAAAAAAATCTTCAATATGTGGTGGTAGATCACTGGAACTGGTTGCCTGGAGACGTAGTGGAGGCTCTTTCTCTGAAGACATTCAAGGTCAGGCTTGATGGGGCTCTGAGTAATTTGTTCTAGTGAAGATGTCCCAGCTTACTTCAGGGGGGTTGGTTTATGTGGCCTTTAAAGGTCCCTTCCAATCCAATCCATTCTATGATTCATCAAGTAAAATCGAATGTCTGTCTCTTCCTTCTGAAGAAGTCTTTCAAAGATTCCTCTCCATTAGGTAAACAACTCTGGGTAACCTGGAGGATTACCTTTCATACCTAAAGATAGGACAATCCTTCTCACTGCCTCTGCTAATGGGTTTGATGTTTGATGGGACATAAGGAAGGCTTTTTCAGTAAAATGTTACAATCATAACATTAAGCTAAGGGAGAAAGGGGGATGATATCTCACTCTAAATGTCCTACTTTGCAAAAAAAGACTTTCTGTTCTATAAAAAGAGAAGGTCAGCAGGGAATATATTTGCCATTAATATATTTTGTGGCCCAGTTTTCCAGTCATAACCCTAAGGAAATAGTGGGGGGTTTCTCATTTAACCTTTATCTCAGTTTCAAATCACACCGGGCCTAAATCGAAATGTTCAAGGGAGATCAGATATTCTGCAGCTGAAATGGACCAGCATTTTTCTTCAGATGAAGAAAAGGAGCCTCTTTCATCTGCTTTCTTTCCTTCTCCCGCCCCTGTGTAAAAGAGGAACTTTGAGGGATGGAGTTTAAACATCATTTTGGATTCTGGCCAAGTGAAAGACCCATCTGGTAGGTGGAAAAGGACATAGAATCATAGAATGGCATGGGTTGGAAGGGACCCCAAGGATCATAGACCTCCAATCCCCCTGCCACAGGCAGGAACACCAACCTCCAGGCCTGGAGCTACACAAGGTTGCCCAGGGTCCCATCCAACCTGGCCTTGAACACCTCCAGGGTGCATCCAGCACCTCTCTAGGCAGCCTGTTCCAGCCCCTCACCACTCTCTCTGCAAAGAACTTCCCCCTAATATCCAATTTAAACCTTTCTTCCTTTAGTTTTAAACCATCCCTCTTGTCCTGCCAGTATCTACTCTTTGAAAAAGTTGATTCCCCTCCTGTTTCTCTGCTCCCTTCAGGGATGGAAAGGCTGCAATGAGGTCTTCATCATTGAAGAGATTGCCTTCTCTTCTCCAGGTTGAACAAGCCCAGCTCCTTCAGCCTCTCTCCGTAGGGGAGCTGCTCCAGCCCTCTGATCATCTCTGTGGCTTCTCTGAACCCTCTCCAACAGTTCTTGTATTGTGGGCACCAGACCTGGGCACAGTACTCCAGATGGGGCCTCACGAGGGCAGAGTAGAGAGGGACAATCCCCTCCCTGTCCCTCCTGGACACCCCTCTTCTGATGGAGCCCAGGATACCATTGGCCCTGTGAGCTGCAAGAGCCACTGCTGGCTCATGTTGGTGGTTTGGTGGCTTTTTCTTTTTAATTTATCAGTTTAAGAGTTGGAAGAAGTGAAGACCATTATCATTTCACCTCCTAACACTGCATTCTCAAGCATCATGTAATTTAAGGAAAATAAAAAAAATTAATGGTATATTGTGGTGGCAGGGCTGAAGGGAGAAGTCCTTTCTAGATGCATGATCCTAAGCTGCTTCTTACCCCAGGGTTTCCTCTAACATTGACAACACCACTGGATTTTACAACTAATGTGATGATGTCTCCATTAATCCACCTCATGTATCTTGTCTTAATGCATTTTTTTCTCTAGAATCTAGAATGGGATTCTTCCCATCTAATTTGAGTAGGACCAATCTCCACATATCTATGTATATACCTGTCTCCTCTCATTGAACACAGAAGGGACTCAGAATCACAGAATCTCCTGGGTTGCAAGGGACCCATAAGGACCACCGAGCCCAACTCCTGGCTCCACACAGGGCCAGCCAAGGCAGAGCATGAGGTTCAGGGCATCGTCCAGATGCTTCTTGAACTCAGTCAAACTTGGTGTTGTGACCACTTTCCTGGGGATCCTGTTCTAGTGCTCAATTCCCCTTTCAGTACAGAACCTCTTCCTAACATCCAACCTATATCTCCCCTGTCTCAGCTTCACGCTATTCCTTCAGGTTCTATTCCTGGTCCCCAAAGAGAGGAGATCAGCACCTGTCTCTTCGTTCTCCCTCATCAGGAAGCCACAGATGGTGATGAGGTCTCCCCTCAGCTTCCTCATCCTTTTTGTCCTCCTCTGGCCACTCTTCAATAATTTTATGTCCCTCTTGTACTGTGGTACCCAAACCTGCACCAAGAACTCAATTTGAGGCCGCCCCAGAGCAGTGTAGAATGAGACAATATCCCCTCCCCTGGACTGGCTGGCCATGACATTGATGCACCCCAGGATACAGTTGGCCCTCCTGGCTGCACTGCTAGCTCACAGAACTATGCTACCCTGTAGATATATAAAACTAAGTGATATTTACCTTTCTTTAAGATTTTACTTCCTCAGGCTTTGTTGTAACATTATGAGAGATAAAAAAAAATCTAAAAACTAGTTTTGGTTTGGTTTGGGTTTGTTTGCCTTAAAAATAGGTGATTTCCCCTTATAATGACTAATTTGAAGCTGGAACTGCAAGAAAACATAACAAATATTGTGAAGATTGGCAAAACTACTTTATCAACCTATTACATCATCTATTTCTCCATAAATAAGGACAGATGTCTTATATTTACTAGGCTTTGGAATATCAAATCTGTACGAGGTGTTCTATTAATTCATTGTTGGATTTAGTTTATTTCAAATTTCTTATGAATTATGCATTTACTGATACTGAGGGGAGGAAAACTTTTCTGAACTTTGAAGATATGGGAGAGGTGATTGAAGAAACTATTTTATTTTATTTTTATAAAAAGGATATAATTTTTTTCCAAAAGCAAAACACTAAATCATCATTTCAGGTACTGGATTTAATTAGTTAATGGTTAAGACAAGTAGTTACCAAACCAAGGTGAGATATATTATAATACAACAGTGAATATTTCCCCATTCAAAAATAAACTCAATATATAGGTCTTTCATAAAAGAACAGATTTGTTTTCATATTCTATGTGTTTCTGCCTATGATTGACAACAAAAAGGTTTTTTATTAATTTTTTGCATATTAGGCTTGAATATCTTGGTTAAGACTCACAGAGTTTATATATTTGTATATTAATATTGTCATAGATTTCCTTTTTAATTATTTACATGAATGTAGAATTTCTCACTTCTGAATTAATATAAAATACCTCAGTACCACTCAGGATGCTGAAGAGGACAATGCTGCATATGAAAAGGTCACCCTTGGAAAGCCCAGGGCTAAAGAAAGATCTGTGTTCTGTGGAGATTTCTGGTTTGGTTTTAGCCTTGAATTTTGAAGGACCTAATTTTCTATATACTTAATGATGAGTCTGATGAAATAGACTCTGTAGTTAGGATTTCGTTGTCAGCCATCTATATCTACATCTATGTATTTATAATTACATATATGTATAATATGTATATATTAGAATTATATATAAGATATAAAAAAGGGCAGATAATGTCAGGCTCATAATGAGTGGCTAATCACAAAATTGTAGGGGTTGGAAGAGACCTCAAGATGTCCTCAAGTCCAATCCCCCAAATGGGGGATAATGGACATATCAAGAATGTCAATTTACCCCTAAAAGATAACAAACTAACCCTTCACCCTCTATGACAGACTCAAAGAAATAGCAGATTATGTATATGTGACTTCAGTAGGAGTTCTAGTACTGTTGTCATAAATCTGTGGAATTAAGAATAGGATAGGGTAAACTGAGAGAATAATAAAATTATTAGTCTTTTGTCTTTGGAATTATCAGACTGAGTCTTAAGCAGAGAATGAAACCTGACTTCAACCCAGGATTTGTCTACCTAGGTCACTGACCTCTTCTGTACAGCCCTGAGGCATAGGGAGGGAAGGATCTCACAGCTACAGAGACCAAGCCCTCAAGCCTTGTTCCCATGGTGTGATGTGTCCACAGCTTCAGAAGTATGTACAGGCTGCTCTGGGGTCCAGGCACCAGACAAAGCTGGTTGGAGGATTGTAGGTGAAGGCAGGTGAAGGCAGCAACCGTGTGTCTAATTGTAATGGGGCCACAAGTAGTGCACATAAAGATATAGGAACACCTCTGTAATTCTCAGACTTACTGCCTAGGATCTTCAAGAATTGTTTTCACCACACTGTTTCAATATCAGGACTGAGAAGGAATCCAGTGACCTTTAAATTTACAAAATCTTGAAGTTTACAGAAAAATTTTGCCCTGATTTTGCAGAGGAGCTGACCTGAGTCTGAGGTCACTGAAGCAAAAATATTTCTCTCCTTCAGTCTCCTCTTCTATGTGTCATTGTTTGGCTAAGGCTTGCATTTCTTGGGGTTTGGCTGCACAGGACCACAGACGTGTAATGACCACGTCATCCTGTGATCACCTCTCTGAGGGCAGTTCATTTCAAATTCCTTATCAAATTCACTTCATCTTCATTTGGGGAAAACAAAGAAAAGCTTCAGGGTTTGTCTTATCTGACTAACGATGAGGTTGAGTGAGGGACTTGTGCTGTTGGACATGATTTTTTAGGATACAGATGCCAAGTATCATAGTTGAGAAAAGCCAAGATGAGAAACCAGAGAAGCCAAGGAGTGATTCAGTGTCAGTGCAAGACAAAAGAGTGGGAAGCCACAGCGTCTACACTACGTGTACAAACAGGGCAAGGATCCCACAAGGCAAAAACAAAGTCAGGTGGGCTGCTAAGAAGCAAAAAAATGGGTGTCAGAGCTAAGAAAGGCGGGTGAGAACAAGCCACGGAAATGTGACCGCAGCCAAGTTGTGGACTGAGCAGCCAAAAGCAACTGGTGTGACTCCTTTCTATCCCAGATGGGTGGAGAAACCACGACTTGGGTTTCTAGTCCTGTCCTGAGTCTCCTGGGGAATGGACTGTGGTTCAGCTGTAAATGGAGTGGTGAAGCAAAGAAGAAAGGTGAGGGTAATGTCCATGTTTTTATCATGGAAAAGGGGTCAGGTGGGGTTTGAAATATGCCCCTTTTACTCACCAGCAGGTAAGTCCATGAAGGTCCTTAGACCAGAATCCTCAAAGTTCAGAAAGCGTCTTTCAGGAACAGGTACCACATGGGTGTCCTGTAGTGTTGAGACCAAATGGGTAACAGCAGTGAAACTCCTGTTTTCCTGACATTAACATGTTCCAGCACCTCTCCTGTTTTATCAGTGTACATCCTGTGTGAACAGCCTGAATCCTAAGCTCTAGTCCAGAGGAAGAAGGATAAATTAAATTGAGTTTTTCTCTTGGAATACTAATAAAACAGAGACCCTAAATATAATTCAATGATAATAAACCCATGTCTTCTAAGGGCTGTAGTAGTCCACCCTGGTCTCCCATACATGGTGTAAGATTCATCCCAGACCCTTTTTCTCCTGGTTCTCTGCAGTAGGCTCTGTAACTCATACACTGCTGCTGTTAGAGGACTCCATGCATCAGCCTCAACCTGTTGTTCTGACACAAAATTCAAGCACTGACAGCATTTATTGTGGGAAATCCTGAAATATGCAGTGCCAGCCATGGTGCTGTACTTGCCCTGGGGAGTTGTCCTACCTTCCCTCCCAAAACTCTCCATTCCCAGCCCTCCCCATTGCAAACTGAGCCCTGTGACTTTCTCTCTGGCAATACCTCTCAAAGCTCCAGATGTATTTGTATGATCCCGTATGATGCAGCCCTCCCACATCAAAGATTCTGGCTTAACAAGCTGAGTCTTTGTGCTTCTGCCTCCAGACACCCTTCCTTTTTAATTCAGTGTTTGTACAGCATCTCACCTAATGGGAGTCTACCACCTACAAAACCCATCGATGGGTATTTGTACAGTGATAGTAACAGGCCATTAACTGCTTTCCCTTGATTCAGCTCCAGGAGAAGCTGTAACAAGCTGTTCTTTGCTCCTTTTTGAAACAAGGGGAAAAAATCATACCACTTTCTCCTTCTTCAAATATATATATATTTTATATTTTGCTGTGGTGTGTTCCAAATACCGCTAACTCTTGGCGGTTGAGGGAAAACATGGTGCTGCCAGGACTTTTGCTCTTATGTCTAGTTTCCATGTTTTTTCAGGGAGGATCATGCCAAGCCCTCACTGCTATTGTCTTTTCAACAGGATGGATGTGCCAATGCTTTTCCAGCCTTTCAAGGCCGTTTTAAAGAGGGATATATCATGACGTTGCATCCTGTTCCCTTCCTTCTTATTTTCCGAAACTCTGTTTTGCCAGGACCGTTTGCTGGAATTTCCAAACAACTTATCCAATGGTCATTGCTCTGTGAGCCATTCAAGGCTGTTCTTACCCTAGGACCTTTTTCCTCCAAGAAAAGAAAAAAAAAAACAACCCACAAAAAAACCAGCCTCCACTATTTTTCCTTTGCACATGGTGAGGAAAGAATAGGGAGAAAACCAGAGGTTGACATTAATGGGGATGACATCCATGTTGTAGGTCTCAATGGATTAGATGCTCTACAGATTCTTTTATCACTGGGAAAGGTATCCTAAAATGTGCTGCCCAGTGCTCTTGTATGAGTAACGATTTAATGGACAGAGAGAAATTTCCAGCAACACTACAGAACAGCCCTTTTAGGGTTTTCAGGTATGTCCTAACTGCAGTTAGTTATTGCTTTCTAGCTGGAAAGTAAAAAGACAACTAACAGCTTTGCATGAGCCTTGGTCTGCCCTAGAGAAGGCCCTGTACAGGAACACATGGAAGTACCACTCCAACTATGTGTAGAAGTTTCTCAAGCCACCCTTCCGTGAAGACATCAGCTCTGGAGAAGAAAGCTTGGGAAAAGCCAAGACATAAGCCTGAGTTTACAAACCAGAACTGCTGCTAAGCAAGGGTTGGCCAACATTTTCGTGCTGTGGAAAAGAAAATATATCTGTGACAGTATTTTCTAGCAGGTGAGCCAGGATTTGGTCCCTGACTTTAAAGCCAGAGCTGGGAAAAATGAAGAGGTGCATTATGTTCACTCAAGCCAGTGAAGAGAATTTTGACATGGCTTCATGTGCTTTTGGACTTGATGATCTTAAAGGTCTTTTCCAACCTTGTGATTCTGTGATCCATTCCCCAGGTGGGTTTGTAAACAGAAACAAGGTAGGAAATAGAAATAAGGGATGTCACCCCACCAAATCTCATACTGCAAGAGACAATTCCTACCTTGACTGTAGGCATTAGATTGTCTTCAGCCTGACACTTATGCTAATTGTTCACCTCCTTTCACTCCTCCTTCCAGACCTCAGTCCTTTCAGATTGCTCTCTGCTTCACACTTTAAGATAAACACATCTTTAACACATGGTTCTCATGGTTCTCCCTGCTTACTGCAGGGGGATTGGATTAGATGACCTTTAAAGGTCCCTTCTAACCCAACACATTCCATGATTCTATAAGCTGACATCTCAAAGCAGTGAAGCTCTGGGAGATCAGCCATCAACTCACACTACTTCTTGTAGCACTTACTTACTTACAACCCCCTGTACCCACAGACACAGATGCACACACACACCCCTACCACACCTACCCTCAACCCAGCCAATGGACATGAAAGCCACATCTTTGTATCAGCATAGTAAGTGGGAACCAGCTGCTCATTACCTTCAGATTTAGTAAGAGCCTGTACTACTTCAAAAACTAATCAATAGTAGTTCAGTACTGTGAATTTTCACCCTATTTATGACTCTGTGTACTGATCTATTGTCCAAAGGACAATCATGACTGACACATGGTGTCACAGAACAGAAGAATATCCTTGGCCTTTCACAGAAGCTAGTAGTTCCTACACTTAATAAAAATCTCTGAGAAAGTGTGTTCCCATCCTTCAATTTCATGTTGAAGTCCTTACATGACCTGCAGTGGAGGTGCCATGCAGGGGACACCAAAACTGAGAATCCTCTTCACTGGCATTCCATGTAGCAATGGTTCTGAAGATATCCACCTGGAGAAAGAAGAATTAACTACTGGTTAGGGTTTTATGTCCTTCCTGATCTTTCCATCTGCATGAGACCTGTCACACTGAGCATAAGAACTGTGAGGATGCAGGTGTGAACAGAAGCTCTGGCTACAGCTGCTCTAACTTCCAAAGCTGCTTGTTCAGTTTTCATCATGTTAACTTTGATGAACTGACAGTGCTCTGGAATTTCATGGCTTTGCTCACACTCCATTTCAGAAAGAAACAGGTGTCACCTGAAATTTCAGAATTAGTGAAAAAAGAAAATAAAAAAGAAAAAGAAGAAGGAAAAAATGAAGGAGAGAGAGGAGAGGAGAGGAGAGGAGAGGAGAGGAGAGGAGAGGAGAGGAGAGGAGAGGAGAGGAGAGGAGAGGAGAGGAGAGGAGAGGAGAGGAGAGGAGAGGAGAGGAGAGGAGAGGAGAGGAGAGGAGAGGAGAGGAGAGGAGAGGAGAGGAGAGGAGAGGAGAGGAGAGGAGAGGAGAGGAGAGGAGAGGAGAGGAGAGGAGAGGAGAGGAGAGGAGAGGAGAGGAGAGGAGAGGAGAGGAGAGGAGAGGAGAGGAAAGGAAAGGAAAGGAAAGGAAAGGAAAGGAAAGGAAAGGAAAGGAAAGGAAAGGAAAGGAAAGGAAAGGAAAGGAAAGGAAAGGAAAGGAAAGGAAAGGAAAGGAAAGGAAAGGAAAGGAAAGGAAAGGAAAGGAAAGGAAAAAGAAACAAACCCTTGGACTCCTTTCCCTCTATGTAGCTGGACAGGTCTGCAACAAGACGAGAAAAATGGATGGACTGGAGCCCTGGTAGAAGCAAGAGAGGAAGAGGAAGGCCAGGAGAAGGACAAGTGATGTGACATATGCGAGAGGTAAAAAGCAGAGAACTGAAGCCTTTGACTGCAAAGGGTTAGTGATGAAGATAATGATGAGGATATCAGAATAAAGGCTTTACCTAATTACACCTGCACGTTGGAGTATTTCCTCCATTAAAAACCTTGGTAGATTGTCAGGCTTTCCTCCTCATAATGACAGCAAAATGAGACTGGAGTTTTCTTCCTGGGTCAGCCAAGCCGTCCTCTCATGGCAGCTCAATATGTCCTGACAGCTGTGGAAACCTGTTCCCAAGGGTTTTCATGAGTATTTTTCTCAATGTCCTGTATGACTTAACTAAGTTCTCTATAAATCTGTTGCTCTTCTTGTGATAATTGATGGTTTTCCAAAAGAGCATGGGAGGTCATGTCTGCCTCCAGTACCTGCTGAAGAAAACTTTTTACTCCCCAGGTGTCAAGAAAAAGGTCTCAAAAATGGGATTCTAGTTACATCAAAGACTGAACAGATCTTATTCATAACATCTCATTTATATGCAGCTGTGCACATGCTATATACACATTTCTTTTGTGTTCATATTACTTAATGTTATTTTAAATTTGTATCATGGACATATTTGCATACCAGTGAACAGCTGCTGACACTGATGATGTTGCCCTGATGATGCAGATTGTCCTTTTGTTCCCTAAGGAGTCGAGTAGACCTTGCTTAGTGCTGCAGTCACTGAGGAGAAAGTTCCCAGCTGTATTGCAACACCAGTAAGTGGGTTCGTGATGTAAAGAGAGAAGCCAGGGTCTAAGAGAGAGGGGAGGGGAGGACAGCAAATTTTCAGGAAGTTTTAGAAGTAGGAAAGAACTGAAACTGTTCAGTTTGTAGGCCAGTGTCACTGATTTCTCTGGGTCAGAAAGCCCTGTGAGGGACACTTGGAATAGGAGAAAGGGGATAAATTGCACTCTTGGTCTCCTCTGAACAAGAGTTCATTCTGGTCTGGATGACCTGGTCTGGGGTAGCTGGTGGATTCAGGCTCTTTTCAAGAATCAAGTGGGATGATGAGCACTCAGAGGGCTTAAGTTTGGTGGCACGACCCCTGATCTTAGTCTCACCGCAGTCTCCATCCTCTCAAGTGACAATGGCATCTGCCCTTCTCTGCATTGTTTGGACTTGCTAGGCTCTGCCAGACCAGCAATCCCAATCCCCAGCCGTACCTGCCAGAGGAGTGTTGCTGCTCTGCAGTCAGTTTTCCTTAGCAACAGCAGCTCTTTACACTTCTCCTCCAAGAACCTCAGCTCAACCAAGCTAAGGAAACCAGGCTAATGCCTACGTGAGGGCAGGAGGCCTAATCATATCCATTTCACTTTCTGGTAAACTGAGCAGGGGGGAGAGGCCTCAGATGAACCCTGCTGACCTTAGATGAACCTCGGTCAACTTTCCTCCCCTTGCCATGTGCTCTGACTATTTATTTGCAAACTCCCAGAGGCCCAATCTCTGCATCCTGCTCCCTTCCCAAAAAATCCTTCACATGGACAGCTTTACTTTGGCAGCAGAGGGCACTGCCCCCTTCTTCATGTTTTTTTTCCACAGGCATCCCCTCCCTCATGCTCCTCCAAGGGCTGCAATTACGCTCTCAGTAAGTGGTGCTGTCTGTCTGCAAGCTCCTGAGAGTTTGATTTGTCTTGGCTCCCGGCTCTGACATGCCTGGGAAGGGCAAGGAAAGGAAATGGGTGGGAGCTCCCATCTAACCACGAACTTGTCCTCTCCCCTTTCCCCCCCCTCCTTTCTTTTTCTCCCCATCCCCTTCCCTCCCCCATCCCAAGCAGAGGAAGGATCACGCTGCATTACTTAGAAAGAATCGCTCTGAAAGTTTGGGTTGGAAATTCCCCTCCCACCCTCTTCTCTTTCACACAAAACACGCCAGGAGTCTCTCCTCCTTCCATGTGCTCACAACAAAACAGGGCTGTTATTACAAAAGGCAGAGTGTCTATGTGTGTGTGTTCCTGCTATGTGTGTTTTCTTGCTCACATATGCTTGTGTGGGCGTGGAGTAAGTGGTGGTATGCACTTGTGAGCAGGTTACTTCAGCCTTGTCCTTTACAGCTTAAAAACAAGTGTCTTTTACTGCCCTTCTCCTGATGGATTTAATTTCTGAACATTTTTTAAGTTATAGGTCCATCCTAACGAGTGTTGAGTCCCCCAGGGGATCGTTGAACACCCATTTTGGGTCTGAGGAACAGAGAGGAGGACTGAAGCTTGATTCTGACCCTCATTTCTCTCTGCATTTCCCCCACTTTTTATCACACTCCTGTAACAAAATTCAGTGAATCTTTAATCTGTCTTACACTTGTTGGGGAGTTTCCAACACTGTGTTCTGATGACCAAGAAAGATGATGGCACAACTGTAGCTGTACCTCTGAATAGGATCCCCAGCTTCCATAAGATTCTGTGGGTTAGAGCCGTAGCTGGGCACACCCCACAGGTTTGTAGTGAGAGAAAGGGTGAGAGGTTTGACAGGAGTGCAAGGAAGCTGTAGCTATGCCATGCCTCTGGAAAAAAAACAAATTCAGGGTCGTGTGCCATCAAGAGCATCTCTGATGAAGTGTAACACTGCAGGCAAACCTCTTGGTTCAGTATTAGATGTAGATGATCCCTGACTCTGCCACTATCCCTACCCCATCCTCACCCTCTGAACAAAGAAAAAGGTCCACGAAGGGGTAAAGTGGAAGAAGAGATGGTCCTAACATCAGTTTTACTAAGGGCTTTAGGGGCCTCAGGGATCCCTGGGTGCAGTCCTTGCCTTCCCCCTGACACAATCAGCAGGTATTGATGAGAGGTGGCTGGTCCCTCATGATGCATCAACCCACACTAAAGACTGCCACTTCCTGGCTGTTAAATTTGGTCTAGTGATTAGAGAATCACCCTTGTGTTCAGGGCAGCAGGGACCAATGCTTCACCTTTTGCCTGTCTTGGTTGTTTTTGCACGCTTGTCTTGTAGGTTCCTTCTTTAAAACATGAGCAGTTCCACAACAAAACGCAGTGGTCTCCCACAACAAAGTCTGTCTGCAGAGGAAAAGTCACTTCTATCCAATCTGCCATGTGTTCTCAGGAGGTGATGATGCTCTTCCCTGTGGCACTGGGCCATGACATGATCCGGAGGTAAACACCAAAGGAAAACACTTGGTGGTCCCATCTTGCTTTTAAGCCTCTGCAGAGACATGTTTTTTTTCTTTAATCCTGGCTTTATGTGAGCATTGACAGCCTGTGTTAGCATCTGACCTGCCATCCTTTTTTGCTTTGAAGGAGTTTCAGCACACAAGCAAAGCTGGGAAGCAGCTAGGGTCTGATTTTTGTTTGGACAAAGGTTGGCATCCTGAACACATAAAAGGCAAATGATACAGTGGGAAGGATGGTCTCTGCACTTGCAAACAGCAGTGGTACACATGGGAAGGAAGAAACAAATATGCAAAATAATTTCCCTTGGTTTGGAAAAGGAAACATGGAAAACTAACAGCCTCAAAGCACAGGTTGTGGCTTTTTGGGAGAAAGAATGTGAACAGTCACTTTCTCATCCTGTTTCTGTCATTCCAAGACCTGTGTGAAAAGGCTGATGTTGAATCCCAGTTAGCCATAAAATAACAACAACAACTCAGCCCAGTGGCTGTGATTTGCCAATTGTGAGCTTTCTGCACCTACAGCAGGACTCAGAAAGAAGGAAGTCTGCAAAAGATCCCAGCTAGGAGCACAGAATCCTTGAAAAATGTAATCTCACCCATGGGGCCAATCTGATTAAATGAGCGTTACTTATTGTTCCAACACCATGGCAATGTCTCCAGAAGGAATACAAATCACTTAGTGCAATGAGATAGAGCCAGCTGAGCAGGTACCAGGAATGTGGGAGTTGCTTATTAGTCACCCAGGAGGAAGAGATATTGCTTTTATTAGTATTATTATTAATTATTTATTTTGTTTTTATTGGCCTGTATTTGCCACCCCCCCATCGCTTTTTATAGTGAAATTAATAAGATAGAATCTGATCCAGAAATTACCAAGCACATTACAGCGATTTTTCCCTTCTTCATGTGAACCAGGTGGGACCTTGGTGCTGGTAAATCTCTGTCCTGATCAAATCTCAGTGGGTACAAATCATCACAGTTCTGCTGAAGTCAGTGAGGGGTTCTCATCTATCACTTGTTTTATTAATATTGCTCTGTCCACAGCTCTAGACTCTCCAAGAACACATCTTCTATTTCATTGCCTCTCATTGAAGGTAATGTGTGAGTGCTGATTTGCACAGGCTGAGGATCTGGTCCAGCTCTTTCATTGTTGCTATTTTTCCCCCACTCTCTCTCTCTTTCTCCCTCTCTCTCTTTTATAGCAGCGTTGGAATTGCTGTAAGGTTTACAGTGTGGTAATAATCACCTCATTATTATTAATAACCATGGCAACAGAATGGAAATTAATCACACTACTTCTGTTTATCCCCATAGAAACAGAGCCAAAACAAACAAGACTTATCCACAATGGCTATTCCTAGAAATCATACATACTGCATAATCACCAATGAAACTAACCAGCAGCTACAAGCTGCCCAGGTTATCCAGTAGCACCTATACAGCCAGGTCATTAATGAGACAGGATGCTTCTCCAGGTTGAAATAAGTGGGTGATAAATATCTCCAGTAACTTTGCTCATTTTGTTGGTTTATTTTACTCTTCAGCATGTGTCATGGTGACTGATTGCTGAGAGACACTGGCAAGATGTACTTTTCTTCACTTTCTTTTTAAAAAAAATGGGATAACTAGGTGTAAGGTGGTCAGTGATTGGAAGGGGGACTTAAGAGAAATAGAAATTTTTGTGAACTTCTGAAAAAACTCCAGAGACAACACTTCTTCCCATGTGCCAAGCAAGGAAGTATCAGTCCAGCAGTGAGGGCAACAACTGGAAAGAGTGCAAACACAGTATGGATATTATTCTTGGTAGTGTCATCATCCTTGTCTGCAGTGGGGATGGAGGATCTGGTCCTCACCCTCATTTCCTATGCAGAGAAGTGAAATGCCAAGGCTCACTTTTGCAGGAGAATCTCTGCTCTACACTGTCATTCTTCATTGGGATTTAATTGCACAGCAGTTGTTCATCTGTCCCCCTCACTCAGACCATTGCTGCATTTTATTTAGGCCATCACTGACAGATAATCTAACCTTTGCATTTGCTCTTGCCTACAGCTTACTGACACACACAGGAGACTGTTTTCCAGACTTTCAAAGGAAAGAATCTCTCAGATGATCCTTCAGAACAAGAGATTCTGCTGACTCTTATCTGCAGCGGCACAGATTGGAGCTGGTGCAGAAAGATGAGAGGCACAGGATGTAATCATGGTTAAAGCCACAACCCTCTGTGAAGCCTTTTTTCTTTTTGCAACAGGCCAGACTTAAATCCTAGGGGTAGTTGAAATCAGCTCTGTGTTGGAAACCTGTAGTGCTCTCTCAGTAAAGAAGTGAAACCTGAACACATGAAGGAGGGACACGTGGCTGCCATGTCTTCCAAAACCTCAAGAGGTGTTGATGAACCATCCCACTCTACTATACACTCTCCTGCAACTTTGAAAAATCATATCATCTACCTCTTATCTCTATTGCCTTCAATGTGGGGATAGAAATCCTCTTATTTTCCTAAATACCACTTATTTTATCTACACAGTATATTAATTTTGGTGGACAGAGTCTTGCAGTCTCACAGCACTCTGTATTTGTACAGACACACTAAATAGTGTTAAACTGCAGGAATTAAAACTGGAAATGATAGAGGGAACAGCCCTGAGAATAATCTGCTTGATGAGATTTAACTGACCTTTAAAGCTTACCAAAAAGACAGAGAGTATAATTAGCTGGGATGAATCCCATCTGAACTTCCTCCAGCCAGTCCTCCTGAATCCAATTAAACACAACTTTGCCATGTCGAATGACAGTTAAGGAGAGATTGATATTACTATTGGGCAATGCAAGGATGCTCAGAAGTGGGTTTTGCCTCTCTTATACGATCCACTCCCAGAACTATGAGTTTTAGTCCAAGAGAAACCAGCACTGATGTATCCCTGTAATTACAGGTCCTGTGTACTCAGTGTCCCCCAAGACACTAAACAAGAAGGGACGTGAGAAAAGAAGTTGCCTCATTTGTAATTTGTAATTCTCCACTGACCATAGAGAAATCCAAGTGTGACAGGTATGTGGGATGTAATTTCTTAGGTTATTTGACACATTAAATAAAGTCTTGGTAGAGATTTGGAATGCATTCTCTGTGACAGCCTGCAACACAGAACCACAGAGGCTGCAACCCTCTATCAGACTGGAGCAGGTGGAAACACCCCCGGTCCTGAAATCCTCACCATCCAGCAAACTCTGACATGATCCACTACTTAAACATGGACACCTGATGTGCATGAGGGCATCTCCCCAAACCTCTGCCTTACAGAGGGGCACAGGCTACCTGAAGGGTGCTCTTGTGTTTTATCTGCTGGCCACAGACATCTTCAGGAAATCTCCAGTAGTGTGGGATACCCACTCCAAGACATCTGATTTTCACCCTAAAAAATACACATTCATTTAATCAGATTTGATGTGCTTACCATCACCAACAGCAAATCTTTAAAGTCACAGTCATCTTTAAAGACATTCCTGAAGAGGAGCTAGTCAAAGATAGCTTTAGGAAGCTTAGAGGAAGATGCACTGCCTGAAATCCTCTTCTTTTATGGTCCACAGGATATCAAGATGAATTACCTAATGACCCATTCTTGAAAACTCCATGCCAGCTTTGACAGTTAATAGACTGCTTTTGTGTACAAAAAGACTGTTAAGTAGGTAGGTATAGAGTGAGACATGCAGACACTTGTTCCATTTAGTTATGTTGAAATATATTAATGTACTCACAGAAACACTCTCACAGTGTGCTGGAGCATGCAGCACGCAGCAAATCGCTTGCTTTAGGGCCTGAACTCTTTCTGCAAATCTCATTAATATCACAGAACTTTTTCTGAAGTGGGAATAGGGCTGGCAGATAGTGCCAGAAAGGAAGATTCAAATATAGCATTGTGAGAAACAGTAGGGACAGTCGAATGTTGCAATCAGTTGCCCAGAAAGGCTGTGGAAACTCCTTTATCAGAGAGTTTTGTAAAAATCCTAGACAGCTGTATGTCAGGGATTGTGTAAGTAGAGTGATTTCTTCCCCAGAGCAGGAAGTTGGAGTAAATGACCTTCTCCTGCCCATTTTAATTTGTGCCTGTGCTGCTTTGACTAGATCTGCCAATGTTTTTGAAAAAGATGTGCCTTGTTATAGTAGTTTATTCATTAACCCAAACTTGCATCCCTGGAATTGATAATAATAGCACTGGTGAGGACACATCTGGAGCAGTGAGTTTGCCCAGTTCTAGGCTCCTCAGTACAGGAAAGTCATGGTTATACTGGAGGAAGTCCAGCAAATGGCCACAAAAATTATTTATAAGGGCTGGAGCATTTGCCATGTGAAGAGAGGCTGAAAAAGCTTTGACTGTTCAGCCTGGAGAAGGGAAAGTTTAGGGGGATCTTAACAACGTGTAGAAATATGTGATGGAGGGAGTAAAGAAACAAAGAAGATGGAGTCAGAACTTTCTCAACAGTGCCCAATGACAGGGCAATAGGCAGTGGGCACAAATTGAAACACAAAATTCCAAATGAATTGAAATATTTTATTTTATTTCCATTTATCTATCTGTCTATCAATCTATCTACCTATCTATCTATCTATCTATCTATCTATCTATCTATCCATCTATCTATTTATTTATTAGCTGAGAAGGTGGTTGAACCCTGAACAGGCTGTCCAGAGACGTTGTGGAATCTCCATCCTTGGAGATCCAGACATCGCCCTGAGCAACCTGTTGTAACTGATCCTGATCTGAGTGGAGGTGTGGACTGGATGATCTCCAGAGGTCCCTGCCAACCTCAATAGTTCTGTAATATTGTGCTTGTGTGGTGGGGAATGGTGGCTTGGGTTTTTAAATTAAAGGGAAGTCAAAGTAACTACTCAGGTTTCTGGAATACCTGTATTGTTTGTTAATTTATATTCATGTGTGTTCACTACCCACCTTGTTAAAGTTGGATAGGCTTCCAAAAGCATATTTTGCAGGTTCCAGTCCCTGATAACAGGACCACTTGTTAACAAATTGACATTTTTTAATGTTAATAAGAAATTATTCAAATGCAACTGCTATTTCCTACTCCAAAGGTAGGGTAGCTCTTTGACTTTGCCCCTTTAGCAGAATCTTTCCACCAGATATCTTGATACTCATCTGACAGTGCCTTTATTGCAAGCCATCAGAGGACTGCTTCTGATGGGATTTCCATCTGGCTTGTCACTTCCCAATTTCATGAGCAATGATCTTATATCACGTGTAGTTTTTAAACTCAAGGAAGGCACAGCTCTGCCCTATAAAGCTCCATGTGTAATGCCTCTAAACCCATCATCAGACCTGAATGAACCCATAGGTAGGAAAAAGAAGTGTAAAAACTCAATTTAAAAAGTAATTATTTAGCTCTTGATAATCTATTGTTCTTCAATAGGTGGTATGAAGTGGGAAAGTACTTTCTTATAATTTTCTGACCCAAAACCAAATCATAAGCATTTGTGTCCTGGAAGAAAAAGCATTTCTAAAGCAGCTAAAAAGGTGACTTCTTCAATCATCCAACTTGAGCGAAGAAGAGTCACAGGATTTTACATAAACTGGCATGGGGATTTGCTTTTTTTATTTTAATCTGCAACAGAATCCAGCTCTAATATCCTTCCTGATACTTAGAGAAGATACAAAAACCCAATGTGATAGTACTGGCAGCACAAAATAGTATTTTATACAAAATACACCTATCCACAAACACTGACTTTTGGAATATTATATAAAACTTTTACTTAAGAGATACAAACAATTTTTTAATGTTAGCAAGGACAGTGAAATAAGAAAAACACTTTTCTTCCCATGAATTGAAGACAGAGGTTCTTCAAATCTTAACTCACTTCTGTTGGGAGGATTTATGATTTCAGACATTGTAGAAGTATTCAAGAACTTTGACACAGTATTAGTATGAGAGTTGTAAACTTCATGATACTGATAACTTTGATTTTGTCCTAATAAAACCAGGAAAGACATCAAATCCTCAAGGCACCTATACACTTCTTCTTGGATATTTGATGATGGGAGGATGTTAGAATCAATGTCTGCTGAAAAATGTCTTCAGATCAGGGCCTGAGGCTTTCCCAAGCTCCTTATTACCAGCTCAGCCTTTGGACTTCCATGGAAGTCTGAGCAGATGACTGCAAAAAAGACAAGACATGACTTCTATCTTATTTCCTTGCATGTTTTTGTTATGTTAAAAATATTTTGCTTGTGTTGAACAGTGCTGACCAATGATAAGGAACTATAGTAAATTATTTGCATTGAAGGGAAAATTATGATGTGCTGCTTTCACTGTTTCCTGCTTCTTTTGATCATTCCTACAAATATAATAGCTCAGACAATTTGTCTGATGCAGACTCTGACAGATGGACACTCACTGCTTCCAAACCTTTGTATCCCAGAATGATGCTGAACTAGACCATCTTCCCATCACCTATTCTGACTTAGAATTTTATATTTTGTTTTTAAATGGCAGTCTGAAAGGCAAAAATAAAACATTTTTTTCTTGTCATTCTGCAGAAGATTGCTATTCCTAACATTAAACCATTTGGCCCCACTCCAGGTCTTCCTTTCAGTGATCTCCTCTGCAGAGCTGACAAGCCTTCCAGCTGGCCTTGCTTAATTTCCATTGTTCCAGCCTGCTACTCTTGCTGCATTGTGTGTTACTTTCTCAAGATCATAAAATACATCTCTTGCCAAGACGTCACTTACCCTAATGACTCACAACACTTTCAGCTTTAAAGAGCAGGTAAACCCAAAAGGGGAGTTGCTATCACCCTTTTGTTTTGTTTTGTACTATCTATAGCAACAGAAATTGAGCTTTGAAAAGTCTCACAAAAAGAGCCACAGGCAACAGTTCTTAACCAGTCTGAGGGCAGTTAAGAGGTTGGATGGACAAGCCATGACTGTTTCATCTGTATGTGAAGTCATCAAGATAAACTAGGAAAATTACTGCATCTTCCTCATGATAAAAAGGTACATGAAAACAAAGGAAGTATTTTTAGAAAGAGAGGAGGGTCGCCCAGTCAACACTGATGGAACAAGCCTCTTGTATGCTCACAGATAGTCACATAGGCCAACATTTTGAAAGGCATCTACCTGACTGTCAACTGATGTTTGCAACAAAGGTGCCTCAGATAAAGACCAGAAATGGCAGTGTACAAGTTCATTAATGTAATTGAACATATCCCTCTTAAGGATAAAGGAAGAAAGGAGAAGAGTCTTTATTTTCTCTACTTGAGTATGCAATAAAAAAAGGGTTGTTGGAACCATCTAATTAGATTGGTATGGTCCTGTCAACCACAAAGCAGGAGTTGAAGGATAGAAAAAGGTGACTTATACAGATAGGAACCAGAAATTACTCAGTGCAATTACTCTTGATCACCATCTAAGGTGAGAAGTAACCTACCATTTCCACAGCTAGTCATGGACAAACCTCTCAAAAGATCTGCAACTTCAGTTTGGGAATGCAACTTCTTTTTGTCCTGCAGTGAAGCCCAGAGGCCCAATGATGTCTTATAAGAAAGCTGAGGAAGAACTGTTCACAAGATCATGGAGCAATAGGACAAGGGGTGATGGTTTTAAACTGAAAAAGGGGAGATTTGGGTTGGATATTAGGGAAAAAAATCTTCAATCTGAGGGTGGTAGATCACTAGAATGGTTTGGCCAGAGAGGTAGTGGAGGCTCCTTCCCTGGAGATATTCAAGGTCAGGCTTGATGGGGCTCTAAGCAACCTGATCTAGTGAAGATGTCCCTGCTTACTGCAGGGGGAGTTGGACTAGGTGACTTCTAAAGGTCCTTTCAAATCCAATAAATTCTATAATTCTGTAATTCTAAAGTAAAATGAAGGCTTCCCTGTCCCTAGATATGCTGCTTTGCATAAAAAGAAGAAAAGTCTGCCCACAAAAGCTTACACTCCCCTGAGTCAGAGAGAGAAATATGGTTATGTCCCTTTAATGGGCAGGCTGAACCTAGGCCCAGGGAAAGCATGAGATGCCCTAGATCACAGAGGGTGACTAAACTAAAAAAAAATGAAGCCAACCTTTTGATTCTCCCTCATGTTCAGATCATGGGCCAGGAGACAATTCCTTTTTTAATCTCACTTATGTCAGTTGTATACTGGAAAAACTCCAGTGATTCCACTGGCATGACTCTGGATTTACATTGGCATAACTGAGGGCAGAAACTGGTGCTCTTGATTCTTCCATCTTTGTCCAGCTCACTTGTTGATTTGCCAAGTCAGTATCTCCCTTGCTCCAGTCTGTGGTGATATGATGTGTCTGCTTGCAGGGAGTTCCCTGTTTCCTCTTTTAGCATTGTGTGTGTGTATGTATGTGCTATTGAGTGAATTTTCCACTTTCTTGAAGTTCCTTAACACTTATTAATCGCTCTGTCACAGGATGGGAACTGTTTGGTTTAGTCAATGCAATTCTTTCCCTCCCCATGAAGTTCAACTCTTTCCATACGTTCACATGCGTGTTCCTCTGTAAATAACCATGGAGGGCAGGGATGCTGCTGCACTGGCTGGGTTGAGCAGTCCTCACCTCCCAAATTATCCTGTCAGCAGGGTGACCTGCAAAAGGAGTGTAATACATGGGTGAGGGAGATTTTCTTCTCCTGTTTTGCCATTTGTACCTGACTACTTGCTCCTGGAAATTTTCTGTTACCCAAATATTGCATAGTTGTTTCAAGCCCATTAGCCCTGCATGGACATTAAACCTTTCAATCGAGCAGTATAGGAAGCATCTTTTATATTTGTGAAGGACCTGTGGTGTGAAAAGGACCAGCTATTTGTAAGGCAGGGACAGGCTCATGTTTAAGGGGGTTATTTTATTTTTTTCCTTCTAAATATTGTTTCCAGAATTATTCCAGAATGAGATATGACTTCTATTCTCTGAAAGAATTGCTTTAAAATAATAAGAACAATAACCCCTCCTGTCCAAAATAAGAATGTTGAATATTTGTTTTTTTCACACTATCCAGACCTCTGTTATTATGCCCAACCCTATAATATAGCACATAGGGTCCTTAGATCTTTCAGTGAATGTTTGAGGCTTTCAGGCATCAATTCTGGAAAGGGCAGTTCTAGAGTTCACTGTAGGCACAGACTCACATTAAACTGGCAGCAGACTCAATGTCTCCTCTTTTTTCCCCCCTGTCATTTCCTGCTTGTGCTGCTATGTCCCTCACTGCCACTGCACTAAACTAAAAAGCAATCAAATGGAAGAGGTAAATGCTGTGGATTCCTCAGCAAGCTGTCTTTGTACTGAGTAGCTGAACAGCAAATCAGAGTAATGCCATTTTTATGTCCCTGGGGCAGCAATGAGGAGACTGGAAAGGTACGTTTCTAGTTGTGGGTGCAGTGTATGCTTTTGTTTGTTTGTTTGTTCCTTTTTATAATGATTTTTTCTTCAGTGCTCTGGGAAAAGACAGAAAGAGTGGCAAGTTTTTCTGTTATCTTTTAATGGGAATCTAGAGGTCCCTTAAAATTGTTTTTAAAAGACGACCTGTTGGGGTTACTCGAAGGTCCTTTTTGCCTCTTACTACTAACCTTCCCCTCCTGTCCCTCTGCAGGAGTTCACTGAGAAGACAACAGGTGGAGAGGGGCACTGGAATCATGTCCCTTCATCATCACATCCTAAGGTTTCTTACTCACAGTCATTGTGTAGTGCCAGTGGTACCTTTACTACAGTGAACAATGAATCCCAGGGCTGGAGTGTACCACACTGCACAACCTCAATGTTTGTCACTACGTGGTGGTTTTGTGGACTCTATAAAGACAAATCAGCTACAAGTAGGTGATGCTGCCAAACCTTGGGCTTTATCAGGCATATCGCATCCTGAAGGAACCAATAAGCATATTCCTGCTGTTGGAAAAATCTAAATTATCAGGCTTGACTTCTTCTGATTCAAGGAGGCTAAACTGCTTGCCATGGTGGAAGTACAGACATTTCTGCTTCACCTCGGCTCAGATGGCAAGTTTATTAATATTAGAAACAGCCTGTTTTATCCAGTGGCAGCATTTTGAGTGGTTGTGACAAAACTGCTTTCCAGAATGTGCTTAATGTACAATTATAGAATCCTTGAGGCTGGAAATATCACAGAGTCAAACCATCAAACCATTCAAAAAAACATCAAACCATTCTAAAACCATTTAGAAAAAGCTGAGGGCTGAGATTAGACAGGACTGTGTCACTGGGGGAAAGGTATACTTTTGTCCCAAAGTTAGCTAAGTAGAAGCAGCACATCTCATGGAAGCTGGTTTGTGAGATTCTTCAGAATCCATGGAGAGAATAAGAGAGAAAAATACATGCTAGGAATGTCTGTGATGAGTCCTGTCACATTTGCCTCACCAACTCAAATCAGTGTTAGCTTAACACCAGCAAGAATTCCTGATCAAGTTCAATTGCAAATTTCAGTGTGAGAAAGGGAATCGAAGGGGTCTGCCAGGCTTTAGCTACACATTATCAGCAAAGAATCCCAGAAATTAACATCTGGAAGAGGAATGCCATCTATGATTCCTAAACTGTCATTCAAATGATGTCTGATGCATACTGTCCAGAAACAACTTACTTCTTCATGCCCCTGAACTATTGGAGCAAACCCTGCTCTCCTGGGTTGTAGCACGACCCTGTCTCAAGCTGCTTATTCTCACTGCCAAGCATATCAAATGTTGAACTAATGAAATGATCTGTGTCCAAAGTGAAGAGTAAGGAAGACTTTCCTGTCCATATAAACCACCTTTAAACTTAATCTTTTCATTTGCAGATGAATGTGAGGTCAATTCCTATTATCACATTTTTAACTGGGCATTTTGGCCCCAAATTGGTGATGCTAAAGCAGGATTTCATTGTGCCAAGTCCTGTTTAAACAAACACACAAGAAAAGTGTTCCTCAGACTTTCTGTAATAAAACTTAGCTAGACAGAGGTTTACAGAACAACCTATTCTGCCCCAGAAAACATAGAAATATATAGAAATATCAAAATAACAAGAAGTGTTATCAGGCACTGGAAGAGGCTGCCCAGGGAGGGGGTTGAGTCACCATCCCTGGATGTGTTTAAAAGACAGGTAGATGAGGTGCTGAGGGATATGGTTTAGTAGAGGACAGGTGCAGTTGGACTCAGTGATCTCAAAGATCCTTTCCAACCCAGTGATTATGTGAATTCTGTGATTTCACTAGGCCAAATCTTGTTCACAATTAAAATAATGCAATTAAATCTCAGTGACTTCTGTTTCAATTAATGAGTTGAATTGCATAAATGTCTCATTGCAGTGCTACTAAAACCAATTTTCAGCTCAAAAAATTGTATTTAAAAATACATTTTACATGAAAAGCCCATCATTTAGAATTAAATCTTGTCTCCAACCAAATAAGCATTTTCTATTCATTAAGGATATTTTTAGATCCTTGTCATGATTCAGGGAAGGAAATACTTTCATCTCTCATTCTCATTAAATGGAAAACCAAAGTGTCTCCTCTCCCCTTTGTTCTAAACATAAATATGCTGGATTTCCTCAAATGTTTCATCACAGGTAATGGCAATGATTAGTTGACTTAATGATGGACACTAGATCTACTGAAAAGTGTTTTGTGGCTTAAAACTCCTTGCCTGTAGCTGTCTCTTTCTACTGCTTTCTACTAACATAATGTAGTAAGGTACAGTGAATATTAGCAGTGTCAACATTTAACATTATATTATCTCCTGATGACATTGTTATCAATTAAACCAATGTTGAGTGTACACATAGCTGCAAACTCAATATCTCCTAAATTTCTTCAAAAAATGTAATTAATTGCTTTTATTGGTTGTGTCTGGAATATAGTAAAATCTTTCTTTGTTGTGGTTTTCAGGTACTGGTGCCATCAGAAATACTATATACCCTTTTGGCTGTCAGTGTTCACTGTTCTGCTGTCACTTAGTAGGAAAGATGTGCTGAAAGGTTTGTAGGATAAACTATGGAATGATAAATCTCTCATGTAACAGGAAAGATAAATCAGTCAACTTGACTTTTTAGCCCTTTCCAGCAAAATATGGGAAGAGATACTTGTTTCTGGTGATACAGCTGAGGAACAATCTCTGAAAATAGGGGAGAGCTACCTGTGCAGATGGAACAGGTTGCCCAGGGAGGTGGTGGCTGCCCCCTCCATGGAGATGTTCAAGGCCAGGCTGGATGGGGCATTGAACAGCCTGGTCTAGTGAGAGATATCCTTGCCCATGGAAGGGGGTTGGAACTTGATGACCTTCGAGGTTTCTTCCAACCCTAACCATTCCATGATTCTATGATATTCATTGTGGAAGAGGAAAAGGGCACAAGCTAAGCATGCACTGATGGGATGGAAACTAATGCAGGTCACATCAGACAGAGGCATTAGCCTGTATTTCTTAGGTAGCCCAGGGTCTACAAAATTCTAGAGGGAGAGGAAGGCAAAAGGAACCTGCCCACTTCCATTTCTCTTGTGTACACTGCTTACCTAGCTTGTATAAGACCTGTCCAATGTTGCCCAGGCTGGAGGTCCATGAACCTTCTGAACATTACCCACTGGTGGCTGTACCTAGTATAATGAGTTCAACCTACTACTCCTTTGGGTAGGGTGTGGAAAACCTGCCAGACCTTCCCCCAAGGGCAATTTTGACATTAGAGGTTTTGCTTTTCAAGTTCTGATATGTCTCTGGTGAGGATGTTCTGATGTCTTATCTGATTATATTCCATGTCTGTCTTCAACTTATGTCACCTGCAAACAATCACAAGGTTGCTGCAGGATCAGGGAAAAGAGTTAAAATGTTCTGGGAGACTTTCCAAGTAGAAATTAAAGACTGGAGTGGAGGAAGAACTACAGTATTGACACTGTACCTGCAGACCACAGGCAAGTTTAGCTGGGCACATGCTACAAGTAAATTTCTCTGAGCTTTTATATAGTGATTGAAATGACTTAAGGAAGGCTAGATTTTATTCCTTTTCCTTTTGTTCAGCTTGTTCTGACTCTACAAAAACTTCAGGGAATGTTTCAAAGGGTACCTTTTATTGCAGCTTTATTTGTTTATCCATTTTAGTAATTTTTTTTCAATATACAAACCTTTTCTCCTTTATAAATAGAAAGAAAAAGAGTCTGGCTTTGTTTTGTACTGTTTTCTTTCATTTTATGCTATATATTCCCATATTTTTCTAAATAGGTAAACCAATAAAAAATACTGGGCTTTTTAATTAATTGACAGCATGAGAACTATTTCCCACAAAATATTTTAAGGAATACAAATTTTCCTCATTGCTTCAGTGTTTATTTTTCAGTTAAGAAAGAAACATCATTTGATATTTTGAAGAAAACTTTAAAAAATTCTTTCAATTATTTTTTCTGTTTTCTACAAGTCCTCCAAATGTGTGCCAAGTCTGATTATGGGTATTCTGACTGCTTACATTCACAAATTACAAACAAGAAATTAGATGAAAAACCAGTATATTCTAAATCAATTCTTCAAAGTATTTCAGGAAGCAGAATATGTCATCGGAATTTGTGTTTTTAATGGGAAAATCAAACTTACTTATGCAACCAGACCATACCTTTTTTAATCTGGACATTTCTACAGTGAAGTGGTGCTCGGTTGACCACGTGTTCATTGATCAAAATGGGAAGTGAGACACCCAGCCCATAATACAGTGATATCCGTGATGTGAATTCCTCTCCTGTTATGTGCTAAATAAAAAACAGCTTGAGTATTAGCACTGGTCATCAAAGTGTAAAGCAAAAGTATCCACTATGATGCCTAAGATGGCATCACAGTTCAATTGTATATTAAGTAATTCAGATCTCCTATTACCCCCATTTTTATGGGGATCCCGTTAAGTCACTAGAAGATAAAAGCAGCAATTCTTAGAGGTATTTATGAGAGTTTTTAGAATCCAGCATGGGGAGAAACCTCATGATTTGTCAGTCAAGTTTATTTTCCCTTAATTGGATAAGGTTAGGATAGGCTGGAAATTCACTATATCCCAATGAATAATACAATAGTCTGTTAAAAGGATCAATGGAATTCTTTTATTTATTTTGTCAACTAAAATTGAAGGCAAAGATATTTCATGTTTCTAATTGTTAACACTCTTACAATGTTTGCCAGATGTGGCCTTTAAGTGGAGAAGTGGAAAATTTTCCTTCAAAAATTAAAGGCTGCATTTGTACAATGTTCTGCAGAGCTGGCTGCTCTGTTCCCACCTCTGTTTAGTTTGGAGTTTCCTTCTCAGGCCTGTGTTTTTTCATCAGGTGCTTCCCACTGTCCTTACCACTGATGGGATAATCACTGAATACGCAGAAGTTCATCTTGAAAGCTTGCCCAAAGAGGAGCTGGAGAGACAATTTGGGGAAATCAGAACTGAGAGTTGCTGTATTCCTCTTCCAGTGCTGATCCCGTGGCCTAAATGAAACCAATTACCCAGTCACTTTTAAATGTAGATGGCTTATGGAAAGAAACTGCCTCTTTATTTTGACATTTAGACAAGTAGCCTGCTTTCAGAATTGCAAAGGAGATACAGCTGCCCCTGAACTCCCTAGTGTGGACTTTTAGTCTCCCTCCTCAAATCTCATTTCACAAAAAACAAAGCTGCCACATTTGATTTAGATAAAGAAGAAAGATGAGCACACTGATTTAATCTGATCTTTCACTTGAAGATGGACAGACCAACTGTAGAAAGATTTGGTTCCCCACAGCCATAGAGCACTGGACTCCAAATGACCTGTGCAAACAGAAAAAGGGTTGATGCTCAGCTGGACTAAATCAGCCCAGCTTCAGCAAGCCTATCTTAATTTACACCAGCTAAAGAACTATCCCAGGCCTTCATTAATGGTCCCTAAGCTAACCCATTTGACCAGGCACAAAAACCACAGGCACATCTGTTTCCTGCCCTCCATTCTTCAACTACCACACCCACTTTTATCTGCAGTGTGCTTCATGGTATGACTCACTCTAAATGCAGAGGACATACTTTCTCTAGACTTCAAATTAAGAAGCAAGAGGTAGGTTGTTTTGAGGGGTCCCTGGTGGACTTCTGGGTGGAGAATTGAAGTTCCTTATATTTCTTTCCACAATGGAAAGATGATATTGCATGAATAATGGAAGAAAGTTGTTTATTAGTCATGTGTATTTTACATTTCTAAATAGTGTCAAGGGCGGTAGTCGTAGGGAAGGACTGCCTTTTGATGTGGCATAAGTAGTAATAAAAAATATAAATAATACCAGATATGTTAGCTACAGATCATCCAAAAGTAGTAGATCATGGGGTTTGCCTGCATTTCTGTAGTCCTTTTGCGTGGTCACAGAACAAACAAAGGAAACATCCATCAGACCATTTGAGTTGTCTAACCCATCAGAAAACCTACAGTTCTGTTACTTGGACTTTTGAACCTGACCTTTTTATTTTTCACTTGGCTGGATACGTTGTGTTTGGCAGCCTCCAGAGCACGCACTGCTCCTGCCCCAGTCCCCATACAATTAATGTTCAGGAACAACCATAAGAAAGAGGAGGAGAATTGAATAAATTAGACCACACCCATAGTTTTGAGGCCCAATGTCATGATGTTTGCCAGGGACAAGAAATGTTGTTGGAAGGGCCAATATTTTCCAAAGTGCCAAGAAAAAAAGTCAAAGCACTAGACCCATATAAGCAGGATCAGTTATGTATCAAGGGAACTTCTCAGCCAATGGAAATTTGGAGATTCCCCCAATCCTGAATGATTAATCTCAGCCTATGGACAATGCTCCATCTGCAAACTGCCATTTACCTACCCATTAAAAGTGCTTCTCACGACATGAAAACACTTGTTCCAAAAATTACTTGTTTTACAATAAGCACTGACTGAAGCTGTTTCCATAGTCCAGGCACAAGAAACATCCCTGCGTGATACAGACCAGCCATCAAATCTCCCCACAAACCAGCAGCAGCTATATTAACACTTGCTCTCATTTCACAGCATCTCCTACAAATCTTGACCTAGATATGTCCTTTTCCAAACTTTCATCCAGTAAAGAACACTTTCTCCTTTCTCGTTACTTCTGGCATCATTATCTCTTTCCTATTCTACAAACTTCATATTGAATCACCACCAGCCGTCCATATCCTGAGAAAAAATGCCCATTTGTGCTCATTAGGATTTTTTACAATCTCCTTGAACTACTGAGAAGAAATTTAATAACCTTTCTGTACTATACAAAGACAGAAGAAGAATGCATTGACTTGGGGCTAAGGAAGAGACATGGTCATAACACTAACAAGGAGCTGGCTTCTAATCTGGACCATGTGCATGTGTTCATAGCATGTACAGAACACTCACGCAGCCTAAAAACCAGACTACAGCTTTGTGCCTTTACCTCTGGATAATTCTTGCATCACCTACTGTGATATGGGGCCAGTGCAGTTCATTCACCCTTGAACTGGTAATAGTCATGCATGTACCAAGCCAGATATATTTAATAAACAGTGACCAAACAGTGACTTTCTGAACAGACTGACAGTAACAATTAGGATTACAGATCTTAACTATAAACAAGATGCAGGCAGCTTCTCTTCCAGCCGTAGCTCCTCCTTTGCCAGGCTGTATCAAGTAGGGTATGTCTGGTATGTCTTGAGGCTGATCAGGCCCACCAAAGGAGTAGTCTGCTCTACATGTATGGATATTCCTTCCATGAAAAACACCAAACTCCTAAAACCAAGAAGTCTAATCCACATCTACAGCATATATATTATTTTACAGCTCTTCACTGTATCCTTTGCATTTCTTCCATGCTTCCACTCCCTGACTGCAATACAGCTTTGTGGTCTGCTACCTTAAACACATTTATGTCTCGAATATATGACAAGACAATATGATTATGACAAAAGGGTTGGCATCTAGCTTCACCAGAGTCCATAATTCATATTCATTTTCTTCACAGCTTTGAATAAATCATTTAATTTTCATGTTTCCCTTCAAAGTATGGCAGTCACATTATTATGTGTCCTATGTTCATCACAGGAATGGAGCTAAGATTAGCTGGAGGATGCTGGAGATGTCTGATGATTGTAATTATAGTTTTACTGTCAGAGAAATTTTATCTGTGTTTGGATGACACATATCATGGGAGTTTTTCTGGTCACTGCCTCTCCTTTTCCTTTCTGCTATCTTAGGAGTGTAAAGGTCCTCTATTTTGGCCAGGAATTGAAGACCATTTATGAACTATGTACTGATGTTCAAGGAAGGAAACAGTATGTGTAATTTTTTCACATATGGCTCCAGTCCTTGGAGAGATCTCATTGATTGCTGCTCTGTACCTGCCCAGCCATTAAAGGTTGAACTAACTGCATTACCACAACCTTCCTTCCTGATTAGACCTTCTTACTCACTGGTAATGTCCTGATCTCACAACCTTTATTCCCTTAGGTAATGCTGCTGAAACTGCGTAAATGAGGCTTAGACTAGGAATTGCTGTGCATGTTGAGCCTTGGAGTTTGTCTTTGGACAAATGAGATGTTTGAAGAAGAGTTTTTCATGGGAATGAGACAAAAATTTGTAGGGAGCCTTTCCTCCATGAATTAAAAAATGGAGCTATTTAATTTTTCTATCACAGTGACATTTTAACTACCATAGTGTGGTAACACATGCTAATTGTTCAGGGCATGCAGGAATTATTTAATTTCCACTTTTTTATACAGGGAATGATATTGTAAAGATATCCAACACCTCATTCTGCCGTTAAGCACAACTTGGTTGAAGGTCTTTATAATCACCATACATTTTTTCTCCCCCCATATTTTCTGTCCTGTGAGATCTTAATCTTCACCCAAACTTTTTCTACTGCTCTCCTTAGATTCCTCTCTCACCTGTCACTTAGTTAAGGCTGGACAAAGCAATATCTGTTTAGAGGTGAAAATGCAAAGTATTTGTTTTTAAAAAGACTTTAGCTCAGAGGTGCACAAATCTGGCTGATTCCTTCCTTCTCTCTGCTGTCTCTGTAGATGTTTTTCCTGTAGCCCATAATGAGTCAACTCAAGTCATGCCTAGAGTTCTTCCTGCACCACTTCTATCATGACCATGCAGTGAACCCCAACAGGGAACATATCCAGAGGAAAAAATATATTGTCATTTTATTTTATTTTATTTTATTTTATTTTTTTCCTGGGTTCTTTTTCAGCTGGATCAGATCCTTGGTCAGGTTCAATGAGTGGTCACACAAACATTTGTGCAGACAAAGCGTGTGTGTCCGAATGGGTGGGAATAAGGTCATGGATAGAGGGTGCAGAAATGCAGAGATTTGGCCTACCAGCCAACAGCAGTAACACAAAACCTGTAACCACCGTCTCCCTCATTTACCTGGGTGGCTTTCACATGGATGACTGAAGAACTGAAAGATTTCAAAGCTATTCTGAACTCCTGGACTCAGAAAGACAGCACCTACAATGAGCGCATGGATATACGCACACCGGCACAAGCGCACAGTGTGATCCTTTGTTTCCACTGAAATAATACAGTGCAGAAATGATGAATATTTCCTTATCTTGGCTGCCTTCCTGCAACTAGGGAAAAATTTGGCTGGTACAGAAGGGAACACCCAGGAAAACATTTAGTGTATAGCCTGGTTATTCACTCATAGCTCTATTATGTGTTTGTTGAGATCAGAAAGGTTTCCAAAAAAGGTAGAAAATGAAAGAACAAGGTCAAAATTTAATTAAAAAAAAAAAAAGGAAAAAAGAAGTATTTTATTTCCCTCCATGCTTTTTTGGGGGAAAAAAGCCCAAAGAAAGGTCAGCACTCTACATTTACCAACAGCAAAACAAAGAATCGAGCGGTAATGTCGTTCTCTTTCCATATATATTGTGCGAGCCAGTGTTAGGGATGAGGGAGCCTCCACTTGAAACAGAGTGGGAAGGGAGGAAAAAAAAATATCAGCCTAATAAAAGCCAGTGGGGTTAGATAAATTACTGGGAAAAGGGAGAGGCAATTTCTGTCCGTTTTAACGCCCACATGCAGTAGGGAACAAGTGAAAATCAGCCCCAGGGATAATTTATGGTTGCTTTTTCAAATCTATTTCCAGGTCCAGCAGAACCCGTGTACTAGAATGTTAATCAATAACAAGAAAATTCCCATAGAAGTACTGTGACAGAGATGAAAAAAAATTTATTGGGAATTAAAATAATCTGCAGTAGACAGGCTAGATGTTGGCAAGCACCGTTGTTCTCTGCTGGCATTTCATGGAAGCAGGAGATCCCATTACAAAGATGTTCCCATGGCTACAAATACAACTTCAATCAGTACTGTTTCTGCTTATCATTACACAGTTGCCAAAGATTCACTTGGCAGGGAAGACTGGCAAGTTCACTCTATAGTTACCCGTGGGTCTGAGCCTCTTGGTCTGCTATATACATTCTTTACAATAAAGATCACTTCAAGAGGCCACCTCCGCTAGAGCTTCAGATCTTCCTATAAGAGCAGGATCCAAGCAAATCTGATGGCTTAGCCCAAACTCTTGTTCATGTGTTTTGGGTGTATTCGACCTGAGCAGACCAAAGTGCTCAGCAACTCAGTCCACAACCAAATAACCAGAGTCTGGGTCTTCCTAAGTATAATGTGAACCTCAGATGAGTCTTTACTAATTCTCCTACCTACCTCTGGAGATTAGAGTAGGGATGCCGATATTCTAGATAATCTGAAAGGACAGGAAGATATCTGGAGATTGAACAGGGGGTTGAGCTACCATCATTGGGTGTCCATTGTCTTGACTGATAATAGGAGACTAACTCCATTGCCTAAATGGAGATGTTGAAGCCAGCTGAGATGCAGTACTATTAGCTGCCAGGATCCAGCAGCTAATCAGAGTGGCTGGACCTCTTATACATCTCTACATCAGCCATGGGTTCACTTCTTTTAAGGACACCATTCATCCTGCTTTTTTGAAGTCTAAATGTGACTCTGTCATCCTTTGTGGATGTCTCTCTGTATGATGCATGAAATACCTCAATACACAAGCTGGGGTCCCTAATACAACCTTCTGGTCAATGTAAACATCATGTGTTCCTCACTGTGTCTCGTCTGTTCAGAACCAGGTTTTCTACAACTCTTGATATCGATTCTGGGCTTGGAAAATTGAAGCTGAAGTTCTGACTAGATGATTTATTTGAAACCCCTTACACTGGTAACTAACTTCTCCATGTTCTTCATTACCTTTTTGCCTGGGTTAGCAAGGAAGACTTATCTTCTGTCACCTGGTGGTTTTGGCAGCACTAAAAACACTTCAGAATTTTTTATAATGGCTATGCTCTATAGGAGTCAATAAGTTTTATCAGCCATTATGTCAGAAAGGCTTGCAGAGAGTAAATGGTCTTTCATGGGGACCACAGTGAAGGAGGATTTAATAATACAAGTTATTTAATAATTACAAGTTACTTGTAAATAGTACAGGCATCAAGGATGTAGGAGACATACATTTGGGTTGCCTCACATCAGACACCAATACTGTTCCTATCTCTTACTTCTCCAGGAAGCTGGTCAAATAATGGCACTTCATTGAAAATTCCCTATTTCCACAAAAATATCACTGCTACTCTCAATGTCATGGTGAAAGGTCTCAATGTATGCATGGCCTAGATGCAGGGTGCAGTGTATACACCAAGGACAGAATCAGAAATGTGAGGGTCTTCCCCAAATTCTTCATACTGCCAGCTTTGATGGCAGGGTTAGAGCGCATCTGGAGTGCAAGGGATGAGGTGCAGATCCTCCAGCTGGATGAAGACAGCTCTCTGGTGGGACTTTGAAATGAGGAAGGGGATAAAGCAGTAGGGTTTAGTTTATACCTCCCCAAAAGAGGGCACTAGGAGCTCTTTACAGCTGTTGCAAAGAGAATTTCAGCCAACTCCTTTCAGCAAATTTTAGATCCCTCTTGAGGCCCAAGTAAATATATCAAAGAAATCCAGAGCAGGTCATTTAACTTAGAATGATGTGTCTGCCATTTCGTTCTCATTCACTTCAGCTCGCTGCGAGCCAAAAGCTGTCACAGCCCAAGCCCAAGACAGGCACAAGATTTCGCAGAAGGCAGCAGCCTGTTTCCCTCCCTGCCCTGCTCCTGTCCCTCTGCTGAAGGCCTGGCATTGAGAGATACACCTATTGTATTTCACAAAAAGAACAGAGAAGCTATAAATCCTGACACGGTATTTTTATTGAAAAATGAAGGTAATAACACTAATCCAGATAATGAGCTGTATGTTTCCCTGTCTCAGAAAACCTCTTAGCCAGCGGAAATAAAACCACCTGAAACTTAGCAGCCAACTAATTTCTTTTAGCTCTTTTTTTAACCTTCTTTCTCCTCATCATCACAAAACTCCCTTCCTCGTATGCTAGACGATTTGGAAATGTGGGCATGAGATGTCTGTGTGTGTGTGTGTGTACATTAGATATCATAGAAAGTGTTCAAGGCCAGGTTGGATAGGACTTTAAACAATGTGGTCTAGTGGAGGATGTCCCTGCCCATGGCACGGGGTTGGAACTAGATGATCTTTGAAGTCCTTTCCAACTCAAACCTTTCTGTGATTCTCTCATATCATGGCCACCACAGTGCCTCAGTTTTCTGACTGGAACCAGAAGTCTCTCATTAAATATGGGGCTGTGCATCTGAAGAATTCACTCAGAATCCCTTACCCCTTCCCAGCAGGTTTCTGAGCAACTTGGGTGTGGGAGCTGATGGCACATTTTAATCTCATCCTAATCCAGTATTTAAAATAAAGACTGGTTTTATATAATATATATATAATTTTATTTCCAGTACCAATAAAGCAACTTTAAAACTAGTTAGGTTGTTGTTCTCTAGTCTGTAAATGTTAAAATTGAGAGGAGATGATGACTCACTTTTTCTGATTTTGGTGGGTCACAGGATCATAGGATGTGAATAAATCACCTTGATGGGCTACATGCTGGGTTTTTTTCTACCATAAACAACTATATCTTGTTACACTATGCAAAAAATATGGGCAACAGGCTAAATCTCTAGATGATTTATTTTACATGACTACAAGGTCCTACTTAAAGCTATCCTAAAAAATAAAGATATTTTCTGTTTTCCTCAGGATTGTAATCTATTGTCACATTGTCCAGCTGTTTTACCTTGCTCTGTCCCTCTGATCACTCTCAGTCCCTAACATGTAGCTGGCCCATAGCTATCTTCAAGTGTTACCTTCTGCTGCCTTTTGCATTAAGTTTTTCTAACCAAAATCACTTTAGGAAATTATGGAGAATTACTTTCTATCCCAGCAGGAATCCTTGTGTCTTGTGAAAATATCTTATAGTAGGTACAACAAACTAAACCCAGTGTTGTCACAATGGAGAGGTTACTAAATCTTGGTCTGCTACAAACACCATCGTTGGTGTTGGACTTGATGATCTTAAAGGTCTTTTCCAACCTTTATGATTCTGTTTGTTTCCCAAGCAACCTGAATGGTTCTCATGGCTTTGCAAAACCAAGAATCTTGTAAAATTGGGGTTATTTTGTGACCAGGTACTGCAAACATGACCATGCGATTAGCCCTTCCTTGTGGAGTTATGCACAGTTCATTGAATGACTCAAATGACATAATTGGCTAAAATGGCAGAAGGCAAATAAGCTAAGATATTCCTTTTTATGTTCTTATAACTCATTAAAGGATTTAATTGACAATTAGTATGTCTGCTCCAGGTCCATAATTTTTGTTTGGGTTACAAACACCTTTCAGGAACCTCAAATGCAATGTAACCACCATAAATCATGAGAAATCTTCACGTTTTGCCACACATTTTTCCTTGTTCTCCCATCTGCAGGTAAGTATTGGTGACTTTAAAAGAAACTTTTCCTGTCAGTGTGGTGATAGGACAAGGGGTAATGGCTTCAAGCTGAAAGAGGGCAGGGTTGGGTTAGATGTTAGGAAGAAATTCGTTACTATGAGGGTGGTGAGGCACTGGCACAGGTTACCCAGAGAGGTGGTGGCAGCGGCCTCATCCATGGCAGTGTTTAAGACCAGGTTAGATGGGGCTTTGGACACCCTGGAGTAGTGGAGGTGTCCCTGGGGTTGGAACTAGATAATCTTTAAAGTCCCTTCCAGCCCAAAGCATTCAATGATTCTACATTGTGATTCTGCACTTGGAGAGTGTGGGAATCCCAAAGTGCCTCACAAAAGGGCTTCCCCACGACTTGCTCTGTGTGTACTGAGAAACACTAGAACATTATTTGGAAGAAGATGTAAGAAACTGAATAAAAGATAATCAGATAAGATACTTTTCTGAAGGCAGAATGTGTCTTTGCTCTGTTCTTCATTTCTTTCAATAGTGCAAGGTGACCTGGTGACAAAGCAAAAGTTTTTCCCCAAAAAAATTGTGTTCCTGAACACTGCAAATTAAAAGAACAAAAAAATCCATTATGTTCAAGGTTTTTTTTAGATCTTATAGATATTCTGGTCTTATTTTGGGGTGGTTGAATTCCATAGGATAAGTGTATATTGTGTATTAAAAAAATTAGGGTTTAGTACTGCTATAGGCTGCTGTTTTACTAAAATAGTCATGCCCTCCAGAAATTAATGCATGTCTAGAGTTCTCTTTGTGTTCAGTGTGCTTATATCCTTTGGAAAGTAATCAGACAATTTTTTCCAAACAAAAATCTCATAAATAAATATACTTTTTCTTTCACCTAATTATTTTTGGGGGAAAAAATATCATGTATATTGAATAAATATTTTGAAACATAAAGCTTTCCTATGGTAACTTACTTTTGAACTATTATCTTCAAGTATTTGGTGCTCCAAGGACTGATTTGACCACACCAAATTATTTTCTCTTTTTGAGGGAATGACTGAAGCTTTTCAGCATAAAAATGGTGAAGGATTAAGGTTAATAATACCCTTTGAGATGAATTTTTGAATCACAACTCCTATTGCAAATAGCTGTTACAGTGCATCCATTTTTAAATATTGAATAAGACAACATAATGAAGACCAATAATGTTTTAGGTATTTCTATAAAATATACCACAAGTCTGTTTTCAGTTGTGGGTTTGTTGGGTATGTTAATAGTTTGATTTTATATATTATTTATATGACTACTTATGCATCTACCAACTTTTCTGCATCTGTATTGATTTATTTGGTCAACCAATCTATTTCATCACATAATGAGAAAAAGAATAATTATTTCCTTTATTAATTGTGATCGTAGTAGTATAGCAATAATGTAAATGGTGTAATATCTTCACTCATTGTGCAGTTATTTTGTAGTTATATAACAGAAACGCATAGGGGAAAAAGAAAATTCTATAAATGTAATTTTAAGGAAGCAAAAAAAGATTGAAAATCTGATTTTCAGCAAAATTAGACTAAAAAAAAATAATTTTAAAAGTTAAGTATTCCTTAAATAGTAAGCAAAATTCTTTGCAATTATACAAAGGAAGGATAACTCTCCTCTCCCTTCAAATGGTTCCTGTACTACCTTAGTCTTTCATCTCACAGCTTCTACATTACCAGCATAATAACAAAAAGCTGTAATATCCCAATCTTTCCTTGGGTTTTATTACTTGAATTCACGTATTGGTCTGTGCAGGGCTGCTCTGTCAACACATGGAGAGCAAAACCTCTATTTGAAGAGCCAGGGAGGGGCATATTTTCTTATTTTATTATTGCCCTTATTATTTTTGACCACAGCCGTCAGAGGGAAATCATTAGAGGAAATCAATTCAGGATGTGAACAAAGCAAACATTTTTAATAACAGGCTTTTTATGACTCATTGTTCTCACCAGTTGCTCTGGTTGCATATGCTGCTTCTCAAAGGGATGTTCACCTTCAAGTATAAAAAATGAAACAGCCTGTTGAAAGTTTTTTCATGGCCTCATCCTGAAAAGCACGTTTGGCAGTCTCGTGGAGGTGAGAGTGTTTCCAAGTATTCTGGGGAGTGAAAAAGAGGTTAAAATAGAAAAATGCAGTTTGTTCTTGATTCACTTGGTACCCCAGTCCACAAGAAACGCTCTCCATTCACAGACCCACTTCTTCCCGCTCTTCAGTTTGGCTTCTGCAGAAGGCAAGTAATGAGGCATTAATCTTGTCCACCGCCATGCACATGCCCTTTTCACATCTGTGAGCTGCAGTGAAGTGAACTCTGAATGAAAACGCGGTAAAGCCTTCCATATACATCAAAGGGAAAAGGTAATTCACTAAATAACTGAAAATATCTACATTATAGTCTAAAAGACCACTGAAAGCACTATGAAATAATGTCATTTTAATACAGATATGGAGTTCCTAAACAGAACAAAATAAAATTATTTGCCCTACAGCCAAAAGACTGTAATGATTTCTTATCCCAGAATATATTTATTAGTAGCATTTATCAAGACACCAAAAAAAGAATGTTCTGGGAGATGCTGGTCAAGAAACGACACATCTTCAGGCCAAATTGTCTGTTTGTCTCCCAGCTCTTGGGTACAAGATTTTTCAGCTGACAATCACATATGACATTTTTCCATATATTTTTTTAGTCTTCTTTTAATCTATAAGCAAAGAAGGGAAATAACTGCTTTTACTTTCCTATCAAATATTTGCAATATTTTGGTTAGAAGTAACAATGGGCAGAAAATCTTAGTTCTGTTTGATAAAAAACTGAATATGAGCAAACCTGAAACCTATTATAAATTTGTTATGGGAGGAAAAGAAAAGGAGGTATTAAATGCTTCTCACTGAGAGGATGTGGAATAACTAGCTTAATGAACATGCAGTTCTTGATTCATTTGCAATGACTGGATTTCTCACATCCTGTCTGAATACATTAACTATTGTCTATTTTTTCTCACACTTTTTCTTCCTGTGCTGCCAATCAGAGATTCCACCCTCAACTGAATAAATGAAAACAAAGCTGAAATGGGTATATTTTCTAGAGACAAAAAAAGTATTTTAATTAACAGGTATTTTTAGACTTCTTAAATAAATACACACATACAGTATTTAAACTTCAATTCAGAAGTGAAACATGCAAGGACATTCTAAACAGAATTTTATTTTCATTTCCACAATAAATTGAAATGTTTATTATAAAACTGCAAAGTTTTGTGAAAATCTCTTCCTTCTGTCACAAAATGTGTTTTTAAAATGAATATTTTTATATCAGTGCCACATAATATAAGTTTTTGGGATGGCATACCTGAGTTGGATACATAGCCCAAATGATGTGAGTAATAAAAAGAAGACTGAACGTTTGGAAGGCTGGGAGGAAGAAGTGAAGTAACTGAGTGAAATGAAATTGAGAGAAAAGGAGAGGGAAAAAAAGTTTTCAATCCATAGAAAGACACGATGGTCAAGATAGTAGAGGAAAATGAACAGAACCAAAGACAGAAAATGTCTCTGAAGTAATAAAAAAAATTATTGCAAGACTGGAAAAAGAAGTTTGTGCTGAGAAGACCATTTAGGGGAAAGCGATTTATCAAAGTAAAAGAAAGAAATTAATACCAGATCAAGAGAAGAATGAGAAAGCAGAAGAGAGATGTGTAAAGAAAAGAAAAAAAAGCCATCTAAACAAATCTTTGGAAAATTATGACACAAGAGATTGATCATGCACTAGGCTATGATCCTTTCCCTCCTGCATCTGAATGATTTCCCTCCAGGACTTCATTTTTAGAAACAAATTTATTTTCCTTCTTTGTGGCTGAGAGGCTGAAAGCAGGGAGGGGAGACCTTAACCATCTGAGTCATACACAAATGTGAGAGTTAAGAGCTGAAAAGAATTTCATGTCTGATCCTTTGGGGCGTGGGGGAAGTCTCCCCATTGTCTAGTTTAAATAACATTCACTGAAGGAAAATAAAATACATCAGCTTCTGTTTGGTAAATGCTCTAATAAAGGCTCCCTCCTTGCGTAACAGTGTGCGTAATGTTCCTTTGCAGTCACAAGCCGCCACATCCAGGCTTGTGAAGTGCCTCTCACAATTCATGGATGAGGTTCACCCAAAGGGAAGGTCTGGGGAGGTGTGTGTTCTCAATTACTCACGACAAGCCCTGGTTCATAAGGTGTGAACATTATTTTTGCAGGGGAAAGCCACTCATTGCATCTTAACATTTGCCTCTTGAACAGAAGGAAAAAAAACCCCTTTTAACCCTCATTAATTACATGGTGACTTCTAGGGAGGTAGAGGGGACAGGGTACACACGTTCCCACTGTATCATGTTATATTTCAATGATCACAGTTAGCATATATAGAGATATTTTTGTACAGAAAAGAAGGAGTGAGAGGAAGACACAGGAATATTCTTTTCTTTAACTAACTGAAACCAAATCCAGCTTCTAGGGGCCCTAATTGCTTCCTTGAGTCCCACACGGTATTTTAATGAAATTATTTTCCCAATTGGTCAGTGAAGTACAAATATGTCATTCCTATATATCTTTGTAAAGGTTGGGCAGTGAAGCTACATCTTTAATAATAATAAATAGTGCCAGGAAACTTTCATAGGCAACGGAACTCAATCACCCACACTCTGAAAATGTTAACAATATCTTTAGTACATTGTTGGCCCAGGCTACCTATCAATCTCCAAAATTAATTCCTGGGCATGATTTGGGAGTTAGCATGAAGCAGGAAATATTCTTGACAAAGATTGTAAATGTGGCCATCCCAAAGTGGGAGGGAGAGAGGGTTTAGGGATGCAAACCATTCTGGATTAGTTGTTTTCAAGGCTGGAAAGTAGTTTGTAGGCATGTTTCATTTCTAAATATAAATGTAGCTGAAGAAACTGAGTCCCTGAACATTAAAAGAAGAAGAAGAAGAAAAAAGATAAGAAGAAGAAGAAAAAAGATAAGAAAAAGAAGAAAGAAAAAAGCTGCAAGCACTTATCATAGCTCCTCAAAAATTGTTGTTCCTGTCTTCATAATGTCATCAGACTTTCACATCCACAGGTTGCTAGTTAGCCTCCTGTCACCACCTGTGACACACTTGAGGTGGACACTTTAAATTTGTCTTTTCATGAGTTCCCATCCTAAGTCACAGAGGTGATTGCAGTCCAAGCCTCTTGAAACATAAGTATGCTTGCACTGCACCCATCTGAACCACACAAATAACAGTTGACATCTTCATTAAGGTGCCCTTCATGAGGGTAGTCCCCCCGTGTCCAAGATAATCATATGCTCACAATAACTCTTTGCCTGAATCTAAGTCATAATGTGAGCTCTGTGGATGGTGATTCTGCACTTGGGAGGGAGGCAGGCATGGTGCAAGGACCAAAGGATTTGGAGTTTCCAGTCTCCATCCAAATGATAACCTACTAAGAATCAGTAGTTCACACCAACAGTTGAGCTGCTAAAATAAACCCCACTGCCTTACAGTTCAGTTGAACAGAGAGGAGGTGTATGGAGGTTCTCCACACCTCCTGTTGGCATGTAAAATCTACAAACATGCGTTTCCACTGAAGTGGAAATTAAATCCATTCTCTGCCATCCAAATATTTTTTGGCCCACAAACAACCTGGGGTTGCTATCCTGCTCTTGCAGAAATGTAGTCACATCAGACACCATTTACCATCAGCTGAGAGAGGTGCTTCTAGAAGACGATTCAGCTGGGCTATTTTCCCACCTGTCTTTGGGTAAAATGAGTTGTGACAAGGCAATGTTTATTTATTTCCACAGTTCAGGTATAAACATCTGCTCAACAGATTTAAAGCTGCATTAGATGAATGTCATGACACAAGATACAATATTTCAGTCTGACATCTTTCAGTTAATATTAATAATCTCTTGGCCTTGACCAAGTCCTCATTATTTCTTGAGGAATGAAATTCTCCATCAATTAATTGCATTTGTGCCCAGAAAATAAAAATCAAAACCACCCAAACCTATGAAGCCTACAAAATATTTATATGTGATTCTATTATTACTGCTGCTAACAGGAAGGAAGGAAGGAAGGAAGGAAGGAAGGAAGGAAGGAAGGAAGGAAGGAAGGAAGGAAGGAAGGAAGGAAGGAAGGAAGGAAGGAAGGAAGGAAGGAAGGAAGGAAGGAAGGAAGGAAGGAAGGAAGGAAGGAAGGCAGGCTGGTACAGAACAGATGCAGCAGTGGCTGTTGATGGTCTGGTTCATTCTTTGGGACAACAGGGCCATCAGGTCTGTGCATTCAGCCCCACTTTACAAGGCAGACCTTTTGCTGCCTGGAGGGCAGAGAGATCACTGCAGAGTGATTCACAGCCCCATCTGCACAGTCCATCACTGGCCTTTTCAGAGTGAAGAGGAAAAGTAAATAAAAACAAAGCCTGCCTGGTTTGGAGCTGAACTGGAAAAAGTTACCACCTGCAGAACTGATGTCACCCTGACATCACAGCTTACTGGTGCCAATTTACACAAAAGGTTTTTTCCTTTCTAATCTCTACTATTCATTAGCTTCAGCCATCCTCCCCCTGTTACTTGTTTTCTACTTACAGTGTCAACGCAACTGTGGCTGTAACTTTCCAGGTATTTGTTACCAACAGATAGAGGCAAGAATAATCAAGACACCCGACTTGACTACATAATCTGTACTGCTTGACTGTCTCATGTTCAGTCCCCAGAGATGACCAAAGTGATAAAGTTTACCAGTGAAGCCAGGATTCCTCAAGGGTCCTCCAAGAAGGACAGTGATGAAGCCAAAAGGAAATCCGGAAATTCTGGAGGAGCTTTCCAGAGCAGAGACAGAAAGATCCAAGGCTCTGTCTTTATGATTTATGAATAATAAAGGAAGAGAGATTGCCAGGGATGACTTTTGCCAGTAGATCTTCCTTGGATATCCTTTGAATCTGATACAGTATTGGAAGGGAGCCACTGCTACTCCCTTTGGTGCTACGTAAGCAATAAACATCCTTGGAAAAGCATAATTGTATTTTACTCTGATGTCTGAGGGAGAGATCATGGAGAATTTAAAGGTGATGTCAACATAGAAATGACAGTTAATTGTGGCCCAGAATGCTAAGCCTTGCTAATTAGTGTATGTTATCCATCTGAATATCTGCCTGTATGCTAGTCTTTGTTTTTAAATCCACATTTAGATACACTGCAGTGCTTGTATTTACCTAAATCTTCACAGCATTGCTTAGAGTGTGAAGGATTACAGAAGGCAAATTAAGCTTACCTCACCCCTGCACAAACAGAAATGTTACTGAGCCTCCAGGAAAGCAAGACTGACCGCAGTGGGGTCATCTAGCAAAATGTGTGCACCTAATTTGACTATACTAAGAGCTATAAATATATTAATTAGTAAGAAGGAGATCAATTCTGTCACTGTAAAATAGTAACCTATCTACAGGATATATCAGAGATATTGATGTAAAATCAGTAGAAAGCAAAGAAAAATTAGAGTTGATCAAGATATCATTTCTGTCACAACCCTTCCTTCCTTCCTTCCTTCCTTCCTTCCTTCCTTCCTTCCTTCCTTCCTTCCTTCCTTCCTTCCTTCCTTCCTTCCTTCCTTCCTTCCTTCCTTCCTTCCTTCCTTCCTTCCTTCCTTCCTTCCTTCCTTCCTTCCTTCCTTCCTTCCGGCAAACCTTGGAAATTGTCTTGTTCTCCTTTTGAGCTGTGTTTTATTATACAGGCCTGAAGTTCAAATTAAATTTTATATTCCAAAGTTATTTGGCTATTTATTTTCATATCAAATTTCCTTGGCAGAACAAGGAGGAAAATCTCAAATTATACTTTCTGTTCATCTTTGACAAAATCTAATAATAATACATGGATGGCAGCTAAAATATTCCATTTAGTTTTTACTGATTTACAGATATTTCCTCTGCTCATACGAAAGAGTACACCTAGGGCTTGTAAATTAGGTAAAACTTTGGGATTAATCCTCTCACTGGGTTTGTTGCTACTAACTTTAAGGTAGATCATATTTCACTTTGTTAATACACCTTCTTTAACCCATCCCGATTTAGACCTCAAATCTGTAGAGGTGGGCAAGGGAGAAAGAAGACATGGTTTTGTGTGGAGTTTTTTGTCTGCCTACACCATAGGAAATATCATGGTATCTCCAGTTTTCACAAATATTCCTAGTGCAGAAAGATGAGGGTATGACCTTGAGCCCTGGTCAATGTTTATTCAGACTATGCAGTCCCCAGAACAAATTTAACCCCCACCAAAGTGCTCTCTCACACATCTTGTATAGCTAATGTTAATATTATTGTTATTATTGTTAACTGCAATGGCTAATTAAATAATATGATAACAGTTATATTATCTTACATACTGGCATAGCTGTCTGCTTGGAAGACACTTTTCATATTGCAAACATTTTGACCTCTGAAAAAATGTGTGATCTGTAGCTTTAGCTGAAAAAAGTCTCCTACTGTAATACTGTGATATGAATTTATTATTGTTATTGTTATTACTATAGCACCAGTGTCAATGTATCTATAGGCCAAGTACAGTTTGGCACCATGTGAAATGCAGTAGCATTTCAGAACTTGACAGGCTACTCCTTTTTTCCATAGCCATCTCATGACAGAGTATGACTGGACTCTAATCAACAGGACAGATTTAATTTGTTCTTCATTTTTTCTCCTGACAAGCCATTAGATACAGTCCTGGAAGCAGAAAATAAAAATAAAAATTTCTATGTCTCTGACCTCCACCCTCCCAGGGCATGTAAGGGAAAGAAATGACTGCTTTTCTGTCTGCTGGAAACAAAAATCTTTGGGGAACAATCGGGTGAAAAATAACACTGATAAATGGGAGTAAATCAGCCACTGCAAAAAAGCCCAGTCATCTAGTTCTCCATTATGTATCCATGGGAGTGAATGTGAGTGGAGAACATTTCCCTTTTTCTCCACCCTCCTCATAAACCAGCCAACAAGCCATCAGAGACCATTTAAGGGACTAAAACCCCAAGCCATCAAGTTTTCCAGGCTAATGCTTTGCTACTTAAGCCTCAGGGAGAGCTTGTTCAAGCTGACCAAATGAAAAACAAAACAAAACAAAAGCCATGTAGCAATAATATCTTACACATATATAGCACCTTCTGTCCCAAAGGATTTCATAGCACTTTATGGACTAGGCAAAGCGAAGTTCTGCCACCTGTTCAACAGGTCCCAGCCGCTTGTTAACCGTGCAACAATTTTCTTCCATAGTTCAGGACTTGAAAGGGAGTCTTGTTGAACCCGATAATCTTACGCTGTCAGCTCCCTTCCAGAAATTTATGGTGGAGGTTTGCCTGTGAGAGATTACCTCCAGCTGAAACTGCTGGAGAAAACCTAGAAATAGATATTGTCTGTACTCGAAAGTAGCCAGGACAGAAACTTCTAATGCTGCTTGGGTAAACCCCTCTCTACACTTCCCTATTTCTGCATGTCTGGTTAAAAGCTTGCTTATCTGAAAGGCACTGCTTTTAGGAGTTACAGTGATTCCAAGAGAAGGAATGGCTTTCCCTGACTTGTATTTTACACTTCTGCGTAGAAACCAGGATGCCTTTGGAGATCTCCCACCACACTGCTGGTTGGACCCGGTCATGTTTGGCTTAGAAGAACCAGAATAACCACATCACTGAGCAGCCGAGCTTCAGTTTTACTTATTGTTCCCAGGCTCAATCCAGACCTTTACAGTAAGAGGCACTGTCCCGCCAATGACCTTCATGCTATTACAGAAGATACACCCTTCCTAGGGTTGAGGAGTCCTTACGTATCCAATTTAGGTCAGCCCTGGAACTTTCTATAGAAAGACTGCCAAATGTCTGCTGCGTTGTAATTAATGAGTCTGTTGGCCCTGCCAAAGCCAAGATAGGCTCTCTTGAGAGGTATAACTCAGTGCTGAAAGCCAGTCACAAGCTTTAGGGCCCGATGGGCAAAGAGGTGGGCCAGAGAACAATCTAAAAATCCTTTGTAGACAACAAACCATGCAGTTAAGGAATTAGGCAAGCCTCAGATGTTACCTTTTATTATTATTATTCACTGGAAAAAGAAAACTGGACATAAGAGCCCAGAAGATCATCAAGGAGTATTAGCATTCCAGTAACATGTTCTTTGGTCTCTATCACATTGACTGAACCTTTCCATTCAAAACAAGAGTATTCCACAGGAAGACTACTTCATTTGGCCCATGGAACTGTTTTGTCTGTTGGGAACCCTAAAATTACACCATTAAGTTCACTTATTTATTCCCAGAAAGAGAGAAAGAGCGAAAGAAGGGAAGAAAGAGAGGGGAAAAAAAAGGAAAAAAGGATGTGTCTTTGCCAGACAGGAAAGTATAAAAGTCAACATTTCCATGAAGACTAAACAGGTGGAAACTAATCAAGCCAGAGAGAGAGAGTAAGAGAGTGAAAGGGAGAGTTAAGGGTTTATAACTAATTCTGCTCTGTTTCAGGTTGTCTGCAGCTGCCTCAGTAGTGGGGTTTACGACCAAGGTCAAGCTGTTCATTCCGTCTGACTTGTATCCAAAACAGCAATGTAATGAAGGTTTGTGTGTCTGATGAATATAGTCATCATAAAATAAAATGTGAAGCCTGACAGCTCTGAAGATTAATTCTGTTAATCGACTGGGCAAGCAGCTCTACTTCTGTTCAGCTTCAAGTCCACTCTACGCTTTTGCCATTTGCTTGTTTGCTGGGTGTGTGTAATCGTGTGCATATGTCTGTGCTCTCTACTCATGCCCTCCTGCTCTTACTTGGCTTGGCAAGCAGCTGAAATAGAGCTAGCAGCAAAGTGATTGTCTCACCTAGCACTAGACTGGTCAGAAAAACTTCAGGGTTTAGTTCCCAAATTAAAGGTGAGTGATGGGTTTATGTTAACAAATCAGGGGGTGTATTAATAAAGTTTAAGTGGTTGTGTATGCCTAGGTTGAGTAGCCTATCTCTAAGAAAAGAATTATCAGGGCATTAGGGTAGCAATGGGAGTGGTTTTAGCAGCATCTTCATTTTTCTGGAGCACCTTAATTTTTCTGGAGCAATGTGGAGATAATGTCCACAAAAGAAAACCAAAAAAACCAAACAGAAAGAATAAAATATAATAGAAAGCCAAGTGAGAAAAAGCCTGACAATCAGTGGAAGATGGATAAGGTTTGCATTTTTCCAGAAAATAATTTTGGAGGAGTCCCTCTTTAATTACCTGAAAGATAAAACACCTCTCAAATAGCAAAGCTGGACTGGAAATGGGGGAATATTGTACAAGACTAGGAGGAAGGAAGAAATGGAATAGCTGGGGTTTTTTTTATTGCCACCCATATGATCAGAAGTTCACAGTTCTGCAAAAATAACCAAATTATAAAACTGTAAACCCCAGAGTCTCAGAACCTGAGCCTTGACTGGTCCTTCTGAGACACTCATGGACTGTGACTCCTTAGTGACCTTGAAGTAACTCATTCAGCCAACAGAAAAGTATTGGGCTGAACTCAACTAGGTTTGTCTTTGGCACCATTTCCAGTCTCTGATTAGTCAAGATTTAATCACAGATATTGAATGTTGATAGCTGAAGTGGCAGGTTTTAAGACTTTCCAGACTGAAAGCTCTTGTAAATTAATCCACAACAGATTGGCAAAACAAGTCTTCCTTAATGTTTAGGCTGTCTGCTCAGTTTCACTTTAAGTCTTCAGAAAGGAGCTGAAAACAGAACTCTAACAGGGTTGGGTAGCACATTTGGTAGCTTGGTTGTCCTTTTGAACCAAAAAAAACCCCCTCAATAAAAGAACATTTACCTACGTGTAATTCATTCTGTACATTTTACAGAAAGAGTGGTGAGGGGCTGGAAGGGGCTGCCCAGAGAGGGGGTGGGTGCCCCGTCCCTGGAGGTGTTCCAGGCCAGGTTGGATGGGGCCCTGGGCAACCTTGTGTAGCTCCAGGCTTGGAGTTTGGTGGCCCTGCCTGTGGCAGGGGTGTTGGAACTCTGTGATCCTTGGGGTCGCTCCCAACCCAAATCTTTCTATGATTCTGTGATTAAAAGAAAGAAAAAGAGATTTCCAGGTAGGTCTCAGTTGCATTTCTTCACTCGTAACAATTAGTTTCTTAGAGCAGGATACATGAGCAATCTCAGAAAAACTGGTCAAAAAAGTCCACAGCTGTCAGATTGAATAACCAGAGACTTTTGTGAGTGCTCCTCCCTTCTCTCTAGATGGGTTTCTGGTTCTGAAATCCTAAACTTTCTGTGAAGCAATGAAAACTTGGGCTAGGGTTGCCTAAATGTCATTTTCCTGACTTGTTTTCTAGGCCTAGCAACCACCCTGCTTCTACATCATGCCTGAAACTACTTTTTGTTGTATTTTGTTGTGCTCGGTGTCTTTGCCAAAGCTCCCAATGGAAAAGGTTTTGGTCTGTGTTAGTATAGTCGCTCTCATACCAGGACTGGGCTTTGGCACTGCATTTCATTTCAATAGCTATATGAGCAGTAACTTGTTTCTGACCTGGAAAACTTTTATGTAACCTTTGTTTTGGGACTTGTTTCTGCAAAGAATATTCAGTTTTACAATCTATTACCCAGCATGCCTTGATAGTAAAGGCAGACAGAAGTAAACCACCAATATATGTGTGTGCATGTATATATATATATATATATGTATATATATTCTGCCCCAGTTATTACCTTTGTATATCTCATTCTGCAAGCTGAGTAGTATTGAGGCAAAAATAAGTCTATAAGTTCTCCATTTACTGGCTGTGGATTTTGTGTGGTGGTTTGACCCTGGCTGGAGGCCAGATGCCAACCAAATTTGCTTTATCACTCCCCTTTTCAGCTGGACAGGAGTGAAAATATATATTGAGAGGCTCAGGAGTGGAGATAAGGGCAGGGAGAGATCATTCTGCAATCAGTGTCACGAGCAGAACAGACTCAGCACAGAATAAAGGAAAGAAAACTCTCTAATTGATGGCACTGCCCTGCACCCCCAGTGACACCAGTCAGCTGATGAGAAGTGTGACCAGATATTAAAGCACCTGCCCTCATCCCTCCCCTCTTAGCAGACTTCACTTTAGTCAGGATTTTACTCCCTTCTTCCCCCTTACTGTGGCAGGGAGGGGCAGGGACTGGGGGATCAGGGGTTTCAGTCAGTTCCTCACGAGATGTTTTGCTTCTTAGCCAGGGGGAGGCATTCTTCACACCCTTCCCCTGCTTCAAGGTGAGGCCTCTCCACTGGCTGCACGTGGGATCTCATCATTTTCCATGGGCTCTGGGGAGAGACCCGCTCCACCATGGTCTTCTCCACAGGCTGCAGGTGCATCTCTCTCTCTGGCACCTGTGGCAATTCCTCACCCTCCCTCCCCCCTTCACTGACCTTGGTGTCTACGGCTTCTCACTCCCTCCTCTGGTGGTAAAAAACACTGCTAGAGTGTTTTTTTCTCCTAAATGTGATTTCCAGAGGTGCTATGACCATCACTGATGGGCTTGGCCTTGGTCAACATCAACTCTGGCCTTAAGTTGGTTGGTGTTCACTCAGTTAGGCTTAGGGAAAGCTTCTAGCTGCCTCCTGAAAGCCCTGCAGCACACACACCCCTCCAGCAGAACCCAGCCACGTGAAACTACACCACTTCAGCAGGCAAAACAGACATCATGGCCCTCTTTGTCAAAGCATGTTCTTCTCAGACCAGCTGTCTTTCACAAACCACATTGCTCAACTTCCCCGTCCCAGTACAACAAACCTTAATATGAGAATGCTCAAGCATCTCCCAGGCTCAAATCTCCTGCTATACACTTCACCATCTGGATGACCTTATACAAAAGTCTCAAATGCAAACCCTTTATGGATGAGATCAATCAGTCAAAAGCAGTGCCCTAGACATTGATGCCCAATACTGTAATTTCAGGTTATTTATTGCCCTGGTGGACTGCAGAGAATCTGGCTACAGGCAATTTTATCCCAGGGAGCTGGTGTCCCTGGTGATTTTGTTGGGTCAATATGCATGTAAAAGCCATTTGCATTGCATTTGTGAACATTGCTCCAGCATCAGCTGTCGGCATGTCTGGCACATGATACAGGGTAAAGGAACTTGTGTCACTCAGGGAACTTCCTGGCAGTGTGTGTGAAGCATATAATACTGCAGAGATCGAGATTAATCACTCTCCCCTGGAAGTATACTTACATATTGGCAGGTCAGGAGAAAGCCTCACATTCATGTTTGTGAGAGGCAATAGGAATTCATAGTATCCATAGCCAAACATTGCTTAGTGGGAGGCTGAAAAAACAAACAAGCAGCGTTCTAGAAGATATCTGGGGGAAACAAACACTTAATTCAGATATCAGGTAGGATGATTCTCTCAGCTGAAGGTCTTAGCCATTAGAGTACAGGGCCAAACTTCCTTCTCCTTGTACACATGGTTTCTGCCTGATTAAGACTGAAAACATAAGCTGAATAACATCCCTTTTATTGTTTTAGGAGTTTAATTTCTTCAGATAATAGAAAAAAATTGGTTTCTAACCATTTCACTGCTCAGCGTTGTGGCTTCATGGAGGTCCTGTATCCATTAGGAGTGATGAAGTTAGGCTCTGAGAACAATCACTGCAATTTAGATACTGCTCTAGATGTCTTTACAGTTTCATCAGGGTTTAGTCAGTAGCGACAGGATGTGTCTCACATAACAAAAGGCATTTCAAAATGAAACATTGAAGTTTACTCCAGTAACCTGAAGATCCCTTTACAAAAGAGAAACAGAAGATTGTCACCACATGTACAACGGAAGTTTGGATTTGGAAGTCAACATTGTACATTCCTGAGGTTATCTGAGATGACCCCAATCCAAAATGCTCAACTGCTCCAGCTAAGGAAGCTCTGGGCATTTTCAGAAGCAGAACTGTAGGGAATTTTAAGGTCAAAATAGGAGGTGCGAAGCAAAGCCAGATGCTCAGATTGGATGAGTAGAGATAGCTGGATTACAGTGTGGATATTCATGCCAGAAGTCATTCTAAGTCTTATTTTCATCTCCTAAGATTCATGTTTGGTTTGTTGGTTGGTTGTTTTTTGGTGGTGGTTGTTTTGTTGTTTTTTTTTTTTTTCAGGGGTGGGGTGAGTAAATTGTTAAGAATATTTCCAGATTTGTAATCCAACTTTTAAAATTATTATATAACATACCAGCTCAAAAATAAAGCAAAGTCTGTCAAAGCTTGCACCTGAAACAAATTCATAGCATTCTCCATGACTGGATGTGTTTAAATTAGCACTGGAATCAGTCTTTGAGGGTTTCTGTAGCTCCAGAAGTTATAGTCTTGAAGCAGGAATTACTGCATGAAATTCCCTGGCATGTGTTATGGAACAGGTTGGAGCACACGATTATAATGGTTCCTCCTGGGCTCAAACTCCAGACTGAGAAATAACGTTCTTTGCCAGCACTGCTGAAGGGACAGGAATTATCTGACTTCTTATTTATCGTCATTACCAGAACCAGTGTCACTCAGAACCACCTGAGGTTGGTGGTGCAGGAATACATTTATTTTGATGGGCCTATTGGTTTGTTTTATGTGTAATACATACATATTTATAAACACTTTAATTTTTGCTTCACTCCCACACACATACTCTCTGTCAAACTCAAGGTAAACTTTTACACTTCCCCCTCCCATTTTATATCAGAACTTGGCTTTGTGATTTATTTTTCATGAGCAAGAAACCAAAGACAGAGTCAGTTTTTCCAATTAAATAAATGTCCAGAATCTTATAAAAGGGCGGTCATACAATACAGAAAGTGGACATGACAGAAAATTAATTCTACCCAAATAAATCAAAAGAGGACAAATGAGAATTTTTCTTCTTATCTTGTGTTTTTTCAGGTAGTGATGTGTTCATTTTCACCCAACTTCAGGCTCTCCTTAGACAACTTTGACTTTATTCACTCTGATATAAGGAAGATTACAGTGGTGCATGATAATACTCCCTCATGACAAATGTTTGTGAACATAATTTAGAAACTTTATCCCTTCCCTTTTTTTCTACCTATCCCTCTTTCTTTTTAGCATACTGTTCATAGTTTATTCAATTTGAATGCTTCTTTTTCTGAAGAGTAGCTTTTGCTGCCACACTTAGGCATTGAGTACATTTATTTCCTATTTATTCATTTGGGTTTGTATGCATACCAGCAATTGTTCATAACTGTCTGCATGACTTTGTCTTTTGCCCCTTCTTTAAATCCTAAAGATAGACTAGTCATGGTACAACTTTTCAAGCAAGACATTTATTGCTTTGTGGTTAAGGATTTTTCTCCTATCCATCTGGCAATGAGACAAGGATGTGAATAGAATAAATTAATCTGAATATGAGATTGAAAATAAAGATGGAAATAGGACACAGGTAAAGACCCTCATATGACTCCCAAGGCTGTCATCCCCCTTTGGCCATTTAAAAAAAAAACCCAAATAACCCTGTTCCTGGGGCCATCTTTGTTTTTAACAGTTTATTCATCCCTTTGAGGGATAGATGAAGAGGAAAAGCTAAGCACAGGAAAAGAGGCTGTGGCTCATAAAATGATGTAACTGCAAGTATGTAGTAGCAGCATATTTAGGTGTCATGACATTGTTTGACATCAGTAAATCAATAGTCCAGGAGAAGTAACATACCAAGCATCTTTGTGGACCTGCAAGGCTGTGGTGAGATAGGTTTTTGTAGCTTCACACATGGAATTGTTATCCTGGTATAATGTTGAACCCAACATCAACTGTCTTAGGTCATGTTTTCCTTGTATCAAAAGGTTACTGTTACACCTGGTTTTGTTGGTTTTCTTTTTGGAAGCTGGTAAATCTTCACTATATCCTGTTATAGATGACTGACATCAACTTCTGCATTGTGAAAAGCTGAGGGTAAGGATTTGTGGCCTCTAGATAGGTTCCAGTATTGGATACATAGTCATCATAGGGACAGCTAAACCAGACAGCTGGAAAGTATCTCCTGATGATTGCTTTTCTCAATTCAAATTTGATCATTTGACTTCATGAAAGCTTCACAGCCAGGATTTCCAACTTTGAATTTTCATTGAGAAACATTGCTGCTTTTTTTCCCTTTATTTGAAAACCATTAAATTGGTTTAAAAGGTAGGGAAAAAAATAAGTTGAATTAATTACTATATTGATAATTCCCACAATTTTACTATGGAAATACATATCTGATACATCACATGAGGACATAAACCCAGGTACATGATGAGTATCTATCAATATGAGAAGACACTTGCAAATCAGAGCCTTAATACTTGAACAGACCTCTTTTCATTCCTCTTTAATGGAATTTCTTTGCTTTGTCCTTTTTTCTCTGACACTGGCTTGCTAGATAATAATTTTAAAGTGTATGAACTAGGTGAAATAAAAGTTCCTTCTTTTATGAAAGAGTTATGTGTATTGAAATAAGGAAAAAAGAAAAAAAGAAGAGGGAAATAGAAGGATCAAAAATGGAAAGAAAGAAGATTTCCTGAGGGCAAAAGCTGTCAGCCCTGCCTGGTGTGAAAAATACTTGATGTATAATCATTTGATGTAAAAAAAAAAAAAGAAACTGCAAACCCTAGTGTAATAATAAGCAGTGGTCTCTGATAATGGGAACCATATTCTTTAGCAGAATGAGATGTACAGTCAGAATTTACACTGTGGTTACTTCTCTGGCAGGAGAAAAATAATAAATACAAAATAATCTCTCATTTCCCCAGACCAACGTTTTCCTGATGAGCAACATGGAAGCCTTACATCTCTGTGGCCAAACTGCCATACCCTGAAAACGTATATTCCTTAGCACTCTCCCAATATCAAAGACAGCTGGCCCATTTGACACCAGAAGTAGAGTTACATTAGCTTTTCCCATGGTAATGTCGTATTTTCATGGTAAGTTGTATTTTAGAAGGCAAAGATGGGAAGAAAAAGGATGGGAGAGCTACCTAACGAACATTTGTTCTGTTCATGGATCATGCTCTCCAAGGGGTAGGAGGTGAGATATCATGAATTCTGTCCTCCAAGTGACATTGAAACCAAAGAAAAGCAAAAAAGATTGTGAAGGGTCTGAAGCACAAGTTTTCTGAGGAGCAACTGAGAAAACTGGGGTTTTTCAGCCTAGAGAAAAGGAGGCTGAGGGGAAATGTTATTGCTCTCAATAACTACCTGAAAGGAAGTTGTGGCCAAGTGGGCGTTGGTCTCTTCATCCAAGTTACAAGCAGTTAGACAAGAACAAATGGCCTCAAGTTGTGTCAGGAGAGGTTTGGATTGGATATTAGGAAAGAGTTCTTTACCCAAAAAGGTTGTCAAGCAGTGGAACAAGCCTGTCTGGGTCACTGGTTGAGTCACCATTTATTTAGTGTAGATGTGGTGTTTTGGGACATGGTTTAGTGGTGGACTTGGCATTCTTGGGTTAACAATTGGATTAGATGACCTTAAAGCTAATTTCCAACCTAAGGATTTCTCTGATTCTCTTACCTTATTTGGAATCACTGCAGATCCTACCTGAGGAACATTAGAATAATTAGCAGTAAAGTGCTGATGCCCGTGTTACTGAGGTAGGAGGTCCCATTCCTGGATTATTCAATGTCAAATAACTGCTAACTTTGTGTGGTTTTCATGGTGACAAACACTATGGCTACAACCTTTTTTTCTCTGGCTGGACACATTTTTAGAAGATTTGTAGAAAATTAATATCCCTGAAATCTCCACCTCATTGTCAAAAAAACCCCAAAACCAGATATTGATGTTGTTTTTTTCTTGTATGGAAATAGCTGAAGAGTTAGAGGACAGGAGCTAAATATGACTTTAAGAGTTTTTAATTGATTCACTTATTAAAAGGAAAATGTTGCTCACTTTCATGTTTCACAGATTGCAAAAAACATCAGAAATAAACAAGGCATCTTCTTCCAAAACAGGTATGAGAAAGAAAAAGAACCTATTCCCTTTCCAACATATTGAAAAAGTCTTCAGGGAAATCCAGCTTTGTCAAACCAGTCTGGTGCCTGAAAGAAAAGTAAAGGTGTTTAACACCTAAATACCTGTAAAGCTTGAAACTTTTATGAAATTACTTGTTAGCAAAAGAGGATGGCATTTGTTCTTTCTCTCATATGCACACAGCTGATACAGGATTTTCCTAGACTTTGCATAAGGTGTTATTTATTAGATGGATTAAACCCATGGTTCAAATGGTTTTCCCTATTTGAAACAGGAAAATGAGGTAGGGTGGGATGACATACCTTGTTTAATAGTACAATTTGATCCTCAGCAGCCTCAGAAATTTGATTTAAAGCAAACCCACACTGAACCACATCGGGATTTTGGCTCATGATATTACAGTCTTCTATATTATTGCTATTATTTTAATATCCCTGTCCTTGACATACCAATATAACAGAGGTTTCCACTGAAAATGAAGTTGGAGATGCTGGTAGGATTGTGTTCTCAAGGAAACACAGTCAGAATAACGCCTTTTGCTGTGAGAGGAAGGTTGTGAGCACTGGACAGGAAAAAACAGGCAGCTTAAGAGAAAAATAAGGTGAAAAAGGGGTTACTAAATGTTTTTGGCAATTAAGGTAATTACCCAAACAAAGATTAGCATTCTGTTGGCTTGTGATCACTGGGAAATAAAACAGTGATTTGCCTGAAGCCCATTAGTAGGCAAGCAGATTAGGAGGGGAACATCAGTCCATTGCTCAGAACAAGTGCTTCCAGTCAAAGCAGGGAGGTGTCTGAGATATCTGGACACCTATAGAGTCAAGCAGTCCTGGAAAGAAGATGAACCTTCTCACCCTTGGGGATTTAGTTGTGCACTTCAGTCCTGTGCATTTGAAGTCAGTTTGCAATGTTTAATCCTTCCCCTTCCATTTCAGCTCACGGGTACAATCCTCCCAGATAAAATAAGTGGCACTGCGAGTCTTTGATCAGCCTTTTCCACTTCTGTTCCAGCCAGCTTCCTATTTCCATCAGCTCTTCCACCCTTTCTTGTCTAAAACAGGTTTCCTTATTCTCCTGGAAAGCAAGGATGTGAGAAATTATCTTTATTTCCTTTCTTGTCTGTTTTTTTTTTCAGCACCCTTTTTACAATGCCCTGATATGATTATATGCCAGATGGTACTGTATGACAAATATATCCTACCATAAAAAAAATGTCACAGCTCTCGGTCACTGTGACAGAGAAACTTGTTTCTGAGAGTTTTCTCAGCCATCTAACACTTGCAAATCTTCTTTTTGTCTTGTGATAAGCAGGAGGGAGGGAATTACTCCTGCCAGACCCAGACATGCATTGCACGTATATTTACAGGAGGGGGAGAGAGTGATAGCAGGTCTCATTATCCATGTGATGGAATAAATATTGAGAAGGGAGTAACCTCCACAATCCTTCACCGAACTGTCATAAAGAAAATAGGAAACAGTTTGCAGTTTCTGGGTGGTGGCAGTGTAACTACTGTGAGCCAAAGCACCAAAGATAAAATTTTAAGGCCATCTACTAACACTTTCCCTCTGTCATAGTGTCTGTGTATTTATTTACACAGAACATAACTCTGGGTATAATGGCTCTGAATTAGCAAACCCAGTATCAGGCAAATATGCTCAGGACTACAGCATGATTCCATGTACAAACAAGGCATAAATTGACACTGAAAATCTGTCACACTTTCCCCCTAATACCTTCTGAATCTCCCAGTCATTTTCACTTCAAAATGACAAATCTAGAGGCCCTGGGGACAGCAGCTACTTACCTGTATCAGGAATAGGCTGATTATTAGAGATTCCCTATCAGTTCCCTGTTTCCAAGTATAGCAAATTTCAAAGGTATCCAGTCCAAAACAGCCAGAGCTCCAGGACTAAACTGTCCCATCTACACATCAACTGTCAGACTTTTCAACCACAGTTCTCTTTGATTTCCTTATTGTTGGTTTATATAAACGAAGAAATCACACAAGTGCCTGATTCCCAGAAAATTAGTATCTCAGATTTGCTGACAATAAATCCTCATTAGACAAAAGTATTTTGGGTCACCTTAGCATAATAGGAAGCTCCCAGGACTGTGAGTCACTTGTGAATATTTGTAGCTGGATATTTAAATACTCTGATGTTTGGGTTTACCATGCTACACCCTGTCTGAAGAGCTGGAAACTCTGTGAATACTGCAGGAAATACCCTTATTGTGCTTGGCAGATGTCCAGGATCTATTATTGTCATCTGCTAACCAGGTTGTTTAGGGGCCCATGAAAGAGTAACGCCACGTTGTAAAAGACCGTCCATGAGATAGGACGCCACTGGAAACCAGTCAAGAGGCAAGACCAGTAAATGAAGACTTGTTATTCTCATTTTGTAAATGTCTCAAGTTCCAGGCATATGTCCTACGTGAAGGAATAAGTATGCATAGTGGTTGAATCACAGATTTGCCAAATGGTAGGGGTTGGAAGGGACCTTGAAAGATCATCTAGTCCAACCCCTCTGCAAGAGCAGCATCACCTAGATTAGGTCATACAGGAATCTCTCCAGGTTGGTTTTGTTGGTTTGTGAAATTTTTTTTCCTTATGTTCATGTGGAACCTCCTATGCTCCAGTTTGCACCCATTGCCCCTTGTCCTATCATTGGACATCACTGAAAAGAGCCTGGTTCTGTTCTCCTGACCCACACCTTTTGCATATTTATAGACACTGATGAGGTCACCCCTCAGTTTCCAATTCACCAGGCTAAAGAGACCCAGCTCCCTCAGCCTCTCCCACTCCCTCAGTCTTCTTAGTGGCCCTGTGCTGGACTCTTTCGAGTAGTTCCATGTCCTCCTTGAACCGAGGGGCCCAGAACTGGACACAATATTCCATTTGCGGTCTCACCAGGGCAGAGGAGAGGGGGAGGAGAACCTACAAACCACATCCCTTCTAATGCACCACAGCATGCCATTGGCCTTCTTGGCCATGAGGGCACATTGCTGGTCATGGTCATCCTGGTGTCTCCCAGGTCCCTCTCACCTGTGCTGCTCTCCAACAGATCCATCACCAGCCTATACTGGTAATTTATGAATATTGTAAATGCTATGAATGCTGTTTTCCAGCATGCCTGGTTTTATTGCTCAGAAGGGTTTTCAGACAACCTTGTACAGCCAAGGAGTAGGATTTACCACTTGTGGTGCCTGTCTTTCTCCACTGACTTGCCTCTAGAAATGACCTGTATGACCAGGCAGCTTTTAGATGTCTAAAATTACGTTAATTCATTTCCCTTCTTAGTTAAAAAACCACAAGACATATGCTTCTTGTATTCAGCAGTCCTAGGGTTTAATCTACCAGCCAACCCATTAAGACATTTTGTGTTAACATGGCTTTATATTTCTAAATTAGTATCTCAGGTGAAACACCCCTTTTAGCTTCTCATGACATGATGGCAATGGAGGACATAGAAATAGGTTAATTAGGTGTTTTCCAGTAGCTGATGGAGTATTTCTTATAGGATTACTTTCTAATAGCATCTTTTTACATGTTGATGTCCTCTTCATTCTCTTCAGCTCTATTTTTTATGTCCTCAGATATGCTATAGTGATGTGTGATGCACATGGAGACCTTTACATTTTTGTTACATTCTCCTTCACTTGTCAAGAAGATGACTTGCATGACCGTTGCCTTTTAGCTGGGAAGCCATTCCATACTTTCTTCCATGCCTGATAACTTCTATGTTATTATTTTACCCTGAGATTTTCTGCACCAGTAAAAAACCTCTTCCTAACATCCAACCTTAACCTTCCTTGTCACAGCTTCGTATCGTTCCCTTGGGTTCTATCCCTGGTCCCCAAAGAGAGGAGATCAGTGCCTGCCTCTCCGCTCCCCTCATCAGGAAGCCACAGACCATGACAAGGTCTCCACTCAGCCTCCTCTTCTCCAGGCTGGACAAACTGAGGGACTTCAGCCTCTCTTTGTAAGAGTTCCCCTCCAGATCCTTGATACCCTCCTCTGGACAATCTCCAGTAGTTTTATGTCCCTCCTGTACTCTGGCACCCAAAACTGCCCCCAGGACTTGAGGTGAGGCTGCCCCAGAGCAGTGCAGAGTGGGACAATCCCCTCCCTGTACTGTCCTTGCCAGGCTGGATGTGCCCCAGGATACAGTTGGCTGCCTGGGCACACTGCTGGCTCAGGGGTAACTCGCTATCGATGAAGACCCCCAAATCCCTCTCAGCACAGCTGGCCTACAACATCTGCCCCCCCAGGCTGGATGTGCAGCCAGGGTTGCCCCAGGTGCCAAATCCAGCCCTTGCCCTTGTTAAATTTCATGCTGTTGGTGATTGCCCAGTTCTCTAGTGTGTCCAGGTCTCTCTATAAGGCTCCTTCACCCCCAGCAGAGGCAACAGCTCCTCCCAGTTTGCTGTTATCTGCAACTGGGGTTTCACCTAAATATCTTCCACCAAAAAAAAGTGTCTGTTTTCTGTGGAATATTTTGATGTTTCCTTGAAAACTTCAATACACAAAAGTGAAACGCTTACAGCTGAGAAGTTTTATTCTGCATCACTACCAGACTCCCCTGTGGGACTTAGGTATATGCTTTCTGGTCTCATTTTCCTTTGCAGGCAAGGCTCCCAAGGCCAACTACATCTCCCATGATGCAGAAGGTCATTCACTCCCACAGAACTGAAGGTTAATTCAGCTCATTTATAGCTTCTGAGAGTTCACCCAGTGCTGGACAACAGCATAACTTCTTTTGCCTTGCCTTGCCTTGCCTTGCCTTGCCTTGCCTTGCCTTGCCTTGCCTTGCCTTGCCTTGCCTTGCCTTGCCTTGCCTTGCCTTGCCTTGCCTTGCCTTGCCTTGCCTTGCCTTGCCTTCCCTTCCCTTCCCTTCCCTTCCCTTCCCTTCCCTTCCCTTCCCTTCCCTTCCCTTCCCTTCCCTTCCCTTCCCTTCCCTTCCCTTCCCTTCCCTTCCCTTCCCTTCCCTTCCCTTCCCTTCCCTTCCCTTCCCTTCCCTTCCCTTCCCTTCCCTTCCCTTCCCTTCCCTTCCCTTCCCTTCCCTTCCCTTCCCTTCCCTTCCCTTCCCTTCCCTTCCCTTCCCTTCCCTTCCCCTTCCCCTTCCCCTTCCCCTTCCCCTTCCCCTTCCCCTTCCCCTTCCCCTTCCCCTTCCCCTTCCCCTTCCCCTTCCCCTTCCCCTTCCCCTTCCCCTTCCCCTTCCCCTTCCCCTTCCCCTTCTCCTTTTCTCCTTCTCCTTCTCCTTCTCCTTCTCCTTCTCCTTCTCCTTCTCCTTCTCCTTCTCCTTCTCCTTCTCCTTCTTTCCCTTTCCCCTTCCCCTTCCATACTATTCTTTACTGATAATTTCCAAAAGGAATAACTTCAGACTGGGCCAGCAGTGATCAGTAAACTTACATTTGCACACTATGAATGTTGTTATTATTATTTTCAGACCCTGACTGTAAGCCAAGTGTGGTGCAGCGGGTTAATTCCTCCTAGGACAAAGGGACAAGCAGCAGATGCTCAGGACTTTTGGGTCACTTCCCTTGCTCTGACCAGTTGTGTGACTTGGAGTAAGTCGCTTCCCAGTCATTGCCCTCCACTTTCCTCCCTGATTTGTGTCAGTCATGTCTGTTTAGATGATAAGATGTGTGGGGTGGGAGCTGTCTCTTCTATGTGCTGCTGTCACAGCAGCCATGTTTGTGGACCCTCAAAAATTTACTGACAGTTCTGGTTCCTGGGGGAAAAGCTTTTTTTTGCTTTTTTTTTTATTTTAAGTGGGTTTAAAAGAGGACAGGATGGATTTAGACCCTGAAATGTGAGCAAAGGACTACTAAACCAAAACATCTGGGCTAAATCAGTCCTTTGATGAGAAGGATGAAAGTTAGAGCTCTAGACTGGCCCTGTTTGTGCCAACGACAAATGCAAATGAGCATCACCCCACTGCTATTAACCTGCTCTGATTGCTTTATTGTTTGCCTTTTCACATCTACTGGTGGTTTAGATCATTTTTTTTCCTTTCCCATACCTAAAAAGAGGTGACTCAGTGAAATCTGCGTGTGAAATGGGGCACGCGTGCGTGCAAGCAGTGGGAGACCCAGCAGCGTGTGTGCTTGCGCTGATGGGGAGGGCAAGAAGGGCCATGGTTTTGTTGCCATTGCTAAAAGAAGCCTAAAATAAATGCAGTGAACTCTGTGCTCCAGCCTACAGCTGTGTAAACTCAAACTGCAGGCCTGCTCTCGTGTGGCCAGTTACTTATGGAAAAGGAGTGAGGTAGAGCTCTGCACCGAGGGACTTGCCCATCAAACTGTTTCACACTGTTGGTCAAACAGAGCACTTTGAATGAAGGAGGAAGGGGGGAAAAAATAAAAATAAGGATATTCCCTGATCCCAAAGTCTAATAAATTGAAGCCCTGCACCTCTCATGGCCTTGGAATGATTATATTCATTTATATTTTTTTTTGCTACATAATCATCAATAAATCAAGCATAGCCCATTAAACAATAGATGCCTCCGAGGCCTCTCTTCAAATGTGCTTTTGATAAGAGTCAGAGAATTTTTTTCTGGGCTTGTAACGTTTTTCTTTCCTCTGTTTGTTTTTTCTAAGGGTCAAATAATGCTGTTAAAAGAGCAGTTAATATATAGATCTATTTTTCCATATTCCCGTCATGGTGTTTGACTTTGGGAGATTTATGGAATATCTTTTCCCAGTTCAACAATAGTATGTTTTGTTGTACTAAAGAGGTATTTTAACATGAGTGGAGATTCTTAATAACTTCACTGCTGTCTCCTTTCCAAAACAGGCCCCAGCCAAGACAGAGAACAGTGCAAATATATGTACCTATATATAAAAAGATATATATATATATTTACACATATAACACACTCATCTAGCTATCTCTTGTTTATTTTCATATGATGAACTCCAAAAGGTTGGTATGTTCTGGCCAGAAGCCACTGTTCACCTTTTTCAAGAGACATAGCACATAGTTACATTAAAAGTAGGAAGCTCCAACTGGCCTGGGCCAAATCTTCAGATGGGGTAAATGCAGGGAAGCTGTGTTAACTTCAGTGGGTCTTTGCCAGACTATGAGAGACAACGACCTGACCTGCTGCATTCAGATATGCTTCAGATGTTATGTCTCACCACTGACGGTACAGATTCAGCCAAGAAAGACTCACACAGACTTGTCCATCCCCCCAAAAGAGGTTTATCTTCTTATCAGATTAGAACTTCAACCCTAATTTGTGAAAGAGTTGCATGAGCTCCTTAGCATCATCACCTTCAGTATGAGCCAGCCCCTCACGACCCATGAACCTTCAACTGCAGCTCTGTGCTCAGTGTATGTGCATTTCTGCAGCAATGGAGGTATTTATCCCTGCTCAGTTACATCTCCTAGCTTGCACTTGGGATGTGAAGCAAAGCCCCAGGATGTTCCCACTTCCCAAAGTCTGGACATCCTGTCCTACAGGATTTCCAACACCTATCTGGGGGGAGTTTTCTCTTGCAAAAGAGCTATTTGACCACAGCAAAGCAATATCAAGTGTCCTTTTCCACACACACCTTCTAAGGCTGTGGGGATGGCTGTGCTTTCCCTGGCCAGAGTCAGGATGAGGTACAGCCTGCACTGTACAATACAACAAAGCAGTGGTGCCTGTCTCAGGTAATGAGAAAACTCAATATCCTATGCAGCAGAGCAGGACACCATGCTCAGAGACTAGTTCAAATTATAGTAGTTGTACATCTGTTTTATAAAGAATAATTAATTTTCCTTTTCCCCAAGAGGCTAATTAACTTAGGCATAGTATCATGTAAGGCAACATCTTTCCCTCTGGGTCCAGATTTAGCTCGTTCATTGTTGGCTTGCAGAGCTGTACAACATGTTCAACACAGCATGTTGATAAGACCTTAGTCTAGGAATTAGTCTTCAGTCCTTTTTACATGTGGTTCTCCCATCACAGAGCTGTCACACAAGGCAAGGAGGTCACCTTTCCTATTTTAAAATGCTTTGTTTTGGATGATAGTCATGAATGTTACTTGGCAAGGGCAAACCCTGGCTTCTTCAGCCAAAAGAAGCAGCTGTGGTGCAGTTTGACTGGAACAGAGTCTGCTTCTGGAGAGATCTCCCAGGTGGTTCAAGGGAAAATGCATGTCATGAGATCACGTCTTGTCCTTTTCTTGGGTTTAATTTGTTTTTCTCCACAATTCTTTCTCCCACAGGGCTTCACTTGCTCTTTGAACATCAGTGGATGATGCTGTACCCTCATGTAGTGTGAACTGGCCATCTTTCACCACGAGGTCAAAGCTGGATTGTGCCACAGATCCTGAATCTGCAGATAAGTTTGTGGCTTTCTGTGGAGTCAATGTTCATGGTTGCTGGTGCTCAGTGTTAGAAGTGAGTAGCATATATCTTAACTTATGGAAATGCAAGGTATCTTGTGATATGGAGTGAAAAGGGAGAAGGCTGTCCCTGGCAAAACATCTTCCACGCTCTGCAGCCAAGAGAAACTTTAATGCTTCTGTTGTTACTTCTTTCAGAGCAAGAGACCATCTTGGGCTTCTAAATGAATATTATTTAAAGGAAATGTTTTTAAAATTTGATTCTTATGCAATTAATTGGGAGAATTTTACTTCTGCAGATGCCAAAAGTGGTAATGCCACTAATAGCAGAGGCATCTCAGAATGTTTTCTCCTGCCAGAGGGACAAGTCACAGTGTTCAACATAGACAGCACAGATTGAGGTGGCCCTTAAGGTATTATCAGGCCTCTAAACAATAATGTTCTTTCACAGACACTTTAATTTGTTCTCAGTAGAAAAACAAATGGAGGGAGCAGTAAGTGAGGTGGGACTGGAGGAAGACCATCATCCCTCTGTAGAAACCCAGTCCATTCATAAACTGTGACAGCTGGGGTGTAGTAGTAACTCCTGCTATGATTAAGAGACATCTCTTTTTCCTAAGTCTGCATGCCTGTTGCTACCTCTATTACTATTACACCATGCTGGCTTTGAGGCACAGGTATTATGCTTGCAGCAAATTACATGGTAAGTAGTTTTCCAAACAGAAGAAAGACACCACTGCTAGTTCAAATACAACTGAATTAGTTTTAGAAATATGAGATACTAATTTGATCAGAGACCCAAACCCCTGATCTCTTGTCATTCTTGTGAATGAGACTGTAGGATTTTTCTAGACCCTGAAAATATATAACTAAGAGAGGCATGGCTTCATTCTTCCAGGAAAAGGGAAAGGGAAAAAGAGAAAAGAAGACAAATAAATTAAACTTTCTCCAGATTCAAATCCAAGTCCAGTTCGGGTTCAGGTTTAGTTCAAAAGTGGATGACTAGGTCTTGTTTATCCTAAGCCACTTTCCTCATTCAAATCCAAACTCCTCTGAATTTGTCAGCGGGGAGCCTGAGGATGAAATTGTTCTGTTTGAGTTGAATCAGAGCACCAGCCTCATCGTCTGCCAGAAATACTGACCTTTCTTAGTCTGATGCAAAATGTCCTGAATCTGTCCTTTTTCCACAGAAGTTCTGCTGGCACTTCTGCTTTTAACCTTTTCCATGAAAACACTCAGCTTAGGCAACTTCAGAAGAGTTCCTTCCTTAACCACTTGCTCTCTCATGCTCTTACCTGACCCTACAAATGAATCCTCATAGACTGAGATTACCTCATCTGATGTTTGATTGAACTGAGCAGTAGGTGTTATCCTGGTAGAAAGCAAAAAAAAATACCAAATAAATATATATAAAATTTTAACATCTGCATATCTTGCATGGAAACTTGTTCCTCTTACAAGAGAGGTATGGATCTCCCATACACTGCTGGACTGAAGCTGATGCAAGCCTGAGTGACCTGCTGGTTTCCTCTGGGACTCTCCTGTATATTTATGTAAAATGTAGTCCATCAGCTGGAAATAACTTTATGGAACATCTCACTTCATTATTTTCAGTCGAACTGCAGCTTTGTGTCCTGATGCTGTGGTGTCAAGTGAAAGAAAAAAGAAAAAGAAAAGAGAAAACATCTTGCTTAACAAATCTTCCATACTTATGGCAGAATAAATGAGCTCTCTGTGGAGTGTATCACTTATAATTGCACCCCAAAATATACTTTTGGGTGCCATTGAGAATCTGGATTAAATCCACTTGCAGGAGAATGGTTTATGAAGTCTTGGTTTTCCATTAATCTGCAGGCACCTTTCTCAGGGGACTTGCAGAGGAAGGTGATTGGATGGCAAAGGAGAAAGAGAATGGTTTGAAGAAGAAAGAAATGGTTGGTGAATGGATGACTCAGGAGAAGGATAAATAGTCAAGACAATTTTAATTTCTAAAACTCAAACCAGAAGGGAAATCAATCTATGCTAATGGATACAGCAGTAAGCTGGGATTTTAGTCGTGTGAGTCCTATTTCTTCACTCTCCTGCTGCTTCGTAGTACAACCTCAGGTAACTCTCTTGATTCCTGCCACTTGCTTTTCCACTGTATTCACACTGTACCTCAGTGAGCTCAGAGTCCTTCTCATTGTACGTTCATATAGCACCTTGCACTCAGGTAGCACAATCTTGGATGTACCTAGTGAGCACCGTGGAAATTACCATCATTTCCCTCATCTTCCACCAGTTGCATATACTCATCACAGCTTTTTTGGAAGTGTTGCTTTGATGTAGGTTCTACTGCACCCAGACTCATCCCAACCAATCTCAGTCACTTTTAGAGGTCTGTAGTAAAGAAATTCATAGAGGATCTTGGATAACCACACTTCTTATTCAAACACCTGAGCTCAACAGAGAATCATTTTTCCTTTTGCTGGAAGCTTTAGATAGGGAAAGCATTTGCATAAGGCTCTTTAGAAATCCAGTACCTGGTGGTTTGTTGTGCTGAAAGTTACCATGGGCTCTGGAATATCATCCTGTCTTTGTGATCCCTTCTATCTTGTTAATAACCCCTGCTCAGACACCTTGACAAAAAGATATCTGTGACAAGTAGTGACAGATCACTTCCTAGAGGTTACAGAAGAGTCAGATGAACTTTATGAAGTCCAGAGCCTGGAAGAGAACTGAACTGAACATAGAAGAGTCCTGTTTAATTTTGAATGGAGACACAAGTATGTATGAGGTGAGGTAAGAGCAGAACTTTGGGAATGTTTCCTAGTTAAACCTTAAATTAAGACCTACATGACAGCAATAAAAATTTAGTTAGACTGCCCCTTTCTCTCTTTTTTTTTCTCTTTTTCAGTGGCTACATTCCAAAAGGTAAAAAATCAATAACATTTTTCCTGAGCAAAAAAATAAAAGAAGAAAAATTCTAATCTTTTAATTGATTTTTTTCTTTTTTCAGATTAGGTACATTTTTATAAAATCAGAAATGTATCGTTCAGAAATAAGACATAGAATTTCCAAAACACTGTGTGGTTTAAAAATTGCTGAAAGAAAACTTCAATTTTATATTTTTTCCGCTTTGTTAATTAAAATTATTTATGTGTGGAGAATGAATTTTCAAACTACTTTTTTTTTCACTTGAAATAAGCATATATTACATTGAAATATCCTCTATTTTTTCTCATTTAGGATTTCTTCAAAAATTTTAAACTCCTGCCTGTGGTTCAAATACATAAAGAAGATTGAAAATTTATTATCTGTTTATAATTCATCAGGGATTCATCTGATGGAATATGTATGTCTGCAGTTCATCCATCATTCCTCTTGGGACTGGCAAGCATGACAAAAAAAGTGTGGACATTGTGTACTTCTGCAATGGCACCTGGGTGCCCATCAGAATACCCTGTGTTATGCAAAGTGGCTTATGGACTGTATTTGCCTATTTAAAGGCAATTGAATTGAGATGTAGGTGTCTACATGAAACTCAAATGTAAATACCCACTTTAGTTTATAATAAATCCCTAATTAGATATGATTGAATGTATTGGTGAAGGACTTAATTAGGTTTGAACAAAGGTGTTCATCATCATTTGAATTAGTATTCCAAAACCCCTCGATGTTGCTATTCTATGTCATATCTATTCCCACCAGCCTTATGGGAATTATGGATCCCAAGGGCTTTTCAAACAGTTCTTGATGCCTAAGTTTAGACAAACAAACATCCCTGTGAGGTGATGTCATTCAAGTAATTGCCATGCGAGGTTACACACTTGGTTCACATGTAGGCAACTAAGTTTCATCACCTACTTCCAGGCATCAGAACTTGTTTGCTGAATCCCACATCTGAATTACGTGAGATGAGTTTTATTTTGAGATTCAGGAAACTGGATCTGTAATCCTTGCTATTCCTGTGTCTACTTATGTGACTTTATAGAAACCCTCAAACATGACTCCAATTTTGCTTTATGGGAAGAAGGATTATGAAGATTAAGGATTCTGAAAGATTCAGAAGAAATAAAGACAGTGGGGAGAAGAGTTTCAAGGAAATAATGTAAGTATTTCATATGGAGAAACCTAAATTACAGTTGCTTTAACACATGCATGCAGCATTTGAATATAAACAGATATTTTTAACAGCTTTTGCCTAATTTTGCTCATGACTATGTATGCCACAGATCTGAAATCTGTAGAAATATGCTAAGTATAATATATTAAAAAGGAATATATTTTTTTCTTAACCAAAAAACTATCAGATGGTTGTAAGCACAATAAATTCACTATTTCATGCAACACAGCCTCTTTTACAAAGGAAATATTCCAAATATTAAGCATTTAACTACCATTTTTTCACTCTCTTCTTTCTTTTTTGACTTTTTTTTCCCCCAAGTGGACTGAGGTTGTTTGTTTCAAATACAAAATAGAGCCCTTGTGTCAGGATGCATTTATGTTTCATGCACCACCTAGAACAACAGATTCTGAGCATCGCTGCAGTTTCTCAGTGACACCTGCATCACATAACATGTCAATTCAAGGCATGCTAGCATAGAACAGTAAGAGGTCATAAATCTAGTTGTGTATTTTATATATATGACACTTGAGACTCTTCTGATGAGAGTGGCTAGGTCACCACAGTGAAGGGAAGCCAGTGTGATTATTCTTGATGACAATATCTATGTCTAGATCACAACCCCCTCTTTCAATCTCTTACCACCTCACTTGAAATGAACCTAATATTAGCTTTATGATTCAGCAATATTATATTAGAGCTTATCAAAGTGCAAGCCATTTTTATAAACCAGCACCCACATCATTGACAAAGATTTACCAAACCTCCTGAGGTAAGTGTCTAAAATGAGTGGTTTACAGCTTTAGCAATCTTTTCTTCCCCATTTCAAAGACACCCAAACTTTTAACTGAGACCATTCCCCCCAAATTCATTTGTATTTGGACATTTTTCAGTGTCAATTGTTGTTAGAGAAAAGATGTGATATCATAGTATTGCTAAAGAATGAGAATTTGATATGATACATAAGGAGGAATTGCTTGCCTGTTTTTACTCTGAAGAGTTTTTACATACTTAGATGTAAAGCACAAATGAATTCAATGACATGATTCAAGTTACAGCACCGATCAGTTAGTGAGGGAATTGCAATTTCTACAATGTAGGGAATAGATGACTACTCAAAAATCACATTTGGGTTCGATTTCGATTATGATGCATCATTTCCCCAAAGATGATTTGAATCCAATATTTGCAACTTTGCTTATTTTCTGTATATTTTTTATACTTGTTTTAATGACATTTGAGATGCTGCATCTCACTTTACGACTTACATGCTGGAAAAAAAATTATGTGTGCAGAATAAATATATACTGTAGATGATATGAAAGAGAGTGTGACCACATGTACCACAACCATAATGCAGTCAATTAAAAAGGATGAATGAACGAATGTTTCCATGTACTGAGAAGAATGTTGAAACAAGCAATTGTCTCAATGTCCATACAATCCTGGAAGAAGGAGTCAGAGCAACCTCCCATTTCAGGTCTGGAAGATTGTAGAGCAGCAGTAATTAGGAACCAATAATCTGCCATTTTCCCAAAGCTAAGTAATACAGAGCTATTAGAATTACTCCAGAGGCTATTTTTTTGCACAAGGAGACCATTATTGTCTGGGAAATTAATGAGGATATTTTTTTTTCTCTTATGGGCGTGCTCATCACCCAAAAAAGAGGTAACAATACTTATTTTTTATGATGGCTTATGGCTTTAAGGATATGTATGAAAGTATGTATGGAAAGCACTAGGTTTAAACCCAGCTGCTTGGCCTCTTTGGTGCAGATACACAGGACTCCCTGAAGTCCTAACCTCATTGTTGATTTCTTGTCCAAAGTGCCAACAGCACAAATGCAATGAAAACAAATAAATATTCCTATTGTTTTCCAGTTCTCTGTGTGTGTGGAAATCATGGCCCACTGTGGCAGAAAACACTGAGTGGAATGTTTTGCCTCTCTCCTCAGTAGCAGATATTAAGTAATTAATTGGTTTACTTGGTTTTATTTTTGTTTTGAGTTTTTATTTCCATCAATCAGCTACCTGACCTCAATATTACCTCTAGCATTCAGGTTCTCAACTTTGAATGAATGGCAAAGATGACTTTTTCCCACAGCACCATTCAGCTTCTAACCCACAAGAACATGTAGAAAGCCTGTAGCTAAGGAAGACAAGAAGAAACACAGCAGTAGTACTTACTGCAGCTAGATGTAGACAGTTGTAAGATGGACATCTCCAGCTGGCCTAGTCATCAAGGGTCCATCTAGTTCCATCTAAAGTGGAACTTTCCTTAGCCAGATTCACCTCCTCTCCAGGACTTCCATTGTTAGCAGCTAAACCATCATTAGCTATGGGAGAAAGAGAGCAGTGGCTTTTGAATTATGGTCTCTGAGAAACCTGTCGCAGTGACAAAGCTGATGGCAGGAAACATCAGCCTTGTGCTTTAGTATGAGCAGGATGGAGTTCAGCTAGCATCCCTTGTGTTTGCATGTAGATGAGCAAGTCATCGACTAATGAGACAACATCTGTTCAGCTCTCCCTTCACTTCCTTTTGGTTTTCTTCCAACTACCAGAGCTGCAGCATGTGAGTTAACTGAAGAATGGTGATGATGGATTTAACTATCCCAAACACTACCAGGGCATTTCCCAAAGATGATGTCAACTGTGCTGTAATCATTAAAAGAGCAACTGTTCCCTACAAGTGGTCTAATGCGAGACTTACGGGTCACAGACTATGAGAGTCCAGAGAATTTAAAGCACAGGGGGAAATACACTTGAAAAAAAATCCATTTTGAATGAACTAATTTTAAACCCCAAGGGGTCTAAAGTAATTTAGCTGCTAATTCCCGTAGTAGTTTCATTACAGTTTAGTTCCCAGCTGAAACAGCAGATTGCTGTGAGGTCTCCAGAGGTTAAACTCTACCTCTACTTTTCAAGGTCAGAATAAGGGTTTGTAGAAAGTGGGGTGTTGAGGAAGGTATTGTTCCAGACAAAATTTTCCAAACTTCCAACCATGTTTCAAACATATACCCAAATTATATATAGACCTTTAGGTGTCAACAGATCACTGAAGCTGAGAAAACTTCTACTTCAGCCACAGTTCTGCATCCCATGTCCCACCTAATGACAGCTGACAGAAAATTAGGAATTCAAGCTACTTCTCCAGGTTCCTCCAACAATGAAGAAAGAGGGGAGCACATCCTGGGGATATTTCTTTTCATCTTGAGAAGGCCCTCTCAGATAGATGAAACAAATCACTGTCAGTACCTAACTCTGCATAGTGAATATAGAAGTGTCCTGAAATAGTAATTTGTAGAGTTGCAGACTGGTGTGGGTTGGAAGGGATCTCAAAGTCCATCCAGTTCCACTAGCCAAGGGTGCCCAAAGCCCCATCCAACCTGGCCTTTAACCCTGCCAGGGATCCAGGGGCAGCCACAGCTTATCTGGGCAAACTGTGCCAGGGCCTCAGCACCCTCCTCTGGAAGGATTTCTCCTCAAATCTCATCTCAATCTCCCTTCCTTCAGCCTAAGGCCATTCCCCCTTGTCTTATAACATTGGCATATACTAAGTTATGGGATAGTCTCTGAAGGAAAAAGACACAGAAAGACAGAAGGACAGAAAGAAGGGGATTTCATGGGTTTGATCCAATTCTCCTTGATTTCAGTTAACAAAACACGTCAGTCACAGACAACTTTTCTGTTTCACAGTGAAACAGATTACAAAAATTTTAATTAAAAAAGCAGCAGTTGTTATGTTTGAAAACTGCATCTAAGAAGACTGTAAGGAGGTTGGGAAGTTGCACCCCCATTTGGAACCCTCAGTTTGTAACGATACCGACTGTAAAAAGTGATTTTAAACTATTTCTGATGGCATGTAACTGCTGTAAATGCAAGCCTGCAAGGTACCTCAAGACAACCCTTCTGCAACACAATCTCTCTTGTGTCTTCCCTGGCAGATGTACGATTGTTCCTGCCAGATATCCCCAGCAATGGGGACCCAACACCATCCCTAGGCAGCAAATTCCAACACCTTTATTGCTAGGAAATACTTGGTAAACACAAGGAAGTTCATGTAGCCTGTGTAGGCTTTGCTTAAAAAAGAAATAGTAAATAAATAAATAAAATACGTATTTTGCCTGTGTATTTCTGAATCTTCAACATCGGTTCATCCTGTCAAACCATGGAACCCAGGGGAGGTTCTAACTGGAAAGCTGTGAAAAGTCTGCAATGATACTTGTAGACCTGAGTTTTACCCCCAAAATAGACTGCTAATTTCTGACCTCTTCCTGAATTTTCCAGTCAAGCAAAAGAGAATTAATTGCCCTACACCACCTTCTGTGTCTCTTTCACCAAGGTTTTTAGGAAGCTGAAAAAGTAAGAACAGGGAGGACACTCTGGATAGCATGTGAATCAATGCAACATCCCTCTACAATGTCCCCTGGAGTGATGGAAATGGGCAGAAAAGGCCTTTCATGTCCAGGTTTCCTTTTAATGTATTTTTTTTTTCCTCTGTGATGAAACCCGTCCTTCACTTTTATGAGACAACATAATGGAAACTGTCAGGCCAGCCTGACCCAACAGCAATTTGTTTTCTGAAGTTGAAGATGCAGGAGGGTTCTGTGATGTGATGGGAAAGGCACATTACAATGACTCCATCTGCATCCCGTGTAGGCAGGAACACGTGTGATTGTACCAGATGCCAGAGCAGATGTCAGAATGGACAGGAATGTATTAAACAGATTAAAAAAAGAAAAGAAAAGTTTGTTTTATTTTGCTGGCATTGTTTTATTTCTTCTTTTCCCCTGAGTGTTTAAGGGCTTAATTGCTGTTTTACTAACTGCTCTACAGACAGCTAATACAGTAAGTTGAGTACCTGACAGTATCAATAGCCAGCAGATTCAACGTTGCAAATCCAAAAAGTTTCTGAGTACAAAGTACCCCAAAGGAAACACACAAAAACCACCAGGAGAAAATCTATTTATTTATTTTTTTAAAGTATTTTGACAGGAATTTTCTCCAGAAAATGTATTGTTTCTTGTTTCTCAACATGTCATTTTCTACCAGAAAAAAACACCCGACAACCTTTCTGATGGAAAATGATTGTCCTGCTCTGCATTTGCATCTGCATCCATCAGCTGCAGGCATCCAAGAGCTGAGCTTTCTGATTGGGATCTGTCATCTGCAGTTGAGACAGACATGTCCCATTAGAGGCAGATCCCACCCAGGTCATACATCTATCTTACAAGATTTTCAGTTGACTTGTGGAAGTGCCTGGCTTCCTAACATAAGAGCAGCAAACACCAGAAAAAATGAATTGCACCCTTCCAGCTCCAGACTTTGCCATTGTTTTCCCTATTATGCTAGCACCATCAGATTCCACAGTGGAAATAAAAGGCAATAGTAGGAAGGAGAAAGATTTATATTGCCAGAGTATCTAGCATGTATGGATATGGATCAAGACCTGTCTTATAGTAGGTGCTATGCAAACAAGACCAAAGGAGGCCCTCTTCTTCTCCCAGATCTCAGAGCACATCACTGCAGTTCATGTAATGAGCTTGAAATTCACACGCCTGACTTTGGCCCTGGATCACCCATACAGCTACATATATCTCCCCATTAATTCTCCTACTCCACAGCATAGCACATCAGACACTGCAAGGCATCTAGGTGACACAAAGGGCTCACAGAGCAAGACAGAGGATGAAGCTACATGGAGATGCCACCTTACAGATCAATGTGCTTGAAGGAAGCTGTCTAGAAAAAACACACGTCAGCTGCTGCCTCTACTTGGGAGGCAGAAGTCTGTCCACAGTCCTTTTTGTCTTGGTGAAGAGGATCAATTAATTTTAGAGACTTGAGAAAGACTAGGACTGTAGCTGCATCTCATGGTGCTGCTCCTCAAGTTTCTTTCAACATTTTTGCTCCTTTTCACCTGAGGAAAAAGCTAAGCAATTATAACTGAATCATAGAATGATTTAAGGTGGAAAGAACCTTAAGGATTATCTAGTTTCAACCCCCCTGCCATGGGCCAGGACACCCTCCACTAACCTGGGTCACCCAGAGCCCCATCCAACCTGGCCTTGAACCCTGCCAGGGATCCAGGGACAGCCACAGCACCCTGTGCCAGGGCCACACCACCCTCACACGGAAGAATTTCTTCTTATTATCTAATCTAAATCTCCCCTCCTTCATTTTAAAGCCATTACCCCTTGTCCTATCACTACATACCGTTGTAAAGAGACAGACAAAGCACAGGAGAGTCCTCTGTATATAGCTCACCAGTACCTTCCCTCATTTCACCATCTCAGGGCATGCTGGGGCCACCAGGTCCAGCTTAAAATTTCAGGTACACTATACAAACTTCTATTGTGGAAGGATAGGATTGTCTTACAGCATTACCTAGCAGGACCAGAAAATTGTTCACCACCAGATGATTCATGGGAGACAGCAGAGTCATCCCCTCCTGATGTTCAAAGACCTCCTGACGTTTAAGGACAACATATTACAGAATTATCAGTCATCTTTTTATTTTATGAACTAGATGCAATACTTTTTTTTTTTTTTCCATCTTGGATACAAATGATAACTCTTTTTTTGGAGGATGGTCAAGGCATTTCACCTTCCACAGCCAACAGCACTGGAAAGATTGTATGTCTGGCACTATACCCAGTTTAAGTTGTCAAGCATTTGCATTCAGCTTAACCAAAGGAAAAGAGCAGGCAGCATCCAGAGCCCAGAGTGAAACTCAAACTCCTGTCTCTAGAGTCACCATGGTACACTTTATCCAAACCACAACATCCTACTGACAAATATTTCAAAAAGTCCTCAAAGCTCTGAAAATCCAACTCATTTTGTCACATGGACAGATACACAGATTAACTGGTGAGGTTACAGATACCCATAATTGGGAGGGAAGGTGATGGTGTTTAAACAGGATGGGTTTGTTATGTTGACATCAACAAATATCCAGTTTCTGAGTAGGTTTCTGGAGTTTCCTACAGCTGAGAAAGGCAGGACTGTACTGTAACATATATGCCAAAATCTTGGCGGTGTGGCTGCTGGCAGGAGCAGACCTTGTGATTATCAAGCTCTAAAGTTTCCACACAGTCTGTGATACATCCTAGAACCAGACAGGGACTCCCTGCATGCCCTGTCATTGACGTTGCACATAGGAGGGGTCTGCTGGTACGTAGCTGTGACTCGGGGTCTTCTTTTTACCTGGGGATGGACTACTTTTCTTGCATAGTTTGGCCTTTACTAGGGATATGAAATATTGTGTCCAATATACCCATAAGTAATTTCCAAAAGGAGAAAAATAAGAAAAAAGAAAAAAAAAAAGAGAAAAAATAAAATAAAGAAAGGCAAGAGTACTGTTTTGGCTCTAGAATGTAGTTCATGTGGCTTTTCTGCTCCCTGTGCAGCTGGATGTGGTGGCCAAAAGAAATAGGAACCCAGTGTCACTTTACAAAACTTTTAGGCAGGAATACATTTTGCTTTATGCAACCTCACCACCACCACCCTGAAAAAAAAAATACATATATATATATATATATAATAACCCTGGATCTTGATTGGCTATGGGTAACCACAGGAGAGGAATTGGGGCAATAATCCTGAAATCTGAAGCACGGCTGACCATTCGATGTCAGCTGATCGCCTGCGGCTGAGGTCCTGTCTGCCCATCCAAATCTTTGCTTCCTGATTAGCTTAGCAGTGGTAACGTTTCCTGGACCTTTTACTGAGCCCTGTGTTAGGATGGTAGTTTTAAACAGGGTCATTTATGGGGATGAAGTGGGCAGTGAGAGGGAGCATCGTTCGGTAGGCAGAACCAGTACCCAGAGGGTGTGACAAGGGATCTGCTATAGGCTGGCTCTGTTGCCTTGGGCAGATCATGCCCATTGTGGGTTTAAAGCCAAGATTTGCCTTTGACTTTATTTTTTTTTTTTCTCTAAAGCCAACAGGAAAATATCTATTTCTTTCACAGGTTCTTAGTGTATTTGTCTTGAGATTTACAGCTTTGCTGCTGCTGTTCACTCTGTTTTAACAGTTTTGAGACTATTGCAATTTTTTTTCTGATGTCCAACCTCTCTGGCAGGTTGTGCTGCCTGTATGTCAGAACTCATTTGGCTCCAACCTGGCATGAACCTAGGAAAAAAAGATAAGGGAAAATTATGCACAGAGTCTTATAGATATTGTGCTTCTATAAGCTTCCCAAACATGGATAATTCATTTGGAACTGTTCTGAGAAAATATAGTAAAGATAATTAAAGTCTTAGAAAAAATGGTCCATGAGTCTTTCCTGTGCCCCCTGATTGGTTGGAAAAGATGCTGTTTAAAGGCTGGATGTGTATATAAAACCAGAGTACAACTTAGGGAAATGACAGATACCATGAGGGAAAGAGAACAAAATGGATTTGTGTAATAGGCAATGGTCTCACTGCTTCAGCTCCTGATCAAGATCCTCCTCTAATTCTGACACCAGACTTGGAGCCAAGAACATGATGCTTCTGAGGAGCCGCTGTGTTGTGATCATGGTGCAAACAAGCAGATCTGTTTTCCATAAATATTTCCTCACTGAGATGCTGCCCTGTGAGGATGTTGGCAGGGAGCTATATTTGAAAGGAAGATGGGCCTGTTGTTTTCATTGTCATGTGGAACAGGCTGTATTGAGATGAAAAACTTCACAGAAAGACAGATTCTGATGTTTCTGCTGAAAAGTGACATGTGTTTTCATATTCACTCATGGACAAGACAATCTTCTATGATTCAATGGATCTGTGCATCCTCAGTATGAACAGTAGAAGTTGCTTTCTACTACTAGTAGTGGTGATGCAATTGCAAAATCTATGCTAATATATACTGTGTCTGCTGTAGGACCTAGTTTACTGACAGGTGAGGTAAAATAAGCTATTTTTTTTTCTCCTGAGACAGAAGAAAATCATTCAGAGCAGGGATTTTTATTCCTTCTGTAGCATACACCTGTTTGCATCAGAAGACTAATCCATCAGAGGCCAAAATACTAGAATTTGAAACCAGGTTCAGAGTGGTAAAAATTCAGTGAGGATAATTTATTGTGGGTGGAGTTTTCATGGAGCTGTGACTTATCCTTTGTTTTCAGCTCTGATCATGTAATATATATTAGTTCAACAGCAGATTTGTAGATCATATTCAGAATCTATCAGGCAAAATTCCATGGCTCTGTTAATGATGCAGGTCAGGTCAGTTTAGTATATCCTAATAGTTTTTCCTGGTTTTGAATGCTGTTAATCTATGAAAGTGCTGAAAAACCCCCAAATATTCTACAGAACAGTGTCACATACACAAGTTGGTCCTCAACTTTTGCTAGTTCTTGGAACCAGGCAAGTGAGTAGATGTTTACTTTGCCTTCCCAAAACTGTATTGTCAATGCTTTCTTTTAGCCTTGAATGATTTTAGAAATTCTTGCTTCTTGTGTATAGGAGTTATAGAAGAGGCTCACTCCTAACCTTCTTCAAGTCTTTTTAAACTTGTGGTTAGATAGACCTTCAGCAGTCTGGGAAGGATAACCTGCAGTGGTAGAAGGGTCTGCTCCATAGCTAAATTGAATAAAAAGTACCTGATGTTTGCCAACATTTTCTATAGATGGGGAAAGAAAAAGGGAGAGAAACGAAAGAGAAAAGGAATTAGAACAATGTGGTTTATCTGGACTTGTCTCATAATTTGGCCTCAAGTTACTTTGCTCCTTGTCTGAAAGAGGATGAGGAACTCAAGTTGTTGTATTGGCACCACTGGGACTTTAAATCAAGGAGTCTTAACTGTTCTTTTCTCTTCATCCATCTTTCTCCACACACCCTCCCAAATCTTTATCTGCAATTCTGTAGTTTATGCAGATAGGCTTATTTTCTTTTCTTTTTTCTTATTCTTTTTTCCTTTCTAATCCAAGATTGTTTGAGTTCTTCTCCCCCATCCCACACCACCAGCACTAACACTGCAAGACAACTCGCTAACGCTGAAATACAGTAGTATAAAAGCTGCTACTGTTCTCTGGATGGGTCAGAATTGCAGATTTTCCTTGGCAAGTTCTGAGACAATATTTGGAGGTTGTTGATTCAGAACTGTTAACTGTATTAATCATGTAACAAACATGCGCAGAGACTGCCAGGCTTAATAAATCTTACTAGCATGCATCCTCCCATCATAAACACATTCAGAAACACTTAAGCAATCCCTGAGCCTGGAAGATGATCATTACTTTGCTATCATATGCTTTAGGTTTGCTGAATCAATCAATGGCAAGTCAAGATGAGCATCAGTTGAACTCCCCAAATGATTTTTCCATCCCAAGACGCGAGTGTAAGATAAATGTCTGCAGCCAACTGTCTAGCATTGCAGCCTCCCAAGAAGCTGTTTGCACATTGTAATTGTAACTATTGTTAAGGCTATTCTGCACACAAGATTATCATTTTACTGTGCTAAGTTCTGTACAAAAAATGTAATTTGCAGCAGTCCATCCCTGTCCTAAGAAGCTCCAGATCTCCATAGTGAAGAAAGTACTGCCCTATTCAGTAATCAGAGTAGGAACTAAAACACAGGCAAATTAAATAATTTGCATAAGATTAGTAAACAAGGCAATAAAGTAAAAAAATACACAAGTTTTAAAAGTATTTTTCCAGTTCTTTGATCAAACCATCAAAGAAAGAAAACCTCTCCTGTGTAAACATTAACCCTGTAGGAAGATGCAAAGACATAAGGAAGCTGTTGATTTTCTCAGATTCTAAAATGTAAGTGGAATTAGATCATTCAGTCATATACCCTACTCCTCTCAAAGTGGTGCATTCCACCCAACACCCCCTTTTAATGAACAATGTTTTTAGCAAGACACAGTGCTTTGATTCTCACCACAACCCTAAAATGAAAACCGTGGTGGACAACAAGACACCCCTCACATCTGAAGCTGTGAGTTGCCAGGGAGTCAGAAGGGTTATAGGAGGCCTGGTGGTCTTACCCTTCAAGGAAATCTATCCACACAGGTGCCCTCCAGTTGTGACAGGGGAAGAAACTTTCTCCTGGGGAACTTTTTCCTCCTGCTGCCAAACACGATCCTCCCACTCCCCCCAAATAATAATGTCCAAAAAAGGTTTTGAGCATAAGAATCAAGTCATGTTGAGAATGTGCCTTCATTTAGCAGTGTCTCAGTTAAGAAGTGTCCAAGTGCCAGCATGACTGGCATACATCACAGATGAAATCACAGACATCTGAATTTAGTCCATGAGAGTTTTGCTCTTAGAAGCAGACAGACAGCTCTGCCCATGAGATACCTGGCATTGCTCCTTTCTGACTAACAGCAAAAAATAATAATTAAAGGTGAGAATGGTTTTAGTTAAATGCTTAGAGCTAGAATCTGGGAAAAGAACCTTATCCTGGACTGGAAATTAAACTAACCCCTTTGTGACCAGATTCTGTGCACAGAGAGGTTGTGTCAGCAGTTGCATTTCAAAACTTCCAGCGAGCAACATATAGTATTAGTTAGAACCAACTGATTATATTTACCTATTCTATTTTCTCTTACTCAAATTTCCCTTCCCTGAGCACAGGATGCTGAGCTGGTCAGACTCATACTACTACGCTGTAAAATTAGGATGGATTTCAACATACCAGGAATACAATCAGAGTCATCAGGAGCTAAGCTCTACAGATCCTCATAGTTTTGCCTGAAAAGCCAGGCTTTATTCTTCAGCTGATAGTTTCAGCAGTATCCCTGCTGATTAAGATAAAAACACAGTACCCACAAAAGTTTGTCTACTTTTCCATGTAGAGCACTATACCACCCACTGGTAGCATGTCATAGGAAGAAAGAATTCAGTAGCATCTTTTATTCCTTGATTTTTATTTTTTTTTCCCCTTGTACACTGGATTTTTCACGTCAGGGAAACATAACAAACCTGAAGACTTGGAAAAACAAACAGGAAAAGCTCAAAGACACCTGGCAAATAGATGGCAGATCTAGAGAAACAACCCAAATCCCTGAAACCGCCTCAATCCTCAGAATTTGGCCTGAAAGCAATTTAAAGTGTCATATACAGACTTTTCATTGGCAAGGTGGGACATGAGAGTTTCAGTTTCTGTGATCGCTATATCTGTGCTCAATACCTTCCTTCAACATGGGTGTCTGTGAATCTGAAAAGGTCTTTGGATTCATCTGCAGTAAACTGGCACCTTTGCACCAATAAGGGAAAATAGACTGAATGTCATAAGTGAATAAAATGTATCCTGTGTCCCTGGTTGTGTCTGTTCTTCTACTGCTCAGTTGACTTTGCATGGTTTAAAACCTTTTCCACAAGTCTATCTTTCTTTCCTTTTCCTCCCTTTTCCTCCTTTTTCCACAGAGCACCTAACAGCTAAAAATAGTGAAAACACTGGCAGTTATTGTTGTGTCCTAAACATCCAGTTATACTTCTCACTGGCTCATAGACATAAATCAGATCACCTTCAATGAATATCCACAGTATTAAGCACTGTCTGCTGGTAATCAGACCAAATTGTCTTCTCCTTTGATAGCAAATCACATCCAGAATTGTTGTGATATTTTTAAAAGCTAATTACAAGAGCAGCCACAGAGGAAAGGTTAAATGCAGTCACATTTCTCCTTCTCTTCAGAAATAAGCCCAGCTGTACAGAAGAGCCTGCATAACTGACGTGGTCTTCAGCTAAACCAAAGTTGCATCAGTTTCAATATTAACCAGTGGAGACTTGCTGGGGGAGGGTTGGTTTTATTTCATTTTTCATACCCAAAGATCTGCAAAATCTTAAGCAGGTTATCACTGTATTTTTTTCCCTGGTCCTTTGCTATAGGGTTGTCAGCTTAAATGGCAAAGTGTCCCTATCTTCCCTGGAAAGCTCTGCAAAGCTCAGTTTCCCATGAAACAATAAACACACCTTCTTCTCCCCCCAGCCCCTCCTATTAGTATTTTTTTTTAATGTAAACCAGTCCATCCATCCTGCCAATTCGAGAGTCACTTCTTGTCTAAAATTTGCTTTCTACTCTCACATGAAGCAGGGAGAGTCAGAGAGGAGGAGGTGGTGGGTGATTTGGGGATGGGATTGTGAAGAATGAAGAGTGGAGTGCACCTCTATGGCAGGCAAGGGGAAGAAGGATTCATTTACTCTAACACACTGCAGTACAGTCAGCAGAACTTCAAAGGAAATGAGCCATAATTCAGGAGAAGTAAAAACAAGCAGACACTCTTCTCAAATCCTTCTCTTTTTTTTTTCTCCTTTTTTCTTTTTCTTTTCTCCTGCTTTCTAAAATTCCGTTGTAGTCAGAGAAACCACAGTGGCCAAATTCAGGGAGCTTTAATCTGTTAATTTTATTTAACCGTGCTTTCTGGGAGGAAAAATGCTGTGCTTTTGAAAGATGAACACACTCAGCAGGACACTCACATGAGGGATTCCCACCTCACATCCTCCCACATTGGGACCAGTGCCCCTGTGCCTGGTGCAATCAGTGGACTTTGAGGTTGCTACCATACAGCAGGAGAAAGCCTGAAATTCAGGGCATGGACCTCCTGGCAGAGGTTTATCTGGTCTAGTTTAGGAGTTTTAAAGTGATATACTATCCCAAGCCTCCTTCAAAGTCAATGCAGGGAAAAAAAATGAGGGCAGTTCTACCATAAATTCAGCAAGTTGCTCTCTGGAAGTGCCTTTTTCTCTCTGATAATTGTAATTAGGAGCCTAGGATGATTGGCTGTGTTTTGGGTACAGTTTAGACTGGCAGAGATGTGAAATTAAGGTAAGTGAATATAACCAAGAAAAGAATACTCAGGCATTGAAAAACCCATTCACAAGGACTCCCTTTTGCAGTGCTTTGTGTCTTCTGTTCCTTTGCACTTAGCATTAAAAACACAAAGAAACCAGAAAACAGCAAATAGAAAATTAATGACTGTAAACATATTTACAATGACCTTAGAATCCCAGAATCATTTGGGTTGAAAAAGACCTTTAAGATCATCAGTCCAACTGCTAAACCAGTAGTGCCAAGTCCATCACTAAACCATGTCCATGAGCACCAACACGTCTTTTTAATACCTCCAGGGATGGTGACTCTACCACTTCCCTGGGAAGCCTGTTCCAATGCCTGACAACCCTTTTGGTGACCCTTGAGCCTCTTTGCTGATCTGTTGGGTTCTGATGGCTTGGGAAATAAACTCAGGCTGACCTGATAGATGGCTCCGATCATATCCAGAGGGAATAGATGCCCTTCTGGTACAGAGCATGCATCTCCCTGAAGGCACATCAAAGCATGTTCACAAAGGAGAGAACAGAAAGAATAAGTGCATACACTTCATTTCCCCTGCAGGGAGTTACTACTGCTAGGTGGATGTTGAATTACATTATCCAGCAGATTGACTATACCTATGTTATTCCCAAAAGAAAATAACCAAAACATGCTTGTTTTAGAAATTCTGCAAGTTCTAACATCAGAAATACATTAAACCACTTCAAGTACAACAGTTTTCAGTTTTGACAGGGTGCTGAAGAGTTACTTGCTGTTCATATGTTTTTTCACCATTGATGGAAATATGTAAATAATAAATTCATAAAATTCACTGAGATTCTTGATGACATTTATATGTCCATTTGTCTAATTAAGATAAATGTGGAAATAACAGGCCCTTTGGTCAAGTGTTACCTTCTTTGGTATTTTGAACTAGTCTGGACTGCTCTGGTTTATTTTTCTTTCCCAACATTTAACCTAACCATAACACCTGTAAGTAAAAGCATCCTTGCTTCTGTAACCACCCTTCCAACTCTTGATCCTCCTCAGAGTTCTCACCAGCTTGAATCATATGCTCAGCAAAGCAGAGTTTATTTTTTTCTATGTACTTAATTGCTTCCTTTCAATGAGCCATAAAGAATTATTCCAAGCAGCATCGTAGCATCAAGGGAACTATGTGGTTGGGGACAACTGAAGAATCATCACATGCATTAGAAGAACTGAAAAAGGGAACATGCTTATGGGTGAAACATAAAAAGTATCCATATGGCATTATTTTTAAATAAGAAGCAACGAACTTGTGAGATTTTTGTGGCATATATTAAAAGGGTCTGGTTTAGGACTCATTGGGAAGCACTAAAGGAAGCTGATGACTTTGCATTTCTACTATCAGATGGGAGCACTCTGCAGAAGGGTTGGAGCTTATTTATGGAGAGTACCTGAGGAGGATAAAAATATGGATGTAGTTGTCAGTTGTACATGATGCAATTAACATAGGCAAGAAAAAGGGAAACTCACTTATAAGGCTGGATGATAGAACAGACAGGACACATTTAAAAACAATGTGCCAGGCACAGATAAAACTGTACAAAATTCTTATTCTTTAAAGCAACACATCTAATTCTGATCACATCCATTCACAAAGAATACATTCAGACTGTAATAGATGGTATAAAGGATATAAGGCTGATGAGGGAAATTAAGAGCCTTTTGCAGATGAAAAAAACTATAATACCTATTCTTGCTTCATCTAGAAGTATCTGAGGGATGTAAATATCAGGAATGCAGAAAGCTATGTATACTAAAAAGTGATGGTGGTAAAACTATACAAAGAAATTCATAGAATAGAACAAATTTTAGGTCAGAAAAGAGAAGAAGATTTACATATAGGAGAAAAGCAATATTTTGGAAAGATTACTTAATGGTAACAGAGGGGTCAAGTGTCCTCAGTGGTCTTAAATTGAAACTTGACAAATGCAGATAGGAATTGAAAGATTAAATTGGTTGATACAGTTCATAATTGCATATATTGTCCCCAGATACCTTTTTCAGTCTCTTGTGGTCATTAAATCTGATCTCGTGATTAGCTCAAGGCATGGAGCCTTACCCATGAAGCTCCTTGGGATGCTCAGTGAGGTACCAGTAAAGCACCTTTAATATTCTCTGTAAAATTACAAGATCAAACTAATTTTACCACTTGGTTTAAAAGGGCCTCTGACTGACTGAACTTAAGTTTGAGTAAGTGTGAAGATTCACTGTAGGATCCCTGACCACTATCTGTCAGTAATGTGAGCTCAGAGCTGTTCTGCTGGAAGACAGCAGTCAGTGACCACTGCCACCACCTCAAGCAAATCCCATTTTGAAGCTGACTTAGATTTTTCCCATTGTGTGATTAAAAAAAGGAAAAAAAAAACCCAAAAAATTCCTTTATGTGTACACCAGTCCTGTCTGGGTCTGTCCTGGAGCTATCACTGTATCTCAAACACTCCCTGACATGCTCTTTGAACCAATGGAGCAAGGTTTATACTCTAGATTAGGTTTGCTTAACATTAATTCCCTTCCCCACCCAAAAATTCTGACGTCTTCTCCTCTGATCCAGGAAATAAGAGGTCAGAGGATAATAACCTGGCTGGGCATGGGAGAGGGAGCCATTTCCTGACAACCAGGGGTAACAGTGGGATGCTGCTGACAGAGCCTTGACAGTCAGAGATCATGTGCCTTCTTTAGATACCGACAGGAGGTAGGTGCTGGGCATGGCCAAGAAGTCACTGAGTGTCAGTGGTTTAGATACAATAGCAAGAGAGGGCTTTGCAGGATGTTCATGACCTCATCTCCTATCCTGGAGCTTGTTGCCTTTTTATAATCTCTGTCAATGTCGAAGGGAAACAGGGAAAGACTGAACTGTTCTTCCTCAGATCACAGTGAAAGTGCTGACTGGTCAGTTTGTTCTGTCTTGGGATATTTCCTGGAAGAAGTAATCTTGTGTTTTATAACTCCATGGCTGCAGTCCATCTCTAATCAGCAAGCTTTCGAGTAGTTCTGGGGCGATACAGCCCATCCATACTGACTGCTTTCCATGCTCTGATCGAATTGCTGCCAGAGTGAAAAGCAACCAGAGAGTCCCTGGCTAAAGGGTGGTCACCCTTAATCAAGTTAGTTGACTGTTATGAGAAGTGGAAATTAATTAGTGCTTATTGATTTTGCGGGTGTGTTTTTTTTCTGCTAAGTAGAAGGTAAGTTGCATATCCAGGCATCCTATGTGGACTGGAAAAAAGAGAATACTTAAAAGCTGTAATAAAAATACTCCTCTCTCTACATCCCAGACAGAGAAAGCATCCAAGAAACACACCCTCCTTGACAGAGCTCTCCCAGTCACAGGCCCTGTGAGAATTTTGTGCTCTCGTGAGATACTGAAGGGGTCTTTCTGCTGCTGAAGAGTGGGAAACATTAGAATCAGTTTCCTGCAAAGGATATGGGATTTACATCAGTGGATGTCTTTCTGAGAAAGTGAGATAAACTGATGTTGATGTTAATATAGGCATATCTGAATGTGCTTGCAGAGGTTCCCACTGCACAGAGAGTGCTTCAATCACCCTGTACAGAATTGGTGTGAGTCAGTCACAGTGCAACAGTTTCTAAGGTGAGAGGCTTTTTGACCCCTTAACTGCCATAACACCTTGTCCTGCCACGACACTGTAATGTCATTTTGGCTGGAAAACACATGGAGAACGTGGAAAGCCCAAGTAGGAGAGGATCTATGCCCCCTACTCACCTGAACCATGTAACGGTACTATCATGAGGATGGAAACACCATTTTCTGGGTGATGATAGAAAACCTGCTCCTGGTCCTCTCACACATAAAATTCCCAAAGACATCTTCATCTGTGATCAGCTCTGTGGCTTTGAGCCATTCTCACACAAAAAGTTTGTTCACTTTGTCATGAATCATGTTCAAGCATCCCTTTCAGCAACTGCCAGCATCCCCTTTTGCTCTTGCAGTGAAATGATGTGCCACACCTCATTTCTCATCTTCAGCATTGAAGGAACACAGGGAAATGCAGGATTGGTGATTTTTCCAGTGTTCTTGCTTCACAGTGATATTCTGCTAATCATTCATTTATATAAAAGAAATGACCAGGAGGTCCACAAAGAATATAGGATCCACTGTAGTTTTTGGGTTTTTTTTTCCTAAAGCAACACACTTGCTCTGTCATAATGATTGTGATGTGTAATGAAGTTTAATCTGAGAAACACCTGAGGTAAACCATATGTTTGAGTGGAGTGAAGGATGGCCTAGGAGGTGCCATGTGTTTTCAGCAGTGCTGCCAGTGCTGCAAGTGATTTGCATCATCCTCATTTAATGATTAAGGACAGCTTGACCATCTTCGGTCATCATTAATACACCTAACTCCCTGACTCATATACAGCAATAAGCCTGGAGCAGGTTGTCCTTCCGTGGCAGATATGGCTCTAGAAAGGGTGAAGGAACATCAGACAAACCTATTTTTAACCCTCAGTTTCTGATCTGCAATATAATAAATAATTAAAAAAAAATGCTAGTAGAGGCATCTTCTGTCACAGCATCTTTGTTTGTTTGGACAGCAACTCAATCCTCACCATCAGCTAAGCAGTGTTCTCCACAGGATCTTCTTCAAAAAGTCTCCGTGGAGCTTGGTTGAAATGTTTCCACTCAAACGACTTTCTGATAGAATATTAAGATTCTTGGCAAAAGAACATTTTCATCCTTCCAAAAAGTGTTTGCTTTCCATGGCATAATTCAATATTTGCAGTAAAAGGAAATACCTGAAGACCACAAATGTTCCAAAGAACAAAGCACAGTAGGATCTTGTGGGAATTGTATTTTTGGTACCTCAAGCCCCCCCTTTCTCTGGTCTGGGCCAGAATTTTTAGTTAGACTACATCTCCCATGATGCCACAGTGCCAAGTGATCTTAAGATGTTCTCAGAGAGATGAAATATGAGGTATTTGCTGACCAGGAAAGTGAAAGTATTGGTATTACAGTCCAATGAGAAACTGTTACACATTTTCCAAATGGATATTTTCAGGCTTTAGCCAAAAGCTTTAATTTTTCAGCTGAATGAGCTTTTACCAAAAATCAGTGTTTTCTGTGGAAAAATCAACATCACATTCTAACCTTCTTGTTTATGAACTACAACAGCAAAGTGGATCTCAGAGGAGCTATACCCAAAGGACTGGCTTTTCAGCTGGTGTCAATTAACATTACAGGCACTTGTTATGAGGGGGGCAATGTTGACTTAGAGGAGCTAAAGATTAAGCCAAAGTTTTGTAAAGTACTGTGTGTTCTCCAGACAAAAAGTAATACATATTTTCTCTTTAAACCCTGGCATAGGCAGAAAATGTAGAAGTATACACTGTTCTTCTTAAAAGTCTTTTTAAACATCCAGATGTTTCACTGCTCCCATTCTCCTGGGCTAACTTCAATTGATCTGATTTTTTTAGAGGGTTTTGATTATAATCAACGTCATGTATAATCAGGAAAGAAATTTTGGGTTCATATGCATGTTTGTGCAGACTTGGTATTATGCTTACTTTAGTGTCATGAGAGTACTCCTTGCTTTCTGGACACATTTCCATCTACTGCTTTCTGTATATTTCTGCCATGCTGTCTATGTTAGAGGAGGAGCTGCTTGCAAACAACGTTAAAGGTGCTGTATTGATCTTTCAAAGCATCCCTCACACCACTTCTTGTCTTAAAGTTATACAACTCGACAACGTTTAGTTTTCTGGTGTAATAGTTATTGTGCTGCTCAATACAGTGGGAATTAGTGGATAGAAGACAGACATACGCCTATATTGTATCTATTGACATCTAAAAACATCTTCCTGGCCTCTTCTTCTAGTTAAAGGAGAGGAATTGGTCCTTTTGGGTATGATTTAGCTGATCTGTTTTGAGTAACTCCTTTAGGATTGGGATGATAGGCAACTTTTAAACTCATTTCACAGTGTAAATTATATCTCCACAAAGTATGAAGAGAATCAAGGGTGGTCAGGTTAGATGGAAGTGTTGCTTGGGGAAAGTGAATCCCAACTGTAGTCTGTCCTAACTTTTTATAGAGACATGCTGCACTCCTCCATCCTTGATCCTCCACGTGTCTGGAAGGATGTCCATTCAGGTGCAAGTATTGCTAGAGGTGTAAAAAGCGTGGTTTTGGTGATAGTGCAAGACATGTGTCATGCCCATAACATACATGGATGTGCACTCCTGGAACAGCCCCAGCCTCTGCTTTGTCAGTTCCTCCAGCAATTGCACTTGTGGCCATGTGCTGAAGAAGGTAGATAAAGAAGTGCCAGGGATCCAGTCAGAGCTGCAGGAATTGTTCTGGCAGGCCAAATTCAGCCCATGGGACACATTGCCAACATGAACACTATCTCTGTTTCAGTATATACCTCTTGCTTAGGCAATCATTATCCACACCCTCTTCCAGGCTTCCTAATCAGTGTTAGAGAAACAGTCCAAATTATTCTTGGTCACCTCAGGGCAATTTTTTGATCAGATATCATGATGAGAAGAACAGGCATGACGTAATTACCCCCGCAAAACCAAAATAATAATAATTTATTATTACTTTTTACAGGTTTGCCCATTATGGAGAGTTGATTTAGCTGAAGAGGGACATGTTTTCAATTAAACGGAATGGGATTTAAAATGAAAAGACATTGACCTTAAAATTAGACCAGGCGTTTTCACCTCAGAGGTTAGTTGTTCCTGGCAGTAGTGGCAATGTATCATGAGTAAGTTGGGTTTAAAATGTAAAGAATTTAGAACAACCCTGCCAAACATATTTTTGCACACTTATGCCTGGCTGTTGACACTGCAGTGCACTTGTGATCTGGAGATCACAGAATCATAGAGCAGTTAGGGTTGAAAGGGACCTTAAAGATCATCAAGTTCTTAACCCCCCTGCCATGGGCTTGGACACCTCTCACTAGACCAGGCAGCTCAAGACCCCAAAAATAAATAGATTTAAATTGAGAGACTGGCAAAAAAAAACATCTGAGCATTTCAAGTAGTTACTGAACTTCTCACTAAACCCTTGGATTTTAAATGCAGTTTCTTATTATCTTGTACATTGGTGCTAATTATATCTTCATGGATGTACATGCAGAGCCATAAGCTGCACAGTGGATTACCAGTGCTATTTGCTTTTCTTTTTTTGGGTTAAACATTTGAAATCCAACCGCTACATTGATTAAACATTTAAAACATGGATTTTAAATCCATTTTGGATTTACTTAACTTTGCCTGTGGTCAAGTGCCCTAAGTGTTGGGCTGTTCTGCCTTCCAGGAGTCTGAACTAGCTGGGGATCCCTTGCTAGAATGAAAAGACATCTTCCTAGTAGCTCTTAAAAATCCAATGCTTTTTTCAAGGTGAATGGCATCTCCAATTGTCCAGCGTGAAAGATTAAGTGTTAGAGGTCACAACCACCGTTCAGGGGAAAGACTTAAGCGTGTGCTTGAATGGAACCATGTGTGTGAAGCTGCAGGGAAGTTAACTGATCCCAGCTGGTTCCAGCTTTGCTCAAACTGGTGGAGGATAGACACGGAAACATGGATTAACAAATGGGGAATTAGATGGGAGAGAGTAAAATGTTTCTTCCCTGGACAGTGAGTGGGAAAAGGAAATACCCTCTAGGGAGTTGTTCCCCAGTGCTATTACCTACTTTGTTTTGGGTTTTTTTATTTTCTTCCCAATTTTTTGGCAGATAATAAACCTGTCCTGATGAAAGGGCTTTACAAGTTATTATACTTAGAGCCTAAATGAAACCAGGCAGCAGTTTACAGCATGTTTAAATTCTGCTACTATCACCATGCCATTGTTGCTGACCTGGGCCGTAAAAGATAGCATAAGAGTGCAACATCCATTTTTTGGGTAGGTTGGAGGTGCCAAGTCTCCAATACTAAATATGAGACTCATAAAATTTACTTCTGCCTTACCTCTCTCCATTCCTGGAAGGTGAGTGGGAAGATCCCAGCTCTGTGCAGCATTGCCAGACCCTGCTAAAGGAGCTTTAGCCAGAAGACAAAGTCCTGCTAGGAGGTGTTTGGAAGCTGTAACCTGCCACCATGAATGTTCCAAATGTTTCCATGGAGAGGGATTGTTTATAATGTGTGTTAGGACAAGGGGTAGTACCTTTAAATTGGAAAAAGGTAGATTGAGATAACCTTCCCAGGGAGGGTGGTTAAAGCCCTGGCACAGGCTGCCCACAGAAACTGTGGGTCCTCCAGGATCCCTAGCAGGGTTCAAGGGCGGGTTGGATAGGGTTTCGAGTACCATGGGCTAGTAGAGTGTGTCCCTGCCTATGGCAGGGGGTTAGATGTTCCTTCCAACTCAAATCATTCAAGGATTCTGTGACCTGCCATTTCCAATTTGACCCTTTTTTCCATGGCCTATTTCTTGGACAAGAGCATTAGATTCTCCTACAGAAAAGTTTGTAAATATGTTTTTTACAGGCACTGCTTAGGTTCTGATTTCTAAAAAAAAAAGTACATTGATCACAAAATCATATTTTCAGTATTTATTGTACATTATTTTTGCCTTAAGTTTTAGTAACAGATCTTCATATCATTGCCATTTCCCATTCCAGATGGCTGAAGATGTTGGCAAGGCGGTTATCAACCCAGATGCAATTTATTATGATTGCATTTTCCCTTTGTCCAAACATTTTTCTAACCTGTTCAGCTTTCTGTGATCAATAGCTTCAGATGATTTTTCCTTTGCCAAGTGCTGAGCTAAAAATGTTTTTGCTTAATCAAGAAAATATCCGCAGGGGCTAGACTTTAATATGGAGTAGAATATCTAGGTCTTTTGATTAAAGATGTGGGAAGAAAATTGGTAAGAAGCCACCAACTGATAGAAAATTCAGTCTCCAGTTGCAGTAGTTTTACTACATAAAATATTACCATATAATGTTACAGTGTATTTCTCCAGGATTATTTGAATCAGGTTGTTTTTTTCCCTGAAGTTTGTAGTTAGATATATGCCAGACATTCATTTTGCATCCTGAAACAACTGCTTGGCTCTTTGAAAAGCTGATCAAGTAATAAGCATTAGGAAGTTGACTCTTTAAATCCTAGGCCACAGTACTAAACTGTGAAGAACCCATGGCAGGTTCCTTCTAGTATCACCCCACTGCTAACTGTACAAAGGCTTGCTGGGGATCAGCACCTGGGGGATAAAAGCTACTTGCCAGGGAGCTTGCTGAGAAGAAAAGGGCAGTACATGAAATAACTCTCTTTCCCATGGCACAATAAAGTCCAAGAATTACGGAAGAGCTCTGAACAAGTCAACCTACAAGAGGCAGAAACTGGAGTATAGGAAGTTCCACCTAAACAAGAGGAGGAACTTTTTTACTGTGAGGGTGGCAGAGCACTGGGACAGGTTGCCCAGAGAGGTTGTGGAGTCTCCATCCCTGTAGATGTTCAAAACTCACCTAGATGCTGTCCTGTGCAGCCTGCTCTAGGTGATCTTGCTCTGGCAGGGGGGGTTGGACTGGATGATCTCCAGAGGGCCCTGTCAAACCCTGTGATTCTGTGATTCTGGAGAAGGCCCTCATGAACACCTTCATAAGCAAGTATGGAAGACAACTATAAAGATGGAACTGAATGACTTGTCTCATTTTTCTGACCAAAAGGCAATCATATGGTTCCTGGTATGTGGCTTTTAGTTCTTCCATGTCCTTATGATCTCTTTGCTAGAAGGAGCCTGGAAAGAAGGGGTGGATGAGGGAACACTTTGCTTTTGCTGGAGATCAATTCACAAATCACCCATAAATATTCTGTGAAAATTCTGGTGCTAAAAGATGGATAAAAGGACAGAGACAGAGGAAGGAAGGGAGTGCTAGATCCAAAAGAGTCAACTGTGGTGGTAATCCAGGCAAAATCCTGCTTGTCCTGTCTGCAAGGTGGGTACTTACAGCAGGGCTAGGGGACCTGAACTTATTTATAGGTACTGGAGGGAAAAAAAAAACAAAAACAAAACCAAAACCACCATGCCTTTTTTACTGAGAAGATTTGAAAAAAATTCATAATACAAGTTTTGTGAAGAGATGAATTACACCCTAGATTGCCTTGACTGAGTTGCTTCATTATCCTCCAAATATAAACTAGAGGTTCAGGTATAAACTACATCTTCATTGCAGATGCTCATATTTAATCAGATAAATTCTATGTAATTCTTCTTGGGAAAACCTCCTGTTTCTCCCAGGGGGCTGGATGTTTCCCTGGAGAGATAATTTCTGTGAGCAATGTGAGACATAGACACAATTTCAGGTGTTGTTTACCTTGAACTGACATGTTGGTCAAGCATCCCTGCAAGTTCATGGGGGAAGAAGTCTACAGTCAAATTGGAGTCTGACCTTGTAAAAATAATACCTCTTAATTACCTTTGAGCTAGTTGATAAAAGTTTTCTAAACTAATCTAAGGATTATTTCTGTCACACTCATTTTCTGAAGTTTTGTCACTTACTAAGCAGCTGGAATTGTCTTTTTTTAATAAAAAAGTCTTTTTTTAATAAAAAAGTCTGTTAAAATCAGAGATATCTAGTTCATAAGTTTCACTCACTCAAAAAACCAATGAAATACACTTTGATTCCAGGCCAAGGAAACAGAGGTGGATCAGGATTACAGACTGGGGTATAAATCAAGTGTATTCTGAAATACTTTTTGGCACATCAGCACTAGCAGGTATAGCAGTGGCCAGTGTGATCAGGATGCAAAAGGCAACCCTTTTTCACACTCCTCCAAACAGAGCAAGTGACTTGTTGCTTCCAGATGTTCTGAAAGAAAAATAACAGAAATGCACTGAAACTGGGTTAGGTCCCATCACAGGGGAGAAATCCAGCAGAGACATAAACATGATTTTCTGAGGAAGTCTATAAAGTCGATTGCTGAAAGCTGGGAGGGTGTGGTAAGGTAAAGGAACTCTACATTGTCTGAGTTTCTTCTACTTTTCCCATCTGTACACACTTTAACATCCTGAGTTGCAAAGATCCTTGGCTAGGTTGCTCTGACTGATTCCTGCTGGGGTTATTTTAGAATTGCTTTGAGGCTCTGGAGCAGTCTGCACCTAATGAGGATTTAGCTAAATGGGTGCTTATGTCTCCTCTGTTCTTGAAATGCCATAAGCTATCCCACCCTGGCTGAAAAGAAAAGTCACCAGGTTGCTAGTCAGTAGGTAAAGGTTTAAAAAAAACCCCAAAGACAGAACAGGTTGCCCAGAGAGGTTATGGAAACTCAGTCCCTGGCAGAGTTCAAGGTCATGTTGGATGGGGCTTTGAGCACTCTGTCTGGTGGAGGGTGTCTGCGCCCATGGCAGGGGGGTTGGAACTAGATGGGCTTTGAAGTCCCTTCCAACCTAAAGCATCCTATGATTCTATGATAGCTGCAGACAGGTTTTACATGCTTCTACTCTACTGGTATGTCAGGGCAAGGCACTATCCTACAGAACACGTGTAGCTCTCAAAGGATAGTGATAGAGTTTATAGGAGCACAGAGAAATGCAGGCAAAATTAGTAGAAAAGCTGACATTAGATCTGGATTCTAAAACCTATCCATACAGAAACAAGGTATTTGCTTTCTTGTTTTGATTTGAAAACCATAACCATGCTTCATTTGCTCATGAGAGAAAAGGGAAAAACAAATGCTGGAATATACAATGATACAGAAACTGCTAAATCTTGGCTTAAGTTTTATTCAGCTATAAATATAAAACACTGAGTGTGGAGTTTTTTTCCTTTTCTTATTTTTTATTTCCTTTATTCTCTTTTTTCTTTCTTTTTTTTTTTTCCTCTGAATTGATCTGTCTTGAATTGAATCAGGTTGAAAAATCTCAATTGGTTTTCTGTGTAGTTGGTGACAGGAAAAACTAATGGCAAAAGTTAAAATGGATCACGATGTCAACTGTCTTCCAGCAGTGCAAATAAGTTCTGTGATTACATATTTCAGGTAAGGATCATTCCCAATTTACCTGAAGTCTGGAAAGAGAGTCTTTAATGTTTCTTCCTTGCTTGATTCTTCTAGGAAAATTTCATTTTATAGAAATGGTAAAGGATTAGAAATATTAGAATATTTACCAACTATTTCTATGAAATTATTTCTTTTCTTTTATAAACAAATTGAACAAACCTGTGAGGTCACATCTTAATATGGCTAAAAGAATAGTTCACACCATTCTAAATGCTGGTAGCACATTTATAAAATAAAACAAAGACACACATATCTATTTTAAAGGACTTCTTAAAAGGAACTAAGAAGCTAACATCCAGAAAATGAGGGCATTGAAATCAAAATTGGGTTTATAAGACATAAAAAATATTAATCCAGCAGAACATCCAGGAGATCTGTTAATTTGTCCGGACTCTGTGACAGCATTTAGGTGTGAACTGACCCAATACAACTGAACATCGAAAATTAAAATCAACACTTCTGAGTTCATATGAGTGGCAAAGAGTATTACAGCCATTGAGATATTAGAAGGGATAAGATTTATGCTACTGGCTTTCTGTTCTCCAAGCCATTCCTTTACTGTTTTCCAGGAAAAAAAAAAAACCCTCAAGTTTTTCTTTTCTTTCACATTTCTTTCAGTTGCAGGAAAACATTTTATTTACACAACAGGTATTTAACCAAAGTAGGATAAGAACAAAACCAACAAAAAAAGCAACACTGCAAACCTTTCCCTCCACCTGCCCCTCCTTGGTCTTCTCTATAATGTAATGAAAACATGTAAGTATGTTATCCAAAATCCCCTTAGAGGTTTAGTAAGGTCTGAGGTCATTCCATGCTTCAGCTAGTAACCCAAAGTGACCTCATAACCAAGTGCATGACTGTATTGCTGTTAAACTGATTAATAGTGGTGGAATCAAAAGAATTCCAGTTCCCCTGCCAGTAACGAAGTCCTAGGAACTGCAGGTTAATTCTCCAAGTCAATTTCTTTAGTTCATCAGCTCCCTGGGTTTCTGGAGATGGATTTGTTTGTAAGAAAAGGCATGTTTCCTCATTTATCTCTCAGGCATTGAACCAGGCTGCCCAGAGATGTATTGGAGACACCATCCTTTGAGATGTTCAAAAAATTCATAGCTGTGGCACTCCAGGACATGGTGGCGTTGGACAGATGGTTAGTCTTGATGATCTTGGAGGGCTTTTCCAACCTTAAATCTGTGATTGTATGATTTATCAAAATGCAAAGGTTTAAGGTTTGTGGCTTTGATTGTTGGGGTTTTCTGGGTTTTTTTTTTTGGGGGGGGGCTTTTTTTTCAGTTAATTTTTTTTTATTAAAAATACAAATTTTATTAAAAATACAAATTTCTATTTTTATTCCAAATTTCTCTTTTTATTCTCTTTCCTCTCACGTTATCTTTTCCATTTTTGACATCAGATAAAATTTTCATTTAAATTTTGTTCTTTTTATTTGTTTTTTCTGATTTTTTTTTTTGTTTTTCAAGAGGGGAGACATGAAGGAATCTAAAAACCACAACAATCCTCAAAGTTCATAAGTGTTTATTGAAATTTCTGCCATTTGGATCGTTCAGAAGCACTTTCAAATCCATTGGATTGCATAATATCTTCTGGCTTTGCAGTTATCAAAATCAACATGTAATTTTAGTTTTCATGACCACAAGTAACCAGAAAATAATACCTGAGTACTAAAACATGGGACAGGAAGAGGTCATCTAGATTCCTTTGGGATTGTATATTTTCTATTACATTTTCTACTGTTCTTTCAAGTCCAGATTTCCATGCAGGTAATTTTTTTTTTTCAGACTAGATTGTTTTAAATAAAAATAGAATTTCTAAATTAATATTTTCTTCATAAAAACTTGATACTCTCTTGTGACTTTTGGTGATTATTTGCCCTTCATAACGTTAAAGATGAATTAACCACAAAGACTGATATTCTCCATTAACTCAAAATCCAGTCTTGTTAAAGGAGTATAGAAAGTAAAATGCATTAAAACTTTTTATAATATATTTTAATGTTTCCACTCTGAAGCTAGAAACTTACTCTTAAATATCTGAACTTTTAATGATCTTGAGCAGTTCTTCCCATTTTTAGTCCTTGAATGGGAATGTCTGGTGATAAATTGCACGTAATAAAAAGATCTCAACATTGGGATGTTTCACTCACACTCTTCTCAGTTTTTTTAACTCCTTTTGCTTTCACTCCTTGCCTTTGCCTGCAAGTATTTGTAGACACCTATTCTACCTCTGTGCCAGTAATCCTTTGGACAGCTTAATTTGTTCACGCTGACAATTAAACTGCAGTCCTGGGAACTGTCCTCTTCATTTAGTATTACAGCTGAGGTAATTCCACCCAGCTGCTTTTCTGGATTGTATTATAAAATACCTCCAGATAGTTCCACAGGTTACTAGGTGCATAGTGTGCTTTGAAGTCAGACTGAAATATACCAGCCTGACTCAATGGGATTTCATATTTCTTATTTCAGTGTTTGCCTTGGTCGTTCATATGACTTTACCAGTGGAACTGGCACCTTGGCACATACCATCTGCACCTCAACATCCAGGTCCCTTGGGCCTGGCTGTCATCCTTGTAGTAGACACAATGCAGTCACAACCCAACAATGAGGGTTGAGAATATTTTTAGAAGCACAAGAAGTTGAAAATCAACAGGAGCTTTAATGACAGGAGAAAAATAGTACCAGTGCCCATATCTCTAACCATGTCATCCTCTTTTTATAAAAAGAACACATATTATACTGCATAAAATGCTAGACATGTAGTACTGACTGTTGCTGTAACCTTTAATTAGGGATGAATTCATCAGCCCCTAGCTATAGAATCATAGAATTGCCTTGGCTGGAAGGGATCAAGTCCACCCTAAGCTGCCAAAATCACCACTAAACCATATGCTTGAGCACATTTATGTATGGAGTAGGTTCTTTATTGACTGCAACAGGAGCTCATACATTGTGATCAATCCAGTTCTGCACACAGAGGTGTCTAGCTCTAGTTGTGTCCCCAGGATACACCTCATGACCTCCAGTTACTGATCCAGAACTGCCAGCTTCTGTGTTCCATCACTGAGCCCAGTGGTGATGCTTCTGATGCCTTAGGGTATTCCAAATTTCACTGGACACCAAATCGCAGACAACTCAGCCAAGCACACAGAGTTTACACATAGACATCTATGTTGTTGGAAACTCTGTGATTCAGGTTCCTAAACATGGGCGTTTCAGGTCATTTCAGACAGTGAAATCTGAGATACTCACATGAGCCTATGGCAGCACTCAGGAGACTAAACCTTGTTGAGTAACACTTGAAATATTTATGAATATATTAAAATGAAATGAAGCTAAATAAAACAAAACAAAATGAAATTAATTGAAATAAAATAAAATAAAATAATAAAATAAAATAAAATAAAATAAAATAAAATAAAATAAAATAAAATAAAATAAAATAAAATAAAATAAAATAAAATAAAATAAAATAAAATAAAATAAAATAAAATAAAATATAAAATAAAAAAGCTGGTTCCTATCCTCTGACCCATCCAGGGGCAGAATAGCCTGGGTCAGACCTGTGAAGTCTCCTCATTAGTTTTCCAGTGGCAATATTTGCCACAGTAGGCAGTGTCTGGTTTGCCAGATGTGCCAAAGTATCCACATATCCAGTTACCAGAAGTCTTTCTGTTGGCTCATCTGGAATTTGAATAAAGGCTTATCGTAAGGCAGGTTGGAAAACGAAAGAAACAGGGCCTGCTGCTAATTAGATTTGCTTAGAAGTAATGCCTTTATTTGATTTTGGTTATTTTTGACATAACCCTTTTGTACAGATGCTGTTGACTGCAGTGGTTAGCACCAAGCCAAGTCTTAGATGCTTTGCAAGGCTTCAAGCACCATGGGGGTCATCAGGTCACCCTTTTTCCTATTTAATTGTTAAAAGCTAATAGTGATTCGCAGTCATTGTCAGATGTGAAGGCTGATAAAGGGGTTGTGAGCAGAAGAATGCTATTTTTCATCACTTGTGTTGTTTAACAAATGCATTGGAACACAAGGATGAAGTGTTCAACATCCAAACCCCAAAGCACTTCGCACTTCTAACCTCTTCCTTCTGCCTCTCATCTCCTTCAGGAACAGAAGGAGGTAATTTCCAAGGTCAACATGCCCCCTTTTATTCAGATACTCATTTGAAGGAGAAAGAGAGAGAGACACACACTCATTTTGACCTGTAAATTCCAAGTTTAAAGGGACTGTGATGAATAACCCGCTCCCTGTTTGAAAGGCTCATTTCTAACATACCTCAGGAACAGCCAGATCTGATAGGGAATATCATCCAGAATTCTTTCATGTAGCTCATTTCCTAATCTCTTTGCTCCATCCCTGGAAGGTTAAGAGGAAAAACAACAAATGGACATATTGCTGCAATCAAGCAAAAAATCCCATCTCTGTTTCCATGCTTAGACAGCTTTCCCAAGAACATGGCAGAAAGTCCCCTGAATGGAAAGCCACCTGAATCTGTAGTTCTTGTGCCTTGGTGTGAAGTCATTTCATGCTCTACCATGTGTGCCAGCACCTGCAGGTCAACACTGGGATGAGACCTGTGTCAAACAGTGTGTGACAGAGATGCATTGCAAGAAGCCCCAGAGAGCTGATCATTTAAATGAATAGTTGGATTCCTGTTTGACTGAGACCCAGGAACTTATAGCTGGGCTTCCTTTGAGTAAAGAGATACATCTCATGTGAATGTCTCCATCCAAACTACCACTCTAAGCATTCTTTATAGTCAAAGAAAGGAAAGAAGTCTTTTAAAGTGACTTGCCAGAAAGCAATGACCTTGTCACAGACTAATCTCCTGTGTAAGCTCCACAAAGAGAGGAGGAAAACTGAGCCTGCATCCTTGGTGTTATTAGGGACTCCAGAGCTGGAGTAGCCAACCTTCTGAAAGAAAACTAAGAGATACTAGTTGATCTAAAGTGTCTGAAACAGTAGTAGATTCCTGTTCCCCAAAGATCAGCCACAGAATGGGGACTTGATACACTCATTCATCAGGGCATATTTTTTTATATAGTCAGGGTTATTAAAACAACGTGTGGGAGACAATAAGTGGAACATGAGCCAGAAATTAGTTCAGACAAAAGGAGGAGCAAGAACAACAGGAGAAAAGTACAAACATCTCTATCTGGCAAACCTACACATGCTGGTTGTTTGCAGGGACTACAGGTCTTGCTCAGTGGGAATCTGGGCTATCTGTTTGGCAGACAGAGAAAAAGATTGTACATCATCCTACATGGACCAGGCTCCACAGTGCAGCACTTTTTTTTTGCATCAGGAAAAAGTTTACTTGTGGCATTAAAGAACATAAATTCCTTATACCAAAGAAAATAAATTATAATTAAAAAAGAGACTAAAGCTAAAGCATATAAATGTACCTTATATCTTGGTCTGAAGGTAAGAAGACAAGTCTTGGACAAAAGCCAAAGAGGAGGAAATTCCACAGTGAGAGGGAGGGGGAAGCCCTTGACAGAGAAAATGCTGAGTTACTGGTAGCCATGAAGTCTCAGGACAAAGGGGAAGATCTATTTTCTACTCCCTTATACAGCTGTTGCTGAGTTTCAGTGTTTCAGTTTTGACTTGGGAATGAAGTTGATTTTTATGGTCTCACAGCTGTTAGGAGGTTTTAAACAAGAGCAAAGTAGGTATAAAATATCCCCAGGCTGTAACAACAGATCTAGGTACTCACTTTGCCAAGGTATCAATAGCAGCGTAAAATTGTGCTCATAAATGTGAAAGGTCTCATCCAATCCATGTTGAAATCAACTTTCTGAAACTCTGGAAAGATTCAGTCTGGCCTCAAAAGTAGTGATTAAAATAGCTAATGCACAGTTTTACCTGTGACTGCAGGAGTCACCGAAGAGCAGAATTGTATATACATTGATAACACCACCCCATATATACAACCAGGAGCCAGAATGTTCCAGCATGAAAAATCTTACTCATCTCCTTGGTCCAATCTGAAAGGTCTGAGGCACAAATAGACTTTTCAACTACAAGACTCTGCCTGTGTAAGTTGAGTGTCCAACATGACGGTAAACAGCTGAGCTGATCAGTAGATATTTTTTATCAGCCACTTTCATCTGTTTTGCATGTGCACTGCAAAATGATAGAGGATCAGTCCCTGGAACTCAGTCTCTGGAGCCAGCAAGTGGAAGTCTTTAGGCAGTCTCTCAGTTTTGACTCCCTCAAAGCACACTAAGGGTGTTACATTTTGTTGCTGTCAGAATTACCTGAAGCACTTTTCATCCTCGTGTTATTTCTGCAGTTCAAGTCAGCATACTGAAGCTGAAAAGAATGAGATTGTGTAAATCATTAGTCAGTGCTAAGGCTTTAGCTTCAACTTTTGAATGGCAAGTTGTAAAACATAACTCAATGCTCCTGACATGACAAAACCCCCCCCCTTTTTTTTCCCTTTCTTTTTTTTGTAGTTTTTGCAGGTGAGTCTTGATTGAATAATTCAGAACTATTCAGCTAATTGGTAACATTCACTTGTATGTGCAGATATCTACACGTGTGCTTGGACAAAATCCCACACCAGCATTTTTACTCCTATGGTTACTTTACTTGTCTATTTTCAGTGCGGTTTTCTGTATTTATATCAGTATTAAATGTAATTTATTAAGTTTACAACCTTGACAGTGTGAATACATTGCCATTTATTAGGCATTGGCAAGACATTAAAATGTCTGTATTATAAGAAACACAGTACTTTTCTGGAGCTTTTGTTCCGTTAGATGGAATTACTTTGGGAAACTCCCCAGAGGGAAAACTCTGGCTCAACATCTTCTAGCCACATTCTTGCAAGAGTCCTTGGTCCAAACTTGGCATCAGCAGTACGGGAAGTTCCAGGATTGCTCTTTCCCTAGACCCTACTGCAGCACCTAGATGACCATGGGGAAAGGAGGAGATAGAGGGAGAGGGCACAGAGAGAGAAATCAGAGGAGAATGGGGCTCCATCACTCTGAACATGCACAGCTTGCATGTGTTTCATGGTCAGAAGAAACCATTTTGTGTTAACATAATATGAGCTCTGGGGAACATATCTGAAGTACTCATAGCTGAAGCCTGACTTATGCATTCAAATGCAAATACAGAACAAGTACAACTAGGAAGTGGCAGCGTAGCACATGGAGGATCTGCTCATGGAAAAGCTCTCAGCAGAGGTTAAATGTGGGACTGAAGGCTTGAAAGCTGGATTTATCAGATCTGTACAAGGACCAACTCCAGTCCTCTTAAACAGACTTTTAATTGCAGAATCATGGGAAAGTTTATGTTGGAAGGGACCTCAAGTGGTATCTTGTCCAAGCACCTTTTCAAAGGCTAACTCCTTTTTGAGGCTAACTATAAAGTGGGAACAAACTCTGTTCAATTTTTAAAATGTCCAAGGATGGAGATCATACAGTACCCCTATAGAATTATAAGAAGGACACTAACAAAGGCCAACCCAACTATAAAACCTGTATCAAAGGAGATAATGGCACCAGTAGGCTTAGGACTGGAGCTTCCAAATGGCAACGTGCCGCAGTAAAGAATAAAAGCAAATTACTGTTGAACTAATGTCAAATAAAATACTTCCGGTCAGATCAATGAATCCAAGTGAAACATTCCAGTTTCAAGGAATGCTGAAATATTTCATTTTTCGTAAAAAAATGTTGAAGGAAAACATTTTGACAGATGCATTTCCATCGAGTTAAAGAAAGAAGAACTAATCTTCTCATCCTCATTTAGAGTGAAAACAGATCTTGCAATCTTAGAATACCCCCCAGAATCCAAAATTATAACTATAGTTCAGTATAAAAAATGAGTAAGGCCCATGTGAAGTAGCAGATCAGTAAAGTAGGTCACACTGGTTCATCTGGACCTTGAAATCTGTGAATCTATTATGTAACAATGCATATTTATATATATACGCTGTTTCAGACAAATAACCATCTTACCACCCAAAATTGGATTGATTGCTTCTATTAAAAAATAGAATCTAAATCAAATGTATGCTCTCTTTCTCAAAAGTAACTAGTTAATTGCATAAAATGAAGTAAAAGTTCCCTTAAAAATTATATGTCAATCCTTGGATCATTCTCCAACCTACTGCATGCTGGTAATATGAACTTCTATTTTTCATCAGTTTCCTTTCTGTAATGTTTCAATGATCCTGTCTGTCACTTGAACTTTCCTACCACTGCTGGTTTTGTGTCCCTTTGGAAAATAAGTGCTGGCCTAGAGTATCCTGGGAGTCAATGGCTGTCTTGGAAATCTATGAAGGATTTATAAGAAAGTTGATCTGAAAGTGACTGCAGGAGGCAGCATCTTCCTTTGATGACTTTTACAGTTCTTGATGGATGGGCACTATGTTTGATGACAGACTTATAGAGTTTCTGGAGCCTTGCCTGAGGCAGCAGGGAATCTTGTGCCATTTCTGTTGCCACTATGTTTAAATTCACTCTGTAGACCCTGAAAATCTGCCAAAACTGAAAACATCTAAGTCATTGACAGGTCAGATAAGTTGAAAGCCAGTGTGTTGAACTAGCACTACCCTCCTCGTTCACTTTGTCATTAAAGAACTCTATAAAATTACTTCAAGGCAGGTTTTGGGGGACTGCTGATAAACCTCATGTACACAAGCCAGAGCATTCTGTGTGTGAAAATAAACTTGGTATTACTCCTTGGTATGGAGACTCTGCCAAACTAAACTAGCCTGAGAGCTGTTCTAGTGCATGCAAAAGGTTTATGGTTGCAAGGAGTCCATACTGCAGCCAGGTGTTGGCTTCCTGCCCCTTAGAGTTCAACTGGGAGCTAGAAAGAGGTAAAGGAGGAACAGAGTCAGTTGCTCTGCCATAGACCAAGAGCCACCTAGAGAAAGGGAGGTAGGAACTCATCACTGAAGAAGCTATGGTGTAGGGACTGGAAGATAATGCATGTAGAGATAGATGTTGAAGAGTTTTTAAATGAATGTTTAGAGAAGATCTCTTGGTTTCAGTCTATTTCTGCTGCAAGACAAAAATGGCTCTTCAGCCTTTTAGAGGTGGACATCAGCTAGTGTAAAATTTGCATGGAGTGCAAGAAGGAGTCTTATGGTGCCATTTAAGAGAGGAAGGAAGGGTTGTGTCTTTGATAGAAGCCAAAGGACAGCTTTGAAAAATGATGCCTGGGACAACCTGGCAACAAAAGTAATGAAAGGTGCAGAAAAGTAGCAACTGCTTTAAGCTATATTTAAGAAATCATAGAATCATAGAATCACAGAATCATAGAGTGGTCTGGGTTGGAAGGGACCTCAAGGATCATAGAGTTCCAACCCCCTGCCACAGGTTGGGCCACCAAATCAAATGGATGGTGGGACACAATATTTAGGAAAAATGCCTAAAGATACAAGATTTAAACTATCACATAGTCTGCTCCAATCTTGACGCTTTGGTTATCTGAACAAGTGGTCAGGGAGAAAAGTGACTTTTTACAGATATATTTGACAAATTGTCTATAGGAACAGGCAGTCAAAGTCAAGTTTGGAAGTAAAATTCTATACTCTTTAGAGTATAGTCACTTATCAAAAAGGTATTCAAGTGAAATTAATCATTGAGCTGTATCTGTTTTTTTCAACAAACTTCATATGATTTTTAAAAAATCATGCACTGAGTGGTCATATTTGTCTCCATTTATTATTAAGCCTACAGCAGATATCATCCCAAGCTATTAAATGAAAATCGGAGAGTAAAAACATGCAGAAAAATATTTCTTTTATGAGAAATTGTCTTAAAAATACAGTCAGCCTTTCTCAAACTTGTCAATAGCTCAGAAAACTTGCACTCCAGTCTGTGATAATCCAGTAGCCAAGACATTTTGACTGTGGTACTCTTCTTTCTTGGTTTTGTTTTTAATTTGTTTATTTGTTTGGGATTTTTTCCTTAATACATTTTCAACATTGAGTTAGTGGGACAGATTCTATATGTATTTGGTAGGAGAAAGCACTGGTGCCAATCTAAAAATGAAGAAATCCATCACCAGCAATCCCAGACTGACCTTTATTTTCATGGGTACCACACTGAGAGTGGATCTCAAGCAGCTCCTTGATCAATATATCAAATTTTTCCAACTGTTTAGATGTGTCTAACTTTGTATGCTCTTCACTTCCCAGAAACATCCTAGCTTAGTCACTTAGTTAGAAACAGCCTTCTTCAATAGCTTGTGAGGGAGATAAACATTCTCAGCTCATCAGAAGCTCGTCCTTTCAATGCATAACCTGTGGTCTCAATTAAAAAAAATAGATGTTAAGCCAGGGATGGAACTACATCCCAAATTACAATCCTTTCTTCCTCTCTACTTTCCCCCACCCCTTTGCTAAACTGGATTTAGACCTTAATTTTCCAACCCTCTCTCTTTTTCTTTTCCCCTTAAATTATTCACAGTAACCTATAGAATGAAGTTGCATGGGCTCAAGTCACAGTTCCCATCTACCAATAGGCAAGAGATCGTTTTCTCATGAGGCAAGTACTAGGGTAATTTCTTACAAAAAGCCAAATTTTAACCTTTAAAGACCTATAGATCACCATGAGTGCAGAGCTGGGACAGTCAACCAAGGACATGCCAGGGTGAGGGGAAAAGAATATGTGGTGTCCATACCTTGTTGTGTCCATAGCAGGTCAATGGTAAGTGATCTGTCTTAGCAGCCACACCACATTGCTTCAGCTCAAGCAAGTAGCAGCCAGTCTGCAGCTGGATCAGCTAAGTGCCATCAACAACATTTACATAGTTCACACACAGCCCTGGGATGATTAGGTGTGAAATAGTGATGGGAAATTGCTTTTAAGTGTCCAGCATTCTTGGCTCCAACTAGGCCCATCCAGGACATTTTCATCTCTGTGCCATACCTAACTCTGCAGAAGAAGAAGTATGCTGAAACAGAAAGAAACCTTTGTGGTGCTACAGGGTCATCTGCAATTTTGGGTGGCCCTCTGGAGCCCTCTTTCTACAGCTGAAAAATACTGAAGAGGTGCAAGAAAAGGGAACAGATATGCAAAGTGCATATTCACGCTGCATTTTATTTTGTTTTCCTTCTTTCTGTTGCTGTTTTACACCTATACTCCTGACATGACTATGTGTTATGCTGATAAGACCGAGGGAGAGGGAAGAGATTAAATCTAGACCTATCTGTGACCTGTGAGTCAGATTACAGTGGGGTGTAAAGGGAGCCTTGTGATGGTCCACAGCATAGGCATGATTGGGAAATGCAGAAGCTCCAAGGGAAGATGTTCTGAGTGAGTGTGTGTGTTCCTGGGAGAAGCAGGAAGGGTTGTGTTGGTAGATGCTGAGATATGGTAAGAATTTGTCTTCAGCAGACAGAAGAGCTGCCCTCTTGTGAGATGCAGATGTCACAGGTCCCCTACCTGCACTTTGGGTGAAGTATAGTGTCACAAAGAGATACAGCACATGAGGAAATGGGCCTTTTGATTTCAACATTTTCCCTTGTCCTACCAAAAAGATGATGGGCCTCCTGGCCTGTTCACACTGGCATGTGGGAGAGCTACATCCTCATGCTGTTGGCATCCCTGCTTGGGAGTTTAATGCTAATTGGATAGCTTTAAAAACATCCCTGATATTCTGTTTCTTCCACATCCTCACTTGGAGGAGCAGATCCTGCCCAGGCTGAGCTCCATCACAACTTGCCTTGGAGCAAGAAAAGGATCCATAAGCCTTGTCCTCACCCAGCAGTATGGAGCAGGCTCCAGCAACTGCTTGCACATGTATTCTACCCCTAGATAACTCAAAGGGAGGTATGTTTGCTGTCAATGGCTCCAAGTCCAGATGGAAGATGGTGACAGAGTTCTTCAAGGGTTAGTGCTGGGACTGGTGCTGTTCAGTATCTTTATTAATGACAATGACAGTGGTAATGAGTGTACCCTCAGCGAATCTGCAGATGAAACCAAGCTGAGTGGTGAAGTTAATGTGCCAGAGGGATGGGATGCCATCCAGAGCCACCTGGACAGGCTGGAGAATTGGGTCCAAGCAAACCTCAAGAAGTTCAACAAAGAGAAGCGCAGGGTCCTGCCCCTGGGTCGGGATAACTCCCCTTATCCATACAGGTCAGGAGATGATGTGCATGAGAGCTGCCCTGAGGAAAAGGACTTTGGGGGCCTCATTGGTGAAAAGCTGGACATGAGCTTCCAATGTGCATCTGCAGCCCAGAAGGCCAACTGCACCCTGGGCTGCATCAAAAGAAGTGTGACCAGCAGATCAAGAGAGGTGATTCTGCCCCTCTACTCTGCTCTGGGGAAACCTCACCTGGAGTACTGTGTCCAGCTTTGGAGCCCTCAATACAAGAAGGACATGGACCTGTTGGAGCACGTCCAGAGGAAGGCCACAAAAATGATCCAAGGGCTGGAGCAGCTCTCCTATGAAGATAAACTGAGAGAGTTGGGCTTGTTTAGCCTGTAGAAGAGAAGGCTGCAGGGCGACCTTATAGTGGTCTTCCAGACCCTGAAAGGTACCTATAAGAAAGCTGGGGAAGAACTGTCCATGAAGACATGGAGCGATAAGACATGGGGTAATGGTTTTAAACTCAAAAAAGGGAGATTTGGGTTGGATAATAGAAAAAAGTTCTTCAATATGAGGGTGGTGGATCACTGGAACAAGTTGCCCAGAAAGGCAGTAGGAGGCTCCATCCCTGGAGACATCAAGGTCAGGCTTGATGGGGCTCTGAGCAACCTGCTCTAGTGAAGATGTCCCTGCTCACTGAAAGGGGTTGGACTAGATGACCTCTAAATGTCCCTTTTAACCTTACACATTCTATGATTCTATATTAGGTTGGGTTGGGCCAATAGGGACTTCATAAACATAGGACCCTAAGGATGACTCTGTATAAGTAACACAGTGTGTGGCTGTGTGCCATGTAGACTTCATTTCTTGGTCTTTCAAGAAAAAGGGCTGAGCAGAACGTGTACAAAAGTTGCCAGGAGGGGAAAGAAAGGGTTTCCCCGCTGTGCTGTCCTTTTTAAGCAGTGATGTTTACATCCAATGATGCTCAACAGGTATCAATAGCAGGGGATTAAGATCACAATTTCCCCCATCAGAGACACTGCCTCTTGAACTAACTAAGAGCCTAATGTCAAGCACACAAAAGAGTGATTCTTATTGAACTCATAAAACGTGCAATCCAGTCAAAGTTGGACATCAGAGCTGTTGTCTGCAACACCCCAGTGAATAGGAGTGGGGTGGCTTCAAATACTAGGAATTATTTTCTTAAACACTTCAAGGCTGATAGAGCTAGCTTTCAGGCAGGGTTCTAAAATGAAGATTACACAAATGCATACATATAGAAGACTTATTTCTATTTTCAGGGATAAAGAGTAAGTCACTCAACCACCTATCCAGCCCCTGTGGTTGGAGAGGGAAGAGCCAAAAAGCACTGGAAAGCAGATTTATCTTGTGTTACTGATGGTGCGTTGGACTCCTTGAAGAAAACTTAGTCCCCTGTTAGCATAAGGGATGACTGCTGGTATGCTACCTCCCTGTGTGTTGGTCTGACTGTTTTCCAAAGCTAATGCCAATGGGAAGACTGAGGGAAAGGTATTTCAGTCTCGTGATACTCACTGCTTCAGCATAGATTAACTGCAGCAGGTAGAGGTCTAGATGTGGAAACTCTGGACAAGGAGTCTACCTCCCATCTAGTTTCTCTGCTTGTGCATACGATTCTCTAGAGACCCTTTTCAAACACACTCTTCAGTCCACTTGCAGTAGTCAGGGGTGGTGAGACATTCTTGTCTCAGGAGGTAGGCTACCCTAAGCCTCGTCATTTACATGGTTTAATGGGTATCCACTGCTGGTCATGGAACATGGATCTAAACTTCTGGGCTGGTCCCATTTGGATGTGGTTCTCTTTTTAGGAATTGTTTTTATTTTATTGGAAAAAAAAAGGCAAAAAAATAAAAATCTCTATTTTGAAAGAGATTTGGCTTTTGAAAACCATAATCTGTTGTTAAGTATGGAAAAACCTGTTTCTAGTTAAAAGTGGAAATGTTTTCCTGAAAGTGTCTTCTCCAAAGCCATGCATTTGATTCTAATTTTTAACAGAAATAAAAACAAATTAAGAGGCTGTTGTGGGTATGTGAGAACCAGCAAGGCTGTTGTGCTTGAATTCAGCATAGTGTGAAGGTAGGATTAAGTGACTTGGGTCCAACCAAATGTCCATCAGCACAGTATTTTGCATCACAACCAGCATGATCCTTCACAAAACTGTATAAGAAAATTTGAAGCACAGAGTGATCAGAGTCCCTGGGCTTCTGACAAGAAATAGATTTCCAGAAGTAGTTGGGGGGAATCCTAAAAGGTACTTGATTTAATATAAGGCTGTCTCCAACCCATTTGGAACAGAAACATCCAAAGTACGTGGGCAATTGCTTCATGAAGTGCTGTTCAAAGACATGGTATTCAAGGATACTCTGGAAATGGGCAAGGGGAGAGTGATCAAACACAAACATACAGAGCCAAACAACATTTGTCAAGAAAAATGAGGAAAGGGAAAAGCAGAATTAATATTGCTAGCCAACTAATTAATAATCCTGAGTGATGAAACAGATGATTTTTTTTTTCCCTATAGCACAAATCTCCTGGTTGGAGTGTTCTTTGTCTACTAAAGCATGAGTTCAAATTAAAATAAAAGACCTGAAATTAAGAATTTTATGTCCTGCATCTGTAGACTCCTTTGTGCCTAATATGATGCAACTTCACATCTTTTTTTTTTTGTAAATTACTCATAGATTTTCTTTCCCTTTCCTATCCATCTTTTTTCATCATAACAGTTGGAACCTTAAACCTCCCTGCCTTCTGTCAAATTTGACAGCAGTTGATCAAAGGCTGTGCATGCATAGACATTTCTAGACTGCATAGATACAACACAAATAGTATTAGTGCCTGGAGATTCCTGGTAAAATGACATGTTCCTCATCCTAAAGTCCTGTAGTAGCAACTTCATGCCATCCACCAGCACTCTTGATTGTTCAGGGCATTTTGATTCACAAACTCTTTATAAAGTTTGGCCATCTGGCAACAACTATAGGAAAGCCAAAAGAGCAAAAAGTCTATGGGATCTGAGCAGTTTGTAACTTCCCCAGTAGTTTCCTTCCAAAGATTTTTGGCAGATAGATCCAGGTATGTTTCTAGCAGACAATGTGAGGACTATGCAGACTGAGCGAGCTGAGAATTGGCACCAGTATAATTGCTCCAGCTCAAAGTTCATCCAAATCTAACCTGCCTCGCCCTGTAGTCATAGTAACATTGCTGAGAAGTCTCATGAGGGCTTCTTCAGTGTTTCCTTGCACTAGGCAAACACACATCTATGAACCATTGCTCCACACTATATATATATTTTTAAGAACATGCAAGCATCATCAAAACTCCATTTAACTCTGTTACAGATACTGTAAAGGAGATTTGAAGTGGGTGGGTGATCTCCATCTGGAATAACTACTAGAGGACAAGGCTTTAGCATAGGAACTGTTCCCATACCAATTCCCCATTCCTAATGCAGCTTGTTTGGTGTGAGCAGCTTCCTCCCTCCTTTAGACCTCTCATAAAGCAAGATTTCAAGAGCAGATGAGAAAAACATAGGCTTCCACCATAGGCCAGGTTGAAGGTGCACCAGGAGCTTTCAGAAAAGCTGTGGGGACAGCCCAGCAAGTTTCACTTTGAGCCCAGCTTTAAATCCACGCCTGAATAACTGTGTGGTTGCAACTATTGTTTCCCAGATCATGAGCTGGTGTCCTATGTGTGTATATATATAATCACTACAGCATTAAAAGTTCCATAGAGACTTTAGTAACTACTTCAGCAATGTAACAGACCTGATCCATATCCTGGAATGCCCCCATGGGTTTTCATGTTTCATTAATGGTTTGTTTTTTTCCATCAATATTTCCTTGCATGGGTAAAATTTGCAGTTGGGGTGTTGTAGTTCCTGGTCAAGAAAATTAATTGTATCCAAATTTCTGGATACGATTTCTTTTTCTATTTTTCTTTTTCTATTCATAAGTCATTACTAGCTTCTTCTGCTAGCCTTCTGAGGTGGCAGATTTTAGGGAAGTTCCTGTGGTAGTGGAGTACAGGGGAAAAGGGAAGTGCTCTGTGATGGTGGTCCACCTTTTTTGTTGTACAGATCCCTCCAGGTTTTCACGTGGGGTTAACCTATCCCATCCTTTAGTGAATGCAAGCCTCTTTTTGATGCTTTTGCTATGATTTGTTAGTTGACCTTTCATGATTAAAACCCATCATGGGTTTGCAAGCCACAGGATAGAAATCCTAGCTTTGGAAAGTTTCAAAATGCCTTCTTGAGTTTGATCCAAAGCTCTTTGACCTTAGTCGTGAGTGTCGCTGACTCAGTGTGGGCTTTGGATCAAACCTTGAAAGGTCTGTAGCTTTTTACCAACTGCCTGTCCCCCCGTGTCCCAATTCTCCCTTTTCTCTCTTGTGTTTGTTGTTCCTTCTTTCCAGTCCAGCAGATGTTTTCCAGGCAACGGAGCAGGATCTTGCTTCACTTAGAGCCAGAGCCAAGCTCAGATGGTCTTACACTGATTAATACCAATGGGAGCGGCACCTCTGAACAATGAGGAGAGCTGGGGAAGTACCCTACCTGCCCCTGGGCTCACTTCTAACAGGAGAGTAACTAAAGCCCAGACAAACTACTAAACCAGGAAGACAGAGAGCACCATGGTTTTGTTCAGATTGGCTTCCAGACTATCTTGATGAACCTTCATGGAATTAAATTTAGGATGTGCATTTTTTCTGGCTGAACCTTTAGGGGTGGGCATCTCCTTTTGGTGCCCTGTTGCTCACTATTTCTGCTTTAAAATACCCCTTTTCAGTGACATCTTCCTCTCAGCTACTAATGCTCTGCTTCTGGGTGGGATTTCTTTGCCTGATACCAAGGATCTGGGCTCCAGCAGAGCAAGGCCTCCTCCATCTCTTTTGGGACCATTAAATATGCTGTAAAAGAACAATACTGTATGCATCAATAGAAGCATATGTGGGTTTTAATCAAGCTATTTCAATATGTTTCCATCAATATTTTAGTTCCTTTTAACTTTTTATCCACCTCCTGCCAAGACAAGGGCTTCTTGCAGCAAAATTGAACATTTTTTTCTTAAAGGGATTTTTTTTAGCTCAAATAAAATCCTCCTATGTTTCAGCTGAATGACCTCATGTTTTGTACTCTTATTTGCTGTTCACTTGCATTTTTCTCACAGAGAAACTGTGAGTATTTTTCTAAACTCCAGTTGTCTCCAGTTGGCCACTTAAAACAGAACCTGAAAAAACAAAAGGTTTATCTTCAAAAACATGCTTCATTTCTTTAAACATCTGAATTTATTTCTCTCAAAAGACTGGAGGGTTTTTTCCATGTTTCTTTGTGTTATAACTGAGAAATCTTCTTATATCTGATATAGTGAAGTGGACTTATTCTTCCTGTAGCAGAACTATGAACTGCTTTGCTTTTAGCTAAAGACCCAACGTGTTCCCTCAGACTGGAAAAGGGATTAATGCAATCCTCCTTTCTGGTCTCAATTTATCTTCTACCAATCTACTGCTTCTTCCCAGTTGTCCAGGGGAATGAATCATCACAACATCAGAGAGGTCTTTGAGGCAACCCCTAACTCACCTCCTTCAAGTCGCAGCTAGAACTGTCTGAAGCCAAAGAGATCAAAGGTCTGCTAAAATGACAACAGTCACCTAGGAAATAAGGGGAAAGCAAACAAACAAAAAACTTTTAAAGTCAACAGCATAAAAAGGAGCAGTTGGTTTGCACATGGCTCACTGCACAGGACCTGACAGTCTAAAGGACCAGGCACCCATTTCTGCTGAGCCAGGTGCATCCATCCTGCAGCACAGTAAGACTTAAACTCATTTCTATAAAACTGCATTAAATTTCATATCCACTTGCTATATCTACCTTAGGGATGCTAAGCAGAATCGGGAATTTAAGTTCTACTGTAACTAATTGCAATTTTGTTCACTTAAAAAGGAAGTTAGAAATAACTCTTTGAACTATTTTGGGGGGATGAAAAAAAATTATCAGGCTTTGAAATAACATTTCAGTGAACTTAACAAACATTGTCACTCATCATTTATTGTATCCAACATAAGAAGCTTCTTTGACAAAAGGTCAAAATATCTATCTTGCTAATTTCAAAAGAGAGAAACAAAATTTAGATAATTTGAGATGTTGCCCCAATAATTTTCTACAACAGCATTTTCCAGCTTTATTTTGAAATATTTCAATAATTGCAGTTACAATTGTTGATGTGTGCTTCACTACTCTTTCATTAATATTACATCTCAGTGAATGGTCAAGTAAAGAGTGTAACTTGGGGAAAGCAAGACAGATTTTAAATGGCATCGCCAGAGCTTTTCTAGCTCTCAGTTTGCCATTTGAAACAGAACTCTGATGCCTAAATTAAACATCATAATTTTCTTTTACTTTCTATACCCTTGCTATGCTCTCTTTTCCCCATTAGAGAAAATTAGGCTTGAATAAAATAATGAACTATAGAATGCAATATATTGGGTCAGTGAATCTTTTTGGACAACGAACTTAGAAAATGGGCATTAACATTTCCCACTGGTTTCTTTATATTTTTCCTTTTTTGTTATTAGAAGGCAAAAAAGGGTAATATATTTTTAAAACCCCACAATTTCACACCAGAACTGTTTGGATTTTTTTTTCCCACTGGAGATTAAAATCTCACAATTAAAAAATATAATTTCCCATTAAGCTGACTGCTTACTTTTGGATGAAATCTGTGTTAGAGGCTCCACTGCTTTGCAAGAGGGGCAGAATGCAGGAGTCTCAAACACCTTCTCCTAAGGTCAAGAGTATCTTTCTGTGATTCCACCGGGCTTTAAGTGAAACCCCACAGACTTCATCCAAAGCCTATTGGAATCGGTAAAAAGACTCCTATTGACTTTGATGGGCACAGGATCACAGCTTATATGAATGACTGAAAAACTCTTCCAGATGAGAATTTCAGCTCAGCAGTGCCTAGGTATCCAAACTGGGAAAACTATGTTTGCTGGAACGTTGCTTTAGGGAAATCAAATAAGAAAAAAAAATTTACTAAGCTTCAATCAAAATTAAAATTGCCTTTTAGAAAACAAAAAAATAAACCCTGCCATCTGTGACTCTCTCATTTTACACAACATTTTTATTAAAAGCAGCCGGGTGCTTCCTTTGACTACTTTAAGCAAGAAGTTGTTTATTTAACATTCATAATTTGTTTAGAGCTAACAAATGAAATACCTTGTTGTGCATGAGTTATTAGCTCATTGCAGAATTGCTGTTTAAATGAGCCTTTGACGTTGATTCATCTAAGTATGTGTCTCCTAAATGAGAATCATATGCATGGTGAAAACAGACCTTGGCATTTCACCAGGGTGTGATTTGGGAACACAGGCTTGAAAGTCTCCAAAAGGGAAGGGAGGGGAAGAGATTTTGCCCTATTTTTAAAGAAACTGTTAACTTGGTAGTGGTTTAGTGCTTTGTGTATTAGTGCTGTAAGAAAGTTACTGATTCACTGACATTTGCATCAATCATTTGGTGCTAATCATTTTTAGCCACTTGACTTGAAGAATCAGCACAGGAAACTAACTGCTATATATTATGTATGGGAGGCCAAGGAAAGCATGTAAAAAGGAATCTGTGAATTGGTCAAAGTTGGCTAATGTCACTTCTACTTCTATATAAAAGCAGGACAAATTATTTGGCTTTCCATCCAAATAGCTGCAGGCATCAGGCTTCAGCTGTGAGAGAAATTCCCAACATCATACCTGTTAGCTTATACGCTCCGTGAAGATGATTGACACTTCCATGGCTCACTCTGTGGGATTTCAAGAGCATTTTGCAGATCAGCCAGCCAGGTCCACCAGTGGGCTACATCACCCGTTCATTAAGCTAGAAAGCAAAGAAGCCATGATCCTAAATAACCCACCACGCCACCCAGGTAAAAGACTCCTCTGGAGTAACTAATGCTAACGAGCATGTAGAGAGAAACACAATCCTTGATGCACATAGTTGGAATCAGCAGCTAAATGTGCAGAACTCTCTGGGGTGGGATAGCACCCGTATAGGTTTCGTCTTCCACCTCCAGGATGATTCCTTCATCAACTCTGCTCAGTGTTTCTTTCTTCATCTGACCACACTCATGACTTTAGCTGCTCTTAAAAGTTTTCTTGGTATATTACCAAAGGCCTTGGTATTGCCCTAAATCAGCATTTCCATAGGGACTTCCAGTCATCCCTACTTACCAAGAAAACAACAAGTCTCTTACAGGGGATGCCTGTCTAGTGCTCTGGTAGAAATACACTGTCAAGCACATAGCTCTTTTGGTTAAGCACCTCCCATCCTCAGCCAGAGCTTTACTTACTGCTTTTCTTTATCCATTATGACCTGCAACTAATTTGAATCAGTCCTGAGTTTTCCAAGGTTTTTCTAGACTTGATTCCTGAGAGAAAACACAGTTAATTCTGGTCTCAGTTACATGAGGGTAAAATTCAAATGTTATTCCAGGATCATAAGTGGAGTTATACTCAGTTTTGCCCTGAATGTACAGGGTATTTTTTGGTGTCAGAAGAACTAATTCTTAACTTTATTGCTCAATTTTAGAATGACCATATTTTGAAGGAGATTAATTGTCCTCTACCCTCACTTACTCCTTTCTTGTTCGGAGTGTTTTCTTGTAAATAGGCCATTAAACCTGACAAAACTAGTTTAGAAAAAAAATAAAAACTCTGTCTCTTAGGGCTGAGCTAAAAAGAACATGTATTTTTTTCCCCAAATGTGTAGAAAAACATTTTAATGATTTTTTCCCCTTCACATTTTGTTGCATTTTAGGACACAGATGCCCTGAAGTGATACAAGATTTGTATTAATTATACACTTCTCTTCCCAGCAAAGATAAATGGCAAGATCAATATGATGTGATTATTTGAGTAGTGACCTCAAAACTTGTTAAATACTCTCTCCGTGCACCACCCCAGAATTTATGTCTTCTGCAGAGTTACAGAGGAGATACATCCACCTCCATCTCAATCTCCTATTAATTATTATTACTTAACCAAAGATTAAATGAAATGTCAATGGTTTAATTTTTTTCTTTCTTTTTTCCTTTGTGCAATAATTGGAAGAGCCAGCAGTTATCTCCTTGTTCACCAAATCACTTTTGGGGGGTTTTTTTTTGAGAATTTGAACATTAATTTTCCAGGTTGTTGAAACAGAGTGACTTTAAATTTCATTGGGAAACTGGTTTGCCTTAAAGCCTAGACTCCTAAGTGGTTAATTGTCTTTAGATGAATATACTTTATGGGTGTATTTCCTTTGTCTAATCATATGTTTTTAGCCTCATTTGGTTGCTGTAGAGTGTCCTGCTACAAAACAACATGAATCTTCTCTAGACTCTGTGTCATAACTACATGCAGGACATCCAGAAAATCTATGGGCATGAAAAATGACATGAGATACCTACAGATGGGCTTCTGCATCTTTACTATGCAGTACAGATATATTCACCCTGCAGTACCTTCATCTTTGTAGGACGTGGATGTCTCAGTTCTGTGTAACTAGTGAAGATCTATAACTACCAAGTGTCCCACAATCAGGCATCTCATGTCATTTGAAACCCATCATAAGGTTGAAACCCAAAGAACAATTAAGTACTCCTCCAGAATGGTATGCTTGCCTTGCAGGTCCTGTGTCTTTCTCCCTGTCTAACTTTGATCACTGAACTTTCATGTATGTAGACTAAGCTAGTATTATAGAGTCCCATTTTGCCAGTGGAGAAACACAAGTACTTCTGAAAAGCATCAGAATTTTGTAGATACATAAGTAATGAAGTGTCTCTTGGAGGTGATTTGGGACTACACATTAGGGTTGTTTTGCTTCTTGGTGGCTAAAGTTAAGTGAGAAATATCTTACTCTCCAGTTATTTGTAAAGCACCAGCCTTAGGTGACTGGATATAACTTTCCTGGCGTCTTCTTTAGGGTAGTGGGAGTCTGTTGGCTTCCTGATGAGTCCCACCCTTTCTGCTGGGGATGCTTTCACCCTTCATTAACGTTAAGGAAAGGGAAAGGGAAAGAAATGTTGTTATTATTACTTAAAAAAAAATAATACTATTGCTCATCTCCCTGAATTTCCCCACTCTGTCAACAAAATCTCTGATATAATAAGCAAACAGCAGGCAACCATACAGATTTATGGCAGTAGTATACTTGGCAAAACCTGATTTCTTTAAACGTTCTCAAGAGCTGCATGGTTCCTACACTCTTCCAACCTCAATGTACATAACAAATTTCTTTTGTTTGTTTTTTTTGTCACTTCCAAGCTGAAAGAGGATAACTAGCAACAAATGGTGTTTTGTTTTCTGCCATAGTTATATTAGTTATGTCCTCCCTGCATCTGTAATGTTCACCCCCTCCCCTTTCGCTTCAAGAAAGGCCTCTGATGGCCATTAATTTGATGATGTTTCTGGAATAAACTTGCCAGCACTTGTCTCCCAATAGATTGTAATAGACTGGAACAGGCTTGGGCTGTTTCCAGATAATTGGGTTTGTGGGTTTCCATACTCAGCCTGATTTCAACGGAAGAGCTGAATTTTACATCTGTAAAAAAACACCCAGATGAATGAAAAGAGGGAAGGAAAAACACAGTGAGAATAAACAGTTGCCTTTTCACAGAGAATAAAAGCAATGGAAAGGCTCTGAGGAAGTTCAGGAAAGCTTAGGAGGGGGCATCTTCTTTTTAATGCCCTCAGTGGCTAATTGTCTGAGTCCAAGCTTCATGAATTGGTATTTTCCAGGTCCCGTTGGGATAGATGATGCCACTGAAGGGAGAGATGGAGAAGGTGCAAAACGTAACTAGGTGGAGACAAACCAGAATCAGAGAAGCTGAGTGGATCATTAGATACACACATTGCATATATCCATTTAATTAGAAACAATGCCCTGTTACAGCAGTTATGGTACACTTCTTCATTCAGTGGGGGATTTTTAGGCTTATTTTAAGAAAACAGACAGAATGTTACATCGTACATGTGGGATTCAGCATTTGGATCAATGCAATGTATATACAATGAAGTGTATCCATTGTGGTTCATCTTCCAGTCCTGATTGGTACTGACCTCCCACGGATACAGTGCCATTATCTGTGATCCACATATGAACATGTCAGATCTCCCACAGCACCTCAGATATCATTAAAGGTGTTTTCAGAAAGAAATCTTGGGGGGCATGAATAACCAGGCTCCAATGGTAAGACAATGGGGATCTAGTCGAGCCGTCCAGAGATCCATTCATCTGAGCACATCTGGGCATCCTCTGAAGAGCAAGATGAATATGTCTTTAGACTTCATTGATCAAATATCCATTCAATTTCCACCCAATTTCTTTTTTTAACTTGATATGAAGGAATTTTAGACAATGGGGCTAAACATGGCATGATGTAGTATCTTTCCATAGATCAGTTACTAGAGGGTTTTTTTTTTAAAAAAAAAAAAAAACATTTTTCAGGCATGGAATCCCCCTTCCAAGCCCAAAGAGGAGCTTCTTTTTCAGCTGAGAGCACAGTGTGAATCAGGGGATTGTGCCTAGGGAAATGAGGAATAAAGAAAATCCAACACCTGTCCATGTGAGTTAAGAGGTTACAAGAAAGAAATTGGGCTAAATTGGTTTATGCCACTCAGTGGACTACACATTCAGAGGAGCTGATGTAACACAATGCAACAGGAGGCAAACACAAGCCAAGAAAGAGCAGTGGCACTAATATAACCACCCAAAGCTTAGAGTCAGGAAGAGATTCCCTCTCATATCAGTGGGGGAAAAGATCCTTTGGGATATGAGACTTGTGAAGCAGTTACTAACAGTTCTCTGTTTGCCAGTCTCAAGAGGTGTCTTCCAGTCTTTTGTTCCCTTGCAAGGCAAAAAAAATGAGCTGTGTTATTGTAGTGTTTATACTAAGAAAAAGGAGTGGGTGGAGTTCTTTCTATAGGATATGGTTACAAGTATTATTAACAGCATTTATCAGATAGCTAACGGAACATTATGATTTCATTGCCTAGAGTGAGCAATATACTTGTCTCCAAGTATAAACATGCAAAACCACTTAAAGATTGAGAATTTTCTCCAGACACCGTTGAAATATTTCCACAAAATTCAGCAGGGTTTGGTTCAGCTCCTTCTTCCTCAGTGTACTCCTTCATAGAGAGGTACTTGGGGCAGGTCCATCCTGATGTCTCACTGTTGTCTCATCAGCAAGCACGAACTCCAATGCAGGAACCACCTGCCCAGGGAAAAAGCTCACCCACACATGACTTAACACGTGCACAAGAATGTGAAACCATTTTAAATGTTTCAATTCACCAAATTCTGTTTGAACAAAAAGATGATTTTTTTTTTTTTCTTCCATTATGATAGTTGGTGAGCACAGGTTGCTCAGTGAGGTTTTGGAGTCTCCACCCTTGCAGATATTCAAAACTCATCTGGACTCTCTTCTGGGCAACCCGCTGCAGCTGAGCCAGCTTTGAAGAGTGTGAATGGAATAGGTGACCTGCAACAGTCCCCACTAAACTTAAAGACCCTATGATACTGCGATCCTATTGTAAGATTTAAAAGGATTGAATTAAACAGATTTTAGGGGTTTTTTCCATGTTAACTGAAATAGAGGCAGTGAAAGAAGATAGCAATTTCTTGATAATAAATTACCAGTGGTTTCTGGGACAATGAGGTTCACTAGGCAGTATTTAAATAAAAGCACTAATTGAAGTCATATTTACTGCTCAGATGTTGCCATGTAACAGCCAGTTGTGTTTTGACCTGGAAATGTTTGCTGTTATTCATGATTTTCCCTTGAGTTACTGTGGGGTTAAACCAATGAAGGTTTTGCATTTTTAAAATGTGATTTTCTTCAGCTGCATTTTTAACAGGGCTCCTGTGGAAAGCATCTAACCATTTATTAAAAATTATTTTTTAGAAATAATCTTGAAGTTTTAATTATAATAACACTTTTTATGACAATATTGCATTATTTTGGATCAGCTGTTCTGCATGTGGATATACATATTTTTTGTGAGAGCAGTATGGTATATATGTGGCTGGGTACAATTTCAAAGCAATTTCTATTGGATTTCAGCCATCATGTAGCTAAAAATCCCCTTTGGAAATGTAGCCCTTTAAGATTCAAGCCCACCCAGGAAGAATGAGGCTTTGATATGGGTCACATAGACCAAGGACAAGTGCCACTCAAATGAGAGATAAATGCTGAATAGATGTCAAGAGGCCTTTTCCTACCCAAATCAGTTCCTGCCTTTTAATTCAAATCTGCTCAGAGGGTGAAATATGTGAAGTAGAGGCAGTGCTGGTAGAGGTCCTGGAGAGCAGCAGGTCAAGGCAGGGTGGACCAGTCTAGTTCCCAAAAACTCTTTTGAGAAGGTTTTTTGTGCTTTGATGTGGCAGGTATTGCTGTGGGCACACAGTCTGGAAGTGCAGGTCATTCCTCCTCAGCTGACCTTGGTTCAACTGGGTTCAACTCCTCCTTGTGCCTGCCAGTTTTCCTAGGATGCTGCTGATGAAATAAGAGCGCCTAAAAGCCATCTCCCGCTACACACATCTCCTCCTTGTGTCATGAGCAAAGCCTGATTTCATCTAGACCCGAGGCCCTCCTGTAATAGAAGCAGTAATGACAGGCTTATGTCATCCATTGGCTGGTTAACCTCAGGAACAGGCTGCATATCTGCGCGGAGGCTGAGATATTACACAGATCGCTTTGCCCACTGCTTTAACCCTCTGCTCAGACACAGCCATGCTGACATTTCTATCTTCTCTCTTGCTGCCAGCATCAGCAAGTTGTATTTTATTTTCATTTGCCCTGCTGAGGCACTGTGACCTGAGAGAGGTTCAGTAAACACGATGCATTGGAGCTCAATGGACAACGTCCAGGTTAATCCCCACAGTCCACGTGGGGGAAGAGGAGACCAGGAATAGAAGCACAGAGTAACAGAAGGGCTGGCAGCAGCTGAGCCTCTGTGTTTGCCTTATGGTCTCAGCCTGATCTTTGAGGGAGGATCTCGACCTCTGGGAAGGGATGTGCTCCGAGTCACTGAGGGCAAAGACATGCTTTTTGGCTCGATCCTGTTTGGTTCCCTGGAGGGGGAGCACAAAGGGTGATCTGGCTCATGCTGTGAAGTTCAGGAGGGGCTGGGACAATGTGCTCTGAGGATCCTGGCCACAAGAAGCCCTTGGGCAGAAAGACTCAGCGTAGACCACTGAAACCATAATGAGAGGTCTGAATCAAAACCATGGTGGGTCCTCCTCCAAGCTCACATTGACACCCCTGCTGTGTAGCTCTATCCAATCTCTGCCTTAACCCAAAAACCCTTTAGGATTTTATAACTTCTTTTTTTTTAAAGAAGAATACTGCCATTTATTTCCAGGCATGAGACTCCCTTCTGGGAAAAAGCTGGAGGATTATCTTCAAGAACTGCTTTTGTTACATGGTTTCACCATGTTCTTAGACAAATCCTTAAGGACCAGATTTTTTTAAAAGCATGCACTGAAATGTCCTCCTCTCAATTAGAGAAATTAGAATTGGTAAGAACTGTTAGATTCTGTGCAAAAGCAGAGAAACACAAAGGGTTGTTTGCTTCAATCTTCATCTTTATCTGGCCTTGCACACCAGTTTCATGAGACTTAAGAACTTTAATATAGATGAAGAGACAGGCTTCAGTTTAACTTATATTGAAAAAGGGGGTAAGATTTTTTCTCCCCTCATGCCACTGAGTTATTAAATGACTGAAGGTGTGGGATATCATACAAAATTACCTATATAGCCCATTGCATCTCAAAAAGTTATTGGAAAGACAATTCCTAGCTGCCTTTTTTCCTCCACCAACACCAATGCAGTGGTTTAAGTGCATTCAGAGTTAGAATTGCAAAATAATTCACTAAACAAGAGCCAAGAGGGAGCCTGAGGATTGTGGCAGGTTTAAGACTCGCCTGTTAACGAGGAAAAACTTTTCCCATGGCATGTGCAATACCTTGGGCCAGTGAAAGAAGTTCACACACTTGTTATGACAGATGCTTAGCTCAACAGCCAGCGCTGATAGAAATTACATCACCCTTTCAACCACACCCACCGGAGGGGGAACGGAAAGTCAGATAAATCTTGCTGGACGTGGCTCCTTAGGAAACAGACCCATCTGCCAGCCCCCTTTCTTGGGGTTTCTGATGCTGTTATCTTGGACAGTCTCTTTCCTGGCTGGATAGCGACAGGAAGCATTTAGTAAGTGGGTAATAATAGTTTCATGTTAATAGGAAATAGCAGGCTTGGAAGTGGCCATATGTCTGAGAAATAAAAAGGACCCCACAGCTTTCTGAGCATGTGTGGGAATCCCACAAGCCTTTGAAGCTCGTCCAAAACACACAGCCCATTTAATTCTTATATAATTGCCAGTGTCAATAGTCAGCGGGTATCGTTTTGTCATATATTGTTTTAATCTGGGAGCAACAGTGTCTGACAGAGAAGCACTGTGCTAAGTGGCAGAGAGAGAAGAGAGGGAACAGAGCACGTCACTCATCATTGGAGGATGCTGTCTTCATGTGCTGTGGGGCAGGGAAGCAATCTGATTAAAAAGAAGCAGGGGGCGAAGAGAAGGGTGCACAGGGCAGAGTCAAACAGTAACGAAGCAAATCCTAGGCTCACTTTGGGTTAGCCACGTTGTTTGCAAAGCTCATCCTGCTCTGCTGCTGGTGAATTGCCAAAGAAGTGGTGGTGGAGCCAGAGGGGAAGGATCTCTTGGCATGCAGAGGAGACGGTGCCTCTTTTTGTACAACTCTTCTTTGCTCCAGTGAAAGTCCTGCTGAGTTTCCACCATGGCTGGTTCCAAGCCTGCTATTTCCTATTAGCATGACACGATTATTACTCTTGTACTAATGCTGGCCAAGAAAGGTCAGTAGGACTCCAAGTAGCCTGGGAGTAAGATTATCAGAAGTTATAAAAGCAGAAGAGAGTAGACAATGCAGAGGAAATTTGTCAAGCAATGGAATAGGCTGACCAGGGAGGTGGTGGAGTCACCATCCCTGGAGGCATTTAAAAGTCATTTAGATGAAGGTCTTAAGGACATGATTTATTGGTGGGTTAGGCTATGGTTGGACTTGATGATCTAAAGGATCTCTTCCAACCCAGGTGATTCTATGAAAGGCACTTACACACTGTCCTTCAAAGAGTTAAACACCTATTCACACACATAAGTAGAGTAAATATTTCAGCCATGAACTGTTGATCTCATAGCCCAGGGCATGTACGTGGGGGTCCTTCCCACCTTTCAAAGAACTAGTCTTCCTTCCTTCCACCAAACAGAACAAAAGCTGAAAAATTCAAGAAACTTGAAAGCCTATGGGCTTGGAGCCCTGCTTCATAGGATGTTGCTGTAACTGGAGGTCACTGAGATTGGGAAGACAGTCAGCTTTTCTTGTTATAAGCACTGAACTTTACCTTGTTCATTTTAAACTTATCTATTAATCTAAAGGAGTAGCAGGGCCATCTTCTATGTAAAAAATTGATGCCAAGATGATATATTTGGGTTTCCTATACCCACAGGCAGAAGAGGGAGGAATTCCTCCACCTCATGTTGCCCATTGCCCTGAGCACAGTGCTAATGGAGAGCCAGACCATAAGGTGTGCAAGGAAGTACATCAGTAGATGGTCAGTACTGATCAGTAGTCTTATCCTGGCAGCTAATTTTGTGGCAATTGATCTGTTATAAAGACACGTGATAGATCAGGATCTATGGCTGAGATAAGGAGCACTACTACTGCAGATTTCACAGGAGCTTTTTGATGTCCTGAACTAACTGCTGCTGCTGGGACATAGGCCGTGGTACTAGAAATACGAATGATTTGTGGGTCATTCCACATGGAAGCTTTTTCCCTGAGGGGATTTGAAAAACCTCCAAATATAGGTCCAACCTGAAATGTGCTTTAGTGGATGGAGCATTTGGGGGTTAAATCTCTCTAGCTTTAAACCACTTTCCTTCATTTCCCAGCAACTCTTGAAGGGAGCAGGGATATTTAATCCATACTCCGGGTTCTCTGTCATTTTTTTTAACCACATGATATACAAGACTCTTCATACTTAATAAGTGCAAGTCAGCACATCTGGCCCAGGATGCTCATCCTTTTGCTGGGGATTTAACCCTGGCTCTGATACAGAAGCTATATACCGAAGACCTCCTTCCACTGAAATAAAGAGAAGTTCCTTGTGGAAATCTTTTACATTTTTTGGCAGGTTTTATTATTATTCAGACCAAACTATTGCTGATGCAATTTTAATTCAGTTTTGGGAGACATTTTATCTTGGTCAACTGCCATCTTCCAATCACGTTGCCTTGGAGATCTTTCAGATTTCCCTTGCAGTACACTTCACATCTCTCATACTCTTTATTATCTTGACCTGCAAACCCAGGCAGAATTGTCATCATTCTTCAGAAGAAATGAAGGAATAAGCAGTTTGTGGGGTTTGGCCACCGTGACCCAGCAACAACTTCATAGAGCTTGATTTTTTGGGTTGATTTTGTGTCTTTGAAGTCCCAGGTGAGTAGCTAGATCATTAAAACCACCACAGTACCCTTTTCCCATACTTCCCAATGTACAGATATGAAAACAGAAGAAGCAATTTTCAGAGACCTACCCGAGACCTTACAATACATGAAAAATCCTTCAAACAATGTTTACTTGATTCTGTTACTTGTGTCTCAATCAAAAAATGCTTCTTTTGCAGCAAGGATATAAATATTGCCAATAATTCCATGGGGAACAGAGTCCTCTGCTCAGGTTTGGTTGTAGATTAAAGCGTTATGTGTACTCCAGGGGCGTTTGGGGGTTGGTATTTCCTGTTTGCTTCCCCAAATCCTGAAGCTATATTGACAGTTGTGTTGATACTCCAGACATGGTGATTAAATAATTGTTATTGTCTTTTTTTTTTTTTACCAGATCTCTAGAAACAGCATTAATATACTCAAAAGAACTCACAATTACTAGACTATCCAGATGATGTGGTTAAATAATTGTTGATATCCTAATAGGTAGCTCCTCCAGACAATATGATTAAATAATTGCTAGTGCCTTTTTTGCTAACTTCTCCAGATTCTGTGGTTAAGTAATTGTCAGCATTTTCCTCATTGAATCTGTGTTACGTCTACTGAAGTAATTATATGTTTCCCCTCCCCCTTTGGAAAATGTTATAACTTATCTGTGAAGTGAACCTCTTGGGTGCAGTTGTCTCATTAAGTAAATTTGACGTGTCTTAGGCAAAGGGTAGAAGACAAAGTTACTGAGCAAGCTAAATATGAACGTGAGTTTTGCTGCTCTGTGGTGTATTTCCCTGTGCAGGCTTAACCCCCTACAACACCAGACTGCTCAGAATCCAGTGATAACCTGCATGAGGTTTATTTCATGCCAACACTGGACAAGTGACTCTAAAGCAGAGGATGCCATGTGAGGTGAAGAACTGGTTGCTCTAGAATAAGTGTGTTTGGATAACAGCACTCTGCACATCTTTTGCTTGAGTATAAATAGTGCTGCAGTGCAACAAGTACACAAAATTCATGTTCCTCAGTGGAGGTGGTTTCAATTTATAACAGTACAAGGGACTAGACTCTCAGCACTTGATCTTTCTGAACTGAGACTAAAAAGGACAGGATGAAGTACGTAGGGAAATTATATTCTTATCTCCTCTACCTCCCACCACCTTCTGTTTGCTGCTTCTAGACATCTTCCAAGCTGGGGCTGCATGGAGCTATTGATGGATAGTTTTGCCTACATTTCTGCTCCATAGAATTTCCCAGAGTTTTATTTCCTTTTACTAAGGAGCAGTGGTAGCACTTGCAATGTTTTTCTTGTCTCTTCTAACACTGAACTACCTCATACTCAAGTAGAGGAGCCTCAACAAGGAAAACCTTCATGGTCCTTTCTTCTAAGGCATGGAAAAATGTTACTCTGACTGTGAGTAAATTGAGAGGTTCATGAGTATTTATTGTAAACAGCAACAGTCAGATTCCATAAGTATGCAGACCACACTGTTTAAAAATAAGAAGAATTGATTATGACAGATGCTTGTCACCCTAGAATGATCTATGCACTTGCCCCCAGTCCTATGTGTAAGCATACAGATGCATAAATATTTATAGACCCAGATATAGATGTAGGCTTGTATAGTTCTCATACTATTTCAATCAAACAATAAAGATGGATGTTTACATTTTTATTTTTACTCTTTCTATCCCACTAATATATTCCTGCGTTTAACAACCTGTTAGAAGTCAGTCCTTCCTCAGTAAGACATCCTATGGCTACTTGGGTATTGTGAGTTAAAGCGTAAGTGCCTGTTATTCTTTATATTACTCCTTCCATCACAACAGCCTTATTGCCTGTATCCCACTGGGAGCCAACAAGAAGGAATCTGACACATATTCTACTCTGTTAAGACAATCAGAACAGAACCATAAACAGTTCTGTTCAGGCCCACCACAGTGTGGCTTCAGCACAAAATAAAAGGGTCACATGGACTGTAGCCCTGGTCCAAAATTAATAGAGCTACTGAAAAGTGTTCAGGATAATGTATTTCAGGTGAAAAGAGACTCCCCATATCTTCATCAACTCCATGGCTACTCGTCTCTAGTACCTTTAAATGTGGAATAGAGTTAGGTGTTTCAAATTCTGCATTGCTTTTTTGATTTTAAACAACACTATCATTTATGTCTGTAGTTTCAATATAGCTCCTAAGTTACCACCAAACCACCTTCCTTCACGTGCACTGTGTGGTAAGATAAATTTATGAGGGATGTGATTGTGAGATCCTATGGTGATATAAGACACTTTCAGGTACACAGTGGAAATCTTCCCAGGAAGATTTTTCTCTCCTTCGCTGTGTCAGCTTTCCCTGCCTCATTAACTCTGCATTTTTATTTATCTGTTTGTTTTGGCCTGGGTATTTTTCCGTCTGGTTCTTGTGTGTGTAATAATGACTTAGACCTCCATATGACCAAGCTATGATTATTCTAATTATTGTTCATCTGTGTACAGTGACACAGATGTTTTTACAATGGGTTCTTTATACAGATCTTAAAAAACCAGAGGGTCCATAAGAGTTTCTGGCATACTAAGAAAATTAATGTTCATGTTTTGGGAGGGGGCAGGGAAACAAATACATATATTGAGAGACTTAATTGCCTTAGGGTCCAAAGGGGTTGGTTTTTAGCAGAAAGAGGGGAAGATGAAGATACTGAAAGACTTACTAAATGAGCTATGATTTGATACAAGCAGTGAAAGTGCTCCGTCCCAACAACGGAATCCGTTGACAATAAAGAGCCCGAGACCCCTCAGGCAATGGGAAGGTCAACTGGAGGCTGAAGTTGAAAGAGCTGAGGATCAGTTCAGTTTCAGGTCCAGTATCTTGCATGAGCTGTGACTACTGGACTTGAGTATTCTAGGAATTGACTTTGGTCAGAGAATGAACTACAAGTAATTATGAGCTTATTTTAAGTGTTGTTATTAGATTTTATTCTCTAGCAAGAAGGATAAAATGTAATTTGTATTGCAAAAGATGGAAAAACATCTTATCAAAGAAAGTCAAAATCCTGAAGAAATAAACCTATGTAGAGAGAAGGACGTAGAGCGCACAGGTAAGAAAATCTCTCCTGGGGTCAGTCCTAAATCAGGCAAAGTCTAAACACTGATCTCAGATATGCCTTGAATTATCAAGGTAGGTTTTGTCTCACATACATAGACACCTATATTTAGTGACTATATCCAGGTTTTCATCTAAGAGATTTAGAAGGTTTAGGACCTGATTTGGTTGCCTTAACATGGGCATCTAAAGACATTTCATCTGCAATGGGAAACAGAAGGTAGAAGAGACCCATTGCCTTCTGGATCAGGATGTCCACAACATAATGAGAACAGAACCACAATGGCAAGAAATGCTTATTTTAAAGGAGCTGAATCAAGTTTGTGAAAACTGGAGTAGTTCAGCTGACCAAGTACAGGTATCTAATTTTATTGACTAGATCTCCACAGACCTTAGATCTTTCAGGTCTCTTTTAGACAGAGAAAACTCATCACCTAATTTTAGGTGTGTTAATCAGTGAACTAAATTCTACCCTCAGTTTCCTTCACAGGTAGAGCAGCATTGTCACATTTCTTCTATTATATCCAGCACTCTTGCAATTTCAGGATTAAATTGCAACAATTTGAAGCTAACAATTTGAATAATTGAAAATATATTGCCTGAAAATCATTTACTCATGTGTTGAACAGCTTCACAAATGTTATCAATAAAAAATAATATTAATAATGAGCATTTCTGGGCAAGCTAAACGAGGGAACAGAGTATGGTTACTTTGAAGGGGTGGGAAGGACATAGTATCTTGGAAATGTTGCTTAGTGTGAATACTATTTTTCAACACCAGACTGGTTCCTTGAAGAACAGATTGATAAAAGAAAAATAAAACTGCAAGATCAGGGTCTAAAATAAGAATAATTATGAAATTAGGTTCAGCACAGCAACTTGTTGTCTGGTTACCTGTCATATGAGCATCCTGATAGTCCAGACCACCGTTAGATAGGAACTGTATGTTGTTGCCAACAGCTGGAACTGTTTCTTCTGATTTCATTAAGGTAAAAAATGAACAACTTCTTGAAACATTTTACCTTGTTCAGTCAGGTTCATATTCATTAGAATAATTGAAGACATCTGTACCAGAGAAGAAACCTGGATTAAAAAGCAGCTGCTCACACACAGGAATCTGTACACCTATTTGAGACTCTACAGATTGCCCAAGACATGAAAAAGAAGTTGGTGGATAGGATATAGGAGACCTTCAGGTTCCTAGAATGGAAGTAATGATGTTCAAGGGCAGGGCAAAGGACCATGTATGGACAACTGCATCATGTCCCTAATAAAAGAAAACTCAGGCTCACATTACATAGAAATATCTATTCTCATTATATTCTCATTAAATATGCCCAAAGGTAACCATTTCTCTTAGTACCTCTCATGTCAGCTCATGATCACGAGGTCAGTTGATGAGATCTAAAATGAGGTGAAACAGATCTCAGTCTCTTTGTGCTCACATACTGAAAAATGCTGAGAGCTTAATAAACCCTAAATGCTGTGTGTCTGTAAGAACAGAACCAGTGTCATAATATACACATGTGGGGAGGAGTAAACAGAGACTTCTGCTGAATGAAGAGAGGTTGAGGGACCACTGCTGGGATATGAGGAAACACAAACATACTTGCTGGCAAAATATTTGTAGGAGATGAATCTTGCCCAATTATAGAATAGATGAGAGGGAGCAGGGTACATTTCTTAGGCTGCATTGAAATCACTTCACTGTGGTCTGAAGTTCCTTCAGAGATGGACGGAACAATCCCTATTATCCATACAGGTTAGGAGATCATGTGCTTGAATACAGCTCTGAGGAAAAGAACTTGGGAGCACTTGTGAATGGACATGAGCTTCCAATGTGCATCTGCAGCCCAGAAGGCCAGCCTCATCTGAGGCTGCATGAGAAGAAGTGTAGCCAGCAGATCATGAGAGGTGATTCTACCCCTCTACTCTGCTCTGGGGAGACCTCACCTGGAGTGCTGTGTCCAGCTTTGGAGTCATCAGCACAAGAAGGACATGGACCTGTTGGAGCGCATCCAAAGGCAGCCACAAAAATGATCCAGGGGCTGGAGTACCTCTCCTATGAAGATAAGTTGAGAAAGTTGGGCTTACTTGGTCTGGAGAAGAGAAGGTTCCAGGGGAACTTTATAGTCGCCTTCCAGACCCTGAAAAGTACCTAAAATAAAGCTGGGGAAGAACTGTTCATGAGGGCATGGAGCGATAAGACAAGGGGTAATGGTTTAAACTCTTAAAGGGGATATTTAGGATGGATATTAGGAAAAAGTTCTTCAATATGAGGGTGGTAGATCACTGGAAGAGGTTGCCCAGAGAGGTGGTGGAGGCTCCATCCCTGGAGACGTCAAGGTCAGACTTTGATAGTGCTCTGCGTAATTTGATCTACTGAAGATGTCCTTTCTTACTGCAGGGGGGTTGGACTAAGTGACCTCTAAATGTCCCCTCCAACCTTACACATTCTATGATTCTTTGTCACAGGAACAACTCAACAGCTAAACAGGATGTTTTGGCCCTCTGGAACAGAGAAAAATGTGCCATAATGGTAGTGATTGTCAGGTATTTCACATGGCCAAGACATCAAGGAAACCTCTTAGGAATTTAATGAACAAGGTCCTCTAAGGAGAATAAATCACTATTCCTGGGCATAAAATTAAATCCTGGCAATGACTCAGTACAAATCCTCAATTTTGCAAAACGAGGTCAAGACATCACTGTATGTGCTGGTATGAAGCCCTGTCAGAAAGCTCAGAGAAATCACTGGGGATGTATTTTGTCTCACCTAAGCTCAGGTGTCTATACTGCAGACTTTTTTAATTGAACAAATTTCCTCAGACTCCCTTTTTTTTCGACATAAAGTGGCATGTTTAGGAAATAATTCAGATATAATATAGACATCTGTTTTCCAAAGCAATTGACTGCCCCCACAGTCCATAACTAGATCTCCATTGATCAAAAAGGCATTCTGCTTTCAGGAAGAGGTACCTCAACCAGTTTTATTGATATTTTTTATTTAACTCTATTGCACCAAGTACTGAACTAACTCCAAGAACTGAAAAATATAGAGCTTATTTCCATCAGTAACAGCTGAAGGTGATACTCTAGTTCCCTTTAACTAGACTGTAGTTTTTATGTTCAGTTTTTTTTCTGTACCAGTTTTACTTTAAGTAAAGCACTTCTGACAATGCTTGTAGGATCAGCAAACTGTTTTAAGGTGCAATTAACACTTATTTCAATATGCTCCATGAATAGAGGGAGGTGTGCACTTGAGAAACATTTTTGTTATTGCCTAATTTGTGTTAATATGCCTGTGGTTACCAAGAACTCCTTGTTATAATTTAATATTCATTCAAGATGTCCCTCTTCATCATCTCTCCTCTGCTTTCTGCTTTGTTCAGGACTCAGTTTTGGGATCAGCCTTCTCTTCAACAAGCCCTTTGGCTGGCCAAAAATGGAAATAAATAAAAAGAGAATTATCAAAGTGGAGGGCTGATTGCATACACAAGAGGAAGTATCACAACCAAGAGCTGTGAGAAACTCTTTCCAAGAAAGCCTGTGGGGAATGCTGAAGGTTGCCTTGACACCATTGCCTCCTCCTCACCAACTGTGAATGAAGAGAAAGGTCATTGACCCCTGGCACATGTATTTCCATGTACAAGCTATGACTGTACATGTACAGTTAGTGTCACACACCCAAGAGGAGTAAGAATTTCTGTAACTAGGATTTCCAGTGAATTAAAGCTTGGATGGTTGGGGAGCAGGAGGGAAACATGTGAGAGAAATGCAGACCTAAAACTTTTCCTAAAACTTTTTGAAGGAGAATGTTTAAAAAGAAATAATCCATGCAATATCATAGAAAATAGAACAAATTACACAGATTTAGGTATCCATTTGCCTCATACAGGAAAATCCATTTGCTTGGCTGGTGTTTAGGCTACATGGATGACTTCAGAGGATGCAGGTTACTGTCAAAAGCCAACAGATGCCCAAAGGAAAGAGTCCTGTGTGATTTGAAGTCTCTTGACTCTTTCTTGGCTGGTCTACCTTACCCTTCATGCCCCCTTCCCATATGGTGACCCACGGGGAGCAGAGACAGCATCATTATCCATAGGTCCTCGGGTGGCTTGAATTGCTGATGTCCTCCAGCAAACAGCTGTTTGATGGTTTCTCCACTTGAGCCTTGCAATTTTACCCCAAAACTAAAAGGCAAACAAGAACGAATTAAACTGCTTTTCCCAACCAGCCCTCAGGGTCTTGTTCACCAGAGTTCAACTCTCCCTTGAGCAGCTCACTACAGCTCCAGCATAAACTCTTCTGATCTTCCAGCTAAACTGGATTTTTTTCTTTCTTTTTTTTCAATTATTTTTTTTTTTAAAGAAAGGTATCATGTTCCAAATTAAACACTTGGAAACTTGCCAGTAGTATTACAAGCCTGCCTAAAATATGCTGAGAAAAGAAGAAAATTGGTTTCCAGCATAGAGAAAAAAAAAAGGTCTGGTAAGAAAGTCTTTGCAGAATAGAGCCTGTATGTGAAACGATTTATGAGAACTCTAAACTATTGAGAAAAATGCCTGAAAGGTTAATTTCCTTCATACAGCCCAGGTTAATGATTTGCAGGGAATCAAGGAAGACAGTTTACTAATTTAGCTACTCCTTATGGATAAACACATCAACTAATATCTACAGACTGTGGTGCAAACATCCATGAATTCTTTGAGCTGATGAAGGTGTGATTCACGTGCCTTGCACTGATTATTCAGTTTGTAGATACATCATTTGTCAGCACAGCCTTGATGCAAAGAGAGAGAGTGATTTCCAGCTGAATCATTGGTCCCACAGTTCTACATCTCCAGAGCCCAATGCCTGTGTCCCTCTGGCAGTTTGCATAAAGTATCTGAAGATGTGTTGAAGTAAAAAGTTTACCAGTCAGTCATCTCTTTGAAGGGTAGTGCAGCCTGGAAATAAATAAATAAATAAATAAATAAATAAATAAATAAATAAACAAACAAACAAACAAACAAATCAGTCCCTCCCATTCTTCATCTCCCTTCTTTTCTTTCTTTATATTTAAGGGGTAGAGCTTAGTGCAAAAGAGAGCTTGTGATACAACTGTGAAAAAACCCTCTTGCACTCTATAGTTGGGACACTCTGAGAGCCAGAACCTCTTCAGTCTAACCCTTGCTTTGACCTGACTTGGGTAATGCTTAGGAAAACCTAACCTGTGTGAGAACTAGTCCCTTTCTGCCTCCTTCAAAGGGCATTTAAGCATGTTGTGAAAACCCAAATGGTATCTTTGTAAGGTACATTAGAAGATTAAGTGCAGAGACTCCTAGAATAGGCTTGGTCCATGTTTTCCAAACCCAGATCATGTTCCTTCTTGGGTTGTGCATCTGAAAGTGGAGTTGCAACCCAGAAACAAGCTTGCAATGGGAAAATATTGAAGCTTACTGGATATGGTGCTTTGCTGTCCTTCTGCCACAGCAATGATGGTACTCTGTCATCATTTAGGGTAAGAGCCTAATCTACCTTAGCATGTATAATGACTAATCCTGGGTGTGCCATGGCTGGAGTGGGCATTGTAACTGCTTCATAAAGAGAAGCTCTGTCCCTCTCTGCTGTTTCTGCAGAAGGTATATGGCTGTCTATTTGCTTCTGTAGCAGTGCTCCTATGAAATGTGAAGTAGCTCTTCAAAAAAGCCAAAGTATTTCAGTCCTTCATTTTTCATGGGAAAAAAAAATCAGGATGACATTTTTTTTGAGAATTAGGTTTTTTGTCTTTTTTTTTTCTCAATTCAACATCTGGACTGAACAACATAAAACACTGTAATTCTGACTTTACTATTTTCCAGTGGGACTTTGGGTTTCATCCTTCAGGTTGTTTGGAAAAGGCCCCCAGGAAAAGACCTCACCAATGACACCAACTTTCAATCACTCCATATTAAATACCTTGCATGGGAATTTTCTTGCCTCCAAACTAAGTAGACCTTTCAATTCACTCTTCCTCCTTCCTCTGGCTACAGGAGAAAGAGTTTCCTTCGGATCCCTCCCAAGACAGGCGTTGGTGGTTTCTCCTGTCCCGACTATCACCAGGAGGGAACAGCTGATCGTTTCATAAGGTGCATCACAGAAACCACTTCTGGCTGGCAAATGCTATGCCTCTGGCCACCACTGAGGAAGGTGAGGATGTGGTTCCAGTCAGGCTACTTGGTGTTTGCTGCTGGAATGTTGTTTTGGTCACAAAAGCCCTACTCAAGTTGCAAGGTTGGCTACACATAGACATTCACAAAATTGGGTCAGCCCCCAGCTTCTACCAGCACTCAAATGCTCCAGCTGGGTGTGTTGAGATCAATTATTATCAGTAGTAATAGTAGTTATACTGCAGTTTCAAGGCCTGCTTTTCCATCTGGGCTGTGAGATGGCATCCAGGTACTTGGGGGTACACAAAGCAGTTAATTCCCAAATTGATGTCACAGTAAGGTACTCTAGGATGTAATTTTCTCATGTGGTTTTTTTTTGGTTTGGTTTTGGTGGGATTCTGCTGGTATATATGTTTGCATGAGATGTACATATCTCCATATATTGATGCATTTTCCTAGCTGGAAAAAACCCATATATTTATATTTTCTATTACATTATATACTGTGGGGTGTAGGAAATCCTGTTTGAGGTTGAGAGAGAAGAGTAGGGAATATTAATTGAGTATTTAGCTATGTTTTGTAAAAAAATGATACTCAAATTCTTAAGTAAAGAAACAGTAAGACAGTGCCTGGTAACCCTGTTCCTATAATAGTAGTGATATGGAGAGGCATTCAGATACCTCTAACATGGTACCTAGTGACATTTGAGATATTCAGGGGTGTTCAGGAGATAGATGTGGAAATGGCAGATGGGACAGAACCCCTACAAAAGTCCTATAGAGACTCATGCCCAGAAGCAGCTGGACGTCAGCCTAGTTATGCCACATATATAGAAACTGAGATCTTAGCACAAGTCACCAAACAGCTCATCTCATTGCAACTGGGATAATTTATTTGCTTATCTAGAGGAAAAAATACACAAAGTTTAATTAAATTAAATATTTTTCACAAGAAAAGTTGCTTTCTGAAGAGGAAAGCAAACTTTTTAATGGAAAACTGAAACAATTTTCATTTTGCACTAAAAACTGCTTAATGTGAATTCTCATTAAAATAATAAGTAAAAATCACACTTTATAGAGTGGATGAAAAAATATATCTCATTGGAATTTAAATTTTTCTTCATGTGAACTTTGGAAACATCAGATACAGCATAATCTAAGGTAACATTAAATCCAAATCTTATATTCTAAACACACATTTTAATAGGAAATCTGAAATTGGTTTTTTGGGGTTTCTGTTGGGTTGGGGTTTTATTTAAGCAGAGGATGGATGTCTTTCAGTCTGTGTGAACTCCACGAGCACTGCTCTACTGAATTAAAATGAGATAATTGCTCCAGCTGTACTGTGTTGGTTTGGTCAGTCCAACCCTTCCCCACAGGCTGCATGTGAGAAAACGTAATACTTCAGAGACACTTAATTTCATGTACAGCTTTTTGTGTGGGAACCACAAAGTGTGTTGCCTCTGTGTCGCTGCAGCCTGGATTTGGTGCAATTAAAGCCCTGGGTCCTCCAGAGTGTCATTGCCTGAATTGCACCAGGGGATGGAGATGATGAATAAGACCTGGAGGGTCCAGAAAAGATTCCTGGGTCCACCCAAACCCAGAAGGAATCACAGACAGGTTGTTCTTTGCCTTGAACCAAGAAAGGTTCAGATATAAGCAATGGGAAGCTGATTCAAAGGATCTGTTACCACCACAGATGCTAAAGTGGAAGTTTTGCCTGCTTGTTGGTTTTGTTTCACTTTTATTGCTTAGCAAAGTGTGTTCATTTGTAGGACTAAACTCCTGAACTCTGAAATGTTTTATGGCCTGAGCCACTGGGGTCCTCCCATCACAATTACATTTGTTCAATTTTGCCTGAGCGTGTGTGTTTTTCTTTCTGGGTTTAGGTTTGCAGAGTCCCTGCTTTATAGACAAGGTAAAAAGAAAAATAAAATAGAGGGAGAGAAAAAAAAAATGAACATCATGAGCTGTGACTACTCTTCTGTGTATTAGAATAACATCCACAGGGCTGAAGAGAGGTCAAAAGCCCATTGCATTAGACACAGCATGAATACTCTGTAAGAAATGGCTTTAAACATTAAGCAAAAAAAAAAGGATACAGATGGGAAAGAGTGACTGAAAATGTCACAACCACAGGAAAAGCTTCAGCCAAAACTTACATCTTCTGAGACACCAAAGTCACATATCAAGCAGACATAAAGCTATAGGAAAGCTGCTTTCTTTACTTCCACAGCTAGGGAAACCATCCTTGGTTCTATGAAATGATGGATAAGCATTTTAAAAATACTGGAAATGCCATCAGGAGAAAGCATTTTACATTTCAAGACATGGAAATGTGTCATTTAGGAGAAACCCTGGCACTGAACACCTGGACCTTTCACAACTCAGTGAATTGAAAAGAATCATTCAGTATGGTTGGGGTTTGGTGGGGTTTTTTTTCATTAATAAAACAGTTTTGCATGGTAGAATGCCAATCTGCTATAGTTCTCAGCACCTTTTTTGCCTTCTCTTCAATTGTCTGAGATTGAATTTTAAGCTGGGAGGGGACACAGTGTACCCACAAAAGCTTTGCAGAATAAAACTCTGCAAAGTAAAAATGATGAATCACTCTGAATAAAGCAAAACATATACTTTTTACTCCCTGAGTCATCAAAATAAGCAATAAATTCCTTTTTTTTTTTTGAACCTAGTATTTTTTTGGGGATTGCCAACAAACTGTCAGGATGATGAAAATCAGACGTTTTGCCCTGCCCTGTCTCTGCCTTAATTGTACAGGTTAGGGACCCAGCACAGTTCTCCTGTATCCACACCAGTGCCTTAACTACAAAATCAGGCTTCCACACAATGAAGCACTGAAACATCCACCACCTTCAGGCTCATTCAGAGGATGCTGGAGTCAATGGGAAAAGCTCCTGTCAACTTAACAGGGCCCCTGGCTGACATTTGAGTGGAGATACTTACACCAAGCCCTGTAAACACTCTCATCCACAATGAATCTCAGGTGGCTGAACAGATTTCCAGCTGACCAACGAAAGGATTTGGTTTCTCTATGTAGGAGAACCACATGGAAGGCGGCTTATTTTTAACAAGGGGGCCTGAAGAGCAAGCTACATAATCCTCAGCTGAAATAGCTCATGAGCCCTGCCATCCCAAAAGTCCCTGTCAAGATAGGAAGAATGTGTATGTCTGTATGAGATCTTGCCAGATAATGAAGTTCAATCCTGGAAAGAAAAGCTGGGTCAGGAAAAGAAAGTACAAAGAAATTGAGGCTTGTGCCTTTTCTTGCACCCTGGCAGGCTGTGATGAAGTTACAGTTAATATATAATAGAAATAAATACCTACATGTAGCCCCCACGTTAAGGATTGCAACACCAAGGAAAGCATTGCGGTCCATCTGGGCTGTGATGAATGTCTCTGCAAAGTGGAGTGGTGGGTCATAAAAAGGACTGCTGGTGGTAACTCTGACCTCATCTACCTTTGCATGAGCTGGTAGCTGTATGGGTCTGATGTTTGAACATCATAACATTCTGGAAAAAGGGTGTAGGTAGCCTGGGTGAATGTGATAACCTGAGTTGCCTCCTTCTTGCCTCCTTCTGCCATTTGGGTCCATGCAGAGTTAAGATATTCCCTTACAGCACATACACCATCACAAGTCCAATATACAGTATATTTTCATGGCACTTTTCAAGGCTTTGCATAGAGACCCAAAACACTTCTCACTCAAACAAGTTCAAGTCCAGAAGCATCGTAGCTGCCCTTTCACCTAACATTGGATGAACTTTTGACAAGCATATTACATCTTACCCAGAATTTCATAGAATCATGGAATATCCTGAGTTGGAAGGAACCTATAAGGACCACCCAGTCCAACTCCTGGCTCCACCCAGGCACAGCCCAGTCAGAGCGTGGGACTGAGTGCATTGTCCAAATGCTTCTTGAATTCAGTCAAGGTCAGTGTTGTGACCACTGGGGAGCCTTCAGTGCCTGACCCCCATCTCAGTAAGGAACCTCTTCCTGACATCCAACCTAAACCTTCATTGTCACAGCTTCATATCACTCCCTCAGGCTCCATCGCTGGTCACTAAAGAGAGGAGATCAGCCTCTGCCTCTTCACTCCCCCTTGTAAGGAAGCCACTTAATCACCTGCATAAGATTAATATATTTCCCTCCTACATTGTTACGGTGACTTTACTGCATGAACAATCTTCTCAGCACTATACTATAAGATTCCACCCTTCCTTATACAACACTCCCATCCCCATAGCCTGAGGTCAAGCTGAAGAACAGTATTTAGTTCTCCTTTTAGGTTTTCCAGGGACCTTAAATAAGAAACAAAGTGAATTGTCAAACTATTTCAGGATTAAGATGATCAGGGGAAATTTATCTAGAGAAACAAAAGAAAAAAAAAAAAGACATAAAAAAGATGTTTGCATTAGTACTAAGAAGCAGATGTCCTTAATTACCTTAAATGTAAAACAAAATTGTTTGACTATTGTAAAAACTCGATGGGCGTGTTACGACATCCATTTGTAGGATGGAGGTATTTGTGTGTGACACTGGAGGCAACATGAACCAATCTAATTTAATATTAAAAGATTAAACAGATAGAATAAACAAGATGTTTCAAGATGACAAAATATTTTTCTAAAACATGTTGTTGAACTTTTTGCCTCATAAGATATTGGTTTTTTTCCCAAATGTTTGCTTTTATCCCTAGATTAGGGATGAAGAAAGAGCTTTTTGAGAAGAGATTATTTTCCTTTAAAAGAACAATGTGGGTTTTGATGAATCTCCTAGATTCCCAAGAATTCCTAGAAGGCCATTCCCAAGCAGCCACTTTTGGGACATACATATCTCACCTCTGATATTTCTCTCCTCCGTGGTCTGTGTGGCAGTATCATAAGACCACTTGCCACAGACTCTATTTTCTGCTTCCTCGTTCTACCACATGCAAGTTTCAAGTTTTATTATTGCAATAAAAATGCTTTATGTTGGTTTTTCCCAAGGACATTAAGAGCTTACATGCTCCTGCAAAATATTTCTTATTCTTAAGCATAAACTCCACATCATTTGCTGCAAATTGTTGGTGGTCCTTTTCCTGACTCAGAGGACTCAGAAAACCGGAGGCAACAGGCCATTTTATGGATTCATTTAGTGGCTGAGGAGAAGAGAGACCTGCTCTGATTTGCCTGGCTGACTTAGGTCTGCAATATAGCTGAACATCTCTACATGGGGAAAGGACTTTACAGAGACCTCACAGAGGATTCCCACCACTTTAGCCAAACACCAATGCTCCTTTGGGTTGTAACCTGTGGAAAGGGGGTTTGACTAGTCCAGTGGGGAGGCAAGGCTTCTGGGAACACAAGCTCTGAACACCTGCTAGGAGTGATGTCTCTGGTGTAAACAGGAGGGGTTGCACTCAGTAAGCAGCCAGTTTTCTTCTGGTAATGTATAGTTGCAGGGTGCTCCTGGACATGCATGTAGCTTAGCATGCAGGGTGAGTGTTAGCTCCTGCTGCAAAGCAAGCTGGCACCTTATCTTCTTCAGGTCCTTTGTTGAAGATACTAAGAGAGTCTGGGGGCTCTTTGGGTCGTCCAAAAACACAACTGGGAGCAACTGGAAATTGAAAGAAGATGAATCAGTAGAGTAACATCCTGGTGGGGACTTTGGGAAAGCTGTGGATTCAATGTTCTTAGGAATAGATTCACAAAAAGAGTCTTTACCTGCATGGTAGTTGATGTAGCCATCTAATTAGTATGCAATAATTATATTCATCCATAGAGCAGATTCTCAGGACCCATTCAATTTGACCTTCAAAAACAATGAGCTGCTCATGGAGAAGTGGATCATCCTCCATCACCATCTTTAACCTTTCTGGAAGAACATGTGCACCTCTCCAGGCATCTAGCTACCATCCAGACAGAGATGCCCAGAGAGCTTTTGTGTGCAAAGTTCAAATGGGATACTTTGGACTGGGATCCAAGAGGTGACATTATGGACTGACCTTATCTCTCCCATTTCTCAACAGCAAAACAATAAAATTAAAACTTAGAAAGCAGCAACAGTGAGCATGACTGTGCCAATTCCTTCTTCTCTACCTGAATTTTCTCCAAGCAGCTTTAGGGTGGTGCTCGTAAAGGCTGAAAGGTTTCATATCATCCCCTTCCCAAGGATTACCTCCAAGTCCTTTTGTAAAACCAAGGGAAGGGGAGGTAAAAGGAGTCAGAGGGCCCATTTCTCAATGCCTGGAAAGTGCCTGGTGGCTTGGGTTGTGAGCACTGTGGTAGACCCCCGTGTTAGTTGGAGCCTAGAGGGAGATCAGACCACATCTTGTTTGAATAGAACATGTCAAAAGACAAGAGATCCAATCTCAACAGCGAGGTTTCTAATGTATGACATCAATGTAACTCATTAAACAGTGAAATTCAGATTGGCATGAGACATCAAATGAAAAGGTTTGCAAACAAGTCCTCCCCACTGTGGCATTCAGAGATTTGTAGGAAGTCCTTGTGCCTCTGTCTTGCTTTTCCACCACCTCCTGTCACTTCCTGCATGAACTCCATCCCCTCTGAATTGTAAAGAAAGTTCTTTTTTTTTTTTTTTCCCATCACTTCTGAGGCTTCATTGTGGCTTTTCTCCCTGCCAGAGGCAAGCCTCCAGCTCCCCTCAGGAAACATCCCAGCCTATCCTCTTGCCCTGGGCTCCAAGCCAGATGCCTCTCTCCCTCTCTCTTTTCTCCCTGTTCCTGAGATTCTTTTCCCAACTGGTCCAGTTCAGGTATTTTCAGGAAAGAAATAATTTCTTCCTCCTCCCAGAAGGCTCTGCCTGACACAGAGAGCAGCCAGGAAAAGTCAGATTTCCCCTTTCTGACCATCCACACTCTTCTTATGGTATATGATTTAAACCACATACCAAACTATGCCATCAGCTGACACAGAAATGCAAATAACCTCTTCCCCTCTCCCTCCCAAAAGGTCTTCTTGGTTTGGTTCTTTACTGCTACACAGTCAGCTGCCATTTATCTGGCTGGTGTGAAATCCTATTTCATAGACTCATAGAATCATCTGGAAATAAAGATCATCTTGTGTGTGTGTGTGTGTGTGTGTGTGTGTGTGTGTGTGTCTCCCACCCCTTGCCATGGACAGGGGCATCTTTCCCTAGTTCAGGTTGCTCAAAGCCCTGTCCCTTTTGGCTGCCACTTCACCTTGAATACTTCCAATGAAGGGGCACCCACAACTTTTCTGGTCAACCTATTGCAGTGTCTCACCACCCTCATTGTAAACGAATTTGTTCCTTATGTCCAGTCTAAACCTACTCAGTTTAAAACCACTGCCCCTTCATACAGGCCTTGGTATGAAGTCTTTCTCTGCCTTTCTTCTAAGCTCCTTTATATATTGAAAGGCCACAACAAGGTCTCCCTAGAGCTTTGTCCAGGCTGAAGAACCCCAATAATTTCTCTGCTATCATGCAGAGAAATGCCATAAGGACAAATAAGGTGTCCTCATGGCAGGATGAATTTGACCAGAGAGGTACCATAGATAGAAAAAAAGAAGCAGATAAAAGAATCTGCCAAGTTTATTATCAAAGGGAAACCAAACTTCTCTTAGTATCACCTTCTCCTTCTACAGCAGTAGAAGTCTGGCTGTCAGACAGTTTGCACACTCCCTTCGAGTATGCATTGGGACAGGCTGCCCAGAGTGGTGGTGGAGTCACTATCCCTCAAGGTATTTAAAAGATGAGTAGATGCAATGCTTAGGGACATGTTTTAGTGGTGGTCAGGCTACATTGATGGTTGGAGTTGATGATCTGAAAGGTGTCTTCCAACCAAGATGATTCTGTGATTCAATGATTGGCAATTCAACAGTAAGTAGTTATCTTGGGGATATCATCATCTGTGGGACTAGACACTGACAGCAAACAGATGGAAATGCTTTCTTTAATCCAATGATCAGGTAAATCTGTGTGACAAAGACTTGAGAAACATGAAGAAAGATCTGCTATCCAAGGGTTCATCAATAGGCTATGAACCCTACTGGGATAACTAGGGATGGAAATACATCAAAACAGCTAGACCTGACTGGTTGGTGGTGTTCACAATGTCTGGGTGTATTGATGGGTCCTCCTGTTACATTTTACTCCTCTGACCAGTTTCCTAGAGTCAGTCACTGGGTTCACTAAACTAAAAGCCTCCACAGTTTGGTTATTTCTGGCATGGTGGCATGATTGCTCATTGATGATGAGCTGGTGCTGGCAGGAGGGAAAGGGATTTCCTGACAAACAGATTGCACATGTCCAGGGTTATACGAGTTGCCCACAGAAACCTTTGCTGCCTGGCATCATGGTCAGGGTTAGGACTCCAGAAAGGGTGGAGAGAAGCAAATGCCAATATTAGCAGACACCTTCCTGGAGCTGGCTTTGGTGGAGAAAAAGAAGAAAACACAAAATCTATCCTCCCACCTCCAAAAGTTATGTGCATGGGATAAGCAAACTGTGACATGCTAAGGAATGAGGTCAGAGGGAAAGAAAAGATGTGATTGTGTCAGAAAAGAGACCAGGAGGGATGGTTGCCATTGTGTCTGGTTATGGGTCTAGGAAGTGACAGGGGTATGAGTCACATTTAGAGAGGATTGGGGCAGAAGGTATATGTTAAGCTCAGTCCATCATCATCTCGGGCAATTGTGCACAGATACAACATTGAAACACAACTGCTCTGACTGGAAAAGGGCCTATAGTAGGAAAAATGATCAGCTGAATATCTCCTTACCAAACACTCATGCTCCTTTGACTATACATACAACTTTTCTTTAGTATTCACTAATACTTTGGGAATATTATATTTTATATTCAATGTCTATAGAAATATAAAGGGTGAGTGTCAGGAGGATGGAGCCAGGCTCTTCTCAGTGATGTCCAATGACAGGACAAGGGGCAATGGATACAAACCAGAGCATGGGAGGTTCCATGTAAACATGAGGAAGAACTTTTTCACTGTGAGGGTGACAGAGCACTGAAACAGATTGCCCAGAGAGGCTGTGGAGTCTCCTTCTCTAAGACATTCAAAATCTGCCTGGACATGTTCCTTTGTGACCTAGTCCAGGTGATCCTGCTCTGTCAGGGGGATTGGACTAGATGATCTTCCCTTCCAACCCCTACCATTCTGTGATGCTGTGTGTGATTCTCTGAATATCATTGCAGCCTCTCAGCCACAAAGTTGAAGTAAAAATTCTGCAAAAAGTAAACCCTCTATAAACACCATTTCTCTGCCTGGTGACTTCCTAATGCAGAACTTCATTGCTGAGTATATAGGAGTCACCATTTGTTGCAGTTATGGAAAGTAAGCTGGAGACATATAGGTAGGAGGTTAGTAATGAGCAGATTGCATTGCCACTCTTCAGGTGACTTGTTTTAGTGAGTTCCATGCCAACAGGTTGTCTTTCCTTGGCCATACAGAGGGACCTTGACAGGAGTGAGAGGGAAGTACACATGAACCTCATGAAATTCAACAAGGCCAAGTGCAAGGTCCCAGGGCAATCCCAAGAACAACTACAGGCCGTGCACAGAATGGATCGAGAGCAGCCCTGAGGAGGACTTGGGGCTGTTGAGGGATGAGAAGCCTAACATGACTTGGCAATGTACACTGACACCCAAAGGTGTCCTAGGCTGCATCCCCAGCAGTGTCACCAGTAAGGCAAGGGGGGATTCTGTCCTTCTGCTCCACTCATGGGAGATGCCCCTGCAGTGCTGCATTCAGCTTGGGGGTTCCAACTACAAGAAAGATATTGAGCTGTTGGAGAAAGTTCAGAGGTGGCCATGAAGATGATCTGAGGGCTGGAGCACCTATCCTCTGGAGACAGGCTGAGAGAGTTGGGCTTTTTCAGCCTGGAGAAGAGAAGGCTTCAGGGAGACCACAGAGCAGCCTTCTGGCAAGATAAAGGGGAATGGCCTGAAGCTAAAGGAGGGTAGATTTCAATTAGATATTAGGAAGAAATTCTTTCCTGGGAGGGTGGGGAGTCCATAACACTGGGTGCCCAGAGAAGCTGTGGCTATCCCTGGATCCCTGTCAGGGTTCAAAGCCAGGTTGAATGGGTCTTTGGGCACCCTGGGCTGGTGGGAGATGTCCCTGCCCATGACAGCAGGTTGGAACTAGATGGTGTTTAAGGTCCCTTCCAACCCAAACAAGTCTGTGATTCTATGACTTTATGATTCCTGGATTCCATGGCACGCAAAGTATTGCTGTGTAAGTATATCTGGATACATAAAGATATCACCATGTAGCAACTACACCGGTGTCAAAGGAACTATTCTTGACCCAAGCGACCTCTGAAACTGGGCTGCCATGCTGACAAATTCCCAAGAGCCTTCTTACCTTCAGCAAAAGGCCTCCAGATTCCTGCACTTGCCTTATCTCGATTCAGCTCCCTGTCTTGGCATTGACTCCTGGGTGAGGTTGCCTTGAACAAATCACTCAGCCCTCTCCCTCCAGCTATCCAGCAAGGATAATCCCCCTGCTCACACAGCGTAATGTGAAACTCAATTAATGCTCGGGAAGCATTTTGGCATCCTCACACTACACAAGCATGAAGAGTTGTAGATTACTGTGATTAACATGGTCCCTAGATTTCAATGTGTTCACGCAAGTCTATTTTAGGGAAATATTTTAAGAGTGATTGAATCATTTGTTAGGTTTGCACTGGGTGTTTAGAAGAGGTAAAACAAACATTCTGCCCATTATTTTAAGTTGTTTGGGGGTTTTTTTTGTCTTTTTTGAGTTTTAGGTCTTTTTTTTTTTGTTTTAAACAGTGCTGCCCTGCCAGAATGTGACACAAATTCTGTTAAATCAGAATGAAAACATTCAGTTACAGCAGAGACAAAAAGTAGAGTCTTGAAAGGATCTTGAACTACAGTGGTATCCCCTCCCCTTTGCTTCAACGCTGCAGTGCTTAGTCCTCACCTATTGGCCTGTGAAGTGTGAATTCATGGTGCGTGACACTGGTATTATTATTTGCCTGCCTGAAAGGGACTTGACAGGGAAAAACACAACAAGCCCAAAATATCTTGCTGTGACAGGTATTGAGTTTCTTTTGCAGACACAGGGAGGGAGGGAGCAAACCAACACATAACTCATTGTAAGTATTTTGGACAAAGCCAAATGAAGTTTTGAGGTCATGAACTTCTGATTCGTTTTCACAATTTCTAATTCCAGTTTAAGAGGTGGGAGCTTGTTTTGAACTAGATCTTCAGGCAACACTAATCTTGGTAGGTCTTCTGAGATGGAAATACCATGCTAATTTATGCCTATCTCTAATCTGGTTCCGCTAATTAATCTCTGCCTGGGTCAGCTGAAAGACAAAGCAAACACAGCAGATTTCCATGAGGAAGATATCTGCAAAGGTTTGTGGACAGAATATGGGACTTCAAATTACATTCATTCCCTGTCCCTGGAGGTGTTCAAGGCCAGGTTGGATGGGGCCCTGGGCAACCTTGTGTAGCTCCAGGCCTGGAGATTGGTGTCCCTGCCTGTAGCAGGGGGGTTGGAGCTCTATGATCCTTGGGGTCCCTTCCAACCCAGACCATTCTATGATTCTATGATTCTATGATTCATTGGGGAGCAATTAATGTGTGTTACTACTCTATAATCCAATTTTTCTGAAGCATTGTAATTAATATTTTAAAAGTCTTGTGGAAATAAATAAACAAAATAGTTTGATGTTGCTCTGCTCATGAACAGTTCCTTGGTTTCATGGTCTACCTGCTGTTCATGAGCCAGTTTTGAAATCAGTCCTTTAGGAACTTCTGCCATATCTGTTTCCATGGAATCTAGACACCCGTGTGCCCAGGCAAAAGGGCACTCCTAACAGTGAAAAGGAAAAACAATTCATATTTCACACAACATAATCATGTCAGGCAGCCACCTGGAAGCTATGTCTCTGTGGGAAAGATAAAGGAAAGCAGAGGTTCATGGTGTGAAGAGTCTTGCTCAGGATGAAAAGACCTTTCTCAAGACAGAGGTGAATGTGTAGTTAATGCTGAAAAATATATATTACTTTTTTTTTTTCCCCCAGGATCTCATCCTTGGTTCCTGAAAAGCAAGTTTTCAGGCAGCAGAAACACCTGTGGTTTCTATTCCATCCATACAACACAGATATCAGCCTTGGTGTTACTCAGCAGTTCACTAGTCAATGCAGAAAAAGCTAACATGCCAGGTGAGCTAGCATAGACAAGCCTCCAATTTCTAAGAAATCCCCATACTCTTCAAGAAAAGGGGAAGCAAGGAGGGAACTGAATCTCAGGAAGATGATTCTGAATTGCAGCATCTCCCAGGACTCCTCATGGAGTGGTACCTTCTGTCCTCATCCCCTCTCCCTCAGGCATAATCTAAGTTGAGGAGGGAAGTTCACAGAGGAAAGAAGGAAATGAAAAGGCATCCAATTTGCTTCTCTACTATGGATAGAGAAAAAATAAAGCATCCCAGCTGTGAGAGACTGGAATCAATAGGGAGACTGCACTTGAATTTCCTTGGAAAAAGCCTACAGCTGCTGCTGTGGCTTAGTGGATGAAATTTCATTGGTCAGCAGAAGTGAAAAACTTATATTTGGTGGAAAAGGACCAACCTTGTTTGGCTCCTGCTAACGCCCCAGGACTCGTATGGGAAAATGACATAGCTATTGAGCCTACCTCAGGATGAATCCAGCACCGAGTCCTCTTAGCTATTTCTTCCCTGCATTTCCCACCTATAGCTCAAATTTAAAGCTTACACTGATACTGGTAAATAAAACAGTAAAGAGACAGGTTTCTAACCCCAGAAGTAAATTAAATAGGCTGTCTCATTCCATAAGTCTAAACAGCCTTCCATCCAAAAGCAGTATGACCTAATTAAAATTAGCTATGGTAAATTACCTATCTCTGACCTCCACCCCAACAAAAAAGAAAGCAGCAAATCTCTAGAGCTCTAAGCACTGTATTCTTCCTCCTACCCAAGCAACAAGAGCTGGGAACTAACTCCTACGTTATTGTTATTTAAAACCTGCTGTTTGACTCCAACACACCAAAATCCAGAGCCTGATCAGAATCCACAACCTGTAAGCTCATCTCTTCATGCAGCCCACAGTCTGGCCTTCTAATACAGAGGATCATCCGTTTCATGCTGAAGTGAAATCCTTCCTCGTCCTTTCCTGGTGACCATAGCTTCCTTCACTTTTAATTTAAAAGTCCATTCTGGGCAGATCAGATGTAGCATTACCACTGAAGCCCACTGCTGTCATCCTTCCTAGGTGTGGAGGGACAGGGTATCACAACTTCACGAGTTACCATCCATCAGCTGTCCCAGGTCACTTGTATTTTTTGTACATCTAAATGCAGAGCTTAAGCCAGGAGTAGTGTTCTCTTTTCAGTTATTATGCTTTCATCCCAAACTGTTAATGAAACCCTTGTCCTAATAGATGTGGATCAAAATTATCCAAAATTGTCTAAGATTATAAAGAACTGATATGAGAGATCCATGAAAAAATCTACATTTTCATAAAGAAGCTACTTTCTCAGACCTTTAATTTTCAAGGCTGAAGCAGAACAATTAGGTTTGAATGGAAAACCTCTTCAAAGTCTACAAATTTGGGATTGCTTTTTCCATCTTTCATTGAATTCAAAAATCTGTAATGATACATTTCAAAAGCAAAATTGTAGGGGAGAAAAGTCAGCTAAGTAGAGAAACTGCTTTTTTTCCAAAATTCTGGATAATTTTCTTTTTTTTAATTTTCTCCATGTTGACAATAATTACCTCTGCTTTCGATAGCATATTTTAACAATGTATTACAGTTCAAAAATTTAAATTTCAATCAATTGCAACTGAAGTATTTGGAAAATAATCAAACTTTTTTCCAAGATGAGAAAAAAACCTCAAAACCTCTGAACTTTACCAATAATAAAATTTTACCTCTAACAGTGATATCTTGGGGTGATTTTCAATAAATACAAAATTATTAGCTTCTATCACTATTTCACAGGATTTTAACCACCAAATATAAACCTGTGCATTATGAAAGCATAAAATAAGCCAAATTTCCTGTGTATTTATTCTTTCTTCTGTCATATAAAAACTCTTATGTACAATCACCTTCCTAATACTCATATCCCAGATGAAGTTTAACTTATAATTGTGATGTACAACATTCTATTTTGCAGGGGAAAAATAAAAAGAAAGGTGTTGAATTTGGCTGAAATAATTGTCTCTTGTTCTCTTTCTAATCTATTTCTGAATACAGGCATCTTATTTTAGATTATCTAAACATAAAAAGAGTAGATGTGTAAAACTATTGTATTGAAATATAGGTGCAATAAATTAGAGTTCATTCTAGGTATAATTCTGGGGGTGAATCAGTGTCTATGAGAACTTCAAAGACCCTCTTGTTTTTTTATTAAAGAAATAAAAGCAAAAATTATATTGGTTTATAAGGCTCCTTGGTTTGGAGGCAGACAACCAAACTCTTATTGCCTGTGAAGCCAAGAGAGATCTGTCTGATTTTCCATGTACACATTGAGAGAGGAAAAATGATATTACCTAAAGCAGTTATCAATATTTTATCCTCAACTTCAGTGGAATTAAAACTTTACGTTATGAGTAGAAAACAACAGTAAAGTTAAAGAAGATCTGGCTGCAAGAGAAAAAAAATGTTTTGAGACTGAAGGTGCCTCTAAATATTTAAATCTAAACATCCACTTGTGTTATAGGTGTCTAAGCTGCAGCTGTAGTCATTAAAGATCTTGGCTCAGTGTGTCTTTAGCTGCCTGGTGGCCCATGAGTGGTCTGAAGACCAGGCCAGCATGCTCCTCATCTTTGCCCTGCACACCCCTACAATCCTCATAGGAAGCTTGTGCCTCAAACTGACCTTCATCTAGTTCCAGGCAGGGATTGTGCAGGAACTTATTACTGAGTTTTCAGAAATATGTCTAAAATTGATCAAGTGCATCAGGGTGACCTACCTGCATTTCCAAATATTGATCCTTAAAGACTGTCCTGAGTATGTATTTTAAATTCTAACAAATCCATTTCTATTCCTTTTTCTATTTTTCATTTTGCAAGTAAGGACTTTACATTGTGTCTTTTAGTCTCAATGTAATCATACCCATTAGAATTTATTTGCTTTATAAAAGAAAAAGATGCTTTTATGGCTAAGAACAGGTGCAGGTTCAGGGAATCAGAGTCTGAGCTTTATTTTGACATCAATTTCCTGTCTCACCATGAGCAAATCACAAAGGACTCAGCTTGGTTTCCTAAACATAGGTGTCTTGTGATATTTGAGAAGTCACAGGATGCCCTTGCTGGTCTCCCCTTGTTCGCAAGAGCCTGGTTCTCCTCCATATCCTGTGTGTTGTCTCCAACCCTATGTGTATGCCTTGAATAGCCTAGGAAGCCTGAAATGTCATTAAATATCTATGCTCTTCAAACTGACCCAAGCCTCCAAAATCTTCATTCCTTGGCTCAGCATCTGCAGATTTGTCTTCTATTCAAACCTCTGGTCTTAAACTATACTTTCTGTCTTGCTAGGTGGAGACCCATCTCCTATGGGACTCCAGATGTTGTGCTCATGTCATAAATTCAACAGTTTTACCACAGAATGCTTCTGAAGTTACATATGCAAATGCCACTGCTCTAAGCCAATGCTTGAGACCAAGCCTCTGAGGTACAGATATGCATAACCCACCAGATAGAGCTGATATTTTCCTCATATTAACAGTATTAAATGCCAAGGATATTGTATATACAAATCAAATTCCCTATTAATAATATATTTTATTAGTACTTCATTTCCAATTACATTGTCCTTTGTTTTTAAATGCTGAGATCAAAGACATGCACAAGTGAGGCATTTATGATGAAATACTTTGTTTGTTCCAAATTAAAATACCATTTCAGCTCATGGCATTTGCCAAAACATGTTGCTTCCAGTTTTCTTTTCAGGCTTCACAGCTCTAGTAATTTTCCAACAGCCTTATAGAGGTGTCCTTCTGATCACCAAGACTTCATAAATATATAGAGTGGTTTTCACAGAAAGAAAATGCTGAGTGCTAAAAAGCAATTTAGTTCCAAGATCTTTCCCCCCACTCCATCCTTGCAATTTAAATTAAAAACCCACCAGCACTACTCCCCCCCAAGAAACAAAAACAACAACAAAACAACTCAAAAAAAATTGCCACCTTCAGCTTCATTTAACTGGACCTGCTTTGAGCAGGTTGTTGAACTAGATGGCTTCCAGAAGTCACTTCCAACCTAAATTATTATCTAAATTATTATGTATTCTGCCATTCTATGAGGCTTTCTTGTTTTGGTGGGTTTTTATAACTTGTTTTCATTCGGGTCATTAGCTACAATAATAAACTTCCAAGAAAAAAGCTGAGGCATCAGTTTTCTGATGTTTTTATCTCAGGATTATATTCATTTCTTGAAATATCTATCTAAGTAAACTTACTGAAGTCATATTTGGAGTGGAATAGAGGATTTTCTTTTCCTCCCAGCCTTTGTTATACATGAAGGTCAGACTAGAGAAACAAAGGCCAGTCTTGACTATAATGAATCCTGAATTTTTTCTGGGAAGTCTAATGTTAGTATCCTAGATTGATTACATTTATGACATCTGTTAGCTGTTTCCTACATGTGATGTCATGACTTGTAGTTATTTTTTGAGCTTCAGTTGGGAACTCATGTCCACCTACACAGAGGGCTCAGTTTGAAATATAGTCAGGCCTAAACCATAAGTAGATGATTAGTGAGCATGCAACAGAGTTTTGGGGTGTTTTTTCAAGTGTATTCATGGTTAGATTCATCTCTCAGCTCACAGCTACGTAAATGGAGGTATCTACGTGTCAGGAGGTATCTAAGGTCTCATCATAAATCAGTGGAGATCAGTCAGTAAGGCCAGTGAGATCCAAAGAGCTATTCAACTGGCCAAGTGTAGGAAAGTGATTCATTGCTTTAACTAGAGGACTCTACTGCCAGCTGAGATGACCTAAGACATCCACAACATCTGCCTTGGGCTGGCAGATGTGAGACAGGTTCTAAAGGAGACTATGTCTTTCTAAAGAGGTACATAGGGACCAACAAAGATGCTTTACAGCACGTCAAATGGAACAACCTCATTAAATCAAAGGGCAGGTACTGATATGTAAGGTTAGGTATCTGTACTCAAAGCTCTTCTGGCTAAGAGTGGGTCATTTTTATCTCATTTTAGACAACCTATTGAAAGAAATCTGCATTTGTGACATTCATCTGTCCAAAATGGCATCTAACAGCCAGGTAAAGTGTGGCACCACACACCAGTGTGTGCACAACTAAATTAAGACATTACTGTTAGCATTTCCTGACCCCATCAGTCTAACACAAAACCCTTCCAGCAGGAAATAAGTTTGGGCAGGTCTGAGCACTTTTGAAAACCTCACCAGTTTTTCTAAATTTGTTTACAAGTCCAGTCCTCAAAAAATTCCCCTCTCCAGGTTAATAAAGTGTTCCTGGCATGCAAAGGACTCAAGCACAGTCTTCACAGATAGATTATAAACTGGATATACTGAACACCCAAACAGCTCCCATTCAGTATCTCCAGGTTATTTCCACTTTTTGCTGTGCACAGACTGACTACAGAACAGATGTGAAGTTTTCTGTGCATGAGAAAATGTTTTGGGTTTTTTTTTCTAGAGCTTCCTATTAGCAACATTATTGTTGCTGGTCTTCTGAAAGGTGATTGATGTTCAGACATCTTCAACTAACGGGTCCATTTCACCTCGTACCAAAATAAATCAATAACTGAAATCAGTCAAAGCAATTGCTGTCTGGAAGTGCCTATTTTTTCCACTGGCTACAGCACAAACCTTTGGTGTCTAACTCATATTTACATGTCTATTTTTTTGGATGGCTACCATTAGATGAGATGGATCCCGTTTACAGTGCCCCTCAATCAGGAGGACTGATGCATGAAGATGTTGTATGGCTTCAACTGTAGCTAATAAAAAAGGCCACGTTACAAAACCAGCCCATTCAGCTGCCAGAGAAGTTGGCAAAGCCCAGAACATAGTCCCTGCTGTTTAAACTTGCACACAAGGCTGCTTAGTAAGTTAAGATTAAGAACGATGGCGAATCTGATTTCATTACAAATCAGGACAATTTTCAAAATTTGAAGGGGGACTTGAGGGGGATGCATCCTCTTTTTGAAAATAACACTGCAAGGAGTAAGAACAAAATTGTTCTAAATTCAGATGCCAAAAATCACCCAAGAAAACAGGGACTGAGAGAGGTAAATAAAATCCCTTTGAGATTTCTGCTTTTCCCCATCAGCTAATCACAGAATCATAGAATCATGGAATGATTATGGTTGGAATAGACCCTCGAGATCATCATAATGTAGCTTTGTAAAGAGGAAAAGCTGAAGACCTCACGTAAAACTTCTGTCCACTGCAGTGTTATCTCATAGACATCCTATGAAATCAACTCACACAAAAATGAACATGAGTTTCAGACTCGGCACTTTAGCACAGTACCTGGGCAAGTGTCTGGCAGGGTAAAGGCCCTTGTCCCTGAAGCCTCACAGATTGTGAAGGAGAAAGACTTGTAAACATACCAAGATCAGCCTCTTCACTTCTTACTTGGGATTCACTGTGGCTGAGGCTCTCAGGACTCCACTCAGTAGAGCAGTGATTTTCTTCATGTCATCTGCAGCCACTGCAGAACCAAAGTTCTCAAAGAAATCAGTTTTGGGGCTAGGTCTAAGCTGAAACTTTTCAGAAGTTGTAGTGCTTTTGAGAGAACTAGCATTTTATTTCTCTCTAAATTACCTTCCTAGTTCTTAGGTAGTCCTTATAACAGTGTGCTTCTTGTTTCCTGGTAAAGCTCCTTTTTGCAGTGGAATGCTCTGTTTTATCATTTGGGACCTTCTCAGGTCTAGAAAAGCTCTGTGAATATTTGTTTCAGTCCCTCTGGAGTCAAAGAAACAAGAAGACATCTCCAGATGAATTGCTAAGCCAGGCTCTGAGATGCCTGACCATCTAAATGAAGGCATACAAAGCCATATGTCCAAGGAAAGCTTGTCTTCAGCACTTGTAAAATTGTCTTTATATGACACATCTGGAAGACAAGATGCATGGTTGTACTAAACACAACATGGGAGATCTTGTAGCAGCCTGCTGGTATTTAAAGGTGCTCCAGGAATGCTTGAGAGGGACTGGTGACAAGGGGTGATGGCTTTAAGCTTAAGGAGGGGATATTTAGATTATGATGAGGCTGGTGTGTCCAGAGAGGCTGTGGCTGCCCCTGGATCCCTGGCAGGGTTCAAGGCCAGGTTGGATGGAGTTTGGGGCAGCATGGGCTGGTGAAGGGTGTCCTTCCCCATGGCAAGGGGTTGGGACTGGATGGGCTTTGAGGTTCATTCCAACCCAAACCATTAAACAACAAGAACAATTAAAATAATACTATGAATTATGAAACATGAACAAGCATTCAAATAATGATTTTCTGTACTTCCTTCTGTTCAGCTTGTTTCTGACTCCTTAGTCTCCCATTTCTCTCTGTCAGTTACTTGATCTAAAATAGTTCATTATTCTTTCTGTCTCGTTAATCATGTATTATTTTTATTTCAATCTGGCTCTAGCTAGGATTGGAGATGTGGAGACACTCATCATCAGGCATTTTTTAGACTCCAAGTCTGGTTTGAAGGAGTGCTCTTATACCTGTCCAAGATTTAAAAAAACCCAACACTGAGACACTGAGTTTGACCCATCCCATGTTGTTTCCATCTGTGTAGAGCCAGAGAAGAAAGAGAAGATTTGAGTGCTCATATTTGTCTGCTGCCATCAGAGCCAGCTGTCTGGTACTTGTCTTCTTGATAAATTATGTTCACCCGTCCTCATTATTTTAATTCCCAGCAAACACTGGGAATCCAAACCCATAACAGCCAAATCCATAACTATCTGCTCAGCTTTAATTCTGCTTGGAAATTTGTATATATTTTTAATGTGTCTATATTAAACAGCAAGGATTTAAACAGAGAAACCCAGGTGTGCATGGGAAGACAAAGCAAGAGAGAGCCTGAGCAAAAATAGGAGTATATCCCTCAGAAAAGCTAAGAGATAAGTAGAAGAAACCTTGTAGTTACAGAAATGTTCTGCCATCGAGTGATGCCTTTAGGTAGATAGAAAAAGCACTTTTCCCACTCTTCTAGAGAAAGCAGGGTTGCCCCAAGGAAAATCTCTGCCTTCATCAAAAAAGTTTTGTCTCCCAAGTGATTCCACCTGCAAGACTCCTTTTTTTTATCTCATTCCCCGATCCCATGGGGCAACCCCTGGGAAAAAAGTTGCCACTACTCACAGGTCAATTCTCCAAAGTCACTGTTCCTGGAATAGTTTCCCACTGCCTGCCTCTGTGTGTCATTTGGCACTGATGTTATCACGCTGTAATTACCAGAAGCTGAGGGCAGAAGGGAGAAATGCAATTTTAACAGTGGTTTTCAACTACTTAAAAGACCAAAAAAGTAAATTACTAGAATCAGAACTTTCCCAGACCTACTAATTAGTAGGTCTTATTACATACTATTAATGAATCAATTAATAATGGCACTGTACCATGTCCAGAGTAAAAGCTTGACAAAAATCAAGCAAAAATGTCATAAACAAGCAAAAAAGAGGAACATTGCACAGGGCATTTGGAATAAGATGGAGGATTGAATTAACAATGGGAAAACTGACCCCTTGGAATATTTTTTATTCCTTATATCCTTGACTCAAACAGTAGTTTTCAGTTGGTTGTGTCTTTGGGGTTGATTTTGTTTGTTTGTTTTGATTTGGTTTTGTTTGGGTTTTTTTTTTAGATTTTGGACCTTTTTCTGTAACAGATGAAGATGCCTGCTTATTGCCTGTGGGCTTCAGTTACATCCCACAGACCCCTTCCAGGTAGTCAGGAATGTGAAAACCCCAGGTTGAAAATCCCTGACGCAGGATTTCCTCTCTGTATCTGTTGATCCCTAGAGACTACAGGGAATCCTTAGGGTATCATTCCGTTTCAGTAATGCCTTTAAAAATAGCCATTGTAGGAAGCATGGAAGTATTTATGGAGGTAAGCCTGATCTTTGGAAGCAGTGACAGTGTTTGGAGGCCAGGCAGGGATGACCAAGGCAAGCACAGCAGGAAGTCTTAGCTAAGCAAGCACCAATTCACACCTGTCGCCTGCAGTCTATTCACAGGAGCTAATAATAAAAAGGTTGCATTTAAATGAAGCCCTTCATCCCTTGTGATCCCAAAGCACTCAGCAAATTACACACCCAAAGGTCATATCAACTGGTGCTGAAATCCAGCCTGTCCTGGACATCACAATAGGAAGGAGGAAAAGTATGTCCAAGGACAATAGGGTAAATTCCTACTTATATGAAATATGCCTGGTGCTTTCAGAGGTCCATCCGGAGCAATTCAGAATTAGGATTGTAAAGCAGTCCAGAATACTGTGGAGTGCTGTACTATGCTACAACTCCTTTGGTTTAAACCTTAGGAAAGGGGAAAAAAAAGTTGCACAGAACTAATGACACTACTTGAATTCAATGCCATGGTTCCAGAGAGTCTACACATTTTAAATCTGTTATTTAGCCTGCTAAGCCATCCCCTCTAACATGCCCTTTCTGTGGATTAGATGTGCTGCTTATTCATTGTTTCAAGGCAATGAAATGACTCATACCGAGTCTGTTCCCAGGAAATCTTGCCAGGTGAGGGAGGGTGACATTTACTAGGGGACCTATTAATTGGAATCTACTGTAATAATACAAACAAAACAGAAAATTCAAGTTCTTCTGCGTGGTCTGAGCCTTATCATTCCATCTCTGGGCAGCGCTGCATATCTCTGAGCAGGGCACAATGAATCTGTTCCAGTCTACAACCCCGAACAATCCTCTTTCACAGGTCTTATGCCTTGAGACAATAAAAGGCCAAATGAATTCTGAAATGGCATATTCAATGGCCCTGGGAGGGGTAGGGGGAAGACGTAATCTCCCTCATTCTCCCACTGTAGAAAGCCAAGCACTTGTACCTGGAAGTCAGTTGCATGCCTTTGTTGGTTGGGAACGACTCTATCAGAAGCCAATGTACATCCATGTAACTCTGGCTGCCATCAACCAAACAAGTGATGCATGAATCCTACTACTTATACATTGCAGATGGGTTTCCTACATCATCTGGCCAAAGACATATCCACAGAGTGACATCAGGTGGCACCTGGAAATCCAGCTAATCTGGTTCCAAGGTGGAGAGGTGCTCTTAGGTCTACTGGCTTTCTTCCCTTTATTCAATCCATGAGAGTTTACCTCCCATGATTAACATCTGAAAAATATCAGTCACTAAGTTATATGCCTGAATGGTCATTAAAATTAAAGCTTAGCCAGAGAATAGTATTTTTGAGGTGATTTATTTGCTTCAATACAGGGTTTCAAAGCTACAGATCCATTTATGAGCCTTAGATTATCTTGCTTGGTTTCTATTTATCATTTCAGAGCAGAACACACCTTCCACAAGTTCTGCACTCATACCTGCCTGCCCAGAAAGATGCCTCAGCTGCCCTAGGATGTCCCAAATACACCAGAGACCTGTACTCAGGGGCCTGCACCATACCTTGGGTGCTTACTTCGAGGTGGGCTGAAGTACTCTGGAAACAAATCAGTTGCCCTGACATTGGAGCAATGGTCATGGTTGTCCCACTTAGCCTCCAGCTGCTGCTCCATTAGGCAGAGAGTTTTCAATAAATCCTGTTTCCTATCTGCATCTCACAGATGGGTGTCTTGAAATACACTACGGTGTCTCATGTAACATTAGGTGTTTACATGTGGACAGCTGAATCGAGTCTCCTGTCGACAAGATTGACTGCTTCATTGACTGTGGTGGGAGGTAAGACATCAATAATACATTTACACTCCTACATTTAGATGTCTAAATTTAAGTACACAATTTCAAGCCAAATGCCATTCCCATTTGACTTATGAATTTGCAGTTTTAGCTGTTTACTGAGGGACAGTGACTCCACCACCTCTCTGGGCAACCTGTTTCAATGCCCAACCATTCTTTCTGAGCAACTTGCAGCCATTCTCTCTTGTCCTATCTCTAGTTATCTGCGAGAAGAGGCTGACCCCCAGCTCACCACAACCTCCTTTCAAGGAGCTGGAAAGAGCAATGAAGCCTCCCCTGAGCCTCCTCTTCTCCAGACTGAACAGTTCCAGTTCCCTCAGCCACTCCTCACCAGAAGTGGTTTCCAGACCCTTCACCAGCTTCATTGCCCATCTCTGGATACACTCTAGGGCTTTGATGTCCTTCTGTAATGAAGGGCCCAAAACTGAATACAGAATTCAAGGTGTGACCTCACCAGAGCTGAGCACCTCCCTGGTCTTGCTACACAATTCCTGACACAAGCCAGGATGCCATTGGCCTTCTTGGCCACCCAGACACACTGCTGGCTCATGTTCAAGTGAGTGTCAACCAGCACCCCTAGATCCTTTTCCTCTGTGCAGCTTTCCAGCCACCCTGCCCCAAGCCTGTAGCATTGCCTGGGGGTATTATGACCAAAGTGCAGGACCTGCACTTCACCATGTTGAACTTCATCCCATTGGCCTCTGCCCATCAATTCTACCTGTCCAGGTCTCTCTGGAGAGCCTTCCCACCCTCCATCAGATCAACACTTCCCCCCAACTTGGTGTGTGCAACACCTAATCACCTGCTGGCTTCAGTAAGAAGGTCCTATAGGGTATATGGTCTCCCGTTATGGATTCCAAATCAGGACTTTGCACCTTAGTTTGCATGTGTCCTGAAGGCTGTACCCCATTGGTAAATGATGTTCTGGTCATTCTGTTTGTCACCTCAGGTGTAGACACATCACTTTCTGCTTCATTCCTGGCTATAAATGGGTCTACAAGCTCCCAAGTGTTGGTTTAATTTCTCCTAACCACAGCTATGTGGCCATCCAAAGTTCCACCCTCTAATTTAAGGCAGTTATTTGTTATCCTGTTAAGAAACAGGTATGTACAAGGCTGGGGTCACAAGACACGTTTTGAAGTTTTCTTTCTGAGTTTCTATAGCTAGAAGCTAATAAAATAGCTAAGCTTGTGTACCTAACTCATAGGCATCTGAAGGTTTCTGTTCCTGATGGAGAGAAACTGGAAAAAGCTTTCTGCTGTCTAGTGGAATAACAATTACCAGATGAGGTTGTCTGCTGAGTTCAACATATCAAGCCTAATGATCTGTCATCTCAAGAATTCACAAAAGACATGCATTTTGTACCCTAAATGAAAGGTAATTATACAAGGGAAAATGCTGGATTTGGGTGAAAACAGTATGTGGATGTTTTTAAAGACTTTCAGGTCAAGAAGTAACTCTTAGTGTGTATAATTTTATGCCCTGTGTAACAGAATCTGTAGGATTTCAATTTTTACCTTGCTTTGAGCCTATTAACTTCTTTGATTCATATATTTTCAATAAGAAGTTTAGTCTTGGTTCAGAAGCACGTAGAAGGAAACCATACCTTTATGGTAACAGCCTGTTGCAGTGGTTAATCCCTCTGCTAGTGTATCTGTGCCTGATTTTCATGCAAGAAGGCAATAGAAACAACTGCAGGTTTTTCAGAAAGCAGATTACAAACCTCTATTAATGATTTCTCACATGATGTAAATACATTTCCAATTTCAATGAATTATTAGAAATATTTGCAAACCCATCCAGTGATGATCCAGAACTACAAAGTATGATAATTGTAGCCTTTAGACCAGCTCCATTTAAAGGTTTCTACTGAAGGTAATATTGAAGATCAAACAGAGAATGATGATAAATAAATTTTAAAAAAATAAATTCAGTGTACCAGAATATTCAGTCTTTCTAATGCAAAAAAGGCCTTATCAATTTTGCTATATTTGGGTTGTCCCAGATGACACCAAAATTCATAACTGGCAGTGAATGGAATGTGCAGCTCAGCTAAAAATGAGTGTGGTTGTACATAATTATATAGAGCAGGATAGAGAGGGAGAGACACAAATCAAGGCAGGGATGGAGCTCCCAGGGCTTTGCATGTCTTAAACTAATGCCATTTGCCATTAAAAAAGAAAAAAAGAAAACTAAAAGTTCCTTTCTGCCATCTGGTAGCAAATTACAAAGCTAAAGCCAGCTTGTTCTTTCCCTTCACTGAAGAGTGCTGAAGAGGTTCAGATGGACACTTTGGCAGAGCAAACATCAAATAGATTCCCTGTGGAAATCTAGTCATGAGTCTGGAGGCCTTGAAAAAGCTTCTAGCTGTGAGACTGTGGAAGTGGCAATATTGAGATCCAGCTTGTTGAGGACATCAGCCTACCCATCTCCTCCAATCCACGGAGGGGGTGACCAGTGCTTGTCTTTCTAACGAAAGGAATTAGCTCTTCCACACCTGAAATGTAAGCTGAAAGAAATCCACTGTGCAACAGAATGTGAGCAACATTACAGGCTATGTGCCAAAATAAATAAAGACAAAGTTGATGTTTGGTTTTTTCCTTGCTCCTTAATGCTATTGAAAGCAAGCCAGAGGTGTATTCCACTTGCCATCCAGCAGGGAAATTTGTAAGATTTTATTTTTATTTACAAATTGGGAAATGTTTCAACCCAGGGAACACAAGTTTAGGCTCTCATAAACCACACCAAGCCTCTAAATAAAGTGCCTAATTTCATCTTCTTCATTTGGCTTTGCTGTATACCCTTAGTCAGAAGGAGGAGTTTATTTCTGTATGTTCTGTACAAATAGTGAGATCTTTCTCTGCTCTCCATTTCAAGCTCCCAGTTCAACAAATTGTTATGGGTCCCTTGATGGATATGGATGTAGATGACAGAGGGTGAATGCTATTCCTACTATCAGATCACACAATAATCAAGTGAGAAACATCAAATGAACTTTCTACACGCACAGTCATGTAGTATTTGGCTTTATGCCTCAACAGAAGAGTTTTTTCTAGAATATTGCTTTCCTATAGACTCAAGCAGAATGCTAAAATTGACAGGACAGCATCCTACACACTGCTTGTTTCCTTTGGAGGCTTTCCAGCCTCGATGAAACAAATTACTAACATTGTGAGAACTGATGAAGCAGTTGCAACAGCAGCCTTTTATCAAAACAAGCTGCCTCTTTAGGGAGTGGACTAATGAGCAAATGCCTTCAGAAGGCTGTTGAGGCTGTGTGTTTAAGCATCACTTACCCTCTTGGCTTTAGCCAAAACACATCCTCATTTTGTGGAGATGCCACAGCAGCTCTTCCAGTCTGTGCCATGGGTACTGGTGCCAGTAACATGAGCTGAGGAGTTGGCATCCCGCTCTCACATCGTTCATTTGGCTGCTGCCAACTGGGAAAGTGGTGTGTACCCACACAGACATGAAAGGCTTGAATTAGTAACTCTCTGCCATGATCCAGTAGAAAACATACTGACGTGTGGTTGTTTGACCCTGGTTGGGGGCCAGATGCCACCAGAGTCACTCTATCACTCTCTTTTTCAGCTGGACAGGGGAGAAAATATATATTGAGGGGCTTAAGAGTAGAGATAAGGACAGGGAGAGATCATTCCACAATCAGTGTCATGGGCAGAACAGATTCAGCACAGAATAAAGGAAAGAAAACTCTCTAATTGATGGCACTGCCCTGCACCCCCAGTGACACCAGAGTCGGGTGATGAGAAGTGTGATCAGATCTTAAAGCACCTTCCCCCACCCCTCCCTTCTCAGCAGACTGCACTTCAGTCAGGATTTCGCTCCCTTCTTCCCCCCATTGTGGCACAGGGAGGGGCAGGGACTGGGGGAATGGAGGTTTTGGTCAGTTCCTCATGAATTGTTTTCCTTCTTAGTCGGGGGGTTCATTCCTCACCCCCTTCCCCTGCTGCACTGTGGGGTCCCACCCACACAGACAGTCCTCCAGGAACTTCTCCAACATGAGTCCTTTCCCACAGGGCTTCAGCTCTTCCCCAGCTGCCCCAGAGTGGGTCACAGCTATGGGGTGCAGCCATAAATCACAGAATGTGCCTCAGCCTCTCAGGACCAGACTGCTCCAGCCTGGTCCCCCACAGGGTCACGATCCCCCCTAGCAAACCTGCTCCTGCACAGATCTCTCTCTCCCTCAGTCTTATCTCTGTGTGTCTCTCCACAGGCTGCAAGTGCTGGCAGAGGCTTGCCCCAGTGCGAATCACAGCATCTTCTACATGTCTCCACCATGGGTTGCTCCACGTGCTGCAGGGGCATCTTTCTCTCTGGCACGTGGGGCACCTCCTCTTCCCCCATTCCCTGGCCTTGGTGTCTGGACAGTTTCTTACACCTTCTCACTGCCTTCTCTGGGGGCAAAAAGCAGCTGCTAGTGGGGTCTGTTTCTTCTTAAATGTGATTATCAGAGGTGTTGTGACCATTGCTGATGGGCTCAGCCTTGGTCAGCAACGACTCCAGCCTTGAGCCAGCTGGTGTTTGCTCTCTCTGGCCTGCAGAAAACTTCTGTCTGCTTCTTGCAGAAGCCATCCTTGAAGTGCCCCCACTTCTCCACCAAAACCCAGACATGCAAAACTACAATATGACGTTACAAGGGAAGAAGTTTCTGCATTGCAAAGGCACCTTCACTAAGGCAATGCATCCAGCCAAAGTTGTTCTGGCTTGTTTCTTTCAAACTTTGATAGGAAGGGACAGTGTGGGGAAAGAGAAGGTCTATGAGTAGTGACAGAGAGTCTGAGTGGGGTAAAATGTGTTTAAATGACTCTTCTCATACCAGAGTAAATAGGGGATCTTAGATGTACTCCAGGTTTAATGTAAACTCTGGCACTGCCTTTACTTCAGGATGTTAAACTGGACAGACAGGTAGCCTAACCAGCACAGAAAGTCCTGTGTGCAGCCAGGAGCTCTGTGTGTATGTGTGTTTGTGTGTTAGGAAGGATGATTAGGACAGAGGGGGAGGAATGAAGGAGAAGGGAGGAGGCAGAATCAATGCAGCCCATGGAAAGTCTAAAGCATCACCTGCCCCACACCACAACATTCATTCCCAAAATGCTAGCCAAGGAGCCCAGGGGGTTAGGGTAATTGAAAAGAAATGGTGGGATGGTCTTTAGATGAGTTTTTAATCTTTCCACAAAAGCTAATAAAATCTGAATGGCCCTCCTGAGGCCACATTTTATTGCCACAAATTCCCATTACATCCCTGGGAGAAGTAGCTCACACATTAAAGTTCCTTGTGAGTCCCTGTAAAAACAAATTCCTTCAGCCACCTCCTCACAGCTGCCAGAAATACCCATTTCCCCATAAATTCCCCACCTTTTAGTCTCAGTGCCAGAGCACGGTAGCCACACTCGGCAAGAGAGCCACACGGCTCCACCAAAATAGAAGAGTGGTAATTGTGGCCTTCTTCCTGCAACCTTTATGGTTAATAAAGATCTATGACATGTTCTTAGCTAAATTTCTGCCCTGTGAAGCTTGTAGAGTTCTTCTGACACAAATCCTCAAGAAATTATCCACTTTTCCTATGATATTAACGAGAATTTGACAGCATCCTCAGCATCCTCCCTGCTGTTGCTTCCTCCAGTATAATGAAGTTGCTGATATCTGAAGCTTGAGACTAAGTTTTACCCTTCTTCCCCTCCCTCAATTTTTTAGTGACTGAAAATTATAATTTGGCTAAGATGAACAGTGGACAACTGGCTTTGACCATGGTCATGGGTCATAGGCTTTATTTAAGATGTTCTTCATTTTTACCCACTTTATATAGTGGGTGAAATTAAATAATCATAATGGAAGTGACTTCCCCCAGCACAAGTTTTGATAGAGGTAGTGATAGAAATTTCAGGAGTTGCTCTCACTAGTAGACAAGACCATACTGTTACTATTATTATTATGGTTACAGTTGTGGTTATGGTTATGGCTCTGGTTATTGATTTCTAATAGTGAGAATAACACTGACCTGCCTGAGTGTGTGGGGATTAAAAGCCTGATGGGATATTTCTAGTGAAATTCAGAAGTAGACATAGGGTTTTTTTCAGAGTTGAGTAGTTAATTCAACAGCTAATTTATTCATGTGTTGTCCTATTCTGTAAAAATGAAAGGCATTATGTATTATTCACTGTTTACTGTTAATTCCTTATATTGCTATCTGTTTAAAAAAGAAAGGAAGGGAAATAAAATCAACAATGCATAAATGCAGTTGGAGGACTGATCCCATATTTAGACCTAAAAATTGATGTGTGAGCATTAAGATCTAATTTGCCAAGGCACAGTGTTGATCTATAGGCATGCAAAAGCACCATCTCACTATCAGTACAAATGGAGTTTCAGTGTAAACTTCCTTTTCCTCACATTACCTCTCAAGGCATGGGAATGGAGTAAATGAATTGCACTTCCAAGGCATTTTGTTGCTGAGATACAAGAAACAGAAATCCAACCTATCTCTAGTTATCTCAGCATTTAAAATAAAATATCACCAACATGGGCAGATTATTTAAAGTTAAAAAAAAATAATTAAAAAAAGAGAATAAAATTAAAGTTTGTAATCTTTCTCCACAGTTTAGGATTCCTTTACATCTCCACTGCTAATCACACATCCATACATCCTACTGAGGTCAGTTCATCAATGGTTGCAGCAGTGGTGCTGATCTTTGCCTCCCTTCATCATCTACTCTTTACAGAGTGCATATAGTATAGCCTTTCTGATAAGCTTTGACCTGAAACATCTGTCAAATACAGGGTTTTAAACTGCAGGACAAGCATCCCTGTGGGATGATTTATCAAACCTAAGACACACTTATACAGCCAAGACTGAAAGAGAACTAAACACAATCATCTTACCATGATGAGTTTAGTCAGAGCAATCTAGAAAATATATTATACTGCCAAAATCCAGAATTTTACTTCAGGTTGAAACCTGGGCCTTTCTAGAGCAGTAGCTGAAGACCTGAGAGGAAATCTTTGGCATTTGTGATAGCACGAATCAGCTAAATTTGGGCTTCTGAATCAAAGACACGATTTCCTTGGAGTTTAAATTAAACTAAAGGTGGACCTAGATGGATAGTCATAGATCTCAGTTGAAAAGCCCTCTGAGAGACATCCATATGGCTAACATAACTAAGGAATTTTGGGAGAATTGTGCTAGTTGGAGCAGCAGCTGAAGTCCAGATGAAATCCCCCAGGGCATCTGCATGCAAATCCCAAAATTCAGCCTCCTTTACTTATGAGGTGAACTTCTGGGCTTATATGAAGCTAATCCTACCCCATATGAAGCATAAAAAATCAAATCCTTTTAACTATTCTTGATCAAATCAGACTCAGGAGTGATTCTTAGCCTGGCCTTTGTGCAAACTGGTATGTTCTTATTCAGGTTTAAGAAATTTTAGCTGGCCATGCAGCTAATCTATATGCCCTATGAGTGGAACAAATGTGATTCAAAGAACCTTTCAGTTTTCAAAGGTCATCTTTAATCTAGGCTTGATTAATATATAATTTAGAGTAGGCACATTCCTGATATTATTAGTGGAGGAAGGAAAAAGTAAGAAGAGAAAACGTAATGGCCCAATACAGCTTGTGAAAACAAGTGGAGGGAGGCCAAATCAATCTGCATGGGAATGTCAGGCAGCAGTCCAAGCATAGAAGGGCAATGACAAGACAATCATTTGGACAAGAGAAGATAGGTTACATGGTATATGTATCAGTTTCCTGATCAGCTTCCTGACAGCCTAATATAGGCACACGATTGTAGGCAGAAGACTGTGAAACCTGTTAATTTTGAACAAGGAAGAGCAGAAAGAAAAGAGGAGTCATACAAAGGTTAGGAAATACTGGAGATTTCTGAGATTTAAAAAAAATATATCAGAATTCTCACATCAGAATATTTCTTATTCAAAACAAATGGACAGGGATTGATGAAATCAAGGTCCCTCACAAAGGAATAAATTGTCACAATTGTCATAAATTGTCACAAAAATCTAACATGCACACAAATTCTGACTGATTCATCTTTTTATATATATATACTGCTGATAAATTTATTGTAATACATCTGAAAATGGTCATTTTTAAGATAATTTTTGTTATCTTTTCCATGTCAAAAATATAAATTCCACACACAGGCACTTTGAAACAGTTTTTCTATGTGAGAGTGTTGACCATTTCCATATTGTAGACTGTGCCAATGTGTACTTAAGCAGTGCTGAAAACATGCTGCTGCTAAATTCTAGAAAACCATGAAGGCTTCTGCTGCTACTGTGTCCTATTCAGCAGTGGAGGAGGCAGTAACACAAGTAGCCCACGGGGAACTGGTGCAATATCAGCTCCTAGAAAATAAAGGAACGACTGATAAAACTCAATCAGAAGAAACTGAGAGTAAGAATGTGCCTGATATTGGTGATTTAATGGTCACAGCCTCAGATCAAAACAGAAATCAGTTTTGTTCACTGAAGAAATTTCAGGTTTGATGAAAGAGACCTTTGGCTTGGTGCTTCGTAGCCTGTTTATTAATTGAGAAATGGTTTCTCAGTAGGAGGAAAAGCACAAGTGCTTTCCCTCTGGGATTGATACCTTTCCTTTCCAGTGGCCAGATTCTTTTTTAAAGTCCAGGGAAAAATAAACAGAAGGGAAACGTGATACCACTTTTCTAATCTGGAGACAGTAGCACATAAAAGAAACAAACCAACCTCCCTGCCCATTAAGGACAGGATAAGAGACCTTGGTCTTAAACATCAGTCAGGGAAAGTCAATTTAGAAATTGGGGGGTGGGAGCTGTTTTTTTCTAATGTAATTTTTCTAATAATAAAAATAATGAAACAGTGGAGTAGACAGTCAGGAGTAGGTCTGTGGAAACATGTTGATTACCAGTACTAACTTAACTATTCCCCTCCCAGGAGACAAAATAAGTGGTTCATTGAGATTCCCTTGAGCCTTATTTTCTAGGATATTTGTATTTGCATTTTAACCCACAGGAATACCAGAAGAATAAACTCTGCATAAAGTACATAACCTGATGGAGGACACATTTCAAAAAGCTGCTGAGGAGCCCTCACCAAAGAAAAAAATAGATCTTTATAACTGAAGTTCCCGAGAGACTTTCCTAAGCTCATGAGTCTGGAGGGATTTCAGAAGGGATTTCAAAATAAGCTGAAAAGAAACATACCACTTAATTTAGGAGGATGACATAGTGAACAGCGGAATGTATCACAATAGGCAGGAGGAGGCAGTTAAACAGAGCAGATACGTCTGCCTAGCCCTGGGGTACCTGTCCTGAGCAGTCAGAAACAGGCAAAGCTCTCTCTCCTGCCCATCACCTACACACACTTCAGGCTGCCTGCAGTATATTTGTTCTGCATGGTGTTTGGGGGACACAGGACATTGAGGTCCTGGAGAGAGTCCAGAGAAGGGCAACCAGGCTGGGGAAGGGGCTGGAGGGCAAATCCTCTGAGGAGCAGCTGAGGGAGCTGGGGATGTTCAGCCTGGAGAAGAGGAGGCTGAGGGGAGACCTTATCACCACCTATAACTACCTGAAGGGAGGTTGTAGAGAGGTGGGCAATGGTCTCTTCAGCCGGGTGACAGTTGATAGGACAAGGGGAAATGGCCTCAAGCTGCACCAGGGCAGGGTCAGATTAAATGTTAGAAAAAAAAATTGTTACTGAAAGAGTTGTCAGGGCTGGAACAGGCTGCCCAGGGAGGGGATTGGGTCACCAACCCTGGATGTGTTTAAAAAAAGGGTAGATGAGGTGCTCAGGGATATGGTTTAGCACAGGATGGGAATGGTTGGACTTGATGATCTTAAAGGTCTTTTCCAACCTTGTGATTCCATGATTCTGTGACAACACATTGCAGGCTCATAGTAAAGAACCTAGGTGAGTTTGGACTTGAGGTGCCTGAAGATGCCGCTGATGTAGCTGGGAAGTGTTGCTGCTGTGAGATGGCAGCTTGCTATGACCTGATGTGTGCACAGCCCTGCTCCTCAACATGAGGTCAGAGGATGTCCTTTTCTCTGGGCATCTGGCATCTGTTCAGCCCTGAAGCCCAAGTCTCCCCTTGCAGGTAATTTTTGCAAGGAGTCTTTTATTTACGATTTCACATCTCAGGCAAACCCACTCTCTTGCCACAGAGAGCATTACCCCAGGACATCTGCTTATAAATGTCAACTCGGAGAAGAAACATAAATATCCCAGATGACATCATATCCTCTAAAACTAGAGAGATCCGTAGAATAACAGGAGGTGAAGGGGAAAAAAGAAAGAGTCTGCAATAATATGAAAAAAAACCTGCAAAGGGCAGTCTTCAAGAGGATGCTGGGGCATAATACCAGGTAGCTGAAAATTGCAGAGCTGGCCCTGATGAGAGCATGAGGAAGGCAGCAAGAAAGTGGGAACAGGAACAAGTCACAGTGTGATGAGCATAGGAAGTGGTTTGAGGACAGTGAACGGTGTGACTGAGAAGGGACATGGCAAGATGTGAATGTAGCTCTCATCCCCACCAGCCCTTAGTGAGCTGTTCAGACTTCTTCCTGCACACTGGAACCTCCTGTGGCTCTCACAGCAGACCTGATCCAGGATGATGCTTGTTAACCCAATGCCACACATATATATCACCCCACACAACCCGAGCAGAGAGGCACCCCCCAAACACCAATGGGGCAAATCCTCTGAATGATGGCAAATAAGGTAATAAGTTAATCACTCTGTAGTCTCTGTACACACACTGGAGAGAAATAAGTACTTCCAAACTGTGGCTTCATCCTCAGAGGTGTCAAAATAAATTGTCCTGCTGTCAAGCAATACAAGTTCAACTATTGATGAAGAGTTTGATCAGACCATTCAAGTGTCCTGATTAAGTGAAATGAATCTGGGCTTATGCATTTTTGATAGGAAGATGGTTTTCTATATTTTTTTTGTAAAAAAAGAAATAATAATTTAAAGAAAAGGGTCTGTACTTGTATATGCTGTGTGCTGCATGCCTCAGCCATACTTTGAGATGCTTCAGCATAGACCACTTGCATAGTGGCAGGCATGTGGCTGTTGCTAATATCGGATCAGCCCTGGGCTAAATAAAGCCCTGTGGCTTATCTCTGGCTCTAACTGTAAGCCAGGGGATTCTGTGTCTTTCTAAAAAGGCTGGATAGTTCTATACCCTTTTTTTTTCCCCATTCCCACAAAACCATCAACTGTGTTTATCGTGTGGAACTCCTAGGGGGTTATGGTAACTCCTTGCCATGTCTTTTTGAAACTGGAACTGGCAAAGATAGAGGGGGGAAATCTCCTCCAGGTCATCTAGACCTTGCCTCCTCTCCATGCTTGTACCAGAGGGTACAGCAGTGGGAAAGTATTTCAGCTAGCTCTGCATAGTCTCAGGTTCATTCAATTACAAAACCTTTTGAAACTCAGGTAGCTGATTTACTACCACTTTACCTTAGATATATCTGCCCAATGCTGCGTTATGCTGTGAAGATGTACCTTCTATGGGTGGATGATCTCACACCACAGCAACACTTGCAGGCATTTCAGATGCAGAGAAAGACTTGAACGTCTGGAGGAGTGAGGGGCAAAACTGTGCTCAAAAGGGAGCATCCTATAAATGAATATTTACATTGTATTAATAATATGCAAGAAAAGATGGAGAAAGAAGGGCATCTCAAGAACCATCAGCACTAGTCATGTGAAGTGTAGACAGCATTGTGAAGAAGATTGTTCACTGTTTATTCATATTTATGGACAGATAAACTAATGGGAAGGTTGAAAGGGGTCTCTAGGGATCATCTGATCCATCCTTTTAACCCAGGCCAGTTGTGTAGAGTTGACTGTATATATGATCCTACAGACTTGAAAGAGCATTTCCAGTGCGAACCAGCACAAGGAATAGAGATTTAACATGACATGATGTGTCCATGCTCAAGGAAAATGATGGGTACAGGGTTACTACACCCAGGTTGCCAAAAGTCTTGATGCAGGATCCTAGAAATTATCACATTGGCTTATAATTATCATAGCAGTAACATCTGGATATATTTATTTTTCCTTCTGATTTGTAATATTTCACAGGAAGTACTTTCAAGCCTTTCTCACAACACATGAATCCCAGACTTATTTAAAAAAAATAAAAATCACAGGATTCTATGCACTGATACTTAATGAAAAATGTTGAATATGATTTGTATTTGCATAAATTTATGAGAGTTAGTGAAAGATCAAGCTTGGAAAATTACAGTGCACACATACAGTAGTTAGACATAGCAAAAGAAATACTGTTAGAACCAGAACTAGGTGTGGGGAGATGAAAAATGACAGAAGGAAAAATAAGGCTGATGATTAGGATATATTTCCTGAAAATCACAACTAACAGATGACTGAGAGTTTCCCAAGGGAAAGGGTGGGAAATCTCTTCCTTTTGGCTTTTAATATTGGATAAAGCCCTGATAAAGAATATCACAGAATCCACTATCTTGAATGCCAGCTCAGTTTATCACTTTTTGCCTGGAAATAATTTGCCCAAACGGTGTGCTGTGTTGAATTTTGCCCTTTAGGCAATGGCTTTCCCAGCTTGCATAAGAGCATTTAAGCAGCTCCAGACACCTAATCCTCTAAAGACATTTTTCCAAATGTTTGGATATTAAAATCCATCCAATAAAATTCTTGCTGGAAGAAATAAAGGTTTTGGTCAAAGAAATAATTTGCTAGGGCATAATATTTTGGTACTCTGCTCTGTAAACTGTTTCAGAGCATCACTTTAAAATGTTTTCATAACAATGATAATAATACTAACACCCACTTTTCTGAGTCACTTTTCGATTCTATGACCTCCCTAAGGTAAATTTAATTAGAAGCAGCCAGGTTTCTAAAGACACCACACCTGATATAAAGGTTTAGCCTCTTAGAAACTGCATTTTGCATTAGGCTTTTCATTAATATTATCTGTTTCCAAACCCTTACTTCCCCTTCTCTGGGAAATGCCATGCTTTTAAAAAGGTCAGCTGGAGAGAATAAATGGCTTTTTATTAAATGCACACCTTAAGGATTTTCACTTCTGCTGCATAATGGGTTGCCTGCCATTATGAAGTGGAATTAAATATTTTACAAGGGGAAAAAAAGTTAATACTTTTCGGATGGTGAACAACAATGTCCTGCACCAGATATGTGGGCAGTGAGTGCTCTTTAAAAAGCTCTGATGATTTTAAATGAAGTTGCTGGCATTAGGTTTCTGTTCTGAGTTGCTTTCTTTGTTATTATGTGACATACAGTAGCTTGTGGGAGTCTGATCAAGGTGGTAACAACCCTGTCTTTGGTCCATAGTTTGAAATGTTCCCAGTCTCTTAACACTTTACAGGGGAGTCATCTAATCTTTGAGATGTCTACAAACTGCCTTGTTTTATATAATCTTTTACCCTTCCTTCAGAAGCTCATGAAAAAGTAGGCATCTTTGGAGGACATTTTATTCCTATTTAAGCCTTTAATTCTCTACATATATTTTTGGGGCTGATGGGCATGTCAGTTTGGCTGAGACTTACCACAGGTTCTTCACAGGAGAGGAGTGAAAAACCAATGGAATGAGGCCTGGATCTAAGACTTCCACTTTTTGAGAGTGACCTGAAAAGAATCTGCTGATGAGTTATGCTTTCCACTCAACTGCTTCTCCATCCTGACCCATCTTTAAGTGTCATTTTGACCTGACCTTCTCAGCTAAAATGAGAAGCATTGACTTGGCTTTACACTATCTGCTATAGCCTGTATTTTGGTGGTTTTCAGGCTAAGTGAACTAAGGGGACTGGAGCACTGGTTCAGTGTCACTCATACTGTAATTCCCCATAGGAAAGATAACCCACCACCTCCAGAAAGGAGACACTACAGCTGCATAAATGGAAAACAATTTGTGCTTCTTGCCCCATGGTGTACAGGACAGGACCTGGTTTGCTCTAGCTATATACAATCAAGTAGATAATGGCTCATATCAGGACAGGGAATGATTTGGTCCACATTTCTACTCAAGTGAGATATCTACCTCTAAATACTTTTCTCCAGAGGAGGCTTTAGAAAGTTTGTTTCCAAGCTGCCATTGAGAGATATAAAACCTTGTACTAGTGCATCATAATTGGCAAATAAACCACTAATGGTCTACTCAGATATGCCTATGAAGAACCCATATCTAATCTCCAACCCAACATCTCTATCTATGCAGTTAATTCAGTGAAGGAGTTCTTTACTATGAGGGTGATGAAACACTGGAACAGATTGTCCAGAGAGGTGGTGGAGACCCCATCCTTGGAGGCATTCAAGGTCAGGCTTGATGAAGCTCTCAGCAACCTGATCTAGTTAAAGGTGTGCCGGCTAACTGCAGGGGGGGTTGAACTACATGACCTCTAAATGTTCCTTCCAACCTGACTCATTTGATGATTCTATGTTTAATTAAGCCTACCTAATAATTATCCATCTAGTCTTAGCCATCATAGAGTCTCCAGTTGAAATTTATCAGCCAGGTTTGCTCAATGGATAATATAAAGATAGATCAGCATCTCCAGAATTTCCTGCCATCAAAAAGTAGGTGTGATGTGTCACCAACTGAAACTGTCCACCCCTTGTCCTGAGAGTCCTCACCGATGGCTAAACTAGACACCTCATTTTCAGATGTGCAAAGTCAGATGCAATGAAAATCTCCTGAACAGTGCGTAACTCCCTTTGTCATTAAGTTGCATCCAAGCTTTCCCCCAGGGTTTCTCTAGTTTTTCAAGATCCTCTTGAATTTTATCCTGTCCTCCAGCACACTCACAACTATTGTCAACACATGAACAATCTCAGAGGCTTCGAACACCCAATTTCATTCTCTGGTGCAAGCAGTACAACCAATCTGCTAGAGGAAGGAGGTTTTAATTCCCAAATCATCAAATTCTATGGATGTACAAAAGACAAATATCTCCTACAACCACTGTTCCCAAGAGATTTTGCTTTAGCTCTGGCTGTAAGGATTCTCTTAATCAATTTTAAATTATCTCTGCCAGCCTTAGTGGTGCTATATAATGACACATGGTTCTCCCTGCACATTTTGAGTATGGTTATGCTCTCTGGAAGATTCAGAAAACTCTGCTGATTGTATACTCTATCTACCCCACAAGGAATGGGAGGATTTAGTCCATATTGAAACCCAGTTGTTTCCACCCCACTTCCTCTGCATTGGTGTTTGCACTGCAGCTCTTGGCAACCTTGTTATATTCATGAGGTCCTACTCATATGATCAATTTTACCTATCTACTGCAGCTCCCCATTCTCTACCAGTACCCAGCTACTCAAAACTGCGACACTAGTTTATCTTTGTCCCTTCCTTACAAAGGAAATTGTACTCAAACTGAAGGCATGTTTTGGTTTATAAACCAATAAGGTTAATTTTAGGATATTCCACAATGGCAGAGAATCAAACTGTGTGGTTGGGATGTTTCAAGGACAAAGCAAAAGTGAGATCCAGGTATTTTGTTGATATGGGAAGGAGAATATAATACCCCCAAAATGCTTGAGGGCAGGGAAATATGTAGGTGGCAACTATTTACTCTTACATAGACAATAACTAAGTTTAATAAACCAGCCTTCCCCATGGTAGCTAAAGGAATGTTCACAGGTATGGATCTTCTTGCTGTGGTTTCAAAATGGAGCTTTTTCCTGATATAATGTCAGATGCAAGAGGACTTGCTACTTCTCAAAAGCAAATTTATTCCCTAGCAGATCCCTGTTTCAGTTTTTTTGGTTGTGGGTTGTTTTGTTTTGTTTTGTTTTTATTTGGGGGTCACACACCTTAGAAACAAAGGTAAATTGTTTTTCTTTAAAGATCACTGGAGTTCAATTTCTCATCAGCAACAACTGTATGACATATAACATTTTTGCTGCACTTTGGATTTTTTCTTTACAAGCAAATGCATCCCAATACAACGTTTTGCCAGTCACAAAATATCGAGCCTTAAAATTAATAGTAGTGGGAGCCTATGTGTTACCTCCCCCTCTTACCTAAATATCATTATCTTTTATTTATGGCCCCTCAGAATCTGTAAGACCTGAGGGATACTTTTTTCTTGTTTATTCTACATGTTTAGTGTGTTGGTTTTTAAATTCTGTCATGTCCCCTATAATTGTAAGCTGTCTCTTGAGAATCGGTGGTCTGTTTTCATACAATTTCCCATTAGTTTTGCTCAGTGTATATATTTATATATGTTTTTCTTCCATTGCAAAACTAACAGCATAAACAAAATAAACTCTGTCGTGTCAAGCACTTTGTTGGCATCTTCTCTGAAATTCACACTAGGTATAAATTCCTTTTTCGAGCCAGAATAAAGCAACTAAAATGTTGCTTGTAAAGAAAGGAGTTAACACTATATTTTTTGCTTTGTTCATGTCTTTCCATTGAAATTCAGGGTCATCCCCATTAGAGGACAACCTTGCTTTCTTTTAGAAATATAAGTTTGTGATTCAGTTTCTCAGACTATGGTGTCTGCTGCTGTTTGAGGTTGCTGAGGACATCCTGTCTGATGCCCCTGCATATAGATGTCCCCTCCATCCTGTGCCATATTTGCCATCCTTCTGTGGGTGGCAGATATCTTGTTGTGCCTCTGATTATACTAAACATTGAGTAAAATGTCTCTCCCTCCTATCAAGTTACAGAAAGGGAGTCATCTCACCCTGCTTCAAGCATCGTTTACTCAGCTGGATCACTTTTCAACCCCACCAACCAGACCTCATTGATACCACTGATCTTGGAAGCTCAGATGCTTTTTCACATGGAAACACTGATATAGAATGGTTATGGTTGGAAAAGACCAGCCCCACTAGGTCCAACACTAGACCACATCTCTTAGTACAACATCTATTCTTCTTTTAAACACATCCAGGGATGGTGACTCAACCACCTCCCTGGACAGCCTGTTCCAATATCTAACAACCATTTAAGTAGAGAAAACCCTTAATCCAATTTCAGACCATATCCCCTTGTCCTGCCACTAGCTACCAGGGAGAAGAGACCAACCCCCACCTCCCTACAACCACCTTTAAGGTAGTTGTAGAGAGCGATGAGGTCTCCCCTCAGTTTCCTTTTCTCTAAACAACCCCAGCTCCCTCAGCCACTCCTCAGAAGATTTGTCTTCCAAACCTTACACCAGCTTTGTTGCCCTTCTCTGGGTATGCTCAAGCATCTCAATGTCCTTCTTGTAGTGAGGGGCCCAAAGCTGAACACAGTACTCCAGGTGTGGCTTCACCAGTGCTGAGTACAGGGGAAGGATAGCTTCCCTGCTCCTGCTGCCCACACTGTCCCTTGTGTGTATACATATAGGTCTTGCCATCTTAATCTGCAAAGCAAAGCCCACCCCTGTATTGTAGCTGCACAGTTTGGCTAGTACTGCAGAGTTTTTAAGCAGAAGTAGCATGAGATAAGTCACACACCAACTGAATAGGTTGGAGTCAGATTTAATAAGCAACCACTTAACTATGTGTTTTATTTGGGGAATTGAGTGGCTATTTTGGCTTCCAGTGGTTCCTTGTAGACATCTTGGCCAGCTCTTCATCTGGTGTAAATGAGTAATGTTGCATTGGTCGTAACCAGAGTCTGAAGGGTTTATAACAGCTGAAGTTCAGGGTTACTTTTGCCCTAAATAGAAATATTTCTCTTTCACCAGAGTTAACAGAACAAAAAGTTCCTATGATTGTTTTTCTTTCTGAAACGTTCTGCAGTTGAGGTTTTCATTTACTCTGTTTTGTACAATGACCAGTGTAATGGAAGAGCCCCCCAACACTGGTAGCAATCTATTGTAAGAGAAACTTACAGACAGCAGATGGTTTAGGACAACGTCTCATCCATATTGTGAGTTTCCTTTCCAAAACTGCATTCTCCTCTCTTCTTGACTGGGTTATAAAATTAGCAGAACAATTAAAACTTGAAAAACTGTATGATTTGGGAAGAGTAACAGTGGTCAAAAAGCTTAACTTGTAAAAATAAAGCACCATGCTCCTGAAAGCTGGTCAGGAACAGCACAGTAAAAACTAACAACAAAACAAAACCCTAAAAAACACCCAAAACAACAAAACCACATCAAAATTATATTCAAATGGAAACAAAATTTTGTCTGGCTTCCTAACTTTCCTCAAGTTCATAGAGGGCTACATATTCTCAGCCTTTTGGATAAGGCTGGAAATCTTATTACGCTCACAAAGACAGGTTAGATGCCTTGTTCAAGGTTGCCCAGGAAACCTGCGGCATAGCTGGAATTCAAACATGTCCAGTCAATCCTAGCCCAGCCCCTTAACCACAGGGCTCTCAGCAGTGTTAGCCACAACAGCTGTTGGACTTGGCTCTGGAGTTGTGGGAATTTGCCTATACAAGAAGGGAGAGAGAAGGAAGCAGTGAGGGGAAGGGAAACAGAAAGAAAATATAGGTACATGATTTAATCTATTATTTTATATTTTTTTTTAGCTGAGGAAGAGATCTGTAGCTTGCAGAACAATATGTGCTGGGTCATTAATACACAGCCAAGGTTGATGTTGTCAGGCACTGTGGTCATTTACGGAGTCAGAGCCAGAACACAATGCTGGCAAAGGGTTTTATTGTTTCCTGTGCTTGCTGGGTTTGCTCTCGTAAACATGCCATTCGAGTCAGCATGGTAGTAATGCGTTATTAAGTGGCAGGTCTGTGTTTATGAGCATGGTCAGGATCCCAGACTCAGAGAAAACCTACGATTTAGAGGGGTTCATGGTTCCTCCTTCTTGTCGAGCATCTGTGGATGAAGCTTGCTTCAGCTGGCTTGACAGCTCACCATCCTGTCCCCCCCCTCCTCAGCCTCATACTGCTGAGTACAATCTTTTTTTTGAAGGAACTGTGACTGGAGTGCAGATACCTGTTTCCTGAAGGGTGATAATTCACTGGCGTCACTAGGATCAGAGCCAGTGTTCCCTTACTGAAGAGTCAAAAGAGGTGGTGTCTTGCGAGAAGAAAAGAGACCGCGCCTTCCACCACCCTGTTTCCAACTGGGACAAACGTGTGCTCATCAGGCTACATGAACAATGCAACCCTATAAAAGTCTTAGAGATAGGATTGATTTTTCCCCACAATGTATTAATGCAGAGCCTAAAACAAAATAATAATTAATGACTGGGGAAAGTAGATCCCAGATGATAATGAGAGAGTGATTGATGTGTGAGTTATGATGACTCTATGACTTGCAAAAAAAGGCATTTAAATGTCTCAGGAAGAATAGATCTCAACTAATTTTAAAAGTAGATCTTAAAACCTGGGAAACACCCTAGATTGTCATATCTAAGCACCTCAAAACTCAATACAGTAACTCATGTAAAGGGTGAGAGTCAGGAGGATGGAGCCAGGCTCTTCTCAGTGATGGCAGCAATAGGACAAGGGGCAACGGGTGCAAGCTGGAGCAGAGGAGGTTCCATGTGAATGTAAGGAGGAACTTTTTCACTGGGAGGGTGGCACAGTGCTGGGACAGGCTGACCAGAGAGGCTGTGAGTCTCCTTCTCTGGAGACATTCAGACCCTGTCTGGATGTGTGCCTGTGCGATTTAGTCTGGGTGATACTGCTTTGGCAGGGGAGGTTGGACTAGATGATGTTTTCAGGTTCCTTCCAACTTCCTAACATTCTGGGATTGTGTGATTTTATTCCATGGCAGGCATCTAAACCACAACCAATTAATTTTCTTTTTCTGGTGTGTTTTTCCTCACTAGTTGTGAATGCAATCTATGATAACTAGTATTTTATGATCTTCCCTTCATACAACTAGAGATAGGCATACTTCATCCCACCTATTCTTGCCATTGAATCTAGCACAGTTCAAACCTCAATGTGCCTTTGTTAGCTGTATGTTTTTGTCCCACTTGTGTGCCATCCACTGTCCCAGAAGTAAAGATAAGTTTACAAGAGCTGTCAACAAAGCTGTTTCTACATTACTGCTGGCAGCAAGTGCCCCTCATAATATTTTTTGGCCCTGATGGGGTTACCAAATTATGTAGTGCCACTGAAATACTCTGGGAAGAGCAGAGGCACGTAACTTTACTACTTCCCAAAATAACAATGTTGTTGTACTATCTTCAACCTGCTTGTTTGAAACTCAGTTCAAGTCCAACCAGTAATAAATTCTTCTTTCCCAGGACCACAAACCTCTCATCCCTGTGTGGGCTGAAGCACCAGCAAGAAAGAAACAAGACTCAATGATATCTCTAAGAAGAATTGTCCACTGAGTTAAAGTGGCTAACATATCTGTTGGTTTTTGTTACTAACCTTACACACAGCATGGTCTCTTGAAAGAGTCTCACTGCTTTTCCTGTGTGGTTAAAGAAGAAACCCATGATATGTGCCTACCTTACAGTTCCTCTCTAATCCAAATTCTGGGTTTTTTTTTTAATATTGCAGCTGGGGTCAACATCCTATTCATGTACAAAATCCATACAGCTGATCATCTTGTGTAGATGAAGTAGGGAAACATCATCCAATCTTTGACAAATGTGTTTAAGATTCTAAAAATCATGCTTTTTTAAAAACTATAATCATAACAAATCAGGGTTGTTTTTTTCTTTCTATCCAGGATAGATGCAGAAGTTCCAAGATAAAGAATTTCCAATCTGATCAGAAGTGTGAGATCCAGGGAATGCTGTCAGAGATCTTGTTTTAATGAGATGTCCAGTTCAGTTTCACGATGTCATGAGATAAAGAAACTTCACCTTGGCTGTAGGGCACTGCCTGCTCTGGATAACCTCCTGCCTCTCCTTCTGCATTGACCTGAGTGTCTGCAGAGCTCTTATTCTCAATCATCTCCCTTGCTGCAGGTTGTTGCTCAAGTTTTTGTTGTTTTGGGTTTGGTTTTTTTTTTTTTTCCTTCCTAATTATGTTGTCATAGGGGTGCTACCACCATCACTGATGGGCTTGGACTTGGCCAGCAGTGAGGTCAGCTGTCAATGTCTCTACTGGACAGGGTGGCTCACAAAAGCCACCCCTGTGACTAAAATCTGTCCACACAAACCCAACACTCCCTTCCTGGACAACCTCTTCTTTCAAATTCAGTCAGCCACTGTTGAAACCTGTTTTTGAGAGGCAGTGGAGAAGTCATGAGGGAGCTCTGGCCCTGTGAACAATTACATCATCAGCAACATCAGGGCTTGTGAAAGAACAGGGACTCTCTGTGCATTCAGAGCAGCCTGATAGTAGCTCAATCACCCTTAAAGCACGATGACTTTTAGTATGGGGACACACTAGGTATGTTCCAAAGGCCATTGAAGTCAGCAGGAAAAGACCTTTTGATTTCTGTGTGCTTTGGATGAGACCCAGAAAGAGCCATGAGTTAAGTCAGGGACACTCTCTTTCTCACACAGCTGAAGCTGCAAACTTGTCATTGCCTGTATTTGCTGAGCAAAAGTGAGTGTGGGTCAGGAAGGCAGCTGAGCTTTCCTTTCCTCTACAATTGTTTGCCTTGTTTTGCAGCCTAAAGCAATAGAGTAATTCCATGACAAAATTCAGAGCTTGAGAAGCTGACAGAGCAAAAATTGTGGCCAATAGAAGACTTTAAATCAGCTCCTCCAAGCTTAAGAGTTTAATTTATATTGTCTGGCTTAATTCAGGGTCTCTGCCATTCCTGTATTTGAAATACTGTATTCAGGGTTTGCTGGGTGGGTATTTATTGGTTTTCTTATCAGCAAATATACTATTACCTAAAATATCCAGAGAAGAATATCTGTGGCCACCGAGCTTAGAAACCTCAGAGCAGGGTCTGGGCTTCATTACTCTGGATTTCCTAGTGTGAGATAACCAGCAAGGAAAGTCACAGGGACCCCTCTAATGTAATGGTGGTGTGGTTAGACCTGGGTATCCAAATTCTCACCTTATCCAGAGCTGAGCTTCTCAGTAGACCCACTCAGCCCCTGCTCGATTTCAGGGGTGTTGGTTTGTGACAGACATGTTTATTCCTCTATAAGGCACTCAAGAACCCTTGTGATATGTTATGTGAAGAACCATAGAGGCTGAACTGAGCTCACAGACTCCTGTCCTCTGCCAGGAGCCATCAGTGTTGCATAAAGTAGGTTTTCCTTAAGACTAGCTGAAGTGATGCCTAAAGAAATCTTACCCCTTTGGGGTGTTGGCAGATGCAGCCATTGCACCAGAATGGGTAGAGAGGAGAAGATAACTGCAAAAGCATGAAACTGGTGACACAGGGTGTGTGAGCACCAGCACTTATCTTCAGCAGGGTGGCTGGAGTCTCAGTGGGCTCAGTCTGGAAACACAGGTCCCTGGCTTGTGACTTTGGACCCCTGTTGGAAATCAAGGCCCCTGTTTTAAATGCACTGAAGGTAAGGTGAATCTTTAGCACATCAGGAAAGATCTAACACAAGGGAGAAGAAATCTCCCTGCTCAGCTGGATCAAGAATCAAGTCAAGACTGGGGTCCGAGCAACATCATGCTGCCTTTCTCTACCGTCCATGCGTATCTCCAAGAGTACTGCCCTCATCCCACAGAAGCAAGATGACTGTGGCTCTGCTGACCCAACAAGATCTGACAGAATATGCACAGAAAGTGCAAAGTGAAGCATCCTGCTGCTTCCCCAGAAGACATGGGGTCACTTCTCGAGATGTGTGACATAAGGAAGGTATGAAATGCTTCAGTGCCTAGAGCACATGAAGCACTGCAGCATCAATCACATGCTCATACAACTAGTTCAAATGACCATGCTCCCTGCATGCAGATGTACATAAACTCAAAGTGACATTCCCCAATCCAGACTGATGAATTTTCTGTCCCATGACAACAGTAAAAACCTTAACACAATAGACCATGAGACCCCACCTCTAAGCAGAGCAGTAACATCTCTGCCTGGTATTGCAAGAGAAGAAAGAACTATCAAAAGAGCTTATCCCTCTGGTATTTACATGCCATGCATAGGAAGTGCAAGGACATGAGGAAGCCTGATCTTCTGAGGTTCCCTGCCCTAGCTCTTCCAGACCAAAGAGGCCTGTTTGCATTTGGAGACCTCTGGAGATGAGGAACTGAGAGTGTGGAAATGTTCCAAGCCACCCCAAAACCTCCTGAGCACCAGCATTCCAGTAGACTTTGCACTCTGTGATGTTTTGCAAATAAAACTTGTCTCATTCTTTGCCTGCCTGACACCAGCCTCATTGGTGTGTTAGGTTCACAAGCAGATATGTTCCCTTGATGACAGGCTGGCCATGAGCCAGCAGTGTGCCCTGGTGGCTAAGAGACCCAATGGGATCCTGCAGTGCATTTGGAGGAGTGTAGCCAGCAGGTCAAACGAGGTGATCCTCCCCCTCTGCTCTGCTCTGGTCAGGCCCCACCTGGAGTATTGTGTCCAGTTCTGGGCTCCTTGGTATAAAAAGGACAGGGATCTCCTGGAGAGAGTCCAAAGAAGGGCTACGAAGATGATTAAGGGCCTGGAACATCTCCCCTATGAGGATAGGCTGAGTAAGTTGGGACTGTTCAGCCTTGAGAAGAGAAGACTAAGGGGGGACCTAATTAAAGTTTATAATTATCTGAAGCAGGGGATGCAGGGGGAATCAGCCAGCCCCTTTTCAGTGTCTGTGGGGACAGGACAAGGGGCAATGGCTGCAAGTTGGAGCACAGGAAGTTCTGCACCAACATGGGGAAGAACTTTTTCACAGTGAGGGTGAGGGAGCCCTGGGACAGGCTGCCCAGGGGGTGTGGAGTCTCCTTCTCTGGAGATATTCAAGACCCATCTGGATGTCTATCTGAGTGATATGTCCTAGGGAGCTGCTTTGGCAGGGGGGGTTGGACCCGATGATCTCTCGAGGTCCCTTCCAACCCCTACAATTCTATGATTCTATGATGATTCTTCCTGATGTTTTCCAAAGTAGAGAAACTGCTGGTTTGGAAACAAGAGGCAAGGGAATAAACATCTTTATCACCTTGCTGAGAAAATGTAAAAAACAACCTGGCTGGTGATGGCTCTTGAGCTAACAGTGAGAGAAAGATCCCAGTGCTATGAAGTCAATATTTTTGTTTCTTACTCCTGGTTACAGGGCCAAGTGCCTTTCCTGACATTGATTCCAGTGGCACAATGCTGATTTACACCAGTGGAAAGTTTCATCAGGAGTCGCGTGTAATGGTTTCCTAATTTTATTAGGATTTTGTTGTTGTTGTTGTTGTTGTTTTTCAGGGATACAGGGAGAGAAATCAGCTCTAAGCCAGCAACAATAACTTGCCATTGTGAACATGGAAAGGAGGAGGGTGGAATAGCTGGGTGGAGGGGGAGCCTAGCCCATTTTAAACTTGTAAATTTAAAATAAACAGCTGGACCACAGGGGAAAAAGAAAAAGAAAGCAGGGGGGGAGGGGGGAAGTACACAAACTCAGCAAAGTTCCAGTGTACTCTGAAGACTGCTGATGCTTAAAGATTGAGAGACCCCAGATTTCATTTCTTGGCAGCTCAGGCAAGAAGGATAGTCTCCAAGGAGCTGCCGTCTCAGGCTGCAGAGGTGAGTAGCCAGAGGTTTATCCTGAAGGCTACTGGGCCTCTTAGAAGTTGGCATTCTTTCAGCATGAAAGATGGTAAAATATTAGCACTTTAAAAAGACCATGGCTTGCACAGCAATAAATCTAAATGCTATCAGATGCCAGCATGTCTATCAATAATAAAGACAGATGTGTGAGAAGCTCTTTTATGCACACACAAGCATATGCAACTCAGGGGCGAGGGGGTGATGGGAAAGAGGGAGGGGGCCAAAAAGGAAGGAATATTTCCAGGCTCAGACATTTGAAACCTACATCTCCCATAAATCTTCCAAGCAGAGGGCTCAGGCCAGATCTTCACTGCTGATTTTTTCTTTCTTCCCTCTACTTTAAAGCAATTAACATCTGGCCAAAATAAACTTGGGTTAAAATAAAAAAAAAAATGGGCAAAAATAATAGGGAAAAAATAAGGAAGCTGCATTCAGTTTAAATGCAGGTGCCAGTATGAACAAGAATCAACATCTGACCCAAATAGGAGGTGGGACTCCTCTTCCTTTCCATTCCTCTCCAGATTTTACAGAAAGCATGTCAGGAGAGAGGTTTCTGGTCTGCTTTCCTAAGGAAATGAAGTTTATGTAATCAAGTGGTGCACCTACATTTAGGCCTCTTTTGAATCCATCAGCCAACTTGAAGCAAATTTGACAGACATGAGATCTGTGAATCTGGAAAATTAAGGTCTTGCTTGAAAAGAACTGTTTGGATGGCAGATTGCTGTTAGAAGGAGATGTTGTGCTTCTTTACAGGTACAGAAAACTGCCTTTCTTCAAAGAAGAGCTGGAAGAAAATGTGCACAAAGCTCTGGGTCACAGCTCTGAAGGCAGTCAGGCTTTCTTCACCATGGGGATGACAGCAGGAGCTCAGGTGGAAAAATTGCCACTTGGATCAAGATCTTTTCCTATGTCATGGGGAGAGATGATGGTTTTCTTGAGTCAAGGTCATCTCCATTGGGAGAATATAATTTGAGCTTCACTAATCCCTGGAGAACTCTTCCTATCTCCTTTGTGATTGACACATCACTAAGAGTTGAAATAAACTGAGAGGAGAAACAGTGAGACAGAGACAAGTCGAGGTGGTCATGCAGATTGGTAGTGTACTCACCATGGTGGGACAGTGGTCTCTCTGGATATTGGTCCACAAATGGTAGAAATGGTGGGTTTGGGTCAGATCTTCTGTGACCAGATTCCTTCTTGAAGGTCAGGGCTTTTATAGCAGCAGTGTTCCTGTTTGGCCTCTCTCATGTCTCACAGGATTGAATTCTTGGCCAATGCTTATGAATGTCTTTCTGACCTCTACTCATCTGTCAAATTGGGGTGGAATGACTGCAAAACTAAAGAGCTGGGAGGGATAGAAGAGACTGAGACAGACAAGGTGAGCTGATCCATTCCCTGGCATTGGGAAACTCTGACTGTATTTACTTGTTTGGGACTGGGTGGGGGTTTTTTGTTTGTTTGTGAGGGTTTTTCCTACTCAGACTCTCTTCTTTCACTGCAACCATCATCCTTTTTTTTCTCCCTCCAGCATCTACTAGTCCCTATCTGAACTTGACATTTCACAGAATCACAGAATCACAGAATCTTAGGGGTTGGAAGGGACCTCAAGAGATCATCGGGTCCAACCCCCCTGCCAAAGCAGGCTCGCTATCTCATATTACACAGATAGGCATCCAGACGAGACTTGAATATCTCCAGAGAAGGAGACTCAACCACCTCCCTGGGCAGCCTATTCCACTGCTCCGTCACCCTCACTGTGAAAAAGTTCTTCCGCATGTTGGTGCGGAACTTCCTATGCTCCAGCTTACAGCCATTGCCCCTAGTCCTGTCCCCACAGACCACTGAAAAGGGGCTGGCCAAATCCCCCTGCGTCCCAAGTCTAAGATATTTATAAACACTAATTAGGTCTCCCCTAAGCCTTCTTTTCTCCAGGCTGAACAGACCAAGCTTACTCAGCCTTTCCTCATATGGGAGATGTTCCAGGCCCCTAATCATCTTCGTGGCCCTTCTCTGGACTCTCTCCAGGAGATCCCTGTCTTTTTTATACCATGGAGCCCAGAACTGGACACAGTACTCCAGGTGGGGCCTGACCAACGCAGAGTAGAGGGGGAATGACTGCAACAGACACCTGTCTTTATAATTTCCCAAACACCATAACCATCTCTAGGGAATGACTCACCACCACTCACAGCAGAACAACTTCAGCTTTTGGAACAGCTCTGATAATGTTCCCATGGACCAGACCCTTAGGCTCAAATATTCTTTTCCTGATCACAGTCTTCTCGTGCTAGAAAATCTCACACAATTCCTTCTGTCTGCTTTGGAACTGCAAGAGAGCAATACTTAATGGTAAAAAACCCTCAACATAGAAGTTTGTTGTGCTTTCTAGCCTATGCATGGCTAATTATCATGTTATTTTGTAAGAGGAGAGATGTTCCTAAGAGAGCTGCATCCCAAGAGAACTATTTGCTATACAAGAGCAGCCTGGAACCTATATTTGATGTGATAAAATGTAAAAAAATAGAAAGGTCAATTTACTAACATCATCAGAACCTGCTTGACCAGCTGCACTTGTGCTGGTCACAAGCACTGGACAGAGGTTTGTGGTATTCAGCTGAAAAAAATCCCCAATGAAACCAAAGAGCTTAACCCTTATCACTAGCAGATGTACAGAAGCAGCAAATGTCTTTGTAGAGCAGTCACTAGAGAGCACCAGATATCCACACTCTCTCCAGGTGGCCTCCCCATGTAGAGTGGGAATTACTGGTACTGGAAAAGGTTGTGACTTACTACTCATCTCCACCTACTTCCACGTATTTCCCTAGGTGTATAATCCAGCAAACTTTGGGGGTTCTGTTGTCTATCTTTTGGTTGGGGGGCTTGTTAGATGGGGGTAAAGAAAAGTAAGCAACGTGGCTTAAGAAAAAAGTTGAGAAGCCGTTAGGGAGACTTCGGTCCTTATATCAGAGAAGTGCTGGTAATTAAGATAAGCAAAGAACGTTAAAGATTTCCTCTGTCTCGAGGCTGCCGTGGATATTGTTGATATTGTTACAGGCTCAATTGAAGACTCATTAAGTACCTGTCTCACCTCGAACCTGGGTTCCTCATCAGTCATTCTGATTCACAGAATCACAAGGTTGGAAGAGACCTTTGAAGATCATCGAGTCCAACCATTCCCATCCTCTGCTAAACCATATCCCTAAGTACCTCATCTACCCTTTTTTTGAACACATCCAGGGATGGTGACCCAACCCCCTCCCTGGGCAGCCTGTTCCAGCCCTGACAACTCTTGCAGTAATTTTTTTTTTTCCAATATCCAATCTAAACCTGCCCTGGTGCAGCTTGAGGCCATTTCCCCTTGTCCCATCTCCTGTGACCTGGCTGAAGAGACCATCGCCCACCTCTCTACACCCTCCCTTCAGGTAGTTTTCGGCAGTGACAAGGTCTCCCCTCAGCCTCCTCTTCTCCAGGCAATTCATTCCCATTCACTAAGTTCTTCTGAAGCTTTCAGAAAACAGAGCAGCTGAAGCAATACACGATTTTAAGAGCTCTTTTGTCTTAAGCCTTCATGGCAACATTAGGACCTTCCTCAGCTTTTTCATCTTTTCCCTGCAACAAAAGCAGGGAAATGAATGTGTCTAAAGCACCTTTGCAGCAATATATCAGCTATGAAATGAAATATTTGGTAACCAATGAACCTTAGCTCTGCCCTTCTCATTGCCTCTGTGTTGCATTGCTCTCAATACCTTGTTGTGTAGTGCCTCATTGCTCATTACCCAGTATAATAATATTTAAGTATAACCCTTTTGTTTATCTGAACAAAGTTCCAAATCTATTTAGGAACCAAAATTCCTATGGGATGTTTAATCTCATTTTTAAACCTAAAAGTGGTTAGTAATGGAAGGGATCTATACTCTTCTCACAACATCAGTGAGTATGGTGTCACTACACACGTATGAAAGGTGAGAGTAAAGGAAGGTCATTCTCAGAGAGCAGCATGAGTTCAGAAAATCTTTCTCAACCCCTCTGCTGCTGGCACTCCAACAGATAATGGACACTTGCTCTCAGGTGCCACAGCAGGTAGCTCAGCTCAGCTCAGCCCTCTCAAACCCTTTTAGTCACCTTTTTGCTAGAAGCTTGTGTTTCCTCTGTAACCAGCAGTCCTATAGACTTACCAAAGAAAGAATCTGGTGGATTTGGCAGTGTTAACTATACAGTGGGACTCTATGATCTTAAAGGTCTTGTCCAACCTAAATGGTTCAGATTACATGACTCTGTGCTTTGTATTAAAGGCACAAGAGAAATCTGTTTCCAGGTGGGACTAGAGGAGGTGTGCTTCTTTCACAGGCCAGGTGGAGGGGCAAATGAGGAATGCACACTGTCCTTTACGCAAGGATGCTGTCTGGGTGCTGCCTACTTCTGAATATCAAAAGCTCTTTTTTCCTTTCTAGGCTCAGAAGACACCAGAACTGAGTCTGTCCCCGGTTCTTTGGGGAAAAGTGGGCTTGAAGGATGACAGTCTCCATTTCACAAAGGTATCAGGGAACTTTATTAGCTTTCAGAATGGTCAGGTGAATGTCAAAGCTAATGAAAAAGGTGTGTGCAGGGGAAGGAAAAGAAGAGAGGTGGTGGTGAGCTATGAGGTTTCCCCAGCTTTTTATTTAACAACATCCTATATATAAACACGGTTGGCTTTTAAAAGCTGACCCAAGCTGTAGAGAGAAAAATAAAAGAGCCCCAGCAGGCCTGACAAAGCTGCAGTGAGTAGTGAGGGTGCAATGAGCTACCTCGGGAAATTACACCATGATCCTTTCAGAAGAGGTCTGTGCTCCCCAGGGATCCCTGTGTTGACACAGCTCTGCTGCTACCAGGGCCAGGCTGGTGGTTTCTGCCCAGCTGTGAGCTGAGGGAGTAAGCTTGGATCAAAACAGAGGTCCCTCTGAGGATAGTCCATAGTTTGGGGAGAATACCTCACAAACCTGAGGTGGAGGGGGAGTAGGGAGAAGAAAAAAGGAACAAAGCCCACCCCAAGTAAATGTGTTTAAGACTAACAGTTCTTGCAAAAGAGAAAATATCAGAAATGAAAATAAATGTGTTACCCAAAAAGTTAAAAAGTTATATATTTGTGGAATCAGTGCAGAATAACTGCAGGTTTTCAAGTGGGAGGACTAAAAACTAAACACTTGGATTAGTTTGGGGGTTACATATACACTTTTGGTTCAACTATATTTTTACCTATCTAAGATTAAAGATGTTCCATAGACTTCATCTCAAGCACTATGAAAAAAGTTCTCTTCTGGAAATAAGAAAGTGAACAGCTTTGAAATGCCTCCTCCTCTTTTTTTTTTCCTTGGCTGAAACATTTTGCCAAATTTGAAATTAATTTCACAAATATATTTTGTCCCCTCCTACGCGTCTCAGATGCTGAATTTTAACAGATTTATTGCTCATCAAAAACGTCACTCAGCTCCCATCCAAAATACACTTATGCAATGCCAAAAAAAGAAATCTTGCAAGTTGAATAACAGCAGCAAACTAATTAGATATGTTTGCAATATGATGTGGCTGCAGAGGAGCTATGAATTTTGGAAGATAAAACACAGCTTATGCAGTGAGATCATGCAGGGTGAAACTCAGCAAATTGTAGCACCAACCCAGGTTATGACTTGGAGTCCAGCTGAAGACCTGTTTCAGATGCTGCAAGCAACATCTTTCACTCTGCTTGGAAACAGTAAAGTTGCTGATGGTTCTCAACACCACAGTCAGACCAAAAGACTGGGACTGTGTTCAGGTGTAGACTTATGGTTCCATTTGTCCTGGCAGCAAATGTCACCATGAATATCAGCTTGTAAAGTCAACCATGACCTCCTGACCAAGGAGATAAACTGAAGCTATAAGTACTTTCAGCTCCTCATCATTCACAATGATCCACATTATGTAAACTATTCAAGAACCTTTGGACTACAATGGATTAGGAACTGATCAGAAGGATGCATGTAGCTCCTAGCAGAGGCAACACAAGTTGCTTTGAGGGTATGGATAGCATTCCCAGTGGTTTTATGAGGTATGTTGCTTACATGTGTGGTGCATAGATACATATTTTCAAACCAAATTAATCTTTCTCTGTGCTTAAATTTGAAATGGTGTACAAGCATTGAGAGATCTGATGGGGATGATTATGACACTGCTAATGCTGGTTTAACACTCTGCAGACCAAGTCCTATATCCATATCACACACACATGAGAAATGACCACCTAAAAGAGCTGCCCAGCGTGCTGGCTATTCAAACTGAGGGTCCCCAGCCTGTTTTCCATGACTCATGCACGAAGAAAATATGTATGCTTAGAAATAAATGAATAAACAATTAAAAAAAAAAAAGCCAAACCAAAACTTTTTCCTTTTCCCCAATCTTAATCAGAGCACTTAGTGTTTTTCTTCTCTGTGGTTTCTGGTTTGTTCCAGGATCAAAGCACAGTGGCCATTCCTAGAGCAAGAAACAGCTGTTTGCATAGTATTTACAGAACAATCAAAACCAACTCTGTTTAACAAAAGCAATCAAGAAGCTGAATTCCTTCATATTATCACACAGCCCAAATCCTGTGGGACACAGTCCTGCTCCCCTGCTGGGGTCAGTGTCCTCCAGCAGGCACGTTGGTGGGAGCAGCAGGCTTCAAAATCTACCTCCCCAGCTCTACCCCAGCCCTGATTGTTTGCCAGGCCTTGTGACATCAGCCCATGACTTGTCATGTCGCCAACCTTTGCAAGCACAGACACAAGAGTGGCCACTCGCTCCTGGAGGTCACTGCCTGAACTTTGCTCAAGGGGACAGCCCAAGAGAGCTCTAGTGTCAAGATTATTTTACCTGGGAGACACCATCATGAGGCTCAGCATGGTTTGGGGAATGACCTGCTGGAGAAGAGCTCAGTGGAGAAGGACCTGGGGGTCCTGGTAGATGACAGGCTGGCCACGAGCCAGCAGTGTGCCCTGGGGGCTGAGAGAGCCAATGGGATCCTGGGGGCATCAGGAGAAGTGTGGCCAGCAGGTCAAACGAGGTGATCCTCCCCATCTACTCTGCCCTGGTCAGGCCCCACCTGGAATATTGTGTCCAGTTCTGGGCTCCTTGGTTTAAAAAGGACAGTGATTTCCTGGAGAGAGTCCAAAGAAGGGCCACGAAGATGATTAGGGGCCTGGAGCATCTCCCCTATGAGGAAAGGCTGAGTAAGTTGGGACTGTTCAGCCTGGAGAAGAGAAGACTAAGAGGGGACATAATTAAACTCTATAATTATCTTAAGCTGGGGATGCAGGGGGAAATGGGCAGCTCCTTTTCAGTGTCTGTGGGGATAGGACAAGGGGCAATGGCTGCAAGTTGGAGCACAGGAAGTTCTGCACCAACATGCGGAAGAACTTTTACACAGTGAGGGTGAGGGAGCCCTGGGACAGGCTGCCCAGGGGGTGTGGAGTCTCCATCTCTGGAGATATTCAAGACCCGTCTGGACGCCTATCTGAGTGATATGTCCTAGGGAGCTGCTTTGGCAGGGGGGTTGGACCCAATGATCTCTGGAGGTCCCTTCCAACTCCTACAATTCTATGATTCTGTGATTCTATGGTTCTGTTCCTCACTGGCTGCCTGTATGGGGCCTTGGTTCCCCACTGGCCTTTGCATTTGTATCCCTCTGGTGATAATCAAGGTATAAGATCTTCCTTAGGGCCAGAAGCAGCCACCTGTTGGGACCAAGAGTGTGTCTGCTGAATGGAAGAGCACCATCAGCTTTGTCAACCCCCAGAGCTGTTTGAGGGTCAGGATGGTCATGGTTCCAGAAGGCCAGAAGCAGCAGCCCCTTGGCACAGAGAAAATGACCCCTGACATGCCTTACCCTCTGGTTCAGCTTTGGGACTACCTCACCCAGGTGGACATGACCTAGCTGCTTTGCAGTGCCTGCAAAACCATAAGGTGGCTCTCCATGGCTTGGACTGTGCTTGGCCTCTGGAAATATGAGGAGAGACTCCAAGGATAGGTGAACAATGGAGATCAGATTTGACTATCAGAAAGTCATTCCATAAATGGAAAAAAAACCCAGGAAAAGTAAATCTCAGGGAAGACCACTGTCATTCTGGGCAAAGCTTGAAAGTTTTTATTAAATATATTCTGAAAAGATAGAAATTCCATAAATGAATAAAGTCCTTGGTAAGTCATCAAGGACAAACTTCTTAATTTAACTGTACATGTTGGGGTTATTATTTTTAAAAAAATAATATTTTTTTGTTCAACATTGACATGAAGATTTCCAGAGATGTTTGCAGATCATCTGAACTTTGACTGAAAAAATTTGGCATCGTGATTACAGCATTAAGCAGGATCTCAAAAAGCCTAGGAGTAGATCATGTCACAGAAGCTATAGGCTACCATAAGATATCTATAAATACGCAACTGTTTTCACCTGATTTCATCTATTTAAACTTCAATCATCCAGCCTGACTCTGGAGGCAAAGAGTAGGGTATGTCCCATCCTGGGAGGGGTAACTAAGAGAGGGAGAATGAATCTCTTTCAGGATATATTCATTCCTCTAAAATGATTTTAGAGAGGAGCTACACAGATAGATTTGGCATATAACTTACATGCAAAGTGAGATGGAATCTGTCCTACCTTTCATTTTACATTACCACAGCTCTTTACCTTTATACTGAGCTTACTCCTTCCTTTGGGCAGCTTGGACATTCAGTCTCCAAGGTTTCCATTTCAAGAACCCCTATTGATGGATATTTATTTACAGTACCTACCATTGTCCTCACATACTACCATAGCAACCAATAACTTCATAAAATAGGGGCAGCACTTCTGAAAAGTCAGGCTTTTATCTTAGAGTGAGAATGTATTTTTGCTGGTGTTGGGCTCCTGGTCTGTCTAGCAGCATTTTTTCAAATGCACATTCCTTCAACACCAAATTTCCTTCACTGCTTTAACAACCCAGGAGGGATTGATTCCGTGCAAGAATCTAGTGGCACGTAGACATTTCTTGTGTCTTCTTTATTACAGCTGACTGGGGGTATGGTACAAGTTAAAGGCAGCTCTGTAATGGCTTTCACATGATTGCTGTAGGAAAGCATGCAGTGTTCGTACAGCCTTGCCTTCATCCAACTCCAAGAAAGAAAAGAACAACAAAAAAAAAAAGGGGGGGAGAAGGAAAAAAAAAGTTATTAGCAGCAAAATCAAACCAAAGCACACAGAAGAAATCAGCCTCATGCTCTGTGTCAAGCCTCAGGGACTTCAAAGGCATCTGTACGTGCATGTGTGTGCATATGAGTGTGTTTGGAGGACATTGTGTATTTGTAACCACTCTGAGCTTAGATCATGATCAGGTATGTGGACAGAAGGGTGAATGGTCACTTGGGTGTCCAGTACAAACATGGGTGGAAGGAGGACAAGTCTTCATATCTACAGATTCTTCACCTGGAGGTGAGTGCAAGGACAGAGCAGAAGAATCTCCACACAGGAAAAGGAGATAAGTCAACAGGCAACACTTCAGACCCAAGTGATCTGTGTAATACACGCTAGTCATGCTGTGACACCTAAGTGTAGATCCTCCAGTGGTGTGAGTCCAAAAAGCCCAGCTAAGAATTCAGCCATAGACTTTTTCAACTTCTCAAGATCACTGGTTCAGCTGGAAGCAGCTTGCTTCCTGGGATTGTATGTATATGAATGCACCAGTGTGTGGGAGTGTGGGTTCATGCTCATTGTATCATAGAATCATAGAATCTCCTGAGTTGGAAGGGACCCATAATGATCATCAAGTCCAACTCCTGGCTCCACACAGGACCAGTCAAGTCAGAGCATGGCACTGAGTGCCTTGTCCAGACGCTTCTTGAATTCAAGCTCATTGCTGTGACCACTTTCCTGGGGAGTCTGTTCTAGTGTCTGGCCCAACCACCCTCTCAGTATGAGAAGACTTTGCTAAATTCTTTCTGTCTGTGCTCTAAAGCCTGTGAAAGTTCTTTTTAGTCAAACAGGAAACTAATTTCCACTTTTATTCTCTGTATCTAGAATAGATTGACTGCACAGATTTAAAGGATGAAAGGAACTCTGTTTTCTAATGTTGCAGCTGTCCATGTCAATACATCTGTACCACAAGTTTATTTATGGTATATAAATTTATGTCAGTCTGTTCACATCTTAGTGCTTTCAAAGTCTTAACAGAACAGTCTCAGCTCTGAAATATGCCTTTATTTTGACTTGTTTATATGTATCATAATGATGTCACAGCTACGTAAATATAAGTGACTTTTCTGACCTCCAATGAATACTGATTTATTCAGAATATGAGGCCTATCCCATTGAACTATAATCTACTGTGTTCTGGTCATAACTTAAGCAAGGATGCACAATAACTAGGTCAAAATGAGAAAGACCATTTTTTGAACCAAAGAAATTAATATATGTGTAGTTTGGTGAGCAGATAACATTCATATCCATAGCTGCTCATGACACCTTTGTAGTCCCAGTCTGAATCACAGAATTGTTGAGAGAAGGGAGTAGAAATTGGCTTTTTTCAGATGCTGTGCCTGACCTTCCCTCAAAAACTTGCAGTGACCATGGCTTGTCAGAGCATTACATCAGCCAAAATGCAGTTATTGTCCACTGGTGTGTTCTGTCACCCTGCAAATCCAAAGGAATTCGCCTCAGCCTGACCCTCGTTTACTGTGAGGAAGGTGGGCAGACAGAGAGGTACAACAGCTCAACTGCCAACTCAGCAAGGATTGCATTGCCTAAACATAGACCTCCTAATGGGAGATGCCCATGGATACCTGGGACATCCACATGGGACAGGAAGATATATCACAGGACCTGTGGGAAACCTGTGCCTTTCTGGAGCAGTTAAGTGGGACTGTGGCCAACTTCTCCTTGACTTAGTCAAGTCTGTTGGGTGGGAATCAATTCACAGTTGCCTTTAAGTCTTCATCAAATCTGAACAATGGTTACTTTGGGTAAGAAAACAGGAAACCAAGGAAATAAATGATGTTTGAAAACTCAGTTTTCAGTTGGGATGCTGCTCAACAGATCCTTTGATTTAACAGCAAAGTTGTTGACCCTTACCATCTTCTCACACAAAAGGACACTGCTGACTGGGGAGATGCAGGTTCTTTTTCCTTTAGGTCTGTAAATGTAGTCACATGCTCTGTCTGATTGATGGAGTGGTTCTAAATCCTAAACTCTACAGAAGGAAAGAAGAGGGTAAATTCCCAAAACAAGAACAAGGTCCATTTAGTATAGTAAATGTAGAGCTTGGGAAGCCCCCTTCTTCTCAATGACTCTCAGACTGGATTTATTAATATACCTTATCTGTTTAGGCATGTGGTTGTCATAAATTCCAAGGGTGGATGCTGTCCAACAGGTCCATGTCTTTTTTGTGTTGAGGACTCCAAAGCTGGATGCAGTATTCCAGGTGAGGTCTCCCCAGAGCAGAGTAGAGGGGTAGAATCACCTCTCTTGATCTGCAGGCCACGCTTCTTTTGATGCAGCCCAGGATGCAGTTGGCCTTCTGGGCTACAGATGCACATTGGTGGCTTATGCCCAGCTTTTCATCCCAAATTCTTTTCCTCAGGGGTGCCTTCTAGCACATCATCTCCTAACCTGTATGGATAATGGGGATTGTCCTAATCCAGGTGCAGGATCCTTCACTTGGCTTTGTTGAACCTCATGAGGTTCACCTTGGCCCACTTATCCAGCCTGTCCAAGTCTCTCTGGATGCCATCCCATCCCCCCAGCACTGTAACCTCACCACTCAACTTGGTGTCATCGAAGACAAAGATAATTTCCTTCAAGTTATGAGGTGTCCCTCTGTGCTTCCAGGAACAGTTGCTGAGGACAGAAATTATGACATGACCTTGAGGACATGACAGGAGGTTCATGGAGACACCACAGTTGGGAGTGACTAAGAAATAGACCATTGTGGAGATAATCATCTTTGAAACTTCACCTTGCTCTAAAATAGCTTGTATTACATTTGAACAAGATCCTTGCTGTAGTAAGCAATGTGAACACACTTTCTCCTCTAAACAAAAACAACACCTGTAGACTTTGGATGACATGTTATCCAAGGGTCTTGCCTGTCATCTGCTCATACTTAAATAAGCAAATTTCTTTTTGCAAAAGAATACTCTTTCCTTTCTATTTTTTTTCTCCTCTCAGAATCATACCCAAATGCTCCTTCACATTGGTATAACTCATGATTTTATATTGTCTTTATTGTCAGGAACTTTACAGCATTCCAACAAAAAGCCCTGACAAAGAAATTTCTTTCCAGACCTCTATATGATATGGGATTTCTGCCTGAAACTCCAGAACCCTTGGTGATTCACATTTATGACCTGAAAACATGATCTTGGTAATTCCTTCCTTCAAATAATAATTAAAATATAGCAATTAAAATGCAGATCTAATTCCAAAGAGGTGATATACAGGAATTACGTGTTTGTCAAGGTTCGTTTCTAGATGGTTGTTTCAGGGTTACATATTTTGCATGGGGCTTTGGAGGGCTTTTTTAATTGTTCTTTTTCTGGTTTGGGTTTTTTAGAGTTTTTTGGTGCTGTTGTTGGGTTTTTTTGCATTCTAATATGCTTGATCTGGAATCTTTGTGTTTCATTACTGCCTGCAAAGCCATTTCCTCCCTCTCCTCACCCCCTTGAGTTGATTAACTGTTACAAAGCATTCCTGTGATACTTAGTAAATAACAATGCAAACATGTTTATGTAACAGTTTAACGTGCTAATTATGTTTTTATGCTGGAGTTGAATGCATGCTGTCCTGGAGTCTGGTAGTCTTCAAGACTTGGCTCTTTGATGTGAAGGGCGCACTGGGAGACACATTCGGTTTTAATTCACTGGGATGAAGGCTGCTGTTTACACTTTGTGTCACTTTTCCACAAGTCAGCCTCATGCTGAAGGCCCTGGGGAATGTAGTGGTTCTGCTTCAGAGCCACGTGAGCCTTTGTGCCTGCAGTAACTGTGACCCCAAACAGTGACTGTATGGAAGGATGGACATTTTTGCTTTGCCCCCATGTGTAGGACCAGATGGCAATATCCTTTCTAAAAGAGGAAGCTTCTGATTCAAGCCTGGTGAAGCCATTTGAGAACATAAACTGGAGCCAGCTCCTATTAGTCATTAGGATAAGATTTTCAAGGACAGGGAAATTAAGTCACACTTGCCTGTCCATCTGCTGACTGCCACCTTGGTCAATTCCACTTACATTCAGGTAAGAAGTTCCTGACATTAGAAAGAAGAAATTGCTACAACCTGAGATAAAATCAGTAAAATTTTAACAGGTGTGCTGACAAATGAGTGTTTTTCATCAACTAGTCATAGAAAGAGAGATGCCACATGCACTCACCAAAAGATTTAGGCATGGACTTTCCTCTTAATACAGTAGCACCTATGTTGGAGACAAGTATTGGCCAAATGGACTGGCTCTGGTTTGAAAGTTCATAGGGCACTTTGGAAGAGGTTTATACCAATAAATTCTATATAAATTTCTGCCCCCCACTCAAATATGGGACCTGTGTAAAAGTTTGTGCTGAATTCTTTCTAATTTTAACGTGCACAAAGTGGAAATCACATTGAGAGCAGTATGGCAGGAATAAAGCTTCATTTGGCACAATGGTAGTAACTAAGCATTTAGAAACTAATGTGACCTTCATCCTGCCAATCTAGTCGATGTGAATTTTCTTCCTGATTAACTTCTGTGGAAACATGGCAAAAAATTGGAGCTGGTATAAGCAGGAGGCAGGTTATTGAATGCAATATATATTGCATATATGTTGGAGTCCTCTCTTCCCACAGTAGGGAGATAAGCTTGCTACTTGCTTGCTTTCCTCTTCTAGTTTTCTTTTGGTGTTTTACAAGGAGAAAAGTTAGAATATGCAACTCTGCCTTAATTTATAAGGATCTGGAGCTTCCCCTGTACCTGTCAGACAGCTCAGATCTTACAGTTATTGTGAAACTGCTGTCTGAGGGACAGAGCAAATCTTGTTTTCCCTGGTATTCACCAACCAAACTTGACTTCTGACAGAAGCAATTTTGTTTTACCTAAATAAATATATAAATCCAAACAAAAATACCCAAACAATGACCAAAAAAAAGCAGCAACTTTTGCTAGTCTGAAGCTCCATTAAGTAATCCAGCCCCAATTATAATATATTGTAGTGGCTGGTGTATGCAATATAGATTGGTCTCCATGTTCTTAAACATTCTTAAATTTAGACTTTGGAATACAGAACAAAAAAACCCATCAAATGGGCAGTGGCTGTGATCATGGGAAATGCACTTGTTTCTACAAGTCTTCCTTCTTCCAAGAATCATCAGTTTCAATGGTAAAGCATTTGAAAACTAAAATTTGGGGGTGATTGTTGGAGAATAGTCCCCTTCTAAACTGTCTGTTTTCAATTTATGTAAATTCCACAAAAAACTTCCAAGAGAAAACTTCTGCTTGTTAAGTGAGAATTATTGCACTGAAATATCAGAACGTGGACATCAGCTACACTGCAAACCCCACTCTCCCCAGTCCATGAAACCAATGAACCTCTCCTGGTTTACATCTATTTTATTTCTGCTGGCTAAAATCTCAAAACACAGATGTAAAGGGTGTTTCCCATCTATACTGTCTGTAGTGTGTGTGTGTATCTTTTTTTTTCCCCAGGATCTGATCTTCAGATTCCTGCAACATTGGGGAAGGTCTATGGCATGGTGCTGAGGCACCTATGGCAGATAGTCAAAAGTCACAAAGCCCACTGTCATTTAGTGGAAATGTGCTTTATACAAGGATCAACATCTCCACAGCAAAATGTTGAGATGCTTGTGAGCTGATAAACACTATAAATCTCTTTTATACCCATCCAAACCTGGCAAAGCAAGATGAGAGCAAAACAGGAATTCCAACCCATCACTGGCATCTAGAGAGGTAAATGACACATTATGCTTTCTACTTGGTGTGCTACTCCTTGTCACCTATCTCACCTTGATTTACCTATTCATCACACCTCTATCACTTCCCAGAGTCCTTGACTGGTCTCCAAATCTCATTCCTGTCCTGGATTCCTGCATGAATTGGCTGGTAATAATTTCCAGATGTTTTATTGTCCTCCAGGTGATGAGGAAAATATTTTCTCTAAAATTCCTTTCTCTTCTGGAAGATTCTTTTGCTTCACAGTTTTTCCCAGTCTGTGGGAGTGAACTACTCCACCAGCACTTCTTTATGTCTGAGGAGAGTTTATCTGAAAGGTTACATTAATTCAGCACCACTGTTAGATGAAGTGGTCTCCTTGAGGCTTTGTTTCTGTCAGGTGCATGAGAACATCACAAATTTCAGAGCAACCACATGGATTTTGTTGTGACATCAGGTTAACAACATAAAACTTTTGTCTTTTCATCCTGTTACACGGTGCTAGGCAATCCAGTCTACTTTAGACCCTTGAGGAATGCATTCACCCCATCTCTACCTACCTTATTACTTCATCTCAGGTGTGAATACTCATGGCAAGCTGGGTTTTCTGTACCTGTTTCAGGTGGAAACATAAAGCCCATTGAAGACAATCAGCTAAGGTTAGGCACTGGAGCCACTGTTTGCACTTACAATGTTAGTTGTACATAAGGATCCATGCATTATTCCTGACTCTAGACAACGTGACATTAATTTCCCTCTCAAAAGACAAGTATGACATACAGTCTTTGCCTATTGCATTTCTTTTGCTAGCATGTGTTTGAGATTTCGTGCTCAACCAATCTCATTTCAGCATGAAGAAATCTTGCCCAAGCGAGCACTGGGAAAATCTTTTATAAAATACTTTTCTATAAACTCATAAAAATAGATAGATGTATCTTGATTCAGATCGTCTTGTTATGAATTGGGCTTTCATTCCAGGCTTAGCAACTGCTAGCAGCTTCCCTGTCTTACAATATTTTGGTTTTTGAAATAAATGGTACAACGAGGCCTAATAATAATAATAAAAAATAAGAGAAAGGAAATGTTGTCAAGAATCCAAACATATGAACTTTATGTCATGAAAAGCTTTTATTCTGGTTACTATTCTCACTCATGCACAGATTTATTGAAAAAAAAAATCCTTGACATTTATTCATTTTCCACTTAGATTATTGTGGTTAAATCAAAAAGAAGTGTCAGGGCTTAGGGAGCTGAAAGCAGCTACACTTTTTCCATTGTGACGAGTCACATGGTTTCCATTTGTTCCATGAAAAACCTCATGGTTTTGGTTATTTTCACTGTCTGGAATGAGATATAATTCCACTCCTGCTGCCAAATCTCCTGTATCGCGTAGGAAACTCCTGCATTTTGGGCCATCTCCCTTGGTTCAGCTGGGAGGCCTGTTTCCCAAGGAGTACTTTTTTATTCTGGTTATTTATTGTTTCCAGTGTTTTGAGGAGACTCTTCAGATGATTGTTTGAAACCCTTCTTCAGACAAGAAGACAGAAAGGAAGGTCCTGGGTAAGGTACCGTGCTGTGACCAAGGAGAACTGTGTTCAACTCTGGTTCCCATCACACATGGGAGACATTTCAGGCTCAAAAAGCCTGTAGAACTCCACAGAAAGATCCCAGTGCGTATGAATCAGACCCATCATGACTATGATATGCTGTTTGCAGTGGGGATATCAAGGAAGAAGATGAATCTTCCCCCTTTTACTGAACATGGGCTCATTTACATAAAAAAATTGTGTGATGGGCACAAAATCAAATGCAGTTTCATCCTGGCAACTCCTGGATTCACAACTGGCCAATGCTTTTACACTTTAATTTTCCCCCTACATGCTTTTAGATCACTTCAATTGCATGACAAAAATGAGTTAGCTTAAACCTGTAAAGGGAAAATAAGATTGTCTTTATCCCAGGTAGAAATACCAAGTCCAGGAATATGTTCATTTGCTAATGAGTTCCTCAGAATTGGGTTAGTGTGAGGTAGTTTGAGAAAAGCTTCTATTCAGTGAGTAAATAATGACCACTGAGCTTCAATTCAGTAGTGTCTAACACTGCAGAAGAAATGTCAAAGAAAAGATATGTTTAAATGTAGGTTTACCTGAAGTAGATCATACTGGATCAATCTATCAATAATAAGAATGACCTATGGATAGAAATAAGTTCTTTTAGGTTAGATTTACTTGATATGTTAGAATTATTTTCTTTATGATTAGCAGAATGCATCTAGGGAACTTAGAGTTTATTCACAGACCAATCTCCAGAGAGCAGATGTCCTCAGCAGGTGAGACGAGTCTCACCTCAGTCCCAAGAGCTGTTACTAAACCAGCAATGAACAGGAGGATTCCAAGATGTCATATGAAAACAATATTAATTTAGGAAAAACACTCTTCAGGACCAAAGAAATATTTCATTTCATTAATGTGGAATTGTCACATTTTGACACTGCCAGCACAAAATATTTATTAGAAGAAAAACATCTTGCTTCAATCAAGAAAAATGTTTTATTTCTACTTTCTCTGTTTGACATATTATGGCTTAATGTTACTGTTACATTTATATGGCACTAAATGTAAAATTAATAATAATGAAATTACAAAACCAGAACAAGAGTTTTCGAAGGATTTTTATCACAGCTTTTCTTCTACTTAAGATTTGCTAGGAACAAATACTTAGAAACATTTTCAGAAATCTCTCCTGAAGGGCTTGTGTTCCTGAAAATTCATAACACTAACAAAATTTGTAGAAGAAGATTTCAACTTAATCTCTCACCGACAAGATCTTTCCCAATTATATTATTATATTGTAATAACTAATAGAATGATGTCAATGGTTGTTATTTTTAATAAATAATATGCAATCTAAGGGAAAAAATAGCACTCTTAAACAATGAATCATTTAAAAAGAATTTGATTACCTGAAAACTTCCACATTTTTTTGTTTTCTCACTTTAAAAATATATTTAATATACTGTAAGAGTATAATTGTCCTTACAATGTACAACTGAACAGTCATTTTCTGTTTATGTACTTTGTAGCAAAGTACAAATGGCAAGTATGAATCAGATGGGTTATAATTTCTTTAAAAAGCTTTACAGGTAACTAATTTTTTTGTTTTGAACATCACTTTGATCTGGATAGAAATGCATTACTTAGGGCAAGTACTGGGGTGGGAAATGAGAAATGGTGCATTGTGTTAGTGGTCCTTTTACAGGTGATGTGAAGGTATAAGGAAAATCATCAGCTTCTCTCCTTAACTGAACAAAATTGGGGTTTTTTTAAGGATATGTTTCTGGAGGAAAAGGTGTGGGTAGACTGAGCTCTGCTTAGCTGGTGCTAAATCTCGTGTGGGAGGTGGGACTCTACTCTAGGCCATTGAAGACTCATAGACATCTCCATAGAGTGATTCATCCCACCCATGTTGGACAACACTCTGAGGACAGAATGAGTCTTTCTTTTGAAGGGCTCAGTCCCTCCTGCCAGAGAGAAGGCCAGAAGGAACTTGTTTGGTTGCACTTTGTCTCCAGCTTTCAGCCATACAGCTTTATGTGTGATTAACTTTACCCTTCCAGTTGGCAATCACTTTGAATTCAAGTATTTAGAAGAGTTCATTGGCTTTCAGCTCCAGCATGCTTCATCTCCAGTGGACATTTTTGATAGCACTAAGATTTAATTGTGAAACTGGTAAATTGCAAAAATGCCCCCTTGCATGATTTTGACTGACAGAAACTGTGAGGATCCCAAAGCGCTCCTGTAAGGATCAGGATAAATACTCTTAGGCAAGGAGCATTCTCAACAAGCAGCAAAGATCCAGCCACACAGTTCTGGAGGATATGAGAAATTAAAACCCGTGACAATTCAGTGTAAGGCTAGAACACAGGGTATTGGCATGGTCTGATTTGTCATCATGGATGTAGCCTGTGAGCCAGTGCCTCTGGCACTGATTCTGCTGCGTTCAGAGTCAGGATCTTCATACACCATCTTTGAACAGAGCAAAAATGGCTTTGGAGCTCAACCCTGGGAACTGCTGAGCAAAGCCGCTCTGTTACCTCAGAAAAAGTTTTGAGGTTTCCAAAAACGCTTTCATTCCAACACAGAATGAAACAACACTTAGCAAAATCTTTCCACTAAAAAAGGATGAGGTAGGTCAGGGTAATCTGTAGCACCTCAGCTGATGGCATTCATCGCGTATGTGAGAAACCCGCAGGCACACTGTGGGTTTGAACTGAGTTTATTAGTTCTCAAGCGACTGCGTTAGCCATTGCCTATTTCTCTTCAGTCCGCCCCCACCCCAATTTTATTGAGGAATTTAAGAATCAATAGCTTCCTCCAAAGCTTTTCAGTTTAAGTGTAACACCATGACATAATATGTTTTCGTTGGAATTTCTTAATCAACTCTAGCCCTTGATACGATCTTCCACCACGTGTAATCCATACTTAAGGACAAGTTATTCAGTGAACTTTAGACTTGTTTACACGTGTTCCTATATTTACTTGTTTCATGTTCTTGCCTCGGTTCAAATCAGAGAGAAAAAAATCTGTAACACCAGAAGCTCTAGCAATTACAGGAACTCAGATTTTCAGATCTCCATTCCTCATCTTTTAAACTCCTAATAAAACTGATTGTTCACTTGGAAAGAGAGTATTTGGGATGATTTTTATTTTTTTTTCCCATCAGTCCATGTCTTAATAATATTCAAAAAATAAGAACTACTCAGAAAATACTTAGCAATTTCCAGCCAAAAAACAAAGGAAACCAGTATATTTATTTAAAACTTTTTTTCTGGGGCTAAAGTATTGAAAATAATCTCTAGTGTTTTATAATGGAAAAAGGAAAAAAAAGGTTGTGTTTGGTTTTTTGGTTTGGGATTTTTTTCCCAGAATATTTTCATCTGTATTTGTAGGAGCTCTCCTAACAGAAACTTTAAGGTTAGTACCTTTGCTCATCACTTATGAAAATTAGGAGGCACATCTTTATTTTGATGACCTCCACAAGCATTGAATTAACTTGGGGGAATTTGAACCTCTTTTTTTCCAGCATTGCAGCCCTGACCTGAGACTTTGCTCATTCACCCCACTCCATCCCCTCCCCACAATTCCATTTCATGTATTCTGGAGTGATGATATAAACTCAGTTTAATTTGAACTATTTCTTTACTGTTCTCTGGTGACAGGAATCAACATCAAGCAGCATCTCCTTCCTTGAGGGATCTGCTGCATTTTTAATCTGCTTTTACTCTGTGGCAGGAAAGGAATTCTCCCTGCAATCTCTTCCCACAACAGAGGAATGAGACTTGTGCCTGAAACCCGCAGCTGCCAGCTTCTTACCCACAGCCCAAATCAGAAGGAGCTAGAAGACCAGGTCTTATGAAGAGGCGATGAGTGTTGCTTGGCAGTCATCCTTGTTAGATTCCAGGGTCTGTGGCTTCAAATGGATATCTCACATACATGCACAGACATACAATGCCCCCCCACATGTTCGTGCATGTGTGGCAGATAAGCAGAAACATGTTCACACACTGCAGTGATAGTCCTGACCTGTCCATGGTCCAACACATCTTTTAACCTACAAATAACCCCAATGCTCTGACTATGAAATCACAGAATCACAGAATCACAGGGGTTAGAAGGGACCTCCAGAGATCATCAGGTCCAACCCCCCTGCCAAAGTAGGTTCCATAGGACAGGTAGCAAAGGTCGGCATCCAGATGGGTCTGGAATATGTCCAGAGAAGGAGACTCCACACACCCCTGGGCAGCCTGTCCCAGGGCTCTGTCACACTCACTGTGGAGAAGTTCTTCCACATATTGGTGAGGAACTTCCTAGGCTCCAGCCTGAGCCATTGCCCCTTGTCCTGTCCCCACAGACCATAGAAAATAGGCTGGCTATTTCCCCCTGTCCCACACTTGAGATACTTATAAACATTGATCAAATCCCCTCTCAGTCTTCTTTTCTCAAGGCTCCTTTTCTCAAGGCTCCTTTTCTCAAGGCTTCTTTTCTCAATGGGAAAGCCCCAGTTCTTTCAGCCTTTTTTCTCTCTCTGCCACCCCCCCACCCCCCCACCTCCCAAGTAACAGGTATGTATTGTTGAAGAGATGTTTGAGAGGCACAAGAAGGTAGAAAGATGCAAGTTCACACAGGATACTCCTGCTACACAGCAAACAGTAGGGAAAATTAGGAAAATCATCACCTCTGAAACAGTCACAGAGTTATTGTGTTTTTCTGCTTGTGACATGATAAACTCCTCTGCAGTAGGAATCAGAACATACAAAGAACATACAGCTCTTAGAATTGTAGGTTGACTTGAACAACATGAAACTACACACACTGGAAGACCTGTTGCGGTCAATGCAATGAGTTCGCTACCATCTCCCCTTTACTGGGCTTTATTATATTCACAGTGGAGCCTGTGTCTTTATGTAGGTCAATGGAAGTATAGGAGCAAAGGATAAGAACCAAAGAATGAGGCCATCTTCAATCACACGTATATCCATGAGCAGACACATTGGTGTGCTTTGCCCTTTGGTGCTCCTCATCTGGTAGTCACATACAGGGGTCTCTAAGAGCTTGCTCAGCAGAGGTTCAAGGAAGGAGGTATTTTTGACATTGTTAGAGGTGTAGGCTGGGATGGTTATCCTAGTGTCCTAATAAAATAACTGCTGCTTGGACTTTCTCCCAGAGTGACTTCTCTGTGCATGAATGAGTGTTGGACAGGGTATGGGTTCCCATCTCAGCAATACATGTTCAGCATGCATTGATGTTTGTAAAAGAGAAGATATGCATCTTATGCTTCATGATTTTGCTATAGACATGTTTTCGCAGCCTTAGAAAGGCACTTGAGCTGTCAGGCTCCAGTTCTTTATCTGCCCAGTAGGAACAGACGTTTTTCTATTACCAGTGCTAAGTCAGCAAGAGCTGCCTTGCTTTGTGCATGTGTGCAACACGCATTGGGGCCAAAGCCTTGCTGACTTTAGTATCTGTTATCCTTAACATAAAAAATCCATATTAACAATGTTGACATCAATGGGAGCTGAGGGAACTCAGAGGGAGCTCCAATGGGACCTCAAATACTGCTGAAATTTGGCACAATAGCTCAGAGACCTCAGTAGCCAGTTTGGTACACGTGTTCATATTGGGAATAGAGATACAAACAACTACAGCACATGGTCTGTATCTTTTGTCCATCCTACCCTTTATGGGCTGTCTTCTGGTGCTCATTTCAAACGGGTCCAATAGTGGGGTTTCCATTCTACTGACGCTCAGCTACAATTACTCCAGGATTTCCAAAGAACAACCAAGGGACTTCCTCAAACATAAACACATAACCAGGTTGCCACATGTCTTATGGCTCCAGTGGCAGGGTGGTGGTGTTTCCATCCATCAGGCTACCTCACCTGCCTGATCACAAGCCAGATTATCTCTACTTGTCTCAGAGCCAACCTTCCTGCTTTCTTTGTGACAGTCTAAATTACAACTAACCACTAACGGCTTCCCAAAAGTGAAAGTGAAATGCTGGTTACTTGGAACTAAGACATCCAAGAGGAAATACATTTCAAGAAAGAAACTCCAATGTTTATAAGAGCCAACACACGTTTATTTGCCACTCATCTAGTGATTGCCTATGTTGCTTAGGCAGAAATTCTTTGTCATTGACATCCCTGTAACTTCTCAAAAAGGGAATTAAGCTACTCTTTGTCTAGCACTTTGATCTGGCATCCCCCCACTCTGACAAAGCACAAAGAAAGGGACAGACTCTTGAGAGCAAATGACTTTGTCCACCGTCTTTCAAGTCGTGCAGCCAGATCTTCTTATCTGGGAAGTCATTGCATTGCTTCTCTGTTTGTTCTTCCCAGAGCCCTACTGCATCAACGCTTTCACGCGGGTAAGGTTTATGACCCCAATAAACAACAGTCTTCTCTCACTTCCCAGAACACAAAATAACTGTTTCACGTGTTTCTAAGCTTTACCAAGTAATGGTGACACAGCAGCTAAAATCCTGCTCTGTGTACTGCTCCCACCGACAGCCTGCTCCTGCACTGAGTGGCTTGTTGCTCCAGCAATTTGGTTTTTGTAATTTCCCTGTCCAAATGTCAGCCCCTTTCTCTATGCTAAATAAGTTATCTCTTTGCTTTCTGGTAACCTCTCCTCAAATGTTTGTAGGCTGTTACTAGGTTCCCCATGTTATGCTTTCAGAGCCAAGCCATTCAGCTTTGCACATGACTCATAGGCTGTTTTCTTCAGCCAATTAATCATGAAGTTGGGTTTCCCCCAACATACCTTTTCTGGCTCATCTGTATCTTTCTGGTAATGAGGTGCCCAGAAGTGAGTGCAGCACCCCAGGTGCAGTCTCCCCAGGCCCATCAAGTGAATGAAGCTCACCTTTCTGCTCCATGACATCACTCCTCTGGGTCTCCAGCCCAACCTCACAACGATGGTTCAGCCTCCACAGTGCCCTGCAATATCACAGCTTTGCATGCTGTCCATGCTCATTCTACTATCTTTGTCAGCCTAAGTGCTTCTACCTGTTGGTGGGGAGGTTTCACACTATTTCCATGCCCAGAGGAGCTGTATAAGCTGCTTCTTCCAACTCTACTCTCATGTGGTTTCTCCCCTGTGTCCAGCTTGTCTTCACTGCTCTGTATTAGTCTCTTGTCCTTACTAGGCTTTGCTAATCCTGTTGGCTCCCCTACCCCGATGATGATAGTATCTTCCCTGACCACAGAAGTCTTAGTCTGTTCTCTTTAATACGATCACACTCATTCCTTGCAGCCACCTGGGGAGAAGCAGAGGAAAGCCCAAGCGAAGCTTTTTACTACCCTTAATCCCAAATTTGACCTGCTCTAGTTTTGCTGTCCCAGCATGAATTACAGCAGCAAGTACTCCCTGATGAGGGGAGTGAATGCTGGTGAGCCTTTCTGGAGCAGAGCTGCTCTTCTAAAGAAGAACTTCTGCCTCTTTCTGTTCAGGGGAGTTAACCCTGTCTGATAGCAGGGTCAGGATCTGACCTCAAGGCATCACCTTCTCATATAAATTAAGCAGCACCAGGGAATGGTCTCAGTTAGTGGAACATGATTGTGTTAGCATTGCATTACTAGCAAATTTCCTGGCATGGTTTTGGTCCAGCATCACTAGAATTCTCCCGAATGATTTCTTGTGTCCAGGGACACATCTAGATAATAGATGCTACCCTGGCCTGAGTGTAGAGGTACAAGTATCGGCAACTCCACCCACAGTGCTGGAGAATCTTCTTGTTCAATTTACAACCACAACTGTAATTAAAGTCTACCCTTGTGTTGTCAACAGAGAGGTCACTGCTTGTTCCACGTACAGTCACACGACTCAATCGATGCAATTCGTGTTCTGAGTAACTGTGGAGAAATAACACAAAAATCTGCCCTGATTTATTTTATCTGTTCACTCCAGATGAGAGTGGCAGCCAGGAAACAGCAGAGAAAGCATCTCACACAGCTCCACGGTGTGACGTACAGGTTAACTGCCAGCAGAGCACAGACAAGGGTGAGTACAGCCAGAGGCCTGGGAAAGGCAACAGAACAAAACCAGGAAGAGGACATGCCCTCACCAGGTTTTCCCCTCTTTAATAAAATTGGCCAATAAAAGTCACACCCACCAGCCAAACTACAGACCACTTCTTTTAGGTTGGGTTGTTTTTTTTTTGTTGGTTTTATTTTTTTTCCTTAGGACTTTTATTTCTTTTCCTTCCACCTTATGAATTTTACAGAAGATGTGAAAACCTTAGCTGACATCCAAGTCCCTGGGAAGTATTTAACCACCTATAATCGCTTCTCCCAGGTCACCTGATGTAAATCAGCTGATAGTTTTCTGTTCTTCCCCTCAGCCATCTTCCTCTAAAGCACGCTGTTAGCTGTCTTTAACGGGAGTGTTTATAGGGGATAATGCCATTCCAGGCACTTCCTGCGACCATCTGTTCTTCATTTGGAAGTATCGCATAGAAACATTGCTTCTTCTGGCATTTCCAAATAAAAACCTCATGGTTCTGACTCTGAAACACTGCATAAAGTTCTACCCTTGTGGTATTTCAGGGGAAAGACTTGGGTATTATTTTTTTTTCTTTCTTTTTCTAATAAGACCAGAGCAAAAAAAATTTTTTTGGCACAAGAATTAAATTCTGCTCTGGATTATATTATCTGAACCCCTCAAGGAAAATCTTCCCAGCAGTTACCTCTACCTGGTCATAATGTATCAAATCTGTGTCCGTTTGTGGCTTAGGTTAGAGGACTGCTCTGTGTTCTCCCCTCCAGCATCATTTCACTTTCCTCTTTCCTTTCCAGATGACACCGGTTAGTTGTTTATCAGTAAGATCAAAATAACTGGGAAATCACACTCAGTGGTATTTTCATCTCCAACCCAACCAGGCAGCACTGCAAGTAAACACCATCCTGTACCCCACATCTAGTGCACTTTGTCCTTTCACAGCCAATGGGAACTGAAGAGCCTCAAAGCAAAAGAAAACTGAATTTCTTGACACTGTTCAGTTAATAAATGCATAAAATAATTAGCACTGCAGTGCAAAAAGACATCATTTTACCTTTTCCAGTCTCCCTCTGTACATGTACATCTGAATATTCTTAGTTTGCGACTAATTTAGTTCAGCTGATTGACAACCAGGGATTGCTTAAGAGATTTTCATTCATTCTAATTTTTCCTTTCTTCCCCTTTGGAGTCTCTTTCCCTCTTTAAGCTTTGCAGCCTTCCTCTATGATGTCTTCTATGTAAACTAATGAGATAATCCAAATAGCCAAGATATTCAGAGAAAAAACTGAAAATAATAATTTCCTTCCTTCCTTCCTTCCTTCCTTCCTTCCTTCCTTCCTTCCTTCCTTCCTTCCTTCCTTCCTTCCTTCCTTCCTGCCTTCCTGCCTTCCTGCCTTCCTCCCTTCCTTCCTTCCTTCCTTCCTTCCTGCCTTCCTTCCTTCCTGCCTGCCTTCCTTCCTGCCTTCCTCCCTTCCTCCCTCCCTCCCTCCCTCCCTCCCTCCCTCCCTCCCTCCCTCCCTCCCTCCCTCCCTCCCTCCCTCCCTCCCTCCCTCCCTCCCTCCCTCCCTCCCTCCCTTCCTTCCTCCCTTCCTTCCTCCCTTCCTCCCTTCCTCCCTTCCTCCCTTCCTCCCTTCCTCCCTTCCTCCCTTCCTCCCTTCCTCCCTTCCTCCCTTCCTCCCTTCCTCCCTTCCTTCCTTCCTTCCTTCCTTCCTTCCTTCCTTCCTTCCTTCCTTCCTTCCTTCCTTCCTTCCTTCCTTCCTTCCTTCCTTCCTTCCTTCCTTCCTTCCTTCCTTCCTTCCTTCCTTCCTTCCTTCCTTCCTTCCTTCCTTCCTTCCTTCCTTCCTTCCTTCCTTCCTTCCTTCCTTCCTTCCTTCCTTCCTTCCTCCCTTCCTCCCTTCCTCCCTTCCTCCCTTCCTCCCTTCCTTCCTTCCTTCCTCCCTCCCTCCCTCCCTTTTTTTGGGGGGGGCAGGGTGTGTATATATGTGTGTGAGTGTTATTTCTTCCATTTTTTCCCCCTTAGAATGAAACACTTGTACATTTAGAAATTATTTTGTTAGTACATAGTTTTCGGCCTGAAATTTCAGATCAATACCTTTCAGAACTCTGGGCCATTTAGAAAACAGAACAATATTAGAATGTGTATCTAATACTGTGCACTTCTTTTTGTCCTGTGGGCAAAATATCCCAAGTTCAAATTAGTTCTGTAGTGTTGTCACAAGTTTCTATGCCACAGGTGAGTGGGAGAACAATAGAATCATAGAATGGGCTGGGTTGGAAGGGACCCCAAGGATCACAGAGCTCCAACCCCCTTGCCACAGGCAGGGCCACCAACCTCCAGGCCTGGAGCTACACAAGGCTGCCCAGGGACCCATCGAACCTGGCCTTGAACACCTCCAGGGACGGGGCACCCACCCCTCTCTGGGCAGCCTGTTCCAGGCCCTCACCACTCTCTCTGTAAAAAACGTCCCCCTAATATCTAATTTAAGACTTCTTTCCTTTAGCTTTATTCCATTCCCCCTTGTCCTGCCATTGTCTATCCTTTTAAAAAGTTGATTCCCCTACTGTTTGTATGCTCAGAACCTTAAGTAATGGTTTCAGTCAGTGAAATGAAGCCATTTCCCAAACATGTCCTTTTCATTCCTGGAAATATGGGCCAGTTTAGTAAGATTTTAAACAAATCTGAAATTTCCAATGTGCAGTCTGCAAGCAGGACTCTGATACATGTTCTTGCACAGGACTTGGTCCATGCAGAGAGCCTTATGAGTACCCCACTGCCCAGCAATCAAGCACCCCCAGCACTCAAAGGTCAAATGTTGTGAAAATGAAAGGACTGACTTATAAATCATTATTTTCTTCTTAGAAATACTTAAAGTGAAATCGTTTCTGTCTGTCCTGTGTTATGCAACTTGGTCTTTTTGTCCATAATTGCAAAAAAATGCAAAGACCTTGTTGTTTTGTTTAGTTTATAATCTAAAACTTGGAAACTCACATGATTCCAGAAGCTGAAACTTAAAAGAGGAAAAAAAAAACCCCACCACAGCTACTGAAATTCATGGTACAGTCACTACAGCTGGCATCTCCACAAGAGGTAGATTGTTTTTCCATTCAGCATCATCTTTTAGTACACAGAATATGAATGTATGAAGAACTGAACACATCTTCAAATACCCATGGAAAAAATCTGATGGAAAAGCCGGGCTTTTGGAATCCCTGACTTGTCCCACAAGGGCTCTGGGGAATTCCTGTTTTGGAGGAGACAAGGCTGCAGTGAAGGTAGGCATAGAGAAAGTAAAAAAGGATGTTAAGTTCAGGACTTTGCTCTTTACAATGAACTTGTAAATTCAATACTTAGAGATATCAATACTCCCCTTCCTCACTGTTTCCTCTACGATAACATCATCCTGCTTTCCTGGAGGTTCTGGTGGAGTTTGTTTTGATTTTTTTTTTCTTTTTTAACTTACTGTTGAATTGTGTGAACCTAGAGAGGGAATAATAATTTCTCATAACAATTTATTTTATTTTTTTTTACAATTGCAGGGCCCTAGCTTCCTCCTCCTCTCTCTGAATCTAGGAGCCTTTTGGTCCCTGTAGCAGAGATTGTGACAGATGCAAGGAAGCATTTTGTGGCTTGTCATACATGCTGGGCATAGCATGGATTTTCTGCTGATTCTTCTGGAAGTGAGATGGCAGGAGACTGGATTTGGAGGACCTGAAGGACTCCTGCTTGTCCTATGCTCTGAATTTGATTTCTATCCAGAACATCCGACAGGGAGAAGCTGCTCATTCTCTATTTTTGGAAGTAAGGTCTATTTACAGTTGCTCTGGAGCCCAGAGTAAGTCCAAAGTCTTTTAGCAGATGCTTTATGTGGTCTTTGAACTCTTGCAAGCCACGAGGGAAGGAAAAAAAAAAAGGGGATTTCTGCATTCTAAGGCCAAGGGCTTTTCAGATTATTTTCTCCAATGTAAACCAATTGCAAGATTTCCATCCCATTCCTTCCGTCCTGAGCACAGCTGCTTGTGTCAAAGATGCCAAGCACTTGCAGATGATGACAGGTAAGGGAAAGAGCTGCATATGATTGAAAAACAGTTAGCAGCATCTGTATTCTGCATATGAAATGGGACATGTGATGTTGTAATGGAAGAGTGGCAACCGTTTGCAGGCTGCAGCATGTTGGTGGTCCTTCCAACCATTCCCTGGGAGACTTGTCTAGCCTTTTCAGTCTCAGATTTGAGAACAAGAGTCCCTGGTGGCCTTAGAGAAGCATAGAAGGACTTCAGATTTCTGTTGGCTACAGAAGATCGTGAATCAAGGACTTTGTCCAAGAATCTGATCTGTAGGAGAGTCACATTCCCCAGGGGCTGCTGATGGCAGCACAGCTAAAGTGGAGCTTCATCTTTTCCGACTTGCCTGTGGTCTACCACACAATTTGTTTGTTATGCTGAGCCTAAGGAAGCTCACCACTCAGCACCAGCAGCAGCTTTGGCTTGAGGTATAAAGTAGGATGCTCAGTTGGGCAGCAGACTGCAGGGGACACCAAGAGACACATGACCCTGCTGCTTATAGCAGTGCACTGGAAAATCAGCCTGTCTGTACTGCTGCTACAGAGTGAGACAGCAGCCAGGCTGGGCTGAGGGCTGGCTGTTCTTGAAGCACATCACTCCATCCCTCCAGCAACAGCAAGGACAATCCCACCTTTCCTTTCTCTCAGCAGAGGATCCTGGAGTTGACATCTCTTACTTGCCACCCCCCCTGGTGAGACAAGGGACTGGTTGTGTGCACACTCATCCTTTCCTCCTGTCCACTGAAAAGTCCAGTGAGTTTTAAACTCCTCCTGGAAAAGGTAGTCTCCAAGGAAATTCCATGGTTCAATTGAGCACGTGTTTACTGGGGTTTTTTGGCAAACTGATTGGCTGGAGCATGTCTGCACACATCTTTGGACAGACCCAGGTGGGACACAACAACATCTTCCAAAGTCTGGTCAAGGCTAGTCAGTATGGTGTTATAAGTCAAACTTCAGGGAAATCCAATGGAGGGTAGTGAGTCATCTCATCCGTCTGGAAGTGACCCAGTCACACTTGGATCCCCACATTCTCAATGGAGAGAAATAAACTGCTTGAGCACAGACTGTCTGACCTGTTTTACCACATATTTTTGGAAGAGATGATGATCTCCACTGAGTGGGGTTACTACACCTCCACTGATCATAAAAGAAGCCAACTCTGAAAAAGATGCTATAGCATCTTAAGTTACATGACAGGAACCCCAGCCCTGGCCTTCATCTGGAGACCATTAAGTAGTGCATGACCCAAGATTTCCCTATTTGCATGAGTTCAGTTGCTCCTTTGCTACTGGTAGGTATTTAAATATGGCTACTCAACAACGTAGGAGCCATTTGATGAATGAAGCTTTGCAGCAATAGCTCCAGTGGTCCATCTTAGCAAATTTAAGTAGAGCTGTTGAAAGGTGAGAAAGTACTTGTGCTGTAAACATGGGAACATACTACTAAATGACATGCCCACCCACTTCTTGGTCTCTTTCCACTGCCAAAGTAGTAAAAAAGGGACCTTAGTGTAAGTGTGAATCCAGCTCTTGGAATGTTTTTCCATTTCCTCGTATTTACGTTAATGAACACTGACACTACAGACTCACATTCCCAGCTCAGTACTTCACCAGACTGACCAGCAACAAAACCAAGGAGATGAGACTAAACAGATGATTTGATGAGGTTTTCGTTATTATGATTTTATTCCTCTAGGCTGTGGAAAGAAAAGAAGAGAGAGGTCACACCTCTGATGTCAAAGAGATAACAGCTAAGTTCAGAGACAGGTTTAAGGGCAAAAAAATAGAGAAATTGAAGGAAAATTATTGTCTGCAGAAAAAATTAACACTATTAATTGGCAATGTTTTCCATTTGGTGAAATGTTCCTCCTGACAAAGGTCAGCTTTCTTGGCATGCTGTTGTGCTGGTAACAACATGCACAATGCTGTTGTGCCTGTAACAAGGAGGCCTCCTCTTTCCTTTATATATTTTATATAAATATATTGTGTGTATTTTATATTTTCATTTTTATATAGATAAATGTATATACAAAATCATAGGCAGTGTCCAGGTCCCAAAAGTTCTTAGCTGCAAAATAAATATATATGTTAAGAGAAGCTGTGTCCATTCCATCCCAGTGCTGAAACAGGAGGCCTGGGTTACATCTGTACTAGCAGATCAAACTGGGATTGATCTGCTGGAGCTTCATTATCTTCCTGGGTGTGATAATGGAGCAGGTGCTTGTTCTGTTTACAAACTTTCTGCAATTATATGAGAACTGGATGCAGCTACATCCAGGCTTTTCCTGTCTCTCCCACAGACATTTCTGTAATTCTTTAGCATACGTTAAGGTTGTTTTTTTTAAATATAATTCACTTCTTTTCATGAGGATTAGTGATAACAAGGGCTTACTGCTTGTTTCTCCTCTGCTTTATGATGTTATATTTCCAGCTGAAAAAAAAGACACTTCCCCTTGAAATCTGGTGACCCATTGCACTTCACAAAATCATCCAGTCAACCAGCGTTGTGCAACAATTTAATCTAACCCATTTTACCTCCTTTTGCATCATTTCTCACCCTCTATATGATCAGCAGAATCTAGTCCAGGCAAGAAACTTGGTAAGTGCCAGATGATGCAGTGTCTTTAAGAAACTCTGTAGGACTGTTTGGACTCCTGTGGTTCTTGTTTGGAGTAACAGGGGGAACACAGAAGTTTCTTTGTGACCAAAATAATGTCCCTCCAAACCATTGGAAATTCACCATATAACATACTTGCAGTGGATAAGGATGGTTGCCAGAATCAGGACTGGTTTCACTGAGGCTGAAAGGGGCCAAAATACAGTGGAGGAACAGATTGTGATGAATACCTATGAAAGTGGAAAACATTGTAATCATCTGAAGGATAAAAATAATGCTCCTGGAACTTCATTTTGAGAATCATCAAGGTTGGGTTTTTCTCTCTTTTTTTTTTTCAATGCAGGCAAACCTACAGCTAGTTTAATCTGAGAAAGTGCTGGAAGTTAGCTGCTGTGATTCCTGGCTTGTTCCATACAGGTTTTGCCTTGATTTGCATATGTCTACACAAGTCCTCTCCAAGAAAGACAGCTCAACTGAGCTGCTTCAGAAATGAGCAGTCCTCCCTTAGAATAACACAGTTAAATTTAACAGTTAGGAGACAATCCTCAAGAGCATGCAAGTTACACCACTTGCATCATATATTATGGACTAGGGCAGAATGTCTTTTATCCTTACATAAACCTTTCAATGTTTCAGGTTTTATAAACAGTGCCTATGATGAGATGACCAGACCAGCTCTACATAGTTGTGCCCTAGATGTCCAATATGTGATACCCCATGTGTGATCTGTAAACTCTGGCAACTCCGTGAGGGCTGGAAACAACAGACTACCATTCTATTTCCTCATGGTACAGTGTGAGTATCACTTAAAATGTTCTTTGGGGCTGGACATTTGACAATACCATGGAAAGAAGAAGATATACAACAGCTATTAGGTGCACTATTTAAGGGAGCAAGCATCACACAGAACATATATGTGGACAGAAGAACTAAAAGATTGCTTTCTCAGCCTAAATAACTACAAGCTTCACCTGAGGAAAGCTAACTAACTAAAGGTTATCAGAGTCTGAACTCATTGCCATAGGCTGCTTTTGTAATAAAAGGAGAAATTGGCTCTGATGACGCAAATTAAAATAGACTATCCTGGATATGCAGTGATCTGAACAAGGGGATTGAATGCACCCTCAGTATGTTGACAGACAATACCAAGTTGGGTGGGAATGTTGATCTGCCAGAGGCTAGGAAGGCCCTGCAGAGAGATCTGGACAGGCTGGATCAATTGAGACCAGCTATCTGAGGTGCAACAGGGCTCAGTTCTGGTCCCTTCACTTGGGTCACAGCAACCCCAGGCAATGTTACAGGCATAGGGAAGAGTGGCTGGAAAGCTGCCTGGTGGAAAAGGACCTGGAAATGTTGATCAACAGCTGGATGAATATGAGCCAGCTGTGTGCCCAAGTGGCCAAGAAGGTCAGTGGAATACTGGCTTGTGTCAGATGTCTTGTGGCCATCAGGAGTAGGGCAGGGATCACCCCCCTGTACTTGGCACTGGTGAGGCTGCATCTCTGTGCTCAGAACAATGCTGTGTTCAGTTTTGGGACCCTCACAACAAGAAAGACATTGAGGTGGCAGAGTGTGTCCAAATAAGAGAAATGGGGCAAGTGAAGGATCTGGAGCACAGGTCTGATGAGGAGTGGCTGAGAGAACTGAGGTTGTTTAGCCTCAAGAAGAGGAGGCTGAGGGGAGACTAGATCACTCTCTACATCTACCTGAAAGGAGGTTGTAGTGAGGTGGGGGTTGGTCTCTTCTCCCAAGTAACAAGTGATAGGATGAGGGGAAATGGCCTCAAGTTGGACCAGGGAAGGTTTAAATTGAATATTTGGGAAAAAAGTCTTCACTGAAAGGGTTATCAATCACTGGAGCAGATTTCCCAGGGAAGTGGTTGAGTCACCATCCCTGGATGAATTTAAAAGACATGGAAGCTGGCTCTCAGGGACATGGTTTTGTGGTGGGCTTGGCAGTGTTAAACAATTGGGAGTTTATGATATTAAGGGCCTTTTCCAACATAGATGATTCTGTTCAGCCTGTTAGACTCTGCCCCCTATGCAAGACAGACTGTCCCAACTATGGACTCATCTTTGTCAGTGTAATATGTTCTAAAAGTTAAGAACTGCATTAGCAGACTGTTGCACCATGTTTTCTCATGCTCTGAGTCCAACTCTTTAAGAAATGCAACCCCAGGACTAGAGTTAATTCATTTTTGATGCTTGACTATTTGCAGTGGAAGCCCTTTTCCACTCTAGGATATCAAAGTACTTCATAAAGTATTATTGTGCTGCTTAGGTGACTCAACAGCAGTCATGGTTTCCAGTGCAGATGTAACCCAGAAAAACTTACACCACAGCTAGGCATAAGGCAGCAGGATGTGCCCCCCCAGGCTCACAGGCTGTACTAGGTGCAGAAGCGAGAACAGAGTCCTGACATCCTTCATGCCACGCTTCTACCTTTAACCACACATGCTTTTCCCCTTTCCATACATCATCCTGATGCTCCTAGGAAGGAGATTAATCATTTTGTATCTCATTTTTCCACTGGGGGTGAGTCAAGCACAGATGACTGAAGTGACTTAGACACGTTCTTAGGACAGTGCCAAGAGGAGAAAGCAGCTTTCAGAGGACTTAGAGGCAGGAGTGAGACACCAACTTGTGCAAACCAGAGATTCACTAACTAAGGCCCATGAAGCAATGGAAAATGTTCTGCTGTTACTGAAAGTAAGGAAGGTCAGAAACATTTTATTTATTGGGGAGAAATTCTCCCATCAAACGTTCCCTCTAGTTCTGTCCTGCTGCTTGAAAAATATATACCAGGATATTCAGCAATGGGCCTGGTCAGTCTAATTCATTACTCCACCACATGCTAAAAATCATAGATTCTAGATACTGATTTTATAGCCCAGCACAATTTTCCTCAGTCTTGACCTTTCAGTGTTTCACAGGGGATAATTATCCATATCCCTGTCCTTAAAAGACTAATGACCTTATCACCCCTTCCTTGCTAATACATCCTCATCCTCCTCCTCCTCACATATCCATTCTGCAACTGGTTAACAATTGTTTCCCTTGGAGCAATTATTCCCCAAATGTTCTTACCTTGAGGTGTGCTGCCTCTGTTTGAGACCTGCATAAGATTTCACTTGCCTCTAAGGTTCTTTGTTCTCCTAGCTCTGTCATCAACTTAAAAGGTTATTGGAAGAGTATATCTATATAGGTTTTGCCTTGCTAAATTAATCAACTTCCATCTGAAGTGGGAGACGGGGGAGTTTAAGCCCCCTTAAAGCTCTAACAGATATCTGTTGAGGAAAGCAAGTTGTGGTGGCCTTGCTTCACTGGATGCTCTGGAATAGAGTAGTCAGCTGTTATAAAGAGAGCAAATCTTCTTTTTCTCACTCAGTTTCATGGTAAGGTACAAGAAATCCCTGACTTTTTCCTTTCCTTTTTTGAGGAAAAGCAACTGCTAATTGTTTCCAAAGTGAGATGCATCTTTGGAACAGGCCCTGGAACAATCCAGCAAGGTACAGCAGCATATATACAAAAACCAGAGCTCGTTGGGACATTCAAAAATGTTTCCTGAGGACACCAGTTATTGGCATGGCTTCTAGAAGTCATGTCTTCTTCATTCATCAGACCGTTTTGCAACAAGCTGTGTAAGACTGGGAATGGCTTTGAGGTTCTCCTGTTGTAAGCAGGGAAGACTGGATGCAGACCCAGTGCAAAACTGCTTTTCTCCTGCAGGATCTATTCAAACAGCATCTCTGCTGTGACCTTCTCACCAGAGTGTGTGTAGCTGGCAGCTATTACCAGACTCTGTCCGGAATGAGATGTCTGAGACCAACTTAAGGCTTTGCCTTGGGCCAGGAGAGCTGATTTTTGACATCATTGTGTGCAAAGAAATTAGGCAGATTGCTCTAAGGATCCTCAGACCCCAACTTCCATTGCATTAGATGGAGAAAAATCAGCGCCTCCAGGCAGTGATTCATAGTTAAGATGACAAGTAATCCTTCAGGACTTCCAGTGGTGTGGCAGGCACGGCATGCCAAGGACTTTAGACCATCAGGTCTCCACGGGGCTCCAGGAAAACAGACAAGTATGTTAGTTAGGCTGAGTGTCCCAGCTGGAGCTGGCCCTTGAAGAGATTTTAGGGCCCCCATTCCATAACTACTTGTGCAGAGGCACCTACATTTTGCATAGTGGAGCAAAGCAAGCCAGAGGGGTCACCCATTTTGGTAACAGTGAGCTACTATGTCAGCTCTGTCCTTTGATCCAGTTTAGCCCTTAAATGGCACCAAAGTTACCCCTTTGATTTCTCCATTCTCCTAAGTTTATACTTATCCTGATTTAAGCAGTTCCATGCCTTCTCTCCTAGGACAACATAGCCATCAAACAACACGTTGGGATAGCACTGTGCTCCACCTCTCTTGCAGAAGGATCCAAATCCATCTGTGCTGGCACAAGGTATAGACAGGGATCCAGGATTCACAGGGACAGAAAGAAGACTGATGTTGCAGTGCGTGACAGAGGACACCTGCTTGCCAGACCTTGTTCCCAGTGCTGTTTTGCATATGATGTTACGTCTCTTTGATGAAAAAGGACCTCAGCAGACATCAGAACCCAGCTGTTGGGAATCCAGTCTTTTCCTCCTGTGGGTGGATAAGAGGGATGAGTGTATGGCACCTCTCTCAAAATCTTGTTTGTTCACAGAGAAATTAGTCTCTGCCTGAAATTTCTTTCAAAAGAAATGAAAAGCAGAAGAGGGAGAAATTACTCATAGCCATAGGGTGAGGAACAGGGGGAGAGAAAAGCTTAAAGAATGCAAAAAAACGAGAAGAAAAAAAATAAGGAAAACCTTGATTTAGAGAAATAACAGATTTTGTGTCTTCTCTTTCCTGGAGACCTGGGTCTAAGGGTAATGTCACTGCCCCTGTTTCCTGCACAGAGACTGGTGCCTCTTCCAAAGCCATCACAGGTCCTTTTCACCCTTGCATGGACCAGACTCACGGCCAGAGCCAGTTCCTGATTCTCTCTTCATTACTCTGCCTTCTGTGTGGGTCAGGGATTTGCTGTTGAGAAAATGGGCTTAATTTTGAAATCAGCTTTTCAATCTTGGCATACTTTTATCTTTGGTTTGTGGGGGGGTTTTGGGTTGTTTGTGTTTTTTCTGGTTGGTTAGTTTTTAAGGGATTAATTTAAAAATATTCAAATCCAAACACCTTATTTGTAATAAAACAAAATGCACCATTTCTCTCAAAGAGAACAGACTGTCTTTTGGCTCACATTCATCTCCTCTTTCTCCAAATTATCAATAAATGATTCATGCTCTTGAAGCTGTGAGCTGCTCTGTTTAACAGAAGACAGGTCTGGATAAGAGAAGCAATGCCATGGTCCCTGGTGCTAACTGTGGTTGGCATCTTCTCTGTTATGGCAGAGGAAAGTGTGCACACACACTCACAGGTACTTGTATGTGTGTGAGTAGTTCAGTGAGGAAATTAAAAGTAGGGCTGGGAAAGCCCCATGCACTGTATCAAAAACAATGCTCATGTATATTGTCTAAGGATATAAATCTTATATTATTATAACCAGTCATCATTAAATCACTCATCAAGGCTATATAACAAGGAAATTAATTAGACCCTCTACCAACATATAAAGCAGAAGCCTGGAAAATTCAACAGCACTGAGTAGGCTGAGGTTCATTCTTCCTTCTGCTCCACTGCTGCGTCCCACAGGGGCGATCCCCAAAGCCTGCTCTGGGTTGTGAGAGGCAAAGTGTTCCCTAGGAGAACTTTCTTAAGGGCAAATAGGAGGTCTTGTGGGGAGAGGAGCAGCTGTTGGTCATAAATATGTGCTTTACTGGGGTGTTGTCTTGGTATTTTCTTGGGGTTTAGGATTTCCCAGATTTCAGCACTGCTGACCCAGGTGAGAGACAGCCTTTAATGTGGACTGCCACAGTAGGTAGAACTGAAAACAAAGTTGGAAATTAGTGAAATTAGGGGCTTGATTATCTCTGGCTTCTTTCTCTACATGAATGCTTGTGTGTATACTCAATCGTCTCATCTTTCTCCTTCTGTCATGATAATGTGACAAGGCCATGTCATGCCACATTTTCTCTGTTGAGACACATTGGCAAAAAAGGACACGTATCATCTGGAAGAAGTTGCTGTAGGCAGAGCTGGGAAGTGACATCTTCCCCATGCACATCTCTCTTGCTTAGGATTTCAGATACCAAAGGATCCATTCACCTGGTGGGTCACAGCCCAAAGTAGCGTGGGATAGATGTGTGGTGGGAGACATTTTTATATGTCTCTACTGATCTGTGGGTGTTTGGAAGTATGTATATCCCAGCTGCATCTGGATGCCCTACCACATGTCCTATTTAATACATCAGTTATGTAGGGCTTTGTCCATACTTGAATTTTTAGCTGGGTATTTTTGAATGATTTTGACATTTTAAAGAGATCTGATAGAAATAAGGAGCATGAGACTTAAGTGTTCATACCTGCCCAGGATGAGCCAGGCCAACCAAAGCATTGTTTTCCTCTTATCTCTATTAAGGCTTATGGATCTATCAGCTTGTAATTGCTATGGAACTAAAACTGCACAATTAATATGCTGTGCATCCCTTTTCAGGTCAAAGCTGCTGTAGTCCAGTTCCCAAGGGATGCAAAGATGCTGGTAAATAAATGAGAACTAAAAATTAATGTAAGTAAAAATAAACCATATGAAATGCAACCCCTGATAACAGAGAGAGAAAACACTACTTGGCAGGTGGGAAAGAAAGAACAGATCAGGGAAAGGAAGGAAGGGACTCACTTCCATCCATCTGCTTTCTCTTTTGTCATACAAATTGACTTGATTTATAGCTCTGTGAAGCTCTTATTCTTCAGTGTTGACACGTGAGGAACTGTGAGAAGAATGACTTCCACCAGAGACAAATTTAGTTCAGCTTTCTCTGGCACAAGCCAAGGAACACTCCCAGGGCAGAGTAGCTGCTTGTGAGCCTTAGTCATTGTGGGTCAACTCTCAGCTGTGGGGTTGGATACACATTTGCACCACATCCCCAGATGGCCAAACTAATTGTTTATATCCACCATGTTGGAGGATTAAACTTTCAGACTAAAGCATTTGTATTTAGCTCTTATATGTGAGCAATAAGCTTTCAGGTCTCTGTGTACACAGTGGAGATGTAAAGTTCAACTCTGTTCTCCATAAAGAGTTATCCAACACTATTTGAAAGACCTTAGAATATCAGGGACACCTGTTCCAGGGTAGGAAGTATGACCAAGGACCTACAGGACACCCATTTCCTTTTGCAGCACCAACTGGAAGAAAGGTCATCTAGTGCATCTCAGATGGTTCTCAATGTGTTTAAGAAATTAGATACCACCAACCTTCCCATATCTATGCAAAGATGCCCCAGTGCATGCCTGGTGTTTGGACTCCTGGTACAGCCAATGAATGGTCAATAGGATCAGCTAGGACTAGGAAATTATTTCAATAACTTAAGAAGGTATCTCAGTTGCGTCCATTACCTATTTTATTTACAAGGTCACACGTCACATTAGGAGTCTGTTTTTTGTTAATTAAATTCTGTCTGTGAAATAGTCTGCAACTTAAAAATCCACTTCAGTGCCAAAAGAGGAAGAAGAAACAAAAAACCCCCATGTTATCAAAAATTAGAAAATATAATAAAAATAATTGTCAGAAAGTTAAAGTTCTAAAATTTGTCAGCTACCTGTCAATTTCCCTGCAACAGCTATAGCAGTGGTTCACTAAATCTTCAACATGAGCCAACAGTCTGCACTCACAGCCCAGAAGGCCAGCTGTATCCTGGGCTGCATCAAAAGGAGCATGGCCAGCAGGTCGAGGGAGGTGCTTTTGCTCCTCTGCTCAGCTCTCGTGAGACTCCACCTTGAGTATTGTGTCCAGTTCTGGAGTCTCCAATGTAAGAAGGACACAGAACTGCTGGAACTGGTCCAGAGGAGGGCCATGAAGATTATTAGAGGGCTGGAGCACCTCTCCTATGAAGACAGGCTGGGAGAGTTGGGGTTTTTCAGCCTGGAGAAGAGAAGGCTCCAGGGAGATCATACAGTGGCTTCCAGTACCTGAAGAGGCCTACAAGAAAACTAGGGAGGGACTTTTTAGAAGGGCATGTAGTCATAGGACAAGGGGGAATGGTTTTAATTTGGAAGAGGATAGATTTAGATTGGATATTAGGAAGAAATTCTTCACCATGAGGGTGAGGCACTGGAAGAGGTGGCCCAGGGAAGTGGTGGATGCCCCCTCCTTGGAGCTGTTCAAAGCCGGGCTGGATGGGGCCTTGAGCAGCCTTGTCTAGTGAGAGGTGTCCTTGCCCATGACAGGGAAGTTGGAACTTGATGATCTTTAAGGTCCCTTCCAGCTGTAACCATTCTATGAAGCCAATGCAGTGACTTACAGATGTGTATTCAAGCACTTAGTCTCTCATGAACCTCTTCTGTGTCTCAGGCCACACCACACAGTCCCAGCCTGAGCTGGTAGCCTATGCCAAAAACTGTTCTTTCCTCCAAATACATAATCTGAAACCACCAGTACATCACACATATCAATACTTATCCTCAATGTTATAATCTCTCCCATGGTGTCTTGTTTTACGTAGATCGAAACCATCTAATTAGTTCAGGGGACAGAGGTCTCAGTGCCCTCAGAGGGAAAAGTAATATTGAATTCCATCATCATGTGAAGTTTGCCATTCCCATGGGATGCTGCTGAACATCTGAAGTGCCACAGAGTGATGATGAACTGACAGAAAAATTACTCATCTATGTGAGTTTAAGAGCTAATGTTTAGGGAACGCTAATGCCAAAGAGTCTCTTGGGACTCAGAAGCAGTGTAAGGCTGCAATATCCAGTGTAGCAAGCCAGATGCTTTTGCAGGCTTATGTAGCAAATCTGGGGCTCCTAAACCAAGACTTGTGGGAGAGCTGTGTCCTTTTGAGGAGCAGCTTGATACAAACTGGGATGCCCTATGGTACTGGAAATGGCACAAGGTACCCATAGTTAGGCAGAAAACTTTCACTTGAGAGGCATAAATTTCCCAAGCTCCTAAACTGACAAGGCTATAGGAAGCCATAGAGCATCCCACTCAGCCTGTAGCTGCTTCTTGAGAGCAGCTCTCATCAGTGGCAGTCATATCTGCCACTCCTGTGCAGAAGTTACAGACACTCAGAGGTCTCTCAGATGGATCTCTATACCTGAAATTTGGCAACTGCATCCAACCTTAAGTTTCTAATTAAAGTGTCTAGGTTTCTTGCATAGCAGAGAAAAGCAATCCATCACCCTTGTCTAAACCACTTAGAACCGAATATATCAGCCTCTGGAGGTACCAGTTTCTCTCTCTTTACATAAACAACAGCCTAGATAATTAGGACACAATCCAATTGCGTAAGCACGGACATCTCATGCCATATAAGATGCCTGAGGAGGCCTGAGAACATGCACATGGCTGGCAGGTACAACTCGGTGCCCATGGGAGATCTAAATCCTTCTGCAATGACAGATGGAGACCAGCTGAGTTTGGTAAGGACTGAGATGGGACTAGGCACCTGAAGCTGAATCCCTACTTTAGGCAAGTGCCTGATTTTTTAAGTAGCAAAAACGAAGTGGAACGAACCCATCCTACAGACATTGAACTGCTTTCCTGTTCCCACTATATTTGCCCCTTCATTTTCACACCAGAGCAGCCCGGACACTTCAGCCCATGCTTAGTCTGCTGCCAGTGATTCACTGTACTCACCACCACACCCAACGCACAGGGTTCTTCGTGTTCCATGGGCTTCTCTGAGAGTTTCACCACTCAGACCGCGGGGTCCTTCACCGCTGTAGCACCCGTGCTTTCCTTATTCACAGGGGTTAGCTGATGCCTGCAGAAAGACTGTAGGCTGCCCGCTTGTAATGCAAATACACAGCTGTGAGTGGGACTAAAATATAAAGCCTTCTGGTAGTAGTTTGATATTTTTTTTTTCCCTTCTCCATTGCAAGCTTAAAATTTAGCACTGTTTTTCATATTAAGCCTGTTTGGGAGTTTTGTTTTTCTGTGTATTCAATCATACAGCAGGTTATATGCTTACAAGGAGTTCATGTTAAAAGGCCATAAAAATGAAAAATTAACGTTGTCTTCTCAGTCCCAATACAAATAGCAAAAAAAAAAAAAATTGAATAAAACCCCCCCCCAAGAATGATTTAGCCGCCTGTGTTCTAGCAGAGGATAATTTGGCTTCTTCTTAATGCCTAAGTTATGCATTGATTTGTATCTGAATTTTGCACAGAAGTTATGCAACTCCCTGGATAGTGCTTAAAGCTTAAAGTATGAGGTGGTGACAAATGCTGGAAATGACATAGGAGGAAAAAATGGAGTTTGGTACGTGAGCCATCAGGTTGTCCTGAGAGCAATAGATTTTGGAAAGAAATGACGCAGACAGGAATGAGCATCTTACATTCTGGTTTAGCTCCCTGTGGAAGTCTGTCCTGCATATTGCATATAAAAAGGAGGAGGAGGAGGAGGGAGAAATACAAATTATTGCTGACGTCCACTCAAAAAATGCGAGATCCTAAACTAATTGCGGCCAGATGTTGTAGTAGAGAAAAGAAGGAAAACCTCTTTTATTCTCACTGAAGGTAGCAAAGCATGTAAGAGATTCACATCAGCTGCAGCTGAGTGGGAAAACGAAGGGGTTTTTTTCCAGAAACTGTGGAATAATTTGAATGAATACATGGACGTTTCAAGTCTAGTCCTGCTAAAGGACTCAAGGTTCTTGACATGAATAAATTAAGTCTATATTAACGTAACTTTCCAGGAATCCCAAGAATAAAATCGACTGGTTTACATTGGGTTGGGTTTTTGGCACAGGGGTTGGTCTGTGGTGGTTTGTTGGGTTTTTTTTCTTTTGTAAATTGCTAGGTGCTTTTCAGGAAAGTCAAGTTTTGATTGTTTATTAAATTTAAAAGAAATAATAAACTTAATTTCTGTGACTTTCCCTTAAGTAAGGGAAGCATACTCATCAATTTAAAAGTTCACAGTCCACAAGGGTACAAAATTTGATGATACAACATAGCAGCAAACAAACTAGATTTCAAATGGCTTGTTCACATCATCTTGCTGCAGTCACACTGTTTGTCCCTGCGTCTCAAGCACAACCTTTAAGCTGCTTTGACATACACACTGCTATTACAAACCTTATGTCAGGACCCAGGCCAGATAGAAACCTTGTCTGGGTTGCCACAACCACTGTAATATAACCTCCACTGAGATTTTCATGACTGGTTTCAAGTCATTTAGGCTGCCAAATCACTTACACTCTATCACAAGAACTATCACCCCAACAGTACTGCTTTTATGTAGTAGTAGATTCCTAAATTTTCCTCTACAGACCACCCCACTTGAGAGGGTTAAAGCCCACTTCCCTGAGTCTAAGTCAGCATGTTAACTTGCCCCTCCAAAGCCATCGTCATAAGAGACTCTTTCCACAAATTCAGCCAGCAGTGCTGCCATCCCCACTCAATTCATACTGTACCCCACCTCAGTGCCTGTTTTGTGTCTCAGCAGCACAGGCTGGCAGCTGCATTTCTGTATGGACTCTACACTGAGACTAGTTCCTTTAGTATCTATTTCTGTCCAGATATCCATAGAGAGTTTTTTCTACCTACAAATCCATTCACCCATACAGCTATAACACCAAAGAGTCGAGCTAAATTTAAATTCCAGATCTACAGAACTTGAAGACTCCAGTGTTAGTGACATAGGCCAAAGTGTGTATGGGTGAAGCTTTACTCGGATCAAGACCAAGGTTTGCAGAGACTGAGCCAAATAAGAGCTTCTGTCTGTGTGAAAGCAGTTTCACTTGAAAATAGCTTTATTCCACTGCCCTTTCTACTCTTATCATGTTTTGATTATTAAGGTAAGTTTAATAAGGGAAAGATAAGAATGACTCAAAAGACATCTGAGATAAGAGAGTTCAGAAGATCGCAGACATCAAACTGATTTAACACCTGATGCCATCTTTTCCTTACCTAGCCTTTTCAACGTAATCCCTTTACAACAAAGTATCATAAAACAATAATATTTAGGTGTGTGACACTGGCAAAGCAAAGCAATCATTTCCATAAAGTGGAGCAGACAGTTAGTCTAACAAAAGAAGCTTCTGGCGGCAGTGTCCAGTAGCTTTCTTGTTCTGGTGATATGTTAAAGCTGAGATGCATCTGTAGCTTTCTGCAGCTACAAGACAAACCCACCACTGTAGCAGAACCATCCCAAACACTTTAGATGGAGTCACTCTTGCATAACTGGTAGGAAGGTGGTTCCAAAACACCTTCAATTACAAGCTAAACTGGAACAAGGACCACCTTCTAGACTTGAAGCCGTCTGGCAGAGACAAACTACCATCAAAACAGCCAACCTCTGTTATCGCTCAGAGGTAGTCCTTGTGCCCAGGTTGTCTGTTGAGGATAATCACTGACCCCCTCCTACCTCCTCTTGTCCAGAAATTGTGTCAAAGATGCGTCTCACAAACTATTTAAGCATGAGTAACCCAAGACTATTCCCAGGCAATGTTGTTTAGTAGCCTGGGCATAGCTTGGGCAAAGAGTGTTTGCAGTGTGTTTCTCACGTAGCAGACTATTGAAACTCAGCCTTATCTGTGAGCGGGTAAATAATCTCAAGCGGCTGCTACATAAGTGTGTGCTTAAGTGTACTGGAGATCTATAACCTCCCATTCATGCTGCCAGATAGGGCAAGTGCACTCCCAGTTAAACGCTGCGGTCTCTTTGTGAAGACGTGAAGCAAGGGCTGGCTTTCTGTTTGCCAGGAAGTGGAATTCCGTGTTGCCCCTTTTATGATCTGCCTTTCAGAAGATGATTTTTGCAGGGTTTTTAGCCACTGACCCCTGTACTGTCACTTCAGAAAATAACATAAATCAGATAGACCATCTCCTTTAGACACCAAATGCCATCGCTTGACTTCAGAATGTGTTTAATTTCTAGAAGCACAGGATGAACGTTGATCTTGAAAACATTTTTTCTTCCTTTCACATCCCTGGCCAGACTTTTCAAATCTAAGCAATAACATCTCAATAAAACTGTGACTTAAAAGGAACCAAAGCTCCAAGCTATTTCAGGCTCACCTGTAAAAAAGGATGCAAGATAATATCTCATGAAAAAGGCAAGAGGGAGACAAGGAGAACACTGACTAAATAAAATGGGGCACACTGATAAAGGGGGAAGAAATCAATGCTTTGTCATTGCCTAGATCTTCAACAAATCTATTTAGCTTATTAGCACTTCCCCAAAAATTCCACAGAGAATTCCATGTATTTAGCTGAAGGACCAGATTTGATGTGCCATTAGCCCTGATGGTGCACAGTAGTGAGTAGTTCTGCCTGCCTCTCCCTGAAGTTTCCCCAAATTTCATAGAAAACTTTTGATTTTTCATTTTGCTTCCTGTGTTTGGTCTGTCTGTGAAATCAGGCCAGACTTGTCTCAGCTGATGTTATGAATGTAAAGCTAGAAGGCTGGTGGTTTTCAGGTACAGCAGTATTGCTCATGATAAATAGGTTGCAGAAACAGGCCTTCATATCTCAAGATGTGAGAGAGGGACTTAATCAGTGTAGAAAAGAACTGTCTGATAAATGTAATGTTACAGCTTCTGTGGGACAATTTACATCATATAAAATATTGGCACATTGGTGCAAAAGATCATGTCCATTGCCTGAAAGGCTTCAAACCTCAAGAGTAAGAAAAGGGAGCTTGATGGTATTACCTATGTGCTTCATGCTACAAGCAGAAGTCTGTCTACATCTGCAGACCTCCTGAAGGAACAAGCATGTGAGTTTTCAGGTTCATCACTCACTTCAAAGAGGTGCCATATCTATCATCCCTGCCATGAAGATGTCCTCCAGCAGTGAATGAGTACAAACCCCTTGGGTAGCCTGATGCCTACCCAAAAGGAATGTTAACAAGCACTTAGGCTTGAAGTTGATGACATTTCTCAACACAGAGAGTCACATCTTGCTGCCTGAGCATATCTTCATCACCAAACTATCAGTTACTGGTATGCCTTGGACATTCACAGCCTTTATCCTGCTCAGGGCTTTTGTGAGTGATAGAAAAAAATATGAAAGTGCTTGTTAGGCCTAGATTTGCAGCAAGGTAAAAGTTCCCTCTTCTTGGATATCAATTAATAGATTATTTATCATAAAAGGTGCGATATAGGTGATAAGCAGAAGAAAGCTCACTCAGCATTTCAGCTGGATTTAATTTTTTGCGTTTGGAAACAGAAATGCAACATTCAAACTGCTAGGGGAGAACCAAGTTGTGGGTCTTTTCCTATTCAGAAGTCTCCTCTATTTGCCTTCTATCCTTCTTCCACCTTTGTCACGTGCATTCGCTGGAAGAGACATGTGGATAGCAAGAGAGCCAACTCAAACAGCTGTGAAATTGTTTGAGAATGCCATAAAATGTATAACATTTTACAGCAGGTCATAATTTTTTTCAAAGGACTATCTCCACTCCAGGTTGGCTTTATGACACTTTCTTTGTCACTTCTTATGAGGGAAGTCATTGTAGTGATAGACACACTATGAACACTTCAGATTAGACAAGTCAGAGCACGTTAGAGAGCGCTGGGATACTTTGACCACTTCTTTTAAAGGCAATGAATAACCTGACTTGCGGATGTTCTGGACTTTGTTTTAGAAAATAGGGAGGAACACATCTGCACATTTTCTTTATGTCCTGGCAGCTCTTTCATTAAGGTGCTCTTTCACATTCAAAATGTTCCTTTGTTCCCTTTAAAAAGACACTTTTTCAGAAGTATTTCATGAACTAAGTATCTCTTTTGTCTCCACTAACTTCAAGAAGCTGTGTTGACTACCTTGGAACATCTCCACCTGAATTTCTACAAGGTGATTCCTACTTAACCAGTCAAAATCCCTACATTAAACAGGTGATTTTACAGGCAATATGTTGAAATTATGAGCAATCAGGGCGGGCAGCTTTTAGTTGCTGGATGCTTTCCTGGATTTAGGAGCCACAGAGGACACTGGGTCTAAGCTAGCAGGTAACAAGTGACCATAAAACAGTCTTTAGCCCCTTGTCTCTAAATAAAACCAAGACAACTTGAGTTTGTGTTGTTCACAGCCACTGACAATCCCATGATTTGATGGATGCTACTAAAGGAGGAGAGCCTTAAGGGGATTTTTATTTCATGGTTTTGAGGCACTCTATATCTAATGATAAAATAAGTTTGAACTAAAAGAGAAAGAAACAACAAAATTGCTAAGTCCAACTGAAAACTTTCATTTTGGGAATTCTTAAGGTAGATAATATTTTCTTTCTGTCTTCTTCCTTTCTACCCCCTTGTCTTCATATGTGACTGAAGAATTTTATGACAAAGTCAATGAGAAAATCTTAAAGGGAAGGTGAGCTGAAATGGTGTATAAATGATCTTGTCCTTCTGAAATTTTCATGTTGAAGGTGAATGGTGAAAAGGTAATGTCTTTCCTTTTAGGAAGCAGAAGTCAAGGATAAACACTCAAGGATATTTAAGCACTTGACTCCTTGAATAATTCCCATTCAGTGAAAGGCACTACATAACACTGGATATCAGTATAAAGTTTAGAATCATATGAATGACTGCAAACTGGAATTCTAATTCTAAACTGGTCATCTAGGACACCTCAGTGCAGTCAATATATAGTCAGCACAAACCTAATTTTGAGCCATTTAGGCATCTGCATCTAAGTGTCCTATAGTATATGTTCTTTATAAGACCAGCTCAATGGTATTATTTTAAACTCAAGTCCTACTTTTTAATACAACTAAGAACAGATTCCCATTTCTAGATGAAGATATCTAGGGTGGATGAAAAGGGTCAAAGCTGCAATGGAAATTGGGGATAAAGATTAAGACTCAAGGGTCCTTGCTTTCCAAGCTCATCATCCTTGTACACATCATAGTGATGATCATGCTTCATAACACCTCCAGAGAGATTTTGCTCGCAGAATAATGCCAAAGGGATAGTGAAGCCATATTTTTACTTGATTGCTACAAATATGCAAAAGAAACTTTGACTACCAAAGGGATACGATAGTAGTAACTTCCAAAAGAATGAATTAGAGCCCACTAGGTAGACAACTCATTCATCCTGTGTACTCTATTTATCAATAATTTTGAAACTGAAATTTAAAAGTTTCAGATGTTACCATAAGCAGACATTTTGTCTAATTGTTTTTTCCTTCAAAAAAAAATTAGAAGCTTAAAAAAAATAATTTAACATGTTGGAGTTTTTTTCTAACAGACTTGTGATCCTTCTCCAGGTCACAATCATAATATAAAATTTTAAATAATTTTAAGTATCTGCAGTTTAGATTTTCTGCAATAGTGTCCCAGTTCCTGAGTACTTAAGCAGAATATCAGGTCCCTCAAAATAACATCTAAACCAGGCAATTGGTCACCTTAATTTTTTTTTCTTTGAAATGTGCAGGCAATCAACTTTTTGTTTATCCTTAAAATGCTATGCTGAATTTCTGCTATTTCTTTCCTTCTTCTAGATTTTACTGCATCTGGCCATTTCTATATTTGTATGTTTGACTCGTAAAAAGATGTACAAGGTGAAAAGGATGCTCTTAATTTCCTTTCAATGTTTGTATTTCAGTTTGAATACATGGTGTAAGCATCAGCTGGCTCAGAGTTCCACAAACAGGTTTCAGCAACTTCTAGCCCATCAGGCAGCAATGTCTAGGCCATCAGGCGACTCATGGGGGGTTGTAAAGAGACTCAGCCTTGGATTGCCTTGAGGCAATAAATATTAAATTTGCCTTGAGGCAAATAAAATATTAAAAAGAGAACTATAGCATAGGAACTTCTGACAAGGGGAAAAAAATCATTAAAAAATGTTGTAATTAGTTGAAAAAACGATCCATAAAAAGAATTAAACCTTCAGTCCTCTAATGACTGTAAACCTCTGCAGTGTCCACATCCACACCTGGGGAAGCTGTCCTAGATTTTCTCCCCAGTCAGAAGCCAAAAGAGTCAAGGAAACAATTAATCTAATCCTAAAATAAACCTTTACAATGGATCAGATAAATCACAGTCTAAAAAACTCTTATATGTTTATAGGGAAAGGTTAGAACTATGCATGCCTGCAGCTTGTACCTGAATTACAGCTACCTAAAATTAAGTTAGATAAATTCTTGCTATCACATATTTGCAGTTTCCTCTTTAAAGAAGGGACAGTACTGTGACCTGCTCAACTCTAGTATACACATATATGAGAATTTAATTCTGCACTGATGGGACTCAAGAATGGGGGACAGTCCAAGGTGATAACAGCTTCTTTCAGTAACCTGAGAAAAATCCTGTCACTTGCTCCTCTTGCCTATTAAGTCTGAGATTAGTGAGATGCTGTTTCTGCGTTGTCAAGATTATGTGCATGTGAGATTGTTTATTTTACATAGTTTTATCATATTTAAGGCTTCAGCCCATCTCTCTTAAATACCCATCTTGAAATGTGAAGAATTATGATCTGGATGTATCTATCTTTATCCAGAACTCATTGGCTTAGAGTACTTATAAACTGAATATGTTCTCTAACTTTTAGATGCCTGAGTTTAGGTGAAATGAATCCAGGAGCAAAATGAGTATATAGTTCAGCTTTGCTTTTATTTTTTTATTGCAATACGATGTCAGACAGAGCCAAGGGCCTTAAAAATATAATTAAAACACTGCCACAATTAAAATACTGACCTAATTTAAAATACTGCAATACAGACCGATGTGTTTTGTTCAACACTTACCCTGAGTTTGAGGTTTTTCTCTGCCCAAGGGTGCCACAACAAATGTGAAGGGAGTGAAAAAGGCTAAATATGCATCCAGACTGCTATGACACAAGAGATCTAAATGTCAAGAAACAGGCATTAGGGAAGTCAGAGGAAAACAGGATGAGTCAATCCCCAAGGTGAAAAGATTCAGATGGATTAATCAATCAATTACACAAAGACTGGAATACTCAAGTTATCCCTATAACATAAAACCAGACACGAAGAAATGCGGTAACGCTTATTGTGACTGAAAGAAAATGTTAAAAATGAGCCATAAGGAAATTATGACGTTGTCTGTATTGCCAAACTTGGAAATTTTATTATGAGTCTTAAAATGGTATCTGTTTTTTAAAGCTTATATCTTGGCGATTATATGGAACTGGTCATCTTTTCTGGGTAATTTCGGAAATAAAAAGCAAAGCCCAAAGTTTCACAAAGTGATGAGTAAAAAAGGAGTAACCAAGTTGCTAAACAAATGAATAAAAAAGAAGAAATTCTTAAATTTCAAGATATAACTTTCATGTCAAATGTCTTGAGGCCTTTTACAGAATAATAAGTTTGGTGGTAAAAATTGTCTTTCAGAACTGGAAAATGCTTCATTCTGAGTCAAGTTTGCAAACAGCTAAGGCTTCCAAAGTACCATAAAGATCAGCAATATGGGTGAAAGGCTGGTATCACCAGTCCTACAGCTCTCCTGACCTACTCAAATGAGTGAAAGGAAAAACAAGCCACCACATAGCAATTATGAACGATACTTGCTACAACCCATGGCCTATAGCTAACAGAAATGTTCAAAGCTGTGTTCAAAATGTGTTTAAGCTGGGGAAAACTGGCTTGCAATCTCATCTACTCAGAGTCTAATCAATGCTGCTACTGCTGCTATTTCAGTAGCATTGGTTATTTCCCCACAGAAAAACTGCAATTTCAGGTAAATTATATGGAACTTCAAATATGTAGAGCAGCTGTCCTGGAAATTACCATATGCTTATTTGAAATACATTAACTTTCATTAGTATCTTCAGATATTAGTGACTGACGTGGTTTTTAACACGATGAATCGATAAAATTCATCCTTTGAGAATGCCTGGCTAAATGATTCCATACACAACCAAGGAAATGGAGCAGGTAGAAACTATTTAATACCAAAAAAAGACTGAAATATACAATGAGAAAGGGCAAAGCAATAGAAATATTGAAATAATATAATCAATTAGCATGAACTCTCACTAATTGGAAGTCTGAAACGTTGCCCTGACTTACACCAGCTGAAGAGTTTTGGGGTTTATATTTTTAGGGAAATCTGACCTACAGGCTCCATGCTTTGCACTGTATGTTCTGGTGAGTGATTGCTTTTGTCTGTTTAGTTGGCTTTCTGTAAACTGGGATTTTCCAATCATAAAGTCCTTCCCAGGTACATTCAATGGGGATATGTTTCCCTCAGGCTATGAAAGTAGAGGTGGTGGAAAGAAAACTAAGCATATTCCATTTTTATTGGCTTTTTCTTCAATAATTGCCTTCATTCTGCATTTCAGCAGTGAATGGCAGATGCTGAATGGGAGAAGAAGAAGGGACCATGTTATTTTAGATTTTGGGTTATTTCTGTGGGGTTTTCTGAAAGCTGAGTTGCCATTGACATCAACCGAATTTATGTAATAATTGTGCCAAATAGACTTTCATGGCAGATGTGTCTGGAAGTCCACCACCCAGACAGAAGATCTCAGGACCTGGACTTTCAAAGTGGTCCCTGCCTCCAGTTTGGGGCAAGATAAAATGTAGAATCAAGGAAATTTGAGGGGACAAGCAAATATTGATTTAGTTTTCAAAATAAATTAAAAAAGCTATTAAAAAAACCACCAGGCATAGAATAACAACAAACCTCTTCCTTCCTTAATATTTATTCAACATGCACAAGTATGATTTTCCAAGATTCTGGTCTTGAAAAAGTGCCTCTAGTTGTCTTTATTTTTGTTGTTGTTGTTTCTGTAGCATGTCTTGAATCATTGCAATATAGTGACATCCAGTAGTCACAGAATTAACATTACCATCCCTACCATCATGGCTGAAGAGAACTGATACCTGTCACTCAGCCATTGGATACAGTGGCATTGTCTTACTTACTGGGAAACTGAAAGCACTTTTCCCACCTATAGAGTTCCTGTAGGATTTTATCTTCCATTTTCTTCCTCCTAGTTGGAGCTCAAGACACTGTCCTGTTCCCCAAAGTTCTGTTTCCACCAAGAATCTGAACTTTTCATGGTGCACTTCCCTACAAATAAGAGCTCCTGTTGCCCCTGTGCATTTAAATTTCACAGCCATGAGTTTTTATAAATTTATTACTGTCTCTATGTGCTGTAGCTCACATGTCCTCACTCATGCTCTCTCTTTCCTACTGTATCTCCAAAGACAGCTCACCCAAGTTAGTCAGGCAATGCTGAAGACCAGAAAGCACAGCAGGAGGCAGTGAGCAGCCCACAAAATATGCTACAGAGCAATAAACACGTGGCAGATAGTCATTGACCATAAAGGTCATTGGTACAGTCTGGTAGAAGCATCTTCTAGCATTGATCAGTCATGTTACTGTGTATGTGGGTAGGTGAAAGCAAAAGTCACATCTCAGAAATGCAAAGCAACATCAACAGTATTGCAGCAACATTAGGATGAAAGATAAAGGAATGTTGGCCGTTGTCTCATGGAAATATGAGGGTGCCTCATGCATTGCAAGGAACATAGGAACATCACTAGCTATAGGAGTTGAGAAAACCTCTTTCTCCTGTAGGGAAATAGGGGAAAATATGGCAAAACTGTGACGCAAATGACTGGTTGGTTGGGTAATCTAGTACTGGAGAACCTTCCAGAAGGGATCCTAGCCTGTGGTCCTGACAGCTACAATCATCATTCTGTTTGCAGGCAATCTCTGTTTCAACATGGATTTGATGTATGTGTGGGGGTTTATTTGCATCCAGCATAAACTTCTTTCTGAATCTTGGTGATGCTTACAAATAATAGATCTGAGTCACTTTTTGGTGTGCTCAAAGTAAGCATCACAAAAGCATAGATGCCCTGGGAGACAGATAATCTCAGATATATCATGATAAAATCTATCCTCATTTGTTCAAGCTAGAGGGCTTTCAGAATTGAAGGTCTCTGTTAAGTCCTTCTACCTTTAGCATTTCACTGGAAAACATGGATTGAGAGCTCAGCTGCTCTACAGTTTCTCTAGTCAAGTCTCAGTGAGCTGAATTACTTTATAGAAACACCTCTTTGTGCCGTGTTTATAAAGAACAGCAGACTCCTTGTTCTCCTTTATAGATGGTTTTTAAGGCTCGTATAGTAAAATAAACTAATTGAATTACTTAACAATATGTGAAGATCATCCACCCCTGGTCCACGCCCACTCTGACAACTTCATGCAATCTTCTTAAATGCATCTTGTGTCTCAAATGGCTGCAAACATCCTTGCTTTGACACTGAAATGAGCCTCAGTGCCTGTGTTCAAGCCACTAAACCCTACCCAATGTGAAGCAGCTGATGAAACTTTTCTCATAATCCCTGAAGATCTAGACCATACTGTCATGGAGTCTAGAAATCTACTTAATGCTCCAGTCCACCAGAGCACAAGGCAGCTACAGGTCCTGTGTTGTAACTACCATTGTATTTGTGTATGTCTGGGATGCCTCTGTTTAGGCAAGTCAAGTTTCTAGGGTCTCACTATAGCCAGTGGAGACATAGCCAGAGGAGTCTAAGGAGATGTTTAGCTGGATGATTAAGAGGGCTCCATTCATTTTCCTGTGGTGGAAGCACCGATGGCTGGATGCTCTAGCATAGCTGGGGCATGTGAATCAAATTGCTGCACATGTGACAGGACCTATAGGAAACCTGTGACTTCCCAGAATTCATCCCAAATTCCACATGCCAACTCAAAGGGCAGAAGATACCTGTGAATGGGCAGCTGAAAGAGCATCTGGAGAATTAATACGAAATGAATTGAGGAATTCTCTGGGCTTTATACCTGCTTGCAGACACACACTTTTGTGTCTCAGTCTGCACCTAGATCCCAGCTCAGGCAGGATACATTTTCACAAACCTTCCCCTGAAGAGCAGCCACCATGATCATGCACACATTTTCCAAACCCTCCGTGCATTCCCTGGGAAAACCAATTGGATCCTTGTGGACAAGAAGGTTAAGAGGGGATCTTATTAATCTTTATAAATCTCTCAAATGTGGGACATGGGGAAATGGGCAGCCTCTTCTCAGTGGTCTGTGGAGACAGGACAAGGGGCAATGGCTTGAAGTTGGAGCACAGGAAGTTCCACACCATTAAGCAGAGGAACTTTTCCCCAGTGAGGGTGAGGGAGCCCTGGGACAGGCTGCCCAGGGGATGTGGAGTCTCCTTCACTGGAGATATTCCAGCCCTGTCTGGACACTGACCTGTGTGCCCTGTCCTAGGGACCCTGCTTTGGCAGGGGGGTTGGACCTGATGATCTCTGGAGGTCCCTTCCAACCCCTATGGTTCTGTGATAAGAATTTAACTGTTCAAGCCTGTTTCTATCTGAATGCAGCACCTTATGTGATAGAGATAAGATCACTCCTAAGTCCCATGATGGAACCTGGCTGGCTGTGCTCATATCATAAGGAAAGGTCTTTAATGAAATGTTGCAAATGGGGAATGAACTTACCAAATATAACTGTTCTTTCCAAAGCCCTGGCTGATTACCTGCTGTATCATGACTTCAAACACCCAGGTGGAGATGACTGGTGAAGCACAGAGCAATCTGGAAGGCCTCGGCAAATGTGAATGCAGCAGATAGAGGTGTAATTTCGGGACCATTTGAAGCAGGAACTAGTTGAATGAAGCTTACACATCTTATTGGGGACTTGTCCAGTCTGTGGACATAACTTGTGAGGATGGCTTAGAGAAATCTTTCTTCTTTCTTTTTTATCTGAGTAAAAGTAATTTGCTCTCTGCCCTCTCCTCCTGTGCACAGACAGATTTCAGCCTGATAATAATGTCAGTGGAGGATATGAATTAAGAGTAAAGGTTTTCTTCTTGATCTGAGACAGGGCTGTGGTTCTTCCTCTCCAGTCTGCACGAACATTTTGGCTGTCTCTGACACCATTCAGCTGGCTACACTTAGCTGACTACACTTTGTGATGTTTGTTTCCCTCTTGGTGGGTGGCTCCAAGTGTCAGACTGGAGTGTAATGAAGGCCTTGGAACACGTTGCAGAGATTTATTTTAGCTGGGATGAGCTCAGAGTAGTTCCCTTTGAAATACAGGAGGAGCAGAAGATGCCTGTGAGGTACAATGTCTATCAGCTTGGAGGATCCAAACGATCTTATGCAGCGCTGTTGTCCCACCACTGAAAGTTTCCCTCCCTGCACTTTGTAGAATCAGCTTTCCCCAGTTTTCTTCCCACCTCACTTACCAGCAACTTGATTCTCCCCTCAGCCTTACTAACTTCTCTGCTCACTGTTGTTCTCCCATCCTGCCCCATCATCACCGTCTCATGCCTCATCACTGAATTATTTTCAAGATTCTACACCAGACAAGTCACTCAGGAAGGATGAGGTGGGCTGGATTCAGTCATCCATGTGTTGGTTTCTGGAGTCATTTGAGACATGCAAGGTGTTATGAGTACTTACTTGCAGCTTTCCATGTGTCCATCTCTCAGTACAAAGAAAAACACCAAATCACAAAATGAGACAGTAAGGCTTTCCATCTAATTCTCAATAATCTGCTAAAAACTCTTTCAAACTGCCCTTCTTTCACTTTTAATCAACTGTGTATTGGCTTTGCTGCAAATTCCATTTGCTCTCTCTTGTCTCATCACTGGCATCTCAGCCATCGATACTTGGAATTCTCTGTGCCTTGGTTTCCCATCCTCCTATCCTTAGTAATTTAAGAGTAACCCTACTTCTTTAAGCTCTGATCCACCAAACAGCTTAAACAAGCACTAAGTCCTCATAAAGTTCTTCTTGTGTCTGCATTCTTTTTTTAATAGGGGTAGATTTAGGCATGTTATATAAAGGAAAATTCATGCTTAGAAATTGTGTTGAACTGATGTCTGAGGTAATTCCTTAGGGTCAAATCTGCCTTTTTATCCTGTGAGGACAGCACCATCATTATAAACTCTGTAGCCTCACAGCAACATAACCAGCAAAACATTATTCTCACATTTCTGAGGCTGGAAAATGCTGTTTAGAAGGAGATATATATATATATATCTGTTAATCAAGGATGTACAGCATGTTCTCTACTGGGTGGTTTTGGGAGAGTTTTACATTTCTCAAGTTAGTGGGTCAATTTTTCTAGAAATTCAGTTCCACTGGCTAATAAATCTCAGTGTTTGTGGGGTTTATCCCAGACTAACTGCACTCCACATTAATCTCATTACATTCCTCCCTTGCATGATCCCATCTCTCCGTGCAGTTTGAAATACCCCTAGCAGGCACAGAGATACATGCATTTCTTCAGTGATATGAGTGCACTCCACAGTTGTTTGCTGTCCACTGCCAATAAATGAATGTGACAATGGAAGTTTCTGACATACTTTGAAATTTGGGGTCAGTTTATGTGGGTTTTTTTGGCAGTTGTCTTTTTGGGGTTGGTTTTTTTTGCCACTGAATTGCTCATCATATCATGAATGAACAGTCAGTTGGTAGTATTGTTGACTTTTTCCTTTAGTTTTTGGACCCTTCAATAACTTCTTTTTTTGGGCATCTATTTTGATCAAAACCACCAAAGTCAGTTTGGTTCAAATCCCCTCCGGGAATGCCCAGATCCCCATATTAGCTTAGCCTTGCTTATTAGTTCATACCTTTGCACAGTGAGGGCTCAGGCTTTCATCTCAGCTGTTCCACTTCCTCATTATAGGGGGATTAGTCAAATCACATCAGCAAATGGATCTGCATTGCTGGCCCTCAGTAGTGTGAAACCTTCATAAGGAAGAATTTTAGGATATGACTCTGAGTCAGAAGACTTGCTTCTTGAGCAAGAATTAACTAGAGCTGTGTGAAAGTTGGCAGATCAAAATCTCAGAGATTGTGCAAAGTTTAAAAAAAAAAGAAAAGAAGAAAAAATTTTAAAATTTGATGCTTCTGTTTTCATTTGTGGAATTTTCACAGTCTGCTTTTGGTGAACTCACAAGTCTATTGGATTTGAGTTGAACTTCACAAGTCACAGATATGTTCTTAGAGGAACGAAACTTCCTTACCAGCTTACTGGTTTGGCTCTGTAGAGCTCATTGACTTTCCAGATGTGCCAATGATTCCTGTACAAAAGCATTAATTGTTGTGCCTTAGCTCCTACAAAGTGCAGGACAATTATTCTTTCTCAATTGTTTTGACTGCAAGGTCCTTCAAGCTTTGAGTAGTAAGTCTTACTTTGAGTTAGTGCACTGTTGAACAGCAAGAAATCTGTGTGTCTCAGACATGGCACTGAAAAGTCATTATTGTATGATTAAATAACACAATTACAATTTGGCTCCATTTGAAAATCCTCTGACTTCTCCTTGTCAAATTAGGCCACGTTAGAATTTGGTAACAATGCCTCTAGGCAGGTCACCTCTTTCTCTGTGATGACTGAGACAAATTTAATACTAACCCTTGAAGTTGTGGCCTTGCTTGAAAAGGAAATGACTCTGTGGAATGAGACAGGGAAAATCCTTTCTGATGAAATCAACGCTGCATCAATGGTCACACTGATCTTTCCAACTTTTTTTTGGAAGTTGAAAAATGGATATGCAAGCTACTGGATGTGACCTGAATCCTGGAGTTTCACCTATCATTTGTTAAACTTACCAGCAAGGAGGGGAAAAAAATATAAAACCAGGGATTAAGAAGTAGTTTTATTACTTTTAGAAAACCTCATGAGGCTCCTCCAGCTTGGAGAGCTTTCAAATGCTTTTCTGTAGCTCTTACGGACTGTAGCGACCAGTTGGAGATGCAGAGTGCTGGTGAAGGGTGAGAAGTTGGGATTGTTCCCACCTATTGGCTCAGGATGAGGTAACTCACCCCAGTAAGAACAACATTGGCTTTTCTAGGTGGCCTCTGTCAAGCAGGACTGCAGCTCTCCCTCGTGCCTCACGCTGAGTTTTATGTCCAAAGAATTAAAACTGGGAGCCTGACTCATTCCTCCACCCTGGCATCCACCATGAGGTCTGGAAAGAACAAAACCCCATCAGTTTCAGTGCTGGGTACTGATAGCAAGGTAGTGCCGACCACCTCAGCCCTGCTTGTGAAACCTGGTGTTTTCTCATTGCTGTTGTGTTTCTATTACCAACCCCCTACACACACACTCCCATTCCCCCTTCACAGCTCTGTTTTTAAATGACTCCTTCTTTGAGGAAGAGAGAGAGACTCCTGTTCACTGCCTTGACTGGCCCCATGAGTTTTACTAAGTCATTCACAAGTGTCACTGAACCCGATGTGGGTGGCCTTGAAGCGAGCAACCAGCAACACCAGGCAATGTGCACTAGGCAATGGGCTTGATAATCCCCCCTTTTTCCTTCATCTTCTTCCCTCTCTGCCACCCTGGGCCCCTTCTGCTGGCCCAAGCCCTAACAAAATTAATGTGCTTCTTTGGACCATACCTCTCAGCACAGTAACCACATTCTCTTGCTCTCTCGTTTCATCTGCATCTCTCTTCTGGCTGCGCTTATAATCCAGTGGGTAGGAAAGGGAGAGACTGTGGCTTTGAATTCTTTGGCTCATTTACCCTTCTGCCTGGAAACCTCTTGCCAGCGCATCTCACATCTGTCTTTCATGCTGTAAAATGACAGCCCGAATGGTTGGCACTCTGCTCAGCCAAAGGAGGAAGACAGCACATGAATCAGCATCTCTGGAAGGTCTCCTGAGAAAGGAGATACTGTACACATCCTAGCTCATGGCTCACAATAGCAGTTTATCTCTGTCCCACTACAGTTTGTAGTAACTGGCTCCTGAAAGTCATTATCATTTGCAGTTGTAGTGGTCTTTCTCTCCAAGTGTGTCTTCTCTGATGAGGAGTCTAGGCAGCCCCTCAGATCATTTAATTAAGGCAAGAAACAGGATGGTTTAGGGAGCAGGGGACAGGAGGAGGGAAGGAGAAACCAGCCAAAAGTAATTTTGAAAAATAAATAAAAAAACCCCCAAAACAAAAAATGAAGCTCCTGGTGGGCTGGTGGTTAATGACAATCTTGGCCATACATGTGCCTCAGATCTCAGCTGATCAGGTGTTGTTCATTAGGACTTGCTCTTTATAGCAGAAGAAGGCTTCTTGCATATATGTACAGGCTTCTATATAGATGTAATTAATAGTATCTCCCTAGCCTTGTATGTCAAGTAAGAACACTAATGAGATTTATCCTACCTGAAGGAAAGCACACAGCTCCCCTTAGGAGAAGCAAGTGTCCTCTGGCCTGGGTGAATCATTGTGCCCGTTGGAGAGATAGAGGAAGCTGGCAAGAAGGTAGCAGGAAAGACTGTTGGCTTTGTAGCTCAACTCAGGAAGGATGAACTTCACTGGAGTGTGTTTCATCCTTAGACTTTAGGTGTCTCCATCTCAATTCATAATCAGATTCCCATTTCACTCAATACAAAGGAATAAATATATTAAAGATTGATTCATCTGATCCATGTTGAGCAAAGTCTTTAAGATGAGATGTACTGATTATGTACTGTATTGATTATGCTGGCTAGATTGTCACTGAAGACCGCAGATGCTTAGAAGACTACCTCTGACTGAAACCTTTATTTTACAGCAGGTATCTCTGTTTAGTCAGTCATCATATTCAGGAATCACAAATGTGATGGACTGTAAGAAAAAGCTGCAGTATGTTGTAAGATATGGGGCTGGAGCACCTCTCCTATGAAGAGAGGCTGAGAGAGTTGGGCTTGTTCAACCTGGAGAAGATAAGGCTCCATGGTGACCTAATTGTAGTCTATCAATACTTAAAGGAGTCCTACAGGAAAGTGAGAGAGGGACTGTTCACCAGGGAGTGTGGTGATAGGATAAGGGGCAATGGCTTCAAACTGAAAGAGGGCAGGGTTAGTTTAGATGTTAGGAAAAAATGTGAGGCCCTGGCACAGGTTGGCCAGAGAGGTGAGGAAGCCCCGTCCCTGGAAGTGTTTAAGGCCAGGTTGGATGGGGCTTTGGGTAACCTGGTCTAGTGGAGGGTGTCCCTGCCCATAGCAGGGTGCTGGAACTAGATGGACTTTGAGGTCCCTTCCAACCCAGTGCACTCTATTATTCTATAAGAACTGTGTAAGAGTTAGCTTTTATGTGCATCCCCTCACTAAGTGACTCTCTTTCCCTGGGCAGTGGGCACAGACCCAAAGTCTAGATGCCATTGTCTCTGCACACTGATCATTATTCATGCCTCTCACCTCCTGAAACAGTAGTACACAGGGTTTGTATTTGCACATTTGCCCAGGACATGAGTGACAAGGAAGGAATGCAGGAGGCTAAGGTGAACCTAGATTTTCTTTAATGAAAATGGGATGGGGCTGTGGGGAAGTGAGCATGAACATGAACACTATATTACAAATGAAAAAAGTGGGTATTTTGAGGAATTCTGAATTATTTGCCTGCACCCTTCATTTGTTCTCATCTTGTACTGATCAAAACTGCTCCATAATTATTCATATTTCATAGCTGCTTAGCAGGTGTCCCAAGTTTATGGCATCGCTGAAACATCCAGTCACCACAGACTCTCTAAGACTCATTTAAAATAATATGAAAATAATTTAATCAGCTTCAACATGCCAGGAAACCAATACCCTTTCAGAGGGTGAAATCCATGCTGCCAGCTGTCAAGAGGCTCTGGATTTAGAATACAGTAAAACTTTTACAACCAAAGCCTGGAGCCAAATTCCTCCCATCATTAGTTTTTTTTTCAAGGAGGCAACCAGTAGTCAACTCTAACCACAGATTTATTGAGCAGAGGTATAAAACAGATAAACACATTAATAAATCTTGATCGTTTATAAGCCCAGGAATATTATGGACACGATGCTCTGGTGAATGTAAAATGGATAATTTGGTATAACCCATATCCTGAGGCTAGAGGACATTAAAAATCCATCAGATCCATTATGTTCTAAGCTGAAGAGATGAGGAAAGACTGATTCTGTCTTCTGGGCAGCAACCAAACACAGGTACATATTATCATATCACCCTACAACTTCCAGTCTCTATCCTAAGTGCTCTTTACGTGCATGGGAGAGGTAGTCCCATCCCATGGGTCCTCCCACGTGAAGTGGTAAAACTGATCAGACACAGAAGAAAGGGATAGTATGTTCGTCTCTAAGAAGTAAGAAAAGAAATATTAGATGAGTTGACTGAGACTGGATGAGATTAGATAATACAACCAAAGTACACACCTACACCTCTCCTGTGTGAACCCATACTCCTAGGTCTGAATGTTTGCATATCCTCCCCTGTAAAGGGGAGGCATCATTCCTTTTGGTACTATAGGAGCTGCAGAATTAGGACACACAAAAAAAAAGGCTCTGGAAGCCTTTTTTTAAAATCATGGAATATTCTGGGGAGGCGTCATAGTGGCAAAGATGAAGCTCGTTAGTATTCCATCATCCTTGAAAAAGATTTGGAATTGGATTCTTTTGGTGATAACCTTAATGATATTTCATCAGAAAAACAAACCAAACCAACCAAACAAAACCCCTTTATTTTTCTAAATGCTAAGTGTACATACACAAGTATATATAGACATATATTCATATATATATATATATTCCTTCCTTTGGAATATACAAGTGTAATTCCTGCACCATGGACATCTGGTCTGTCTGTCTTTCTGCTTTCCTATGCACTCTATAGTCAGTTCACCTCTTTCTCTTGAAATCCAGTAGCCAACACTGAATTCAGTAGTCTGAGACCTCCACACCCTGCCCTCTTTTTCTCCCAAGTAAAATTTCAGTTAACTAGTGCACAGCAAGGTTCTATACACTTTACTGACATAGGGCCTACGACCTCTATGTGCTTTAACAAGACAAACAATCTCATTTGCAGTGATTTGATTCTATTTATTTCTATCTGTGTAGATAACAATTTAATGTTCTTGTGTTTGATCTGATCAGAAAAAAAATAACACATCAATTGTTCCTTAGGAGTCTATAAGATGCCTCAAAATGAATCCTAATGATTTCATGTCCTTAAAAGTAATCCCATTCTCAAGTGGTTCGATCACTCAGAATCTTGTGAGACATGACCCTAACAACCAAATCAATTAACTGCATAATTACACTTGTGTAAAACTCACTGAAAACTGGGATTTAAATGCCTTCATAAGAGTAGCCAAGTGTTTATGTGCTTTCTAAATGAGGTCTGTAGTTCAATTTAGAACCCATAAGAACAGCTTTTCTCATCCATGGCTGATATAGGCATCAATGTGTGTGTATGAATGGGGAGGTGCATATCTCTGTGCACAGTACCAAGGAGAGGGGGAAATGAGTACTCATTTCACTTGTCACCTCCACCACATTAAACATTAATATCCGCTTCGCTTTCTTTTCCACTGAGGTAGAACTTACTTCTGGATTCTTTTACCACCACTTTGTTATTTTGTTTAATTTTCAATACACTGTTAACAATGATTTGCTGATGGCGCTCTCACAAAGAATGAAATAAAATCAAATTTGAGGAAAGGAGGTCCAATGGAAAATTTTACCCTACTTTTTTTCCCAAGTAACTTCATCTCCTCCCATATTTCATGAGCTCTCAAATACCTTCATATATAGCCTCAAAAGCTATTTTCATGCATTTTGCAGCAGCTAAGGAAATTCTAAAGGTGTTGTATGTATGTACCAAAGCACACTATTGTTCTGGAATGGGCTAAAAGGAGAGAGGAAAAGTTAAGAAGAACATAATGTTATATAGATCTATAGATCAGACTTGGAGCACTGGCTGTCAAGATTGTTTTAAAGTTTTTTAAAGTTTTGCTTTATATTTCAACTTTTGAGATACGATTTTCTGAATTTGGTGGGTTTTTTCCTCTCCTTTCTCTATCTTCCTTTCCCATCCCTTCCATTACCTTCCCCTTGTAACTGGCTGTGATAAACACCAGGTCCAAGAATTAGTGACAAAATCCTGGAAGCAAGAGAGAGAGGAATGAAGACTTTCTAGGGTCATAAGTACAGGCAGGATAATGTCCATCTGCTGAAAAGCACAGCACTCCCAGCACTGTCTTCTGTACCTCAGTACCTCTGTGACTTGCTCGGTAAGGGTTACTCTAGGGATGAGAGCCCCACTCTCCAGGAATACCTGTTACACTTCAAGTCCCAGGAAGATCCGTGTGGGTGCCTGTATGAGGTAACATGCCAAAATGGGTTATTTATTTTTCCCTTTTTAAAATAATTAATAGAAAATTGCATTGGAGGAGCAGTAGAAAGACAGTCTTGTGGTTGATAAATCAAGTTCTTCAATGATAGAAACTACGAAAGACAGTCTGAGAAGTCTTATATCTGCCCCTTCAAATCTAAACCTGATGCAGGCTTTTATTGCATGTTTTTCCCATGGTAGCCTTCCCTCAGTGGGAACAGAAAATGCACGGTCTACGGTTGAAGGGGAGCAATTAGTACCTGAGCTTGCCATCTTTATGGCCCTTGCCACCTTTGTGGTAGATTTTGTGGAGCACTCCCATATATTAAATTCCACCTTCAGGTTTATAATCTGCCACTTCCTACAGCTGTTGGATAACTCAGAGGTGCATCAAAAGGAGTGTGGCCAGCAGGTCACAGGACGGGATCCTCTCCCTCTACTCTGCCCTGGTCAGGCCCCACCTGGAGTGTTGTGTCCAGTTCTGGGCTCCCTGGGATAAAAAAAGACAGGGATCTCCTGGAAAGAGTCCAGCAGAGGGCTATGAAGATGATTAAAGGACTGGAGCATCTCCCCTACAAAGATAGGCTGAAAGAACTGGGGCTGTTTAACCTTAAGAAAAGAAGGTTAAGAGGGGATCTTATTAATGTTTATAGAGATCTCAAGTGTGGGACACAGGGAGAAATGGCCAGCCTCTTTTTCAATGGTCTGTGGGGACAGGACAAGGGACAGTGGCTTCAAGTTGGAGCACAGGAAGTTCCACACCAATATGCAGAAGGACTTTTTCACAGTGAGGGTGAGGGAGCCCTGGGACAGGCTGCCCATGGGGTGTGGAGTCTCCTTCTCTGGAGAGATTCCAGACCCATCTGGACATCGACCTGTGTGACCTGTCCTAGGGACCCTGCTTTGGCAGGGGGTTGGACTCAATGAGCTCTGGAGGTCCCTTCCAACCCCTACAGTTCTGTGATTCTGTAAAAGTTGTTTAGTATAAACTTAAAACAAGTTGTCATTCATTATTGTGTGCATGTTGTGACTTGAGTTACTGAGGTCTGATAGGCAGAAGGAGCTTAGACGTGTTTCAGATGATGTCCTTAGCACCCTTAGTTTGCACCATCTTAATGAAATACTGAATACTCCCCAATTGCAACTGAATTCAAGGGAAACTATTCTTCAAATAAGTAAATAATGTGGAATTTGTCTTCCTGAGTCCCGCTGAAGGATAATTCATCTTATCCCAAGGTAGTCATCCAAGACATATCAGATGAAGCACCTCTGCATGTGCTTGTTTCTCCCCACTGACTAGGAGAAAATGAGTAGCTCAGAGAAAACAAATTACTTTTGGACAGATAAAGTTGGATGAGATTAATAAGGTATAAATGCTTAAACCTTTGCCAAAGCAGGCACTCAGAGCTCAGTCTGGACACCAAAATAAACGGATACTTTTCATGTTAATCTTAATCTATTTATCATGTTCCCATTACTAAAATAAGGATAATGTTTCCATCTCAGAGGGATATTCTGAAGATGATTAACATTGGAAAACCACTCAGGAATGCCAAAAAAATCCCAGGAGGAGATGAACAGTCTTGTCTTTAGAGCAGTCTTTGAACTACGTGTAGGAAATACATCCTGGAAGCAACTACTGCACAATAAAGCTAAAATTTTGTAATGAATTACTACTGCTATCTGGGCATGGCTCTCACCATGGGAGGTGCCCATTTCAATATAGTAGGCTACCATATCATTAACTTGCAAGATAACATACAATAAAAGGGAGAAAGGTAACATTTCACAAGCAACTTTTATGTTGGCATATCTTAATTACTAAGAAATTTACAACTGCAGTCACATTGATATGTTTTCATAGAGATTTGCAGGCATGTATTGGTCTGTGTGTGTAACACATAACAACGTATGAATATATACATGAACAAAAGAGCCAAAAAAATATTTCTGCGTTCTTTTACCTTCTGGACACTTTTCTTTCTTTCCAGGGAGTAGAATGTCAAAAGCATCCCGATTTTCAATACAAGCCATGTTTAAATAGATAGATAGATAGATAGATAGATAGATAGATAGATAGATAGATAGATAGAAAAAAACAGAGATAGAAAAAAATGTTATGCATTCAGCTGTGGTTAGATATCTTCAGAGCAACAGCTTTAAATACTCTTACCAAAAGAGAATTGCTCTATCTCGAAGTTCTCAATCACTTCAGTAAATACTTAAAATTGTCAGTTCAGGGATTCATCAGTCTGAATGCCTCAATTTGTATACATATAAATATAAATATATATATATATATGTATATACTGTTAGCAGCCTCAGATTCATATATATATTTATATATATAAATTATTAGCTAAGTCCATTGAAGGACATTTATATATATATATATGGCCTGGGATTCCAAAGTGAATGTGAATAACCCACTCTCCCAAATACTAGGAATAAAGACCAGTAATAAACTAGAGAATTAATAGCAAGTGCACTTACTGCCATGGAAACACAGCCAAAACAAATATTAGGGGTTTCTGATTCCCAGAATTCACACATGCCAATACAATTATTCTACAGAGCTACCCCTAGCCCCAGTGATCCTTTGCGTGCCATGTGCCTATACAGCACCGATATTCCCCTCCGTATGCGCAGTGTGAACTCCTCCGTGCTTTTCAATCTCTGCTGAGGTAATATCGACTGGAGTATTAATAATAGCATTCATCTAAATTTGGAGCTGAAGGGACAGGGGAGAAGGCTGGGTGGGAACAGGGCGATTTCAGTTTGTTTTGTCCTGTTTCTATGCTCAGGACGCGTATTTGTCTCCGACTGCCTGGGTGTTGCCATAGTGACCTTTGATAAATCCGTGTTATGGATGATGTGAAATATAAAGCCATGCCACATTTCAGGGAGTGGAAGTTCACGAAATAAAGCAGGGGTATGGGAGCTTCAAAGGTATGGTGGTCAGATTTCACACACTCACCCCTTCTAATAAATGCCTTCCTTTTAATTAAAAAGCCCTATGCCTGCTAGCTTAGAAATCCATCCTGCTTGCAAGAAGTTTATATGAGAAAGTTCATAAAGGGCTCAAAGCATTTGATCAACCTATACCATTTACATTTTTTTAATGGTATGGGTTAAAAAAAACCTACCTTTGCCTCACTGTTATCATGCTTTGTGAGTTTTCCTTCATTCAGGAGAGAAAAGAGAAGAGATTCAGGTCATTCCTTCTTCCAACACACCAGCCTTAACTACTGAAACTAAAAAAAACCTTTCAAATGTTAATTTAAGGCAGGTGAGAACAAGAGACCCAGCTCTATCTGGCAGCAATGGTCATGCTCATCTGTATTTTGGAGAGAAGAGACTTCACTTGCTTACAGGTGGCCACTTAAAAATTAGGTTGTTCAATTCAAGCCAGGGGAAAAACAAGACATCAGCAGAAAAAGGGTACTTCCAGAAATGACTTGTTCTACATTATGCCTTAGATATCTAATCCAGGATAGGACTTAACATTTGGGTTTTGATAAGCGAATGTTGGGTGAGGTAAACCCCCAAATAAGTGCAACAATACTGGTTGCTAGCACCAGGAATGAACATTCCATCCTGTATCTAGAAAGAGGGGGAAGATCCATGTGCAGCTCTTGAAAATCTCTGTGCCTGTCTTTCAAAGACTTAGAAGCTCATGTCCACCCTGCCTGATGATTCAGGAAAGTTACTGAAGCATCTTTCTGAAGAGCTCTCTCATTCCATGTTCTCTATAATCAGTGCAGCGAAACTGCCACTTTGGAGGACAGTTTATCCCAGCAGTCATAAACCACTACCCAAAGATGGGGTGAATTCTCCACATGTCCTTACAGAGTTGACAGGCAGAGCCTTGATAATTAACTTAGATTGAGTCCTGAGGGTAGAATTAATCTCCCTTAACCATAGCCATTTAAAACATAAGCCCCTGCTTTAAGCCAGGTTTCCTGATCTTATCAGTGAAAGGTCACTTGAGAGGGCATCTCATGCCACCTATTTTAGACAATTATCTAAGGATGGATGAATCTAACAGAGGGGTCTGTGACAACAGAGGATATTTTGGATGATGATCTCGGTACCAAAGGCTAGTGCTAGAACCATTTTCTTCTCCTTACTTAAATTATTAGCTAAGTCCATTGAAGGACAAAATCTCTAGTGTTTCCAAGATACAGCATGATCTCCATCCAGGAAACATTAATGAACTGCATCTGCATCAATCTCCTTCCACTCTAGCACTGTGTACCTCCCTTTATTTTTTATTTCTGATACTTTCCTACTCTCTTTAACACCTGCACATTCTCTGCCTGGACATACTTCTCCAACTATATGATGACCACACCAGCAGCAGCGCTCAGACAACCAGTCAGCTCCCCAGTTCTCCTCTCCTCTGCCTGGCATTGCAACAGCTTTCTCATCCAACATTGGATCCAGCAGTGACCAGCTCCAGTGCACCACATTTCCCAGTGACTATGTGATTACAGGTCAGACCACAACTGAAACTTGCAGATGTCTCTTAGTGTTGTTTTGGAAGACTACTAGCCTTCCACCAAATTTTGATGGAGTGGTCTGGACATTACTTAATGTGAGCAGTCTAAAAGTTAAGCAATTAGACAAGCAAGATGACCAGGGTTTCTGTAATGAAGAGAACAAAACACAAAAAGAGGGAGATTTAAGCCCAGTTGTATAGCCTGGATAATTTACATTCTGGTAGACATTTCCAGAGGGTAATTCATCCCATCCCTTAGTGTCTGAGAGTGTTTCATGCAGGATTTGCTTCTCTGTTGACTATAGATAGAGATAAAACTAGTTGCTCAAGCAGCTAGTTTTGTTGTTTGGTTGGTTGGTATTTTTTTAAAGACTACTAAAATTATAAAAAGATAGAATATTTTGGGTTGCAACATACTTTTAAAGTTCATCTGGACCAATTCCCTGCCAGAGACAGGGATATCTTTCACTAGATCAGGTTGCTCAAAATCCTGTTCAAGGTAACATTGAACACTTCCAATGATGGGGCATCCACAACTTTTCCAGCCTCCCACCACGATCATCTTGAGTGGACTATATATGGTTTTGATTCTGCTCTATCTCTCTCTGTAGTCTTTTTCTCTGCCACATTCCTTTACCTGCTTCCTAAGAACATGACATTTATGCCACCCAGCTGTCTATACGTGCATACTTGACTGTGTAATACTTTGAATTTTTTTTAAATATGTGACTAAATTTTAATCAAATTTCTGAGAATAGTAGGGCATTCACTAATATTACAGACATCTAGCAAAATTAAGCAACCAAGTAGGAAATTGGAGTCCTTTCAGTGTCATTCCATAGTATATGCCAGACAACCAGTTAAAAACAAGAGACATCTTGTACACCTACATGAAAAAAAAAAGTATCTTCACCCATAGATTTCCTGTCCTCCATCATAAAAATATTAGGCTTCACTACCATGCCAGTGACAAATCAGATGACTAAGGACGGGATGGAAATAAATATTGGTGCGTTTGGAAGAATTCAGAGGATGTCTGCAAGAACAAGCCAAAACCTGGAAATCTTACGTTGCACTGAGAAACTAAGAAAGGTCCCACTGTTTAGTTAAACTTAGGGAAAATTAAGATGTGTCTGAGTCACTAAGTGCTTATACCAAATGAAATTTTCTCATAATGGGATCCTGGGCTCCATTAGAAGAGGGGTGGCCAGCAGGGACAGGGAGGGGATTGTCCCTCTCTGCTCTGCCCTTGTGAGGCCCCAGCTGGAGTCCTGTGTCCAGAGCTGGGGCCCAACACAAGGAAGATGTGGGGCTGTTGGAGAGGGGTCAGAGGAGCCATGAAGATGATTAGAGGGCTGGAGCAGCTCCCCTGTGAAGAGAGGCTGAGGGAGCTGGGCTGGGTCAGCCTGGAGAAGAGAAGCTGTGGGGGGACCTCATTGCAGCCTCCCCATCCCTGAAGGGAGCTTATAAGCAGGAGGGGATTCAACTTTTTAAATGGATAGACAATGGCAGGAGAAGGGGGATGGATTGAAGCTGAAGGAGGGAAGGGTTAGATGATATATTAGGGGGAAGTTCTTTACAGAGAGAGTGGTGAGGGGCTGGAAGGGGCTGCTCCGAGAGGGGGTGGGTGCCCCATCCCTGGAGGTATTCAAGGCCAGGTTGGATGGGGCCCTGGGCAACCTTGTGTAGCTCCAGGCCTGAGGTTGGTGGCCCTGCCTGTGGCAGGGGGGTTGGAGCTCTACAATCCATGGGGTCCCTTCCAACCCAGACCAGTCTGTGATGGTATGATAATGGAGAACTTTTTAGTATAGTAGGTTTTAAAATAAGGTGGCATTTCATTTGGGCTGAGGGAAGAAAAAATAAAGAAAAAAAAACCCCACAAAACAAAAGAAAGCCCAAAATTAATTCCTTGCATGAAAGATAATTAACAATGGAGATGACTAGCAATGGAAATAACAGTTTCCCCAATGGAAGCAAGATTTAATTGGAGATCAGAAAAGGTCTTTTACAAAAGAGGCTTCAGCTGAAGCTGCAGTTAAGAGAAATGTGCAGCAGTCCCTGGGTCATTGTATCCTGGTTTGTGATTGGCAAGGTGTCAAAATAGGCAACAGCAACGCTCCTTCCTTGCCATAAAAATCTGTGCTATGAGGCATGAATGGCAGAGTACTTTGCCTAGTCAGCTCCAGGACACTAGGTGGCCCACAAACCACACACAGACACACACACACACACACAACCACACTCACACACAGCCATGTGCACGCACACCCAGACACTCCTGTTGTAGGACCCACTGTAAACCTTGCAGAAGACATCTGTCAGAGCTCTGCGTGGTACTGCCAGGGATATTGCCCATTACACGATTTGTACATATTTAGGCTTAGCCAACCTAAGCTGATTGCAGGTACTTAAAATTGCTTTTGTGCCATGAACACTTAACGCTAAACCTCTTTTAATTTGCACCGTGCTACTCAGAGAGATCATATCATTCTTCTGTTCAACCAAATTCCCAATCTGGCATGCCCTTTTCTTCTTTGTTTTTTCCTTTTCCTTCTTTTTTTTCTTCTTCTTTTTTTTAATAATAATTAAAAAAATAATTTAGCAAGGATTTAAGTTTATTTATTAAGCTTTTATTTCCCAGTCTTGTAATTGAATCACTCTGCTGTGACAGTGTGGCTGAGGCTGTTATTAGCAAATTCTATAAACAATGGGCTTGATCCCTTTATGAAAAAGCATTGTAGGGGGAATAGTTAATCTGGGCTAAAAAAAAATTACAAAACTGAAATGAAGCTCTGAGGAGGGAAGGGGTGTGTGTGGGGGGGAAACACAATTGCAGATTCCAAATATTTAAAACTGTTTCTGGACTTTCCCATTCCAGCCCCCTCCTCCCTCTACTTCCCTTCTCCCACCACCCAGCTGCTCAAATCCCTTTTTGTTCTTTGTGCCTTGACTCTCTGAGGCAGAACTTGTTTGCAATACGATCACCAGGGAGGAAATATTGTCTACAGAGCAAAGCCTCCTCTCTGATAAGGCCATGCTGATGCTGCTTTTCTAGGTAACTTTGGATTTGGATGGCAAGACGCTACAGCTGGAAAACTGTAGACTCCTCTAACAGGCACTGAGGAAAGGGAAATTCATCAGAGGGTGTTGGAATTAAATTTTGAGATCTCCATTGAAATTAGTCATTCTGGGCTCCCTTTATAGGAGTTCTAGTCAAAAATACGGATAGAGTATTGGGTGCAATTCATCCCATTCAAAAGTAGAGAGCTGTACAAATCAATTGATGTTCCCTAGCCACACTGTGTTTAAGAATAGTTTCCACTGGCTGTGAAAGATCCAATAACTAGCTCCTTAGATGATGTCAGTGTGGTATCTGCATAGACACACTTGAAATGAATGTGGGATTTCTATTAGCATCAAGTGTTCCAACACCTATGTTTTCTTAGGCTTCTTTATTTTTGTGCAGAACCTAAAGCTGTTTGAAGTTCCAGGGCATAATCAAAGTACATAGGGTGTTAGACAAGTCCTTAGCTAATAGTTGACATTGCCAGCTTTGGAAAAGTTCTCAGTTTCATTGTCTAAGTTCTCTACTCAGTCCATAATTTCTCTAGGGCAAAGTCTGTTTCTTATTGTGCATTGATATAGGTCACTTCGGGACCGGGCTCTTGTCTGTGGTCACGTAGCACAACTGCAGTAGCAAACATTAATCATGATAATAAATAATCGATCAGGACTCTAATGATAGCAAGGTTAAAGAAATATTGGTTAATACGTTATCATAATGGTTCTAAATGTGAACTTTAACCCAGAGTCTGCAGAAATCAGTAGAGATGTCATGGAGTTTTGCATGGCATGTAGACCAGCTTCCATTGACCTCATATAACCAACACTAAGATCTTCAGGCTTCAAAGGTAAGGCTGCTTTCAGAGCAGGAGACCTTAAGGTTTGAACATGGAAGAAAGGAAGCAACTGTGTGACCAATAGGCATGAAAATCAGCCAGGGGCTTCGTTAAGCTGGAATAGGAAGTTACAGAACACAGTCAGTTAGGTTCCTGTGGTCATTAGGAAGACTGACTTTGAGCAAACCATGGAAACTGGAATATAAAGTAAACAAATTTGGGGAAGATGGAGGGCTGAGTGTGTGTTAAGAAGCTGGATGAGAGCTGGGTACATAATGAATGCTGGAAGAAAGGGTTAGCTCTAGACACAGCAACAGAAAGTCAGATTTGAGGTTGCTGAAAGGGATTGGACAGCATTTGCATTTTATTTTCTTGATAGATTTCTTGTGATTCATGAGACAAGACAGGTCATTTGAAGGCAAAAGTGTCAAAAGTATATAGAAGGTCTGTAGTACCTGTGAAAGAAGTATAGAGATGAAAATATTTTTTATATAAAATATTGATAAAGCAAAAAGCTTGGATCTATCAACTTTAGTTTTATTTGAGCAAGGGGATAAGGTTTGGGAAGGAATGACAGAGGAGAAAGTGTAGGGTAAGAGAAGTAGAAGATGTGGTCATGTTGGAGATTAAGGAAAATGTGTAGAGGGTAAAGCCCAAACTTAGGCACAAACACCACTAAGGACCATGGGTACATATAGACAAGTAACAAGTTGGAAACACTGTCTGGAAAAAGCTTGGGACCCTATAAAAGGAATCCACATCAGCAACTCTTCCTCTCCCTAGCAGGAAGCATTTTCAATGAAATCTGGCCATGGGAAAGGGGGTCAACAAATTGCAGCCTTCCCCTACACAGATGGGGTTGGTGGAGGAGATGTAGCTACTCAGAGATGTAGACCAAAAGGATGAAGAGTCATGGGCTGAAGAAGGGAAACTGTGGTTGCATATAATGCAAAATATATGCTAAAACTCAGTTGGACAAGGGCACAATCTGACTTTGGATATAACCCTTTTTTGAGCAAGAGCTTGGAATAAGGACCTTCCAAGGTATTTTAGACTGGATATGTTTATGATTCCATGACATTATGAGAAACCAGTGAGGCTTCCAGAGGCTCTAACTAAGCAGTTTTCAACTCTACAAGATGAACTTCTAGCTGATTTATAATTTATGTAAATCCATTTGTCCACAGGGGTAAGAGAGCTTGTTGAAAGCATACCCATTGTGATTTGAGAGCTCATATGTGTACAGATAACTGGAAAAGTAAGTGGAAAAAAAATATAGAATGAGTCACAAATCTGTTGAGCCTGTGTGTGGAACCCTTAAGCAGAAATAAATTAAAAACTTCCAATGATATCAGAGCTTTTTGCTCTGAATTATCCTTGGATTTTGATGAGCTAGTAATGACTGTATAGAGGAAAAAAATGTCATCTCTCAGTAGGATAAATTATCTGACCTGTAAGTCACCATCACTATTTTAAACCACAATACATATATCTGAACAACACATGTCTTTGAACACACACACATGCCAGGCATTTTTTACAATGTATAGGGGAAAAAAAAATTAAGCCAATTATTTTAATGTGATGAAATTTATAGGTTGATCTGGGTGTTTCTATGGTCACAGACCTCTGTTTATAAGTTTGGTCTTCCCCCAGCAGTTAAAGAGGAGCCTGGTGACCAATAGAAAAGCAAGACCTCATTCTCCACATTCCATTAGCTTCATAATTCCACATTAAATGATGGGTTTAGCGCCATATGGTGAAGTCTGATATGAAGAAGAAAAGGAAAAGAATAATATATACACATTCATGCACACATGTATATGCACACACCCACACACACACATATATATATATGTGTATTTGTAAATTATATGTGTATACATATATATTCTACATGTGATTAACCTGTCTGGCTTCCTTCAGAAAATGGGGTATATTGATGAAGTGAGGTGAAAACTTTAAAACCTTTGCAGTGATTCTTCATGCTGTTAAGATTTTCTTCAGCCTGCTTTTGGGGTTTGGGATATTTTAAATTTAACTGCATGGATAACCTCGCTGCAATTCTAATTTTCTGGAGTCAGCCTGGAAACCACAGAGCAGAATTCTTTCCAGGCACTATGACTTTCAACACGTAACCTAAATAACAATATTCTTTTTTACCTAATGGTCTAAACATCTTAAGTATTAAATGAGGGATAAATTTGTCATGAGGTCAAGAGTTAAGAACTCTTAAATAAAAGAGTATGAGAATGTGCATGTGAAGGATGGTGATAATGTGATTTCCAAACACCAATTTTCTTTTCAGAGTTCAATTCCACACTCTGGGCAAAAAAGTCTCTGGGCTTGTGTTTTTACAGGACCAAGTTTATCTTAAACCACAAACTAGAAAGGTCCTGGTATTCATCTGCTCAGTCTTCACCTGGTTCTTCTAAGTGAACATGAAAAGGCAAATTAAGCTTCCTTCAGCAGAATAAGCCTGCTAAAAGTCACCACCTTATTACCAATATTACAGTAGATCCAGGAGCTCTCAACTGAGGCCTTAATGGTGCTTTCACACATTGCAAAAAAAAATCCCCAACTTGTAAAAAAGACACATTTTGCTAGAGAGAAAACAGAAAAAGACAGAGGATATGAGATTTTCTTATTACAAGCAGGGAAACAAGGTGCAAAGCTGCTTTGCTGAGGGTGAAATAAAGCATCTCTGAAATGGAATGCAGATGTTTGAATACGTGTACAGTGAGAATCTGAACAGTGGCTTACCCCAGCATGGGTCAAATTAGGAGGTGATATCTACAACCCTGGTTCATTAGGATTTTCAATATAAATTAATTGTTCCTCCCAGGGGCAATTTTTACTCTTTAAATGAGTTCTGTTCACACTAAAACCCATGATCTGCACAGGGATCCAAAAGCTTTCTAGTAAAGGAAGCACATCTTACTGGCATGTCTAAAATTCATACTGGGGTCATGTTTTTGGGGAGACTTCAGACTGGCTCTTGGTCTGAAGGTACAAATCCAGATGTGAAAGGAGAAAATGAGTTTCAAACAACCTTTCTTCCACTTCCCAGCACTCACTTTCTGCATACTTGCAGACACACCATGTCAACTCTGAACACACTGCTGGGTCTCAACACACCTTGATTGTAAATCTCTAATAATGGGGTGTGCAATGGTTATCCAGGGTGCATTGATTTTCAGGGGCTGGTGATCCTGGCTGGAAACTCTACATGCTACCCCCATTTAAGAAATTTCAGTTTGATCTTATTCAGTCTTGGACATGACAATGAGTCAGTAATTGGCTGGGAGGTAGACCTTTTCCCTAGCAGACCCAACTACTACTGGTCTGGGAAAGAGCTGCTGATAATTGAGAAGGTGTTGCTTTTTCCAGTGCCTGTGTGCTATTACCTGGACATAGTGATGCTGAGGGCTCCACAGCTGGGAAGTCACTCAGTCTTAAACGGCCTTGTAGCCCAGGCAGCCTTCTGGGCAGAAGGAATGAAGGGTTATTTCCAAAGAAGGTCAAAGGACCACAGTCAATACTCTCTTCCCTCTCCATCCAGGACAAGCTGTGCATTGACAATCACTTTGCTTTCTCCTGCAACACCTCAGATGATCAAATGAAGGCATATTGGAAGCAGAAGAGTTAATAAGGGATTTCTGTCAGAGGAGAAGATTTTCAATTTGTAATATTTTTCTAGCTCTTCCCTTAATGGATTCCTTAGTTTAAAAGTGTTTATAACAGTTTCTGAAAGACCAGACTCTAACAGTGTGTTGTCACTGAGGTCTGACCAACTCTACAAAGATATTCAGGAAAGCATGACCATGTTGGGAGTTCCAACATCACTAGGAAGTTCATATCAAAGCTATTGAGAGAGTAGAAGGAAGGAGAAATGAGAAAACATTTTTTAGGACAGGGTTGGGGAAGGCTGAGGCTGCTTCTATTTTGCAGGGAAGACAGATTAAAGCTTGCTGTGTTGCAAATTTTTCAACTTATTTTGAAAGAAGTGTTTCTGCTTCAAAACACACAGGATTTCCAGTGAAGCAAGCAAATTATATTTATTTTCATTGCTTTGTGTGTTTCACATAAAATTTAGAAACAAAAAATAAGTCCCACTTGAGCACCTCCTACAATATTCTGAGTCCATAGTTGCTAAAACTTTAACTTCTTTTAGACAGGAAAGCCATTTTTCAGTGCAAACTAAAAATATTTTCAAGCTCTTACAGCAGGATTTGATGGGGAAAGTTCAGTGAAGGACCATGAAGGCAAGACTCAAGGGAGTTGCATTGATGAATTGATGCACTATGGGACTCAGATAATGGTGAGAAGGCCTCAAGAGTGAAACAGGAACATGAAGCTACTATACTTTAAAACAAACAATCAAAACCTTTGGACTGGTTTTGCCTGCAATATCCAATGCTGTCCTAGGTACACAAAAGTTCTCTTGTCCGTGTTGTTAACTTGGTGTAGAAATTCTCTAGTTAAGGATGGAAATAGTGGAGAACAAGGAAGAACGTAATGAGAGTATCCTGCTGGAAAGCCCAAGGACAGGAGGAGGGAATGGAAAAATTCCTGAAGTGGTGTGCAAAGTAAATTAAGTTAGAGGAGGGGCTTTAATTAATCAAATTGTTTTGAATATCAAAAGCAGCTAAACATATGTAAAACCTCTTCTGTGGAAAGAGAGGGATCAGCCAAAGAAGGAATAGGTCTGAATTGGAAAGCATGGGAGAGGGAGGTGTCTACCTTAGGGTGGGCTTTTTTTCTACCTATATAGTCTGACTTGGCTAATAAGCATCTGTATGTTCAAACCAGAAGGAGACAAAATGTCAACTGTCAAAGACTGACAGATTCACATACCTCAGGAAAAGGACAACTGGGATGAAAATCTGGGATCTCAGGAACCAAAGAAGGCTTCTTAGCATGTTTTGTAACTAAGCAGAGGGTAAAACACCTGGAAGCAGCAATGACAGTATTCTTAAACTCAACACCATTCAGGCAGCGTTTAGAAAGAAAAGGAAGCCAATTTTCAGGATGCCCAGCTTTCTAAACTTCTGTGGATCGCCCCTTGATGGACTTGTCTCAAGGCCCTGATCTTGTTCTTACTGAACACAGTGAAGACAACAAGTGTTGTTAATGGGAGCATAATGTACTAAGTAAGTTAAAGACATTGGAGAAAAAAAATCACTCCAATTAAGACTCCTTCCTTAAAGCATGTAATGAAAGTCGCAGGGGTTTCTTCAGTCACAGATGTGTGGTTTGAACTGGTCATGTAGGCTTCCTGGACAGTCACTGGAAAGAAACATGTCTACAAGTGATGCCTCATTTTATTTATATTCAATATCTGCTGGAAGCTGTGAAGACTCATCTTCTGGAGGTTTATCTCTCCATTGACTATCTACAGAGCCTAAACAACAAAATTGACATGGATTTGGACCATTCTTTGATGGTCAGAAACAGGTTATATGAATTGGCTCCCAAAAGCTGAGAACAAGAGAGGTCCATGAATAGTTGCTAAAATACTCTCTTTACAACTTCAGTAACTAATCAGTCATTTAAAGTGGCTCTGTTCATTTTCCTTTCCCAACAAGTCAATATTTTCTTCTGAGAAACAGAGAAAGGAAGTAATAATTTCTGTCAACTTGATCAACTCTATGGGCAGATCTCCAGCCAAAATTATTCATAATCTAGTACAGAAATGTTTCAGTCTCTGTTTATTAAAAAAAAAAGGTATTTTGAAAAAAAAAATAACCTATGACAGTTACATTTAGGCCCAAAACACACACAAAAAAAATCTATATTGAAAAGAGAAGGAGGAAAGAGATAAGGGAAAAATAGTCAGTAAGGAATACCACTGTATTTCCAGGGGCAGTCCTTGTCATCAACACGGGCTAGGAGATGATGTGATAGAGAGCAGCCCTGCAGAGAAGAACATGGGGGAGCTGGTGAATGAAAAGACCAATATGAGCCCACAGTGCACACTCACAGCCCAGAAGGCCAGATGTATCCTGGGCTATAAAAAAGGAGCATGGCCAGTAGATCAAGGGAGGTGATTCCGCCCTTCTGCTTCACTCCTGTGAGACCCCACCTGGAGTATTATGTCCAGTTCTGGAGTCCCCAACATAAGAAGGACATGGAATTATGGGAACAGGTCCAGAGGAGGGCTACTAAGATGATTAGAGGACTGGACCACCTCTCCTATGAAGACAGGCTGAGAGAGTTGGGGTTGTTCAGCCTTGAGAAAAGAAGGCTCTGGGGACATCATATAGTGGCCTCTCAGTACCTGAAGGGGCCTACAAGAAAACTGGGGAGGGACATTTTAGAAGGGCACAAAGTGATAGGAAGAGGAGGAAGGGTTTTAAATTGGAAGAGGGTAGATTTAGATTGGATATTAGGAAGAAATTCTTCCCTGTGAGAGTGGTGAGGCATTGAAACAGGTTGCCCAGGGAAGTGATAACTGCCCCCTCCCTTCCGGTGTTCAAGGCCATGCTGGATGGGACCTTGAGCAGCCTGGTCTAGTGAGAGGTGTCCCTGTCTATGGCAGGGGGGTTGGAACTTGAGGATCTTTAATGTCCCTTCCAGTCCAAAGCATTCTGTGATTCTATGATCCTATGCATAAGGAAAAGCTGTTTTGAACGTCTCAGCAGGTATCATAGCTCCACTGGTGCTGCAGTTATGACTGTTTAAGTTTCTCCAGTCTCTGCTAATCCTGGAGGTCAGAAAACAGCCATGCACAGGCAGTTTTAGGTGTTAACATCTGTGAGTCTCTGAAATTAGGTTCATAGGTCAAGGGTTGGAGAGTGGAACGTGACAGGGAAGAGAAGAGAGCAGCCCAGGTCACTTGCAAGAAGGAAAGGAAGGAGGTCCAGATAACTTCAGAGGTGGAATGAAAAAGTTTGGGAGCCCTGTTATTTGTGACAGGAAAGAGGAGTGGCACAGGCAGTTTCAAGTCAGTTGAGGAAGGCAGAAACTTCAACAGCATGAAGGTAAAATCTCATCTGGGACATTCTAAAAGTCTGGTTTTTGTCTTCAACTTCCCCTTTGCATTGTCACCACTGAACTAGGACATAGTTGCATAAATAGCTATACCCTGCTTGGAGATACCTGACTGGTTAGAACACTGTAGGTTTAATCTGAATGGCACCAAAGAGCCAGTTGAGGAATATGACCTTTGAATTTCACTTGGCAGAATAAGGAGGACTCTATCAGTGTTCCTGGAAAAAAAAAAAAAAAAAACAACTTTTAATTGATTTGCAAGTCTAATCTGGAAAGCCACTGTGCTGTGAACATGCAGTTTTATTGCTCTGAGGTCAGCATCTCCCAATCGCTCCAGGGAAAAATGCGTTTAAGCCATCACGTAGCTAAACGCAACATCTGCTTCAGCAGATTCAGTCTGTCACTTTATAGGTGAACACCATTATTAAAGAGCCTGTAAAGGAATTACATCTTCCTGCATTGACATTAAACTGGATTCTCAGTGAACTCTAACCATCCAAGAGTTAGGTGTCTGTTCGATGCTAATCATGGGCAGTTCAGTCAGTGGAGAGACTGGGATGTCCAGAGGAAGACTCATCCCATATATCTTAGGTTGAGATCAACACCTTTTAGCTTTTTTGACTGAATGTGAATGTGATGCAGAGAATTGTATTGATTAACCATCTAAATTTTAAATGAGTTTAGTTAGGTGAAATAATAAACCCATTTTAGGGCAAGGTAGACTTCTGTTTCTCAAACATCAGAAGTTTTTTAGGTCACGTTTTCAGGTGCTCCTGATCAAAAGTACTTTATACATAATGAAGATAAACAATCGTAACAGAGGAATAATCTTGTGTAATTGCAAAAACTGAGACTGTAATTGAACTGAGACTTTAGGTAAAATTCCACCTGTCACAACACAAATAGTAAATGTATCCATGGTGATGACTGTTGAACAGAACTTACTAAATGCTTCTGTTGCTGTGTGAGGAGAGGACAGTCCTTCGTGTAGTGATTATAGAATCATGTAACTGGATGCTGGATGTAGTTAAATTCATCAGCTATAAAGATCTCAGTCCATGTAACCATTACCTGACACGGTTTCAATCATCAGGTTTCACAAAGCCTTTTCCCAAGAAATGGCTAATTTTGAAAATATTTCCATTACTGTCCTAAGGTACATGGTAAATAAATTATTTTCATTTATTCTTATTCACTGAAACTGGATGTAAACTCCTACACCTGTTTCATCACAGGTTACTGAACAGACTTTGAAGGAAAACAGGTTTAGTTTCTCTGAGCTGCTGAGGTTCAGAGTCAACAGTGTACAGGAAAGTGCTCTAGAAGACATCAACATTTTGGACATATCTTCAAGGTTGACCCATATGGTCTGTTAAAAATGGGGTTATGTATTCATTCACTCACAGACAAATGCTTCCCTTCAGTTCCAAGCCATGATAGGTAGATTTAGATTACAGTAGATTAGATTAGATTTAGATATAAAGAAATTCCTTACTATGAGGGTGGTGAGGAACAGGTTCCCCAGAGAAGGTGTGGATGCTCTGAGACTTCTACTCCAAGACACCCACTTACCAGGCTTCCTCTCAAGTGTTCATGCTCTCAGACTAGGACTGACTCTTCTTCATCCTCCATCTCTCCAAACCCTCAGAAAAAATATGCCTGTGTCATGTTAGAGGCAATTTTCATTCCATGCTGGGGAGACCACTGCAGACCTCTTAGCCTAATGGTAGGGTGTCTAGTCATGCATCCATTTTTAGCATTGTTTCCTAATTGTGTGCAGATTTGTAACCAATAACTCCCCTCTCTTTCACTCCTCTTCCTCAACTCATAATTGATCAGACACTGAACAGCTGCTGGCTATTTTCTCTTCCTGAGAAACAGGCAGTAATTGTATGTATGGGCTCCAAATCCCTAAACATTTGGAGAGGAGAAGGACTTGAACAGGAGCCAGTTCTTTTTACAGCACTGGTACCAGCAGCAGTGGTAGGCATTTAAATCACGTCAGGGCGGGCTGGTTGTCAAATTTGCTGAGATTCACTTTGAGAGGTGGGGGGGGAATAAAGAGAAGGAGAAAAAAAGAAACCAAATACATGTTAAAGAGAGAAAAACAAATGAAACCAGCAACCAACAAGCCAAGGCAGCTCGAACAGTTGGAGTCCATCCCAGCTGTAGAGTGGTGAGATTACTCCCTAAACCAAAGGGCATGCTCATCCACGTTTCCCAGAGTGCAAATTGCTGCATGGCAAATAGACCAGCTTCATCCTGATTTTAAACTGCCATATTCTCATCCTGCTCTAATCTATTTGGAGAGAAAGAGGCCCCTGCAGAGGCAACTCTCAACTGTTTTGGAGGTGTTTTCTCCTGCTCTTTTTGCTATGTGGAAAGTCTAAGCTAACAGCCTCCTCAATCAGGACATCCCAGCTTTGTGCCAAAAGTTGAATGGGTGAACTGAAGTCATACCCATGTGACAATGTGTCCCAAGCAAACATAATAACTAATTTTTCTGAGAATATAAAATGCTTATCAAAACATACAATATCATGCACTCAGCTAACTAACCCTATCTAACATAAAATCTCTTGAAAATCAACGGTTGATATGCTGGTAAAAATATAAGCAGCAAAGATAATTAGGTCAAAAGCAAAACTAATTCACCTCAGAAATATTCCTGAGGTGTATCATGAGCGTTTTAATTTGTGCACATCAAGTCACTTCCTAAGTAGACTGCTTTTCCAATATTAATATTAAAAACCATACGTGGCTGATACAAGAAAATGAACTGGCAATGCAGTGGGACACGTCTCAGTCATCTCCAAGTCTACTTTAACCTAAATCATCCATCATCCTCTCTATCTACACACACAAACACTTCCAGAAGGTGATTTATTGCATTTCTAATGAGATGGCTTAGTTTATCATTGTTTATGAGACTAGGTGTTTAATGGCTAAACGGCTAAAATTAGGTGAGATGAGCTCCACTCCATGTTTAAAGCTCTCTACACATTTCAGCTGCAGAATTAGTGTCGTTTTCATGTGACCTAAATTTAAGAGTGAGCTACATTAAGACCAATACCTCATATTTCTTGTTCTTTACAGAGATGGGCAAAGCACTACAGTTGGTGTTTTATTCATGGCAAAGCAGGAAGAAGGCTTTAGATGAAGGCTTCCTTCACAGAGGAAGCTTGGAGATGTTATTTTTTAGTGGTGATGTAGAAGGACAGTTAGCCATGAAATGCCCCACGTGATGCATCTCACATGACAAGAAAGGGCTCACAGAAATAAGAGATGTCTGCTGGCCTCTGCAGGCATACCCCCTTCCTGAGGCAGCTAGCTGAGGACTAAAAGATACTGCCCATCTCCTGCTCCATATCCCCACCCTCCAGGTTATAGATTGTAGATCATAGAATGGTTAGAATGGTTTTGGTTGGGAGGGACACTAAGAATTATCTAGTTCCCATCCCCTGCCCATGGTAGCGACACCTTACATTATATCAGGTTGCTCAAAGCCCCATCCAACCTGACCTTGAATATACCACAGGTCAGGCCAAGAAAGTGCCTTTGGCATATTATGATCACATCAAAATAGAGACCATGGGTGCTCTACCACAAGACAGTAGATCCAGGCCTGGGTGTGAGGAGATGTGGGAGTTCATTGCATCAGTGGCACAAAAGGACTGCTGAGGTCCTTCTAATACAGGGTGATATCCTATTCTCTACTTCAAGCAGTTGCAAAAAGGCTTCGCTGGTAGACTCAGTGTGATCTGGCCACACATACACACTTTGTTAGGGAGGAGCAAAGGGGAGGAAAATCTGCTCCAGCAGGCACCACCATAAAACAACTCACAGATGCATCCCAACAAACACATAGGCACTGCCAACCTCTCCAGTCTGTCTTGATCTTTTTCTCCAGCACAGTGTTGTAGCAATTTCTCTGTATTTCCCAGAGGACCCTGAGTCATTACATAGCTTTGAACCTTAGAAAAAAATTATTCTGCTTTATCACCAAGAAAAAAAAATGATCCCCCAGTCTCTAAGCCATTATTTCTAATTTTGGTGGCTTAGCAAAATTTGAACTCCTTAAGCAACCCTAGGGGAAAAAACATACCCTGATATGAAAATTGACACCTGAGCTGCTGTCATTTCAGTTCAAAAAGACAAAACAATATGTAATTCCAGGAATAGCTGCTAAAATCTGATAAAATTTTGTGTGGGCCCAGTAACCTTACACTGGACATTTGTGGCTACTTCCTAGAGAAACAAGAGAAAGCAAAGAAAATTCTACTTGGACAAATAGCACATGTAATACTACAATTGGCTACATTCCTAATAGGCTCTCCATGCCAGCAATACAAAGACCGTAACCTTAGAAGAGAGGTGTGATTGCTGTCTTGGACTGAGCTTGCTCTTTAAGGAGCTTGCAGCACAGTTAGACCTGGCTCAGGTGTAGTTGCCTCCCCAGGTAAAGCAAAGGAGTCCTGGAGTCACATAACTGGAGAAGGCGATTAAGAAATCAGGTCTGCTGGGAATATAACCGATGCCTACACAGCATCTTAGCTTTCCTCAGCCTCCAGAAAGTGCCTTAAACCACACAATAGTGACCACACATAAGTGTTTCTCTGTAAACTTGAGTCCAGTGTTTGAGTTTAAGTCCTTGAGGAAGCTTGGGCTGACACTTAAGACCAGTGCCTAGGATTCCCTCCCCATCATGCTGCATGGATTGAAAAGCAGCCAAGCCTCAAATCCTGAGCAGAACTCTTTCCTTACAATGCCTAGCTCATGGTAAAGGCAGGCATGCCCTGTCATTTTATTTCAGACAGAGCTGTAATACTTGCAAATGCCATGGTGTGTCCTGGATGTATGAGCAAATGACTAAAATGAGTAAACATTATTGCAGAAAGCACAGTTTTTACACCAGAGGAACACACACCCCACAACATCATTACAATATCATTTCTGTCTCTGTTACATGTGCTTAGTTTGGGAAATATTTATCATTTTTAGCATGCTCAAGCTCTTCATTTTCCAGCACCATCCAGAAGGCTCATTAACAGTTTACTAAGGGGTTGTAAGAGTTGAGGAACATGAATCTTTAAGGCAATGGGATCACTGTATCTTGCACGCTCTAGATCTGCAAGGGGGTGTGTGGTTTTCCCACGTGTGGGTGGTGAAGGATCCCTGCAATTGACATCAGTTATATAAAGGCATGTTTGCAAATTTATTCCAACTTCTTGCTGGGACTTAAGAGAGAGATATTATGGGAAGGGTAGCATGAATTCTGTGCAGTGAAATCCTTGCTAAGATGGCTTGGAAGACTTGCTACCTTGGACTGTAGCTGTAAACAAGAAGAAGCTCTGATAAAGACAGGGAAAGAGTTTTGAGCCATTATAAACTGAAAAAATCCTGAATGCAGCTGGGAAAGGAGGTTGGAAAGTCTTGATTATCCTCTTCTGGGAATAAACCCCACCCAGAGGGAAGCAGGATGGAAAACACCAGCTGTGGCAGATGTGGCTGATGTGAGGGGGAGACAGATTAGGTAAAACTCTGCTATGACTGACATGGAAGTCTTCTCTGCTCCTGAGGATGAGGTTGGTAACATCAGCTCTTCCCTTTCATTTTGAAGCTCTGTCTGTACACAGATAGTCTTGATGGAGGGTGTGAAAGATGAAATGGAAGTGCCATGAGGTACATTCTTTAGCACAAGAAGAAATGTATCTCTCCTTACATTAAAAGTGAGAAAAATTTATACTTCAAGCTCCCTTTTCATTTCTTCCCACAGAGTGGAATTTTTTTGTTTGCTTTATTTTTGTAGAATGTGATTCCCTGGATCTATTGCAGGATTCTCCCAAAAAATGAGATAAACTTTTGTGATGGAGGCCTTTAGTAACAGTGACTTTATAAATGAGCCTGAAGCAATGAGCTCAGATGCTGATAGCAGAAGAATCCAAGCCTTTCTTCCAGATGTACAATACCAGTTGATGCTGGCTGGTGTTAAGCCTGAAAGGTTGTTGTCTCTACCTGGGACTTCAAAGGCTTTCTGCATGTTCTTCTGCCATCGTGTGTGAGTTCTCTGGTCTCTGATAAAAGGTTGAATTCAAGCTGCAGCCATTGCCTTAGTGGAGATATTAAGAGGAAACCTCCATCCTCCACTGAGCTGACTAAATTCTGGTTCTATACCCCTCAATTAAACATGGGTATTATTGACTTTTTGATTCAAAAGGAGGGGAAAGAGACAATTGCCTATTTGCATATCTGGCATGCAGCATACCTATTCAGTGCTTCCAGAAAACAAATTTAAATGGATCTGTTTCTCAAGCTCATTAGAACATGTATGAACAGGGAGTGACATCAATGCTGCAGTCAAAAAGTCCTTTTTTTGTTATTTTTTCCTTTTTTTCTTTTTTCTTTTTTTTTTCTTTGAGAAGCACAGTCCCATTTATTTCCCAAGTACAGGAACTCTAGAACTCTTGGACTGTCATGAACAATGTGTTATTTACCATGGCCCAACTTGATTTCTCCTACCTTTTTTATTTTCCTTATTCCATTTATTTAATGTTTCATTCAACAAAACACATTGGCATGTTCCCTCTATGTTGCACCACAGGCTTCTGTTCCAACCAGCATCGAAAAGAAAGTTTCAAGGCTAAACAAGGTTAAAATTAGGACAGCCCTTAAGGGCATCAGCAAAGAACATGTTTACATGCTCAGTGAAACAGGCTACAATGATTTTTCTTTCCACCAAAGACACAGTTTCCAGCTATGGGTTGTCATGATTTTCTTTAAAATAATTATCACATCTCCAAAGACACTTGCAGCTGTAGGCACTCTTACCCTCCCTAATTACACAGCTAATAAGGGAAGCAGAGAGAACGTCAGAAAGAAACGAAGGCCAAGGGCAAATCCAAACACCTTGGATCTACCACTGAGTAACTGAGCTGGCCAGAAACCTTCCTGATCTTGCCAAAGAGGGATGAGGCTATGGAATGAGCTTCCCACTGACTGCTAGTGTGGGAGTGAAACTGTCTGCTTATGAAAGGACACTGCTTGTACCTCCCTTAAAACATGTAGTATCATCACAGCAGGTTGAGAAGCATGTTTGAGGAGCTTTTGTTCTACAAAAGCCTACTCTCACTAATGTGGGGGTGCAGAAGGCAATTTTGAGGGACACGAGTTCAAACTCTGCCAGTGAAGGTCTTGAAATTAATTCTTCCCCATTCCATGGGATGCTCGTGACCCCACTCTGTAAATCGGAGGGGACATGACTCATTTTCTCTCTTTGGCCACTTCATCTTGAGTTGCAGAAGAGTTTCCCATTGAAAACTTCATGGAGACTGGAACGTTTCTGGGGAGGGGGAGAAAATCTTCTGTTTTTTGACATTTAAATGAAATAAAACAAGAAACTTGATCAACAGTTCCTGTTGAGCTGTCATGTACGAGCACAAAGACAAAGCCAAAATCAGCATTAAATCCCATCATGTTTTCAGAGGATGCAAGTTTGTTCACTCTATAAATGGGAAGGAAAAAAAAGTATTTTATTCCTAAAAGTTAAAGATGTGGGGAATATTTTTTTTGCTTTTTTCCACCCACAGATCCTGAATATTAATAGCCACAGAACCAGCAAAATCCTTCCTTGATTTCTCAAAGCTGCTTGCACAGGGTTTGCCTGCAGAAGTAAATTGTGACTTCAGCTCAAACATACTAACAAGTGAGGGACAAGGTGTGAGATCACCCTGTCTGGCAAACTGTCTTTCTACCTCTGGTGTGGTTCTGAATCACCAGGCATGAGCCATTTGCAGCTTGGACTTCTGTCCCATAATTCGGTTTCTACACCCACAAAGTTGTGAGGTGTTGGCTGCTCTAGGACGGATCTTCCTCCTCAAGTGCTCACAGCTTTCTGGAAATATAATGCATGTTTTGAGTGGAAGACAAGCATCTTTTTCTTTCTGTCTGCTTGCAAACATGGCCACAGGGAGAATGACAAGCCTCAGACAAGACTTTCTGTCAGAAACCACCTCTGTCATGTCCAAATCCTGACCTGGAAGAGCAAGGTGTTCCTTCTGCCCACTCTACTTGGAGTGTTGCTAAACTTTGGAGAAGACCCAAGCTGTCAAGCTGGGAGTGATGCTTGAATCCATAGCACCTAGAATCACCAGCTCTTGCCTGTCAAATGACAGCCTGTGACAGCTGAAAACCACAAACAAAAGGTAATAAAAAATAAACTAGGGTAGACAGAAGGAAACAAGCCCCATCGTGTTATCACTTCACCGCGTTTATCAGTGCACACCTAAAGCTGAGGAGAGAAAGGTAGGGAAAGTGCCTTTAGCTCACTTCCCTTTAAGCATCACTTCCTATGCATGCAAGTAACATGAACACTGCAATTATATGGGCAAGCTAGCTGAAGACAGAACTAAGAGCAAAAGAAAAAAGAATAGGAGGAAAGATCTACAGCTCTTCCAAAAGATGGAATTGAAATATGTAAAACAGGGCAGTGCTGATTGCCAAAATACTGGAGGTTTTCTGTTCCTTCCACCGTGCTGTATTGTGAGCGGTGTTTGGAAGGGGGGGGGGGGGGGGGGAAGCGTTGGAATCTCAGGGTTTTTATTTCACCATGAAACTTTAGCACAAGAAATTTTAATTGTGGATCCTTGTGGACAAGACCTTGAAATCCTACCCAGCCAGAGCTTTCTGGTCCCGGAGTGTTCTTGGAACTGGTTGTGGCTCCCAGTCACTTGGTTGCTTTATCCAAGTTTGTTCTCTCAGTCTGGTCGGTGGGATGCAGAATGGGTTAGAGGGTTAACTGTTTGTTAGCAGCCCTGGACACAAGAGTTTGTTCAGGGGCTTGTTTCATAGCTAGTCCTGCAGTCAGTGTGTTTATGTCTATTTTAGAGGATATCACTGTGGGAGTTTGCTGCTTTTTTTTTCCCCCCCTCCTTCTTACTTTGGAAAATGATAGGCCTTTAACGCAGTTGGCACCTAATCAAGAAACTTTGGAGAAGGAACACGAGTGCAGCCGCTCTGAGTAATTGATTGTGGCTACTGGTTGACTGCATTAGTGTTTGTGATAGAGTGAAATACTATATGTTGGAGGGCCTCAAAATTATCAGGGTATTTAATCATGGACCGGGCACGTCTCTGATGTATTTATGTGTATTACCATTGGAGGGTCACTTGGGCAATGCACTGAGATAGTGGAAAGAAAAAGGACTTGGAACTCAAGGCAATATGTCTTCTTCTTCAACTTTTAAATTTACAAAACTTCTTGGGAAATACCAGTAGTCAACTAATGCGCCTCTAGATGATTAATCTGCATTTTAGAGTGTGAATATTTTGATTCAAGTCCTCGGTGGATCTAAGTTGGAGGTACCCCTGTGACATTGATACAGACCAGATGAGAATTTGGCTTCGTTACACTGAAAGGTGGGTCAGGAATCCACATGAGAAATCCACATGAGCTCAGATTATTTGGAGACTTCTATTTCACAAGTCCAAATATACTATAAAAACAGCCCCTCCTGTGGAATTGTCCTCTTTCCAGATCCCCCAGAAAACCTGCAGTGGTGAAAGTTTTAGAAGTCTGAAATCAAAAGGTGATTTAGTTAAACGTTTAGCAAAATCTTGTTTGTATTCTGAGAAGGTTTGAAAAACGATTCTTGAAGCAATACTGACATTTCCCCATTGTTTTCATTTCCCAGGCCTCAATATAGATTATTTTTTCTTCCTTTCTAAATTTTCAGACAATTCTCTTCATTTTTTTTAAATAAGCAAAGTGATTGATTTCACTTCTTAAAATTATTTTTGTTACAAAATCTCAATAAATCCAAGTTTCAGGAAGCTAAACACCTTGATAACTACTTGCAGAACATTTTTTTAATAATACCAACAAGGTTATAATATTTTTACTAAATAGGTTTTTCCTACAATCCCTCATACACCTCCCTTCTCCCAATAGCTCCACCTATTTGCTGCAAAAACTTCTTGAAGACTAGGAAAAAAGTCATCCGTTAAAGCTGCCACCAGCAAGGAAGACAAAAAGCAGATGGCACATTTCATTACCTTGCTAATCCCCACGCACATATCAGGCATACAGGCTGGCATTCATCTGCCCTATTTTTATACAGCCAAAAATTAGACATCTGAATCTGAGCTAGTCAACCTCCGTCAGTGTAATAGTCTGAGAACAGAGAAATAGCAGCCTAAATGAAGTTTCTGAGTTTGTGTGGACCCCCAAGGGTCCAAAATTCTCTCCACTGATTGCACAGGTCGCCTTCTTTCAACCATATTATGTCTTTTTATCTGTCTGTTTGCCTCTAACATGCTGATTCATTCGTTTTTTCATGGAAAGGAACTGTTTCTTTTTGAAACTTGCAACTCTCCATTAAATAAAAAAATTAAAAAAAAAAAAAAAGTCATGGAAAATGTAGCTGTAGTACTAGGTACAGTTGTGCCAGACTTTCACTTGGCCTGGATCACTATACCTCTGCTGACCTCAATAATAACTTAACTTGAGGGCAAGCGAAGAACTTGGTGTTCAGTCATAAAGTGGCTGCGGCTACTCTGGTGAATAAATCTGATGAGACCAATAAGCTGCTCGATAAATTCACAGTAGCCCGTGGCCAGCACATCGCTCTCAATCAGTGGCACATCAGTTTAATTGGAATCTTGCATTGTTATGTTGTTGTTGTTGTTATTTTTAAAGGCTTTGGCTTCTTTCCACGGGGTCTTTGCCAAGTTGCTCAATACTGTCACTGGCATCAGACTGAAGCTATTAATTCTTTCCCGATGTGAGCATGAGCTAGAAATTTGGCTTATATCAGAAAAAGAGGGAAAAAAAAATAAAAATAAAAAGAGACCACTCCTTTAAAGGCCACCTGGTTTCCAGCAGAGAGAGTTTAGCATTTACCCTATCAATGAGAAGTGTACAAGAGCTACAAATATCCCACATTTACATCCCCAGATATATGTCCCTAATGTGAGCATTCTGCTACTGCACATCATGAATGGATTTTTGTACCGTTTTTCTCTGTCTCAGTTCTCAGTGGCTGTACATGAAGGTACCTGTGAACCCTCTAGATGTTCATGAATGGAAGCTATCAGGAAGCTTATTCCTCTTTTCCATCCCAGTTGCAATTTCCAACAGAGAGGGCAAATGGTAGCCATACCGACATAGCAAAGCACCTTCAAGGCTTTGTCAGATAACAACATGGTGCAAACCATGTTTTGAAAGGACAGTGCTAAACTTCAGACTTGCAGCTTTCTCCTCTTTGCTCTATAATGAAATATTTTACCTTTAGTTATCTTGTAGGTGTGGATTTGGGGGCAGGGAGGCAGTGGAATTGTATTGCTTTTCCTAGTTTGACTTGGTTTTTTTCTTCTGCTTTTAGTATGTGGTTCTGAAAGATGGAGGAAGGAGAGAGTGGGGCAGCATGAAGTGAAGAAAGGGAAAGAAGTGAAATATATTCCTTTCTGATGTCGGTTAACTAATGTGAAGTGGAAAGACAGAGTGGGGCACGTTAACAAATCTCTATTTAAATCCTAACTTACAAGTGAAAATGTGTTGGCTCCTTCTAAATCCCTACGGAGATTTTGAGACACTGAAGCCAGCAGACACCCTATGATCATCTAACCTGACCTTTCTTAACTCAGTCTAGAAACTTTACCCAGTGATTCCTGGAATGGAAGGAATTATCCCCACTATGCAAGTACATTTCTAAGATGCAGCTTAATAAACTGATTATGGGTATCGTATCGCCTGTGATAGCAGAGCGCTGGATGTCATGGACTGGTTCCTCTGGAGGAATGTTACCAGTGACTTGTGGTTGAACTAAAGAACATTTATCCCTTCTTCCTGCAACTGCTACTAATTCTGACATTGCTGACAGAGCTGCCTCGTCCTAGCATGCACAGGGAGATTCATAGCCATATGAATCATAGCACAGAGGGAGAGCTATGTTGCAAAGACTTCACAGTTCTTTCCTGAGCTGATCAGGTCAAGGTAGACTTTTTTTTTCCCCCCTGTTGTCAAAGTTAAAGTTGCATCCACAGGGGTTTAGTTCTGTGTAATACAGACCCCCTTAGAAACCACGCTGCCTTGGCTAGGGGATGATTTTAGTTGCTGGCCAATCTGGTGCATTTTAAAGGAGGTCATCTTGCTGACTCATGATGCAAAGACACAGGTAGTCAGACACATATCCTGAAGGAATATCCACACCAAGGATGAAGGAGTGTCAGAAAACATAATCTTCATGCCACACAGTAGTTCTGCAGTTGGAGAAAAAGTACCCTTCTATCTCATCTATTCCACTCTTTGCCTTATGATAACCAAGTAATTTCTGTACAGCTATGACAGGTCCCATGTCCATGAAGGTTTCAGACTCTGTTGCTGCCCAAAAATTTGATCAAACAGAAACAAAAACTTTGGTCATTTATCCAGGACTTCCCACCAGAGCAGCAGCTGCAAAATGTCCAGCCCTGGGATAAACAAGCCTTTTCTGCTGCACTGGAAAAGGAGGATTAACAGAGCCTGGGTGTAGTGGTTTCACAGCATGTATGTAGCATTAATGTCAGAAAGCTGCAGAGGGACTTTTTTACAGGGGCATGTAGGGATAGGCCAAAGAGAAAAGGCCTTCAGCCAAAGGAGGGGAGATTTAGATTAGATATTAGGAGAAAATCCTTCCCTGTGAGGGTGGGGACACCCTGGCACAGGGTTCCCAAAGAAGCTGGGGCTGCCCCTGGATCTCTGGCAGGGTTCAAGGCCAGGTTGGATGGGGCTTGGGGCACCCTGAGGTGGGGCAGGGGGTTGGAACTTAGATGGGCTTTGAGGTACCTTCCAACCCAAACTGGTCTGTGAGTCTATGAGTCTATGATTTGTGTAATCACAGAATCTAACACTTCATGAAAGGATTGAACTGCAGGTAAAAGTTCTTAGGGCAGAGTAAATACAGTCATAGAATCATAGGATCTTTTTCATTGGAAAAGGCCCAACACTGACAAGCCCACCACTAAACCATGTCCCAAGGCACATCTTTTAAATACCTCCAGTGATGGTGACACAACCACTTTCCTGGGCAGTCTGTTTCAGTGCTTGAGAACTTTGGGTGAAGAATTTTTTTCTAATATCCAATCTAAACCTGCCCTGGCTCAGCTTGAGGCCATTTCCTCTTGTCCTAGATCATGGTCATGTATCCTGGTTATGCTGGGCCCACAGCCTGTCAGGTATTATTTTTCCTCTGGTATTTTCCAGATGAAAAATGAGTTTGTTCTACTTTTGACTCTATCTCGGCACGTTTTGTGAAACATGGAATTTGTCTCTCCTGAAGATGTAAAACAATAACACTGGTAATAAAATGACAAGATGTAGTTCTTTTGCCTTGAGGCATTTTTCACCATGTCTATTCGACTCTATGATCTTTGTATTCTCTTGTTGAAAGCTGAAAGATACCACAAAGTTTGATGAACCTACAGGTGCTGGCTGCAGATAAAGAAATTGTGGGTAGTCATATGTGTGCAAGTAACGTAAGGGACATCTTTTGCTTGAGACTGAAATAGCTACTCTGATGGTTTGAATTAAGAGCATTTCTAGGTTGGGAATATCAAAAGACTCACAGTTAACAACAACTGGCCACCATGGGAAAGGCAGAACTGCTATTCATGTTTCAGGCTCTGGAGAGTTCAGAGGTCCAAACAAAACTCAGAGCTGCAAAATCCTTTGGAATATCATGAAAATACACTCATCTGGAAATGACCTAAGAATCTTCCAAGTTGGTTACTGGCAACAGCTGAAGAACCTAGGTAGGCAGGTCTCTCCTTCTCAGGATGCAGGAAACATTATTGGGATGGCCTCTCCCAAGGTATGTTGCATCTCCATTTCCCTTCACAGTTGGTAACAAAGCCACATCCTGAAAACAATGGACATGGTGCAGGATAATGGAATCTGACACTGGAACTGCTGAACACTTGGCACTAAGAATGTTAGCATCCCACCCCTGTGCTAAAAGAAACTCTTTGCAACTGCTACCAGGGAGAAGACTCAGACATTTGAGAAGAACAGGAAAAGCTTGGAGGTTGGGTTTGGAACAGATATTGCCTAGGAGTGAGGAACCTGTAATCAAGTCCTCCGTGGGGGTACAGACATTCAGCAGGACAAGACTAGTCTCAACATAGTGTAAAGTCAGGGTATTGAGTTCTGCAAAGCATGATGTCTGTCCCTGAGGGCAAGAGAAATGAGCTTGGGTGGACTCAGCTGGGTTCCTCCAGATTTCAGCACTGAGAACTCAGACTCAGTGTTTCTGAACATCTATCAAATGCAAAACCAGTTCATAGTAGCTCTGTGAGGAGGAGAAGATCTACCTATGGCCTAAAGAAAGGTCCCTGACAGCACAAATCAGGTACATCCCAGGTTGGTTGCCATATATGAGTCTTAACAATGCAGGGGACACATCTGGAGGGCTTGTAATTGCATTTGTTTCTTAAGGGCATACTCTAAGTTCTCTCTGGGGACTCACTTGAATCCTTGTGAAATGGCACTGTGGCAATTAGGTGGTCTCTGACCACATGTGCTCTTCTGATTAAAATGCACTGTGAAAAATCAGGGGGAAAGACCTGCAACAGGGAGGAAGGGGCTTGCTGAAGAGTTGTTTTTATGGCAGCCTTCAAGAGTGAAGGCAGGTAAGAGTTCAGAGAAGGTGGTGTTTATAGAATGGGAGTTATTTGGGATACTTGCTAAAGTAGAAGATGCTTATCCAGAAAAGACTTCCCTCCCCTTATTTGTTCTGATGATTATTCCACCTCCTCTACATAGAGAGGCTGAAGGATCTGGGTTTGTTCAGCCTGGAGAAGAGAAGGCTGTGGGGAGACCTCATTGCAGCCTTCCAGTCCCTGAAGGGAGCAGAGAAACAGGAGGGGAATCAGCTTTTTTAAAGGGTAGATAATGGCAGGACAAGAGGGATGGATTAAAGGTAAAGGAAGGAAAGTTTAAATTAGATATTAGGGGGAAGTTTTTTACAGAGGGAGTGGTGAGGTGCTGGAACAGGCTGCCCAGAGAGGGGGTGGCTGCCCAGAGAGGTGGTGGATGCCCCATCCCTGGAGGTGTTCAAGGCCAGGTTGGATGGGGCCCTGGGCAACCTTGTGTAGCTCCAGGCCTGGAGGTTGGTGTCCCTGCCTGTGGCAGGGGGTTGGAGCTCTGTGATCCTTGGGGTCCCTTCCAACCCAGACCATTCTATGATTCTTTGATTCTGTTCCTCACTCTGCCTTACTGCTTTGATTTGTCCTGTTCCAAACACAAGAAAACTGATAGCAGAAGAGGTAGTCCACCTAGCACAAGACTTTGTCAGGGACCTCACTTCAAATTCACCAGCTTAATTAAACGCTTTTCCTGCCTCCTTTGGTTGGTATGCTCAAGTAGTTTCTCCACCGTGAAGCCTCTCCATATCCCATTACATGACACAGGATGTCCCTGGCATTATGACAAATAAAAGTACTGGGAATATTCGTGCCTTGCTGTATCTGGCACATGTCACTGCAGGCACAGGATTTGCTTGCCAGCATGCAGACATTTAACATTGTTTTGGATGTTGCACATAATCCAAACCAATCTCTAATTGTCACTCCAGAAGCTGTGGGTCTCCCAGTAACGCCGTGCTGTGTCTAAGACACTCCAGGGCATCTTTACTGACATAAAATACCTATTTGTGAGCAGCTGAACTATGACATGGCTATGCACACATTTTTTGGCCTACCTCAGGTAAGAAGTAACACACATTTACATAACCATCAATTCTTCTTCAGCAACAGAGCCTAGAAACCTGAATATTCTTAGTTCAAACAATAATTTGTCTTGCTACAATACCTTGATTACCTTTAATTGCATCACAGATTTTGTCTTTTCTACAACCAGTTTCTCTCTAACTTCTGCACGAAGAAAGGCTATAGTCCTGCCATTTCTAGTGATGGTCACTTTGGATTTAACCTTGTGATCTAGACATTTAAGTCTTAGTTAGTCATTTTCATCATTCTACAATAATTTCTTAACTCTCCCAAAATAAGAAAGTTCTTTAGGTTCGTATTTCTGCCCAGGTTGCCAGTTTTAACTGGATAGTAAAGAATTATGTTTTTTCTCATTTATGAATAAGCTTTCTTGTCACTTAGGAGTCTCTTTTAGGATTAGCAGTGGCCAATCTCACTTTTATTTAATGCCAGGCCTTCTATGAAAGCCTCTTTCTCTAATATGCCATGGTTACAAGAAAGTGCTCTAGAAGAAGGACATAATTCATAATTCAGGATTTTGTTTATATATTTTTTGGTATTGTTGTTATTCCACTGAGAAAATAAAGTCCTTCCAGTCTGGGATTCTAGCTCTGTAAGTTTCATGAAGGAAGGAGGGGCAAGGGGAACAGTCACAAGTTAACAGTATTATTAGAATAATAAGAAAAAAAAGTATCTTGAGCACAGATCAAAGCTAGTGACATTTTAATGCTTCTGTGAGATCATAGAATCATAGAACGTATTGGGTTGGAAAGTACCTTCAAAAGCCATCTAGTCCAACCCCCCTGCAGTAAGTAGGGATATCTTTACTACATCAGGTTGCTCAGAGCCTCAGCAAGCTTGACCTAGAATATCTCCAGGGATGAGGCTTCCACCACCTTTCTGGGCAACCTGTGCCAGTGATCTACCACCCTCATATTGAAGATTTTTTCCTAATATCCAACCTAAATGGTTAGTATCCAACCTAACTACTGGTGTGTGTATGTAAATGGACTGCAGTATGATGCCATTTAGTATTTAGAAGGGTTCTAGGTCCATCAAGGATTATGTGTGGTTGGACTAGATCACCTTTAAATGTCCCAACCTAACACGTTCTATGATTCTATGACTCACAGTAGTACCCACTGGGACTGGGCTCTTCTGAGGTAGGTTCTTTCACATTTAGCATACACTAGAAATTTTCAGGGATCAGATCCTCAGCTCACTGGAAACCAGTCCTGCCACCTGTCCAAAGCTCATTTCCATCATCTGCTCCTACCAGGTCACTGAATTTCTCCCTGCTTTAGAACAAGAGAGAGCATTTGATCAAGAATTTGCCATATTTTATCCTCCCCTGCAAAGGGGATGTTGATTCAAACAATTTAAATGTAAGCACCATGTCAGTGTTCCTTAAAACATGTCATCCTGCTCAGGGCTACCTGTGTGGTGCAGCTGTTCCTCACACGTGGATATCATTTGTGGATCCCATCCTGAGCTTCAGGTCACTGTGGGGAGGAAAAGGTGGAGAGGGTTTTATCTGGGAGCACTAACTCAAATATTTCCCCAGCTAATGTGCTGCTCAGTGGCTGAGATGTAAGAGGGCTTGTCAGTCTAGAGAAGATGGATTAGTGAGCTCATGTAAGTGAAATTGCATAATAAATGCAATTTAGCCCTGAATCCACGATCTGCATGAAGCTGACCCTCCAGGGCTGCATGTCTCTGCACGGTGCATCAATCCACACACATACCAGTGTAGAGAATGCCTTTAGGTGTCAAAGGGTTGCGGTCAATTAATCACTCCTTTGGCCACCACCTCTCTTCCCCTTCCCTCAGGGGGGCAACATTCTATGTTTTATTCTTCCCACTCATCATTTATTTCTTTTGAAAGAACAAACCTTCTTTGTTTGGGGCTCCCTACAAGTTGCATTAGATGGGAGGGGTGGGGGGATTCTCTCACGGGGTCTCTGAGGCAAACCCCACAGCTGATTTCTGAGTACACCACGTACCGTGGTGTCACAAAGATACCACAAACAGAGAAAAGTCATGCAGCCATGTGTTACGGGAGCTGGCCCCATATTCATGCCAAGATTCTGGATTTCCTGGCGCTCTAAAAGCTCTTTGGACCATAGGGATTATACATTGCACAAGGTATCAGATGCCAAACACTGACTTTTTAAAAAGCACATGGGAAACAAATCAAAATGACCTCTTAAAATAAAATAATAAAAAAAAAAAGGATCCTATAGATATGTTTTTAACAATAACAGAGCAGGAAACTTTGCCTTATTAGACATTTACCCAGCTTATCTGCCTGCTGGCGTTCCTCAAGTGCACTTGAACACATGCTGGGCCACCTAGGTCTGGGATCCTCTCAGATTTCACAAACCAAGCAAGGTCAGCTGAGGGCAGAGGTTGGATAAGATTCCTCTTAGTGAAACCCCACTGTCTGTCAAAACTGGTGCTATTCCATCAATTGGCAACAAATTTTTCAGTCAAAGATTATTCCAAAGCTGGGAACAGCTGGAGTCATTCTTCTGAAAAAAATGGGTCAAATCCATGTTTTTCTGACTGTCCATCCATTGGAGATTTAATACACTTTGCACAAGGCTGAGAAGGTTTGCCCCAAATAGCCTAGTCAAAGTTATCTTTAATTCACTTTCCAGCACTGAACAATGCCTTTGATAAATAAAATGCTACACATGGTACCCATCACTTTGCCAGGGAGACAATACACCATGAAGAGAGTTCCCTGGCTGACAAAACCCTTGAACACTTGCTCTGCTTTTAGCATGTGAGTAAAGATATTGAATTCGATTGCTGAATTCAAACCATGCATTTGTTGCAATGTCTACAATGATATTTCAGGACTTGAACTTTATTCAATGATATTCAAGTCATATAACTATAGTCTACAGTGTAGGAAACTGCCTCAGCTTGTAACCTTCAAGTCTTCTAGATTTAACAGCAGAAAACATCTCAGGACATGATCCTGTGAATAAATCCACTTTAGGATGAATAAAATGTGGGAAAGTGTTGGAATGAATACAGGAAGTTTATTTTTGGGAGACAATAAACTGGTGCATTTTTTGTGCAGGGCTAGGAGACCTGAAGTCAGATTTAGCACGTTCTCAAGCAGTGTCATCAAGCTGTGGGTTGATGAACACTTTAAACCAGCACTGTCCATAAGGGTATCAGTCCCATTCTCCTGTGGCCACAAGGGGAAATGGCCTCAAGCTGTGCCAGGGCAGATTTAGATTGGATATTAGAAAAAAAATTGTTACTGAAAGAGTTGTCAGGGCCTGGAACAGGCTGCCCAGGGAGGGGGTTGAGTCACCATCCCTGGATGTGTTCAAAAAAAGGGTAGATGAGGTACTTAGGGATCTGGTTTAGCATAGGATGGGAATGGTTGGACTTGATGATCTTCAAAGGTCTCTTCCAACCTTGTGATTCTGTGACCCGTTCCTATGCTGTCCATTCTCTCCAAAGTCACCTAAAGGACTTTTCATCCCAATAGCCCAGGACATGAAAAAGAATTAGCTACTCATTTTGGGTTTGAGCTGGGGAAATAGACTGGGTGAAACAAAAAGGGTTGCAAAACGAATCTCTTTCTGACTCTACTTACCTGACGAATTCCTCTGCACAAATTAGGGGTTCTTTTCACACTGGAAACCCTCACTCTTGTGCTCACCAGTTTTCTCAGCCAGGTCTCTGCTCTTCCTCTAAGATCCATTCTGTCCATGTCTGTATCTCAGCCTCTCTCTGCCCTCCATGAACATGTTTTTCCTAGGGGGGCCTTGCTGCTGTCAGAAGGGTTATAATTTTGCATAATGTCATAAAAGACATGACTGCAGTCACCTTGACTTGGGTCAGCCCACACTTCTGTTGATCTGCATTCCAGCCTACAATATTTGGGATTTTGTTGTCATAATCTACACTAATCTCAATCAGATCCCTATTAGATGAAAACTGTTTACCAAAAAGATCCAGGATTCTATTGGAGGAGGGTGATTTATTTTGCTAGGCGGTCTTTAACATCTGTTGCCTGAAATCTTATTTTCATGCCTTCCTTGGGAAAATACAGACTGTGAAGTTCAAAGTTTTGTTGGAGCATCGCCACCAGGAACAGTCAAGATTATGAAGACAGCTTGATCCATCTCAGTGTAACGATTGCTGTATTGAACTATTCCAGGGTGCTGTAGACCAAACATAAAATCTAGATTCAGATTCTCCTTTACCTTGGACACAACCAGAAGCCCCACAGATTGTGAAGAAACTCATTGATACAGAAACAAATGGCAGCTTTGGCTGCAACTGGATTAAAGAGAGCGAAATAACCATGATATCTGGAAATACTTGAATAGCAGCAGGAAGGTGGCTGCTACAGCAGTGATAGGAGTTATGCAAGACCCTCTATCCTTGATAGAGAGTGCAGGGAAGGGCAGGGATCTGGGAAAGTGAGGGGATGTGGTAAGCCAGATGAAAAGTTTTATTAGGTGATTATTAAACTATTCTGCAGTGCCAAGCACAGCGCAAGTCTGCCAGCTTGTCTCACTGCAAAACCAAAATTAAAATAATGAGAGGGGCCCTAATCATGGGTGTCTAATGCTTGATTTTCTGTCTGACAAGCTTCACTACCCTAGTCAGTCTGAGAGAGAAACTCAGAGGTGGCAGAGAAGCTTCCCCCAAGAGCAATACTTTTCCAGCTCATTGTGTTGCCTTTCATAGATACAGGGTCCTTATCTGGTAATTAAAAGTGTGATGAGAACCTAAACTACCCAGCAGTCAGCCCTTACCAGAGGCTGGCTCCTTTACCAGAGAATGGAGAAAAGATGGGACTGTCTTTCTACCACCTACTCATGAAATCTAACTCTTTTGTCATTACTGCTTCTTTCCATAGACCCAGGGGCAGCACCTAGGAGCCTTTGAGAGTGGGTGGTCTTAATAATTCTTCACTGCCACATAATGAAACAATACCATCTAGGGCACCTTCATAGGTGATCAGAATACAATCCATTCTTCATAAGTGAGATACAGAAGTCCACCACAGAAAGGAAAGTTTTCTCCTGAGGAGTGGAAGTGAACACCTTTTCCATTGTCATCTGGTTTCAGATCTCTGGGTGTAGGCAGGGTGATGTCAAGAGCATCAGAGTTACGTTAATCACGGATTCACAATATCTGCATCTAGACAACTATAAACAGCATGTGGATGCTGATTGAAAAAGATCCAGGTCCCGATTTAACAAAGCATTTTAACTGAGTTTTAACTGAACAACACTTGCAGGAAGTTTCCTCCACACATAGCTTTTATTTGCCTCAACCTCCTTTTCCATCTCATTACTCAGCGTCCAGGGATCTGAGAAGGTCACCGTCACCATGCCAGGTTGACACAGAGGAGGCAATACAAGATGGACTTCCTTGACCTATGATGTTGTCCACCCATCTGAACGCAAATGTTCTGTGGGATGTGTTAGCTGGCTTTAGGATCTGGAGGCAGATTTCCATGCCTAGAACTAGCGGTTCTGGTAAATCTCCAAGAGACCAAAGGGAGGAATATATAGCGCAGAGCGGAAAGGCCGTGCTGTTCTTAGGGAACTGTGTGGGGCTGACGCAATGTTTTGTGCTGTGATATTCCCAGTAGGAACATATGACTTTGGGGCACAGGTTTGTGGGCAGTCATCTTCTTAATGTAATGGCAGCTCGGAGCAAGCCAGCCCCTGTTTTTCCACTGCATGTTCATATGCACATCCATGCGGGTTTTGCCTTCGAGCACAGAATCAACATGACTGGTGTGCTGCCTTTTACCATATGCTTTGTGTTGGTCCCTTCCCAGTAAACTATTGGATCACCTTTAGTGGATCTGGTAAGCTTCCCCTATATCATTAATAGCTGGACAAGTTTCTGGGGTGGATGGAGAAAGAGACCTCAGGGCTTCAGCACTTGCATATCCCACAGCAAGTTCCTATCTACTCCCACTCCTGCAGGAAACACCATGGCAACGAGCTCAAACTGTGCAAATTGGCTGCAAAGTGCTTTTCTTCAGTCAGTAACACAATACTTTTTCTTTCTCCAGACATCCAATATACACTTGCACCCCCCCAAACACCCCTTGCCAGCTCCCAATTAATTTGGTTAAGGCTTCCTTTTTAAGGAACTAAAGCTGTCAGTGGCTGGTCTTGAAGGAGATGTTAAATCTGCTCTCTTCAGACCACTCATGCAGAACACCACCACCTCGCCTCTTGGACACTGAGATCCAAGGGATGTGAGAAAAGCTGTTGAGCTTGCAAATCCTATTGAACCTACCTACAACGCCTGAGAAGCCTTTTCCACAGCAAAGGTGTTTCTTCTACTGATCTTTACTGAATCACAGAATGAATAACAGAATGCTAGAGGTTGGCAGGGACCACTGGAGATCATCTAGTTCAACCCCGTGTCAGAGCAGGATCACCTCTGGCAGACTGCACAGGACAGCATCCAGAGATGGAGACTCCCCAACCTCTCTGGGCAACCTGTCCCAGGGCTCTGCCACCCTCACAGGAAAGAAGCTCCTCCTCACGTTTAGGTGGAACTTCCTGCTTCAGAGCAGGAAAAGGTTTGGGTAGGCAGGGGATTTTGGACCTTACCCTACAAGGCCCTCCTCTGAGGAGCCATAACACTGAAGATCCATTTCCACTGTGATTCAAAACCTCTTTCTGTCCACAGGTTAAAAAGAAAATGCCAAAATGTGCTATGGGTCAGTAAAACACAGCAAGGGTTGCTAAAGTCCTGCTCCTATTCCATGTTCTGAGTGAAAATTCTGAGCTCCTCTTTCATTCAGCGTTCAAGGTGTTCGGTCTCAAAATGATATTCAATTTCCACTGTAGCTTCAGGATATGCTAACTCCCATCCTGTCTGCTTTCTCCATCAGAAAGCCATTGTGGGGTTGGTAGCTGCCATAACTTTGGTCAGACATACCTGTATTTTGCAATCCCTTAGAAATATTGAAATTTGTCTTAAAGGAGTACTGAGAGGTCCTCTGCAAAATAAGGCCACACTTGGCAAAAAAAAGAGAACCCCTAATAAAACAAAGTCTCCAAGATGAGGAACTTCTAAAGGCAATGAAGTAGATAGATAAACTAGGAGAAAAATAGGCAAATGAAATGAGGCATGGTAAAGTGAAGCAATTGTTTTAAGAACATATAGTCTCTATTGCCTCTTCTTGCTCAGATCCTCAAAGTGGCTCAGATGATTCCATTCTCCCAGTGCTTTTTGGGAAATGAAAAGAAAGAAAAGTCCAATATTACAGCAAATATTAAGGGCGTGGTGGACAGAGGTTCTGGGTTTCTATTGAGAAAGAAATGTTATGATAAGCACATGATGCCGAAAGGCTTTGATATAGGGAGGTGGGAAGGAGGGAGAGAGGGACAGTTTCTGTTACAGCACAGAATAAGGTATAAAGCCAAACAGAACAGGAAGGAAAGGGACAAACAGGAGTAGGATGGGTCAGCAGCATTGATGGAAATGTTATTGTCATTGGACAGCAAGAAGGTGCCTCTAAACAGGAAAAAAATCATAAGCTCTGAAAGCCATGTCTGCAGCTGAAGTTGGCAGGAAGCAGCGCCCGCACTGAGTGGCGCTGGGCTGCACAAGAAAAGCTGCTTATCACACAGAATCACTTATTCGGCCCTCAGATTTGACTCCCTCACTCCTACTACAGTAGCTGAAAGGGTGACACTCCCATGAGGCTGTTTTTTCTTTCCCCCCAACCCCCCCAGGCTCAATGATTCTCTGTATTGGATGCAGAACTGTTGCACCTGATCGGAATCAGGAAGGTCCTGGCATGAGTAGGCTCACTCATTTCTTCATTGCAAAATCTGAAAAGCCTCAAAGTAAATGGGACAAAGAAAAGCAAGTGGTCTGGGGTCAATATCCCTGAACTGGGATTTCTTGTACGATATTGGGCAGGTCTTTGACAAACGTAATGAGTCACAGTAACCACGCCTCACTCCTCAACTTAGCAATAAAGGAGTTTCTAGTTGTTTGGATAGCAAGCTTTGATTGCAGCTGAGTTCCTGGATGCTCCCTGGGATATAAGATTTACCTTTCCAAGAGGCAGCATTCGCTTAGCTGTGCTCAGTGACAGAATCTGTTTTCTTCCTGGGACCATTTTTCACTCTGGAGAGGAGTCTCACACATCGCTCTCCCGCTCCTTATGCCTGTGCTCCCTCTCGTTCATTCCTCTCAGATAAAGTAACGTTTACTTAAGACTGGAAAATCTTACTTTATGAACCTTTTACTTCATGGCTTGGGCTCGGCTCAGCTGAAAAACTAGAGGCCACATCCTCACGTAGTATAAAACGGGAACGGGGCCAGTTTCCACCAGGGGAGAATCCAACCTCCCCTGGCAAGAACAACGCTGCTCGGATCGACCAGCGAGGGTTAACGGGCCGTCATGCTTCACTTTTAACATCATCTCTTAACAAAAGGAGAACACAGGAGACATAGAAAGGGAGCGACAGATTTTCTGAGGGAGCATAAATATAATTGCAGTCGGAGGCCGATATTTTCCATGGTTTGTAGCAGAGTCATTCACAAGCCTCAGACATCAATAAATGAACCTTTAACTTGCCTCCTAGCTCTGTTATCCATTCTGCACAGCACTTTAATTACTTGGTGCCTAAGAAGCATTTTGGACATTGAAGTCTGTCACCCCTTAAGCTGTCTGCCCGACTCTTCATTTCACGAACAAGATACACACAACCTTGTTTAGCCAATGGCAGGCTGGTCACACAAGTATTATGTTTTTCCTCTCGCTGTCTACTGTTTCACCACTGTAGGAATTACACAGCCAAGAGCACAGTAGGAATAATGGCTCTATTCATTTCCCCCTGGGACTAATTCTTACAGATGGCAAGCACTGCGATGGGGCAAATTAGCTTCTTATTTCATTTGGAGGCTTAAAGTTATAAGCTCATTTTGTTGTTGTTTACGGGGTAGCTCACCGCGAGGCGGTGCAACCCTGTACAGTGCTGTTGGGAGGAAAAGAGGCAAATCCTGTACCAACGGTGGTCAGGGGATAGGAAAGGGGATGCTAGGAGGACCCTGTCACTGCTGAGCCCGTACCCGTCGTGTGCCCAGATCTGCAGCCAGAGAAAAGCTTTCTGGCTGCCTGGGCTCATGGTCAAGTGCTGATACAAACAGGAGGCTTAGCAATGCTGCAATCCAGGATCACGGCCACGGCAGTTTGGGAACTGAGGATTTGTGAGTGCTTCTGGGGAGAAGTGGTAGCAAAACAAGCACACTTTCCACAAACAGGCTTGGCTGCTGTTAATTGACTCGGAAATGTGCTACAGAGGAAGAACCAGGAGATCCTTGTTCACCTGAAAAGACCGACAAACCGATGTTACCCATGAATGTTTTCTTTCACAGTCATTTTCCTCCCGAGACACACGAGAGAGGAGCAGTTTCAAAACTCAACAGAAGATCCTTGCAGAGGGAAAGCCATTTTTTCTTTTTTCCCCTTCAGTAATCACCGTGTGGTTGCGATTACCCACGGAACGATGGCCATGTGCACCACCGTACCTTCACCAGATGGCATTTCCAGACAGGGACGGGCCTTCACGTCCATCGTCGTTTGTCTGATTTTCCAGGCAGAAAATAGAAAGATATATCCTCAGCTCTTGAGTGAATCAGCATCTCTCTGGAGATTTCAGTTTATACCAGTCGCTAAACTGCCCCATAGTGTCACTTTTTATGGGAGCTTTCATGGTCAAAGTCTCTTCTCATGAGAAGTAGTGTACCACGAGTAGTAATAGATGTTGGAAGGGATTTTATTTGCTTGCAAAAATCCTGTCTTTGTGTCCCAGACAGAAATTGTCAGTGAAACAAGTACCTGTTGCTCATCAGAGAAGTTATTAAACACTGTTTTCCTTCAACTGCTGGCCAAGATAAAGGGGTTATTTTCTGTAGCGTCCCAGGTATCATAAGGGATGTCTGACCTCTCCTTGGGGAACCTCAAGGACAGTGAGTTCAGCTTCCCATCAGAGAGGTTGTAGGTACTGTGCTGAATCATAGCAGTGAGATCGTTTCAAAAGCATGACAGACTCAAGTCCCAAATTCTTTGTCCTCTTTAGTCTTCACCAGCACTGTAAATTTTTCAGTATTTCAACTGAAATTGCACTTTGGCTAAAATTGTATTTCAACAGCTGCTGAAGCTGGAATATAGAATCATAGAATCATAGAATGACATTTCAATTCTATTCCATTCAGAGGCCTATCAACATCCCTCTTCTGGTGCCCTGATTTCTTACCACCCTTACCTTTCCATCTCTCCCAAAAGTCACCTCTGCTTTGACTTACTCTGCATTACTTTTTCAAGGAGAAATATGAGAATAAAAGCTTGCCTCTCTTCATGTTCAGTATTTACATCTCCACTTGAATCGGTCTCTCTCTTCTGTTTTTATAGTCATGAAGAGAAAAAGGTACTTTCAGAGTATGATTCATCTGATCTGTTTTTAGGGAGGAATTGAACTGTGGATGCTACCTGTTGTGTTGACTATTTCTGGGTTCATTATAAAAGACCTCAGTGTGTCTTGCTCAGACATGCACATCTATGTTATAAATGCTCTTCAAATCCCTTCAAGAATCTTCGTTCTCTTTTTATGTTCCCACTGTTTTCTTTATGCCCTTTCAGCTACGTCAACCAGACATCTCGCCCTGCCACACTCCTGATATCCATTGTTATTTCTCTTCCTTAATAAATACAATTCCATTTTCCAGAGTCATTACACACTGAGCCTTTATTCCACAGTATGGCAAGTTCCAGAAGGCAAAAATCAGTATTCAGACATGATCAAACGGATCCCTTATTGACCTTGAGTCCTTATTCTGCTGTTCTTCAGGATGGAAGATGTCTTCGTGGTACAATGCCCCTTAGCTAGACCAGGATTTCCATTTACCACAGCCTTGTGGGCATCTGCTTCTTCTCCCTGCCTGTGACCTTACTCTGTAGACACTACAGTTCTAGGTAAAATTGTAACATTAAGTATAAGCTTATATACCATTGCTTATTTTTCTGCAGAATTGAGTGATTGTTGGCCATTGACTCTACTACTTCATGTTGCTGAGAGTTAGAGAAACTTCATGCTCACAGGTTTGATATCAGCAGCATTTGCATAAGGCTTTTATTATGCACATGTGGCAGAAGTGCACGTTCTCAGATCATGTTGTATAATTCCCATTCCACTGTTACTGAGGTTTTGATGGTCACCATAAGCAGAAGAGTGGCAGAATTTTGTCTACTTCTGAGATGTTTCTAGATCTGCGTAAGAACATGAACTTTTCTGTTCCAAAATATATAGTTCAAAGCACTCAAAATGAAAATCACTGCAAACAGTATCAAAATAATCTTAAAATTATTTTTGTGGGAAGAGGACACAACGATTTTGTTTAAAATTAAGCTTTTTCACATGTATGAAATAGATACAGCCTGTTATAATGGTCTAGACATTTAAAATGACTATTACAGCATATAAAGTAGTCTTTGAAAGGAAAAGTCACGACAATGTGAAAATAATTTTATTTTCCTGACAAGATTAAGACAGAATGTTTCCATCCTACAAAATGCTACATTTGCATATGTACAGACACACACATATGTTTGCAAAATGCAGTGTGCTAACAGACCCCTTTTTTTTTTTCTGGAAGTTTTTTTGGGGAGGGGAATATTCTATTTTCAACACAGAAACAATCTCTTTAGAAAGCTTCCAGCTACATGTGAATATACTTATAGAAAAGTAAACCTGACTGATTGTAAAGCCACCATATCATGAGGTAATGTTCTAGATGGTTTAAGTTACACCAAAACTCTAGGTACTCTGAATCATAGAGTCATAGAATCATAGAACCATAGAATCATAGGGGTTGGAAAAGACCTTGAGAGATCATTGGGTCCAACCCCCCTGCCAAAGCAGCTCCCCAGCTCATACTGCACAGATAGGCGTCCATAAGTGTGAATGGTTAAAATAATGTATGAGGTAAAATCTCCTCCAAAGTTTTTTTATATGCATCTACTACCAGCACCTTGGGTTTAGAGAACAGGGGTTCTACCTGTTCCTTAGACCTACAGTTTTTTTGGCTCTAGGGTACAAGCAGGATGCATTTTTTGAGTAATCCTGAGCTTGGCTGCAGTCATTCTGTAAGTCTCTGAGCTGTTGCCTTCCCTGCTGTGGCAGTTTGCCCTTGGCTCTGCAGAGCGATCTCGCTCTCCGTTGTAGGATGACCAACTCCATTTTCTTCCAAGACAGGAACAAAGAAGAAAAACACCACACTTTGAATGTACTGGATCACAAACCCAACATCATGCTGTGACAGAAATTCCTTCCTCACCCTGATGCCACTGCACCAGCTTTCTGTCTTTACTTGCAGCCAGTGCTCAATGGAATCATCAAATCCTACCTGACACCAGGCTTCCTCGCCTGCATCCACCACCACTCCATCCCAAAGCCCTTGAGGGAGAATCCCAGGCTAGCAAAGCCATGCAAACAAACTAATGAAAGCCCACAGCAGCAACATGTGCATACAGACCTCCCTACCTTGATGGATTAATGATTTTGGAGGTAAACTCATTGTTCTCTCAAGCAGAGACTCAATGTTAAAATCATGGCTGGCTTTTCCAGGGCATTTCATTATACAAGTTGAGCAGTAAGATTGTTTCCTGCTTTTCATGCCACCACAGTGTAGAAGTGCAGCCTAGCCAGGGAATGAACGAGGTGCTCCAGAGTTTCTATAACTGCAGTCCAGGGGACTAAAGGATTCACTCCAGGGTTTGCAAGGGAAAGTCTTAGTAAGCCAGCCAAAGGCAGAGTGCAGTAAGCGTGCAAGGAGTTCAACTCAGGATTTGTTATTCAAGGGACAGAAATGAACAATGATGAAGTAAAATTCCAGCAGCCAAAAAATAAAAGGTTCCATGTTTCTGGAGACTCCAGGATGAAGGGCTTGTACTGCAATGCTGCTGCTTTCTGTCTTGTTTCATTTTTCCAAATCCATCCCCCCTGTCATGCACACACATCTTTCTCCTAACCTTGCACACTGAGGTCTCTAGAGATTAATTGTTATTATTACTTATGCATGTACTGCCCAGTCTCCTTAGGTGACTGAATCAGAACCAGCAAGTGATAATAGCAAATATTAAGACCGTTCACCACTTATGTTCCTCCTTAAGGTAAGCAAACAGACATATTAACACTTAGTAATGAGGTGATTCTGCCTCTCTACTCCACTCTCATGAGACCCCACCTTGAGTACTATGTCCAGTTCTGAAGTTCCCAACATAAGAAGGACGTGGAACTGTTGGAACTGGTCCAGAGGAGGGCCATGAAGATTATTAGAGGGATGGAGCACCTCTCCCATGAAGACAGGCTGAGAGAGTTGGGGTTGTTCACCCTGGAGAAGAGAAGGCTCCGTGGAAATCATGTAGTGATCTTCCAGTACCTGAAGGGGTCTATAATAAAGCTGGGAAGGGACTTTTTAGAAGGGCATGTAGCGCTAGGATGAGGGGGAATGGTTTTAAATTGGAAGAGAGTAGATTTAGATTGGATATTAGGAAGAAATTCTTCACCACAAGGGTGGTGAGTGAGGCATTGAAACAGGTTGCCCAGGGAAGTGGTGAATGCTCCTTCCCTGGAGGTGTTCAAGGCCAGGTTGAATGAAGCCTTGAGCAGCCTGGTCTAGTGAGAGGTGAGAGGGGGTTGGAATCCTTCTAACCCTAATCATTCTATGATTATTTCCCTAGAGTTTTGTACTCAGGTAGTGGCCAACTCACTTGAATCAATCGGTTTTCAAAGACCGTTGTAGTGGTCAACAAGCTCCCATGACTAACACCCAACTTGTGGACTGACATCTGCAGTAGCTAGAAAAGCATTCTAAAAATTAAGATGTAATCTGGAAGTGAATACATCTCTTCCCTCCTGCTAATGCTGCATCAAGTTTGCAGGATTCACAGAGCTTTAAGAACAGGCAGGAAAGTGAAGTCTGTTTGCATAACCTAGTGGTTAGTGATCTCTGGATAAAGCTTCTGGTGTCTAAAATAAAATAGATATACCTTTGACAGAAGTCTCCCAGGAAGCTCCTTGGAGCAGGAAAATACTTTGTGACCTTTTTCATTAGCTTCTTTTTAGTTACCCCAAAACCAGTACTGATGAGCTCCCAGTATTTGTCCCTTCATATCACCTGGAATTCTGGCTTTGGGGCATTAATTCTATGAACTTAATTCTCCTCACCACTCGTTATAGAGGACAGCAAGGTGCCAAAATCATCCATGTGCATCTCACTTGCAATGCTTCCTGATGAACTTCCAGATGTTTCATCATGGTGCCTTGCAACACCTGTGCCCTCTTGTGAAAAGAAAATCTTAATGCAACAGTGCAATCAGTGCAACCCATCACAGGGAGTGGCAGCATTCTTTATTAGATGCACAGAGCTAAAAAAACCCTAAAACCAGAAATGCAAATAACAGACAAGTTCCTCAGTAGGCAAGCCTTCCTTTCAGGGTTAAACAGCACCAGCAAGTTTGTGCTTGGGTTCTAAAGTGTACTTCACTTGAGCAGCTGGTTCGCATCCAAATTGCTGATGTGTTTGGCATCATATCGCAGACCATTAGCTGTTCACAGGTGATGGGGCAAGAGCAAGAAAATAGTGCTCCTGCTCTTGATATAAAGTTACTAAAAAGTTACTAAAATTACTAAAAAGAGACAGAGACATCTTGTTTTAGGTAATCATATGTCTACTGTCAGTCCCTTTTGTTTGCATATGTGTTTTTTAAAATAAAAAAGGATTTAACCTAATTATCAATGAGTGTATATATTTTACAAATCCATTTCTGAGCTTTGGAGAAGCTTAGATCTCAACATGGGTTTGATCCCTATGCACCACATCAAGAGTCACAACATTCTCATACTTTCTAAGTCACAGCCTGGCACACTAAATTAATAGATGGCAGCCCAGTGTCACTTCCTAGAGGCCTCCAAAATGCTCAAGAAAAGCAGAAGGTATATAGTTTTACTTCCTAGATACTATTCTCATCTAGAAAGATGCTTGCCTCTGTTGGGTTACTAGACTTTTCTCATTGCATTTGCTCCCCTGTTTGCAAATGCTTCTTAGGATTGTCACTCCGAACATGCCTGGCTTTATGACACAGAGAGAGCTGTGTGGGAAAGATACCAGAAGAAATCCAGGACTGTTGGGTATTCACTGTCAATATCATTAATAAATATATTAAACAGCACTGGTCCCAATACAGACCCTTGAGGTGCTCCACTTGTCACCATCTTCCATCTGGGCTTGGAGTCATTGCCCACTAACCTCTGAATGTGACCACCCAGCCAATTCCTTATCCACTGAACAGCTCACCCATCAAATCTGTATCTATTTAGAACCTTTTCACAGAGCTTCAGTTCCTAAAGATGTTTCCTTACTCCCAAAGATGCAATATTGCATTTCAGTTTATCAAACCTGGCTGCAAGGGTTATTTTCAGATCAAGTGAAAAATCAAACTTTGGTGCTATAGTCTGAAAATCCTCGTCTCTCTTTTTCTCCTCTAAGCCAAGTTCCTGCCCCAGGAATTCACTCGCTCACTCACCTGGTTTTCAGATGGAGAAAACCACATTGCTTTCTAGAGAGAGGGCATGGCCCAAAGGGCAAGATGATTTCAAGTTGAGACAGAAACGTAGCTTAATATGCTGTCAAAAATGATTTGAAGCAGACCACTTTGCACCAGCTGATAAAAGTGAAATGTTCTGCTTTGTGCTGAGCTACCCCAGGTTGGAAGATGACAGTTTAGCCTTTTCCCATTTAAAACAAAGACATGAAGAAAGAAAAAAAACCCAACAAAACAACAGCAACAAGCAACCAGCCAACAAAAAAAACCCACATTTCTTTGGGATAAAGTAAAAATTTAAGAAAAAGTAGTCTTACTTTGGCACTTTTATAAAATTACTGAGATGAGACAAAGTGTTGGGGTGTGTGATGCCCGTGTCAGAACCCAGAGGACAGGGCAGGGCCCCTGGGTGTGACTCTGCTGATGGCCCGTGCCTTGGTTTCAATGCCATAGCTGCCTCAGCAGCCTGCCAGGCATCCCAGTCACAGTTTGAAGGGATTCACCCAACCGCAGCCTGACGTGCAGGAGCAACCTACAGCCACAGCAGTGTGGCTGTGCTGTTCAGCTCCTCCATCGCCCCTTTGTGCCGCTTGACAAAGAGGATGAGCTGTGTGGTAAGCAGATACCCTCGTTTGATTTATCTTAAGCCGATAACTTATTCCACTTGTGCTACAGCATCAAGGTTTAAAAAGAGATGACCCATCTGACCTCCAGCGACATCCACCCAGCCCCTCTCCCTGTTGGCTCTCATCAAAGCCCTGTCTGTTAAGCACTTGCAGACTTTCAGCCTCTGCAATCTCGGTATCACGGGCAGCAAGAGTTTGTATACAAAGCTGTCACCACCCTCATGAGTGGGTGGATTTTCCAGCTCATCTGTAACCTGAGTGGCACTTCAGCCCTGGGATCTTTCTTCCTAGTGTCAACAGCATGCAGCGCTGCCATATCCCGTTACACATTATCTTCGATCAAGTTGATGGGCAGGAGGGAACAGAGCCAGAAGTAATTGTGACAGGCTGGGTGTTTTTACAGGCACAATAGTTAATGGGCTGGTTAATGTAAAGGATTAGCCCCTTCATCCTCGGGACATATGAGAGGGGAGGAAGGGGGTGGCACTACTCAGTGAGCCCCAGTAGGAAACACCATGATCAGCTTGTAACCGGACAGAAGCAAATCAGGAAAACTCAATGTCTTCTTCTTGGTGCAAGGACTGGCAGTTCAGGCCACTGATGCTGATGGAGTATACACAGCATCCAACAGAAAAGCCAGAGCCTTAATAGAAATCATGCTTCAGGGGAGCAAGGAAGGAAAACGAGAAGGCTAAACAGATGCTCTTCATCCTCAGCCAGTGGATCAGAGGAAGAGGCAAAGGAGAAGCTCTCAGCTTTGCCATAAGGACACCAGGCCCAGAAACTCCTCCTGGCAGAAGACGCTGAGCATTATTTCTCTGTGTCAGGAGCTTCAGTAAGCAGATACCCAGAGGTGCTGCTGCATTCTGGAGCTGTCTGTGTGTACAGTGGACATTTGCCACATTGCCTAACACAGCAAAGCCTACAGATCCGACCCTGAGGCTCCAGCCTTTTCCTGCTGCATCCACCTTCCATTACACCAGCATTAACCAGAGGAGTCCATCAAGTGCTATTGTATCACCACTAAGTGCCCAAGCTTATAGGATTTATGGCCATATGCTCTCATGGCTTATGCATCGAGAGATTTAGAAACCCTCCCTCCAAATTCTTCAGGCAGGCTAAAACCTCCTGGCTGAGGGCTGGATCAGCTTACAGCACAGAGACACTCCCCAGAAGATCTGCTAAGCACCAGGAGGAAAGGGACCTCCATCAGCAGAAATCTGGGAGGGGTTAGAGCCAGCTTGGTAACATCCCAGTGAGGAAGGTAAATCACAAGGAGCTGGAAGTCTGGGGCAGAAGACAAAAATGTTTTCCCTTATGTCCCTAAGCCATGGAGATATGAATTTGTCCATGGCCAAATAGTTTTCAGGTATGCTTTAGCATATAATCATTCAGGTTTTGCATTAGGCTCCTGGGATTTAACCACATCCACAGGCCAAATCTCTATCATCTGCATAGCAAAGTAATGTTTAGCATCTTCCTCAGCACAGTAACTTTCAACTGTGTCACATCACCCCAATTGCTCAAAAAATAATGAGTTTAAGTTGGTAAGAATTCAGAAAAAATATCTCCTCCCTTCCTTCCCTTCTCTCCCCAGATGGCATCCTGATTTCAGCTGTAAGTATAGGAAACAAACAAACAAGCAAATTCTACTTAGTTGTTTCTCTTTTCCATGGTCTGATAATATTTAATTATTATTTCATATTCTTATACTGAGGGGAAAAAATACAGGATTAAATAGGTTTAGAAGTAAGCTAATGATTTTTCCATCTTTGATTTGCCAATTCACGTTCAATCCAGCAGCATCATGTTACTGTGGTGACTACCATGAGCATCCAGCTAATTCCATGCATCCAGTCACTGTGCTGCCTTCTGTACTATCACCAACTTTCCTTGTATAAGTATCCATCATTAGGATTAGGACATAGCCTAAGATTAAGGTACATCTGCATAGATCTTGAGAGCCCAGTGCCACAGAGGACTTCAATGAGGTTGGTAGACAAACCTCCCACATGTTTCTCAGTTAAATGAGGATTGGGTTGAAGGAAGGTAGAATAGCAGAAAGTTCACATGACACTAGTTCACATGACTTGATTTATAAATCTTTGGAGGACTTTTTGGGGCTGAGAGTCTCAGACCACTCTGAGGAGTGTAGGGTCTTGGTCATTACCCCAAAAAAATGCATCTCAGGAACTGTACATCATAGGAGAAATTAATTCACAAAATTTGATGAGTGTCCAAAATTCATATAGAGGGGTTGTTACCCACTGCTCTGTCAGTGCATATTCCCACCAGACTCACTGAACATGGATGGTACCAAGAACCTCACAAGAGATCAAGTCCTTTTTGGGCTACGCACCCACTTCACTGCTGTCTTCACAAATCAATCAGCAGTGTCATACTGTTGGACAAATTTAGCCATCCTTGGGTCAGATATTTGCTGTCCATTGTACCTCCTCCTCTAATGACACTTCTCTTATACTTCATCATGGTTTTGTCCAGCAGCATGGCTTCTTTGGGCATTCGTTATGGAGTCTTAAAGCCTGTTTTGGTAAGTGAAAGAAAGATGGACTTGCACCAGAGGACTTCGTCTGGACAGCTTCAGGATTTGATGGCAGCTGTAGCCAAAGCAGTGTATTCCATGGATATATAAAGTGAGGGAAGAGGTTGACCCCACCTTGTTAGTCTACTCTACAAGAAAGGAGTGTGCAAAAATAATGATGATGATGATGATGATGATGATGATGATGATGATGATGATGATGATGATGATGAAGAAGAAGAAGAAGAAGAAGAAGAAGAAGAAGAAGAAGAAGAAGAAGAAGAAGAAGAAGAAGAAGAAGAAGAAGAAGAGGAAGAAGAAGAAGAAGAAGAAGTGCATTTGGATGATGCACTCAGTCCCATGTTCTAACCTGAATGGCTTTGTGTGGACCCAGAGTAGGACTTGATGATCCTTATGGGTCGTTTCCAGCTCAGTGTATTCTATGATTCTATGAATAATAATAATTTGTAATGACAGTCTGTTGTGTCACTGTCCTGCCACTGGGGACTCTCCTTCCAGTTTCCCAAACATGCATGCAGATTCTGTAAGAATATCAAACGTGTTTTATGCTTTTGGTTGAAATGCACAAAAAGATTCAAGATAACAGAGCTACAGTTTCTGCTCAGGGCATGCTCCAAGCTTTGGAAATTTTCCATATGTCCACATGGGCAAAAAAAAAGAAAAGGTTGAAAGCAACTGTGTTGTGGTTGTGAAATATGAGTGTCACAGAGAAGTCAAAAGGGAAAGTGATTGCTCTGTTCTCCGATCAAGGCTTGAATAGCTTTCAGAAAACTAGCCAGGGGCAAAACCCCAAACTGTGTCAATAATATATAACATTGAACAGGCAGTTTCTGAGAGGGACCCATTCATTTTTGGACACTGGACGGCCCAGGAGTTGTTCTAGCCCTACCTTACAGGCAAGTACATGGTTTCACAATACCAGTTTGAGTTTAGACATATGCTGCTTTTTAGGAAATAGCAAATGTTGCTGCAGGTCTAACAAAGAACAAGGTCCTCACTCAGCAAGGGACTCCCAAAAACGACAGAGCTGGAAACCACCCTACATCAAAGAGCTGGGAGACAAAGCAAGTATTATCGTGGTCATTACAGATCAAGGCACCAAGAGATTAAAGGCTTCTTTTTAATATATATATATACACACACATATATATACATAAATATATGTACATATACATACATATCCATGTATACATATATGCATATATACATAAATATTAATTTTAATTTATTCAATGTATTTATTTTAATTTAATAATTTAAATTATTTATAAATGTTTAAATGATTTCTACAGAAAAAAAAAGAATCAAAAACCCACAACAAAGAATCAAACAAAAATGACCACTGAAAAGTGTTTAATCAGAACTGGGTTGTTTAGACCTCATTAACAGCTTTGCCACAAGTTTATATATATATATAAAATATATATACATAAAATACATAAATTAAAATTAAGAAATTATTTATATTATAAATCATATATATACACATATATGTGTATATAAACATATATAAATCATGTAAATATATATATATTTATATATATTATTCTGGCATTTTACCTTAAGCTACACTCAACTACAGATAGCCATGATAAAGTGTGTACTAAATCTCTTTTGCAGATTTGTACATTGTACAAATTTACATTGTAACATGCCCAGGTTACAAAGGAAACTTGTGGCAAAGCTGTTAATGAGGTCTAAACAACCAAGTTCTGATTAAACACTTTTCAGTGGTCATTTTTGGTTGATTCTTTGTTGTGGGTTTTTGATTTCTTTTTTCTGTAGAAATCATTTAAACATATATAATTTAGCAAAGACCAGAGCTGTTTCAGCTGGAAGTGTCCTTTTTACATGTCATTTCTACAGAAAAATGATGTCCCAACTCTTAGCACAAGCAAGGAAAAGAAAACAAATATCTTCAGGAAATAGTTACAGCAAATTCATCACCGATAAAGTAGGCAGCAGTTTAAATTAAACACACCTCATTTATAGATCTTTGTTGATTTCAATTGCTAGGGCAAGTGAAAAAAGAGAAGAAAAAAAAGTCACAGAGAGAACACTCAGCAACCTTTGCAATACTTTGCTTTGCCAAGCAAAACCCACTGCAGCTCTGTGTCTGACCAAAAGCAAATCTATACTGCATGAATCAAGATAATGTTTTCATTTAACAAAGGGCTGGGGTGGGGCAGGGGGGGGACGACACGTGGATAAAAATGAAGGAGAACAGTTAAGAAGTACAGTTAATTAATGTTAGAATTTGACTGGATCAATCCACATGTTCGTTTCAAGCCACTAAATCTTCAGGCTTCTGCACCTGGACCATTCAGGTTGCCTTCCACACTAACAAAACAGCAAAACTCATTCAACATAAACAGTGTTCCATACCACAGACAAATGACATCACTTTAGGATTTATTTATACAAGGCAAGCTTAGGTTAGAAGTAGCAGATGAGAAAAGGGATGGGAAAGGATGAAGGGGGAAGCAAAAAACCTATTTGAGAATCTGAAAACGTGCTGCACGTTAAGCATCAGCTGAAGCCTGCTGATAAAAGTGTGTGCAAGTCAAGTGTGATCCTTAATTACAAAGGAAAACTTCACATTTAGTCCAAATGAACTGAAATAGTTGTTGTTCTTGATTAGGAAAACAAGTTGTTTATCTTTTTAGCAGCTTGCATGTGGTTGAGAGGTGTCTAAATATGTAGGGAAAATTAAATATACTTTTGTGGTGTTAACAGATGGTGTAGAAGAAAAAATAGAAATAAGAAAATGACTAAGGGACAGACATAGCTTCACAGCTCAGTTATCTGGGGTTTTTTTCCCACATCTTGTCTCCTACAGCATCCATAGTTGTAGTGCCTGAACCCAGGATAAGTAAGCACTGGGTGATCTAGCTCAAAGATGTTCCCCCACTGCACAAAGATTGGTAACTCAGAGGTGTCAAGTGCTCTGAGATTGTCTGCCAGGATGACCAAAGCAATGACCATTTCCACTGAGAAAGCACTTGAGTCAGCAGCCTCAACCCCTTCCATGGAGAACCCAAACTGGATCTAGCAGAGTTACAGGATATCAGTGCTTTCTCCTGTTCTTGCAATCAAGTTTTTATTGTAGCTTTTGGTCTTTGGTAGTAGGTCCTAATGTGAATTGTACATTGGGATGTGTCTTCTGGCACTATGTGAAGGCAGCCTGCTGTGATCAGGCTAGACTGGGATGTCTGTTTGTCAAGGATCTAAGATTAGAAGACACAGACTCAAAACTGGGTCACTAAACAGTTAATTTCAGAATGAGCCAGTGCTTCCCAACTATGGTATAAGGTTTGATTTCTACTCAGATGGGTTGTTAACCCCTTACAAATTCAACGAGTACCAAATGGATTTTCTGATGTCCTCCATCACACCATCCAATCAGCTCAGATCCCTGCCAAAAATACAACAGTCTCTCACAAGTGGAGCAGGACAGACTTCATGGTCTGAATTTCCCCCTTCAGTGTATGGAAAGGGATGACAGCACTTGATGGGATGGGAGCTCTGCATGAGCCAAGACTGCAGAAAGCCAGAACCAAGTACTGCACTGTACTTAAAAAAACACTTTTCATGCCAAAGTATTTGTACTTCCCTTATGAAGCCATTTGAGGAGGATACAAAGACAGTATACAAATACCACCCAGGGGAAATTGTATTTAGGTTGAAAGGGAAATTGAAATTTAGATTGAAAGGGAAATAATTAGATTATTCCAGAGCACTATCATTAATGTAACCTATTGGAAAGTCCATCTTGCAGATGCCAAACATATTACTTCAAGTACCATATAAGCAAATGGATTCAACCATGTAAAAATGTGGGGGCATATAATGGCTAAAGCAGCAGGCCATGTAGTCTCTTCCTTTTGAATAGTAGTTAAGGGCAAAATGTACATATGTACGTGCATCTGTGCAGATATAGCCATATTTTCACATATACACAAAGACACACATCACAGCTGAGCAAGTGAGGGCTTGCAAGGTGTCACAGCCCTAAGAGGATGAGGATTTAGCAGGTAGGTGAACAAAAATCCAAGCATTTGGGGATTAGGAGGTGCTCATCTCTGAACCCTCTGTGCCCATTAAGGACAGCTTTGTGCAAGCCTGCATGGGAAAGTGAGCAAGGGTTCACTGGCATCATTCAAAACCCATCTATTCCACCTGTTTCCTTCCCAACAAAACTCATAAAGATGCAGGCAAAGAACAGTCGAACATGTAATTTTTTCTGTTTGAAAGCTCAAATGGAGTGAAATCCTACCAGGTACTGGTCTGATCTGCATTTCATGATGGAGAATCAGGATGAATCCTGAAGATAATGCTCTGGGTTTCTAAAAATATTCATTGACTCATTGGAAAAAGTTAAAAAAAAAGGTGCCATCCCATGGTTAAACATTGTAAACTAAACCAAAATAAAATTAAGGTTGCTAAGTGGTTAATTCCTGAACTTTGTCAATAATCACCTGAAAATCCACTTCTTTCTGGCTATCCCACATAGTTGTCTAGACAACCGACACCTGCTCTTAATTAATGACTAATATCCCAAACTGGAAACAGTGCTCCCCTTGTAACACAGACATGACCTCTGCTCATCTCCTTCTACCACCAAATGTTCCAAACAGCTGAAGACAGCCAAGCCCAGTTCACGTTGCCCACCTGCTGCTGCAGCTACTGAAGCCTGGACTGCTCCACCGTGCTGAGTTCCGTAGGGTTTTCGGTTTGTTATTACTGCTGTGCCGTGTGCAGTGACCTGGATTGGCATGAATACAGCACTCACACACTCACAAAATTGGAAAGAAAGAGAAAAAGAAATATCCAGGGTGTTTGCTGTATGTTTTCTTTCCAGAGAAAGGCATGCCTCCTTCATTCCACTCCTGCAGCTGACTGTAGCTTGTCTCCTGATCTCCTTGTATGGGTGGGAGTCCTTGATTCATGATGGTCTACAACAAGAGATATCAGGGTGTCCTTCCAGGGACCACCTCTGGAGAGCCAGGGCAATATTTACTTTAATTTTTAAGTTGGCCAGATTCCCCCACCAGCCCAAAAACCCAGGAGAATGCTGATACCCCCGATATCTGGGTGAAACTGGATGTCAGACTGGGAGGTGAAGCTGCCCCGGCAGGAAAAGTGAGGAAGAACTCTGTTCACCTCCAGCAAAACTTGTCTTTTTAGTTCTAATCACAGGGATATGTCCAAAGAAGCCTGCCTGCATTACAGAGAGGAGTACAGACCTTTGAGGTCCAGGCTCCAACGATGCTGAAGGCTGGGTGATACTTCTTCCCTAAAGAAAAAGACAAAATCTTTGTGTAAGTCAAATTCACAGAGATTAGCTAATGTTGACTTTCCTTCTTGAAAAGAAACAGGCCAAATGTAAGATTCTGAAGTGAGAAAGCCCCAGATGGCATTTCTTATCGAATAATCTGCCCATTTAGTGTCAGCCTGAAGACTGAGAATACCCAATGTTGTGCAATTAGCACGTAGTATTAAAAAATCACCACTTTAACTGTGGGAGATATCATTTACACAAAGGGTTGCCTTTGCTCAATAGTATCTCAGACTTCTACTAGTGGCAAAAGAAAGAGTTACAGGACTGTCTCTGGATGCTGGGACTCTGATGTTGATGCTGCTTGTTTGTTGACACTGGCAGCGTGAGCCCAGATGAACTAGCAAACTTGCAGGTAACTCTGGATGCTGTTTAGGAGTTAGCGTGGGAAGGAAACATTTCCAGGAGCTGGTTTCCACACAGGCAAGTGGTTCTGAAGGGTAAGAGTGTTTATCAGTATACGTGGAAGTTTTTCCTTCACAACTTGTCCCTGTGCTAAAGTATAAATGTAACCTGACGGGCATAAAAGTCTACTGGATCCATCTATGACAGACTTTGATGCTTATTCTGATATCCAACTTCAAGGAAAGCAATGACTCTATTGGACACTTGACTTTCCATACTTCCAATGCTCCCATACTGCTGTGATAAGCCCTCCACAGGTTGTAGTTCAGCTATGATCTGAACCTCTCCTCCAAATTGTACATCTTTTTTGACATCAGATACAGCTAGGTCTATTCAAACCAGAACATGCTAGACACCACCTGGTAATAGGAGGAGGGAACAGACACATAATTACCCAAATAAGTGAAAATCGGCTGGTTAGCTCATATGGACCCATGTAAGTGCTGATTTCACACCAACCAGAGATGTGACCTGTAATTCAATCTAGTGCCTGTGAGCAGCAGAACTCGGCTCCCTGAGGGGAAAAAAAGTACATCACTGAATGCACAGAATCACAAGATTGGAAAAGACCTTTAAGACCATCAAGTCCGACCATTCCTGTCCTATGCTAAACCATATCCCTAAGTACCTCATCTACCCTTTTTCTAAACACATCCAAGGATGGTGACTCAATCCCCTCCTTGGGCAGCCTGTGCCAGGCCCTGACAACTCTTTCAGGGAAGAACTTCTTCCTAACATCTGATCTGAACCTGCCCTGGTGCAGCTTTGTGCCATTTTCCCCTCATCCTATCTTCTTGTCCCATGCAGAAAGCTGGGGTAGAGATAGAAATTTTTAAAAAATAATTAAATTAACTGAAAACTTGCAGTTGCTCCCATTCCCAGACAGATTTCCTCCCAAGCTCTCCACTCCTTCTGTGACCAGATGCAAACCTTGATGTGTTTCCATACGTGCACAGGCACTTGCACACGTGTGTTCACACACACACTTTCTCGTTTCTAACTGCATGCCATGGCCAAGCCTTAAGGTTATATCACCAGTTACCAGCCCAGGGAAAGGAAACTGGTTTTAATCTTGCTTTTTGACTTGGGCTGTGACTTGCTTTTTGATTTGGGCTGTGAGGGGTGAGAAGGGAGCGGGTTGGGAGGTGAATGATGCGGAGCAGCAGAAGAGAGATGAGATGGGAAGGCAAAAAGAGGAAAACAGAGGAATTTGTGGGATTTTCTCAAGTTCATCCACCTATTAATAAGTGGCAAAGGAGGAATGACAGGGAGATAACACTGAGCAGGCCTCCACCATTTTGCAAACCGTCGCCTATAATTTCAGGGAGTAGGAACTCCAGCTGACAGATTTTTGGAGCCGGCGAAGGTGCTGTCACAGGGCTGGGGAGAGGAAGAAGCAGGGGGGGAGAGTGGGGGGTGGTGGTGTGTGATTGGGAGGGGGCAGAGCTTGCAGAGAGGAGGGAGAGGCGAGCGAGGCTGAGGTCAACGGCGAGGTGTCGGCGGCAGCTCATGTTCTGCGGTCTCTGGTCTCAGGCACAGCACAAGCCGCTGCTCAGTTTGGATGCACTTGGAGAAGAAGCACTTCATAAACTCTGTGCTCAACCACAGCAGAGCTGGGAAAAGCTGACCAGCTCATCTCCTCCGGGGTGGCTGCTTACACTACATTACCTGACATTTTCCCTGACCCAGTTTTACATGACTCAAGTGCCGGAGGTTGCGTTAAGGAGGTGTGAACATCATGAGTCTGGACACCAGCCAGAGCTCATGAAGGTCAAGAGAAGATTATTTCCACCAACTTCAACTGGACTTTCAATCAATTCCAGGTTCAGCTTGAGACTTCCCCTGCATGTACCCAAGAAAATGAGGTGATGTGCCGTATAATGAGTGGGACCACACAGGGGTGACTCACTTAAGGTTCCTCTCTCATAGCAGTTTTGCTAAGGACATCTGGGAACATTCCCATTTGGGCTGCATGGAAAACAGGTGTCCTAGCAGGTTTTTTTGTTATTGTCTCAGATGAGGAATGCCTAAGGCAACCTAAATGGCAGGAGGTTGCTCAAAATATGGAAACAAAATGCAAAATCAAGTCTGGAGAGGTAATGTGGTGAATAGAAAATCCTGGGATGAGTTCCTTGCTTTGGAGACATTTTCAACCGCCAGGGACAGGCTGCTCAAACAGGCAACCAAGCTTCATCTGCTGCTCTCTCACAAATACAGGACCAGAAAAAGTTTCTAACCCAACAAGGGGTGCTGGGAGGGTGAAGGCATTGAAATCAGTGAGGCAGTTCAATGCTGTGATTGAGGAGGAGCTGCTCCATTAACTGGGTAGGTCCTCATCTGGTTTAACTGCAGATCTCACCCAATGTGCTGAAATGCATCTTCAGCTTTGCCATCAGCCCTCAAATAAATTACCATGGAGAGGTGTTTAGAGACCCCATAGTTAGCAATGTGTTTTGAGAAAAGCACTAAAGAATGATGAAGAGTTGGTGAAATTTTATGTTATAAATATTTTTACAGCTTTAGCCCTATTTTTAGTTAACAAATCATCTATGGACCAATTATAATTTCCTTCACACATATTAAGTACACACAAGAATTTGCCAAGCACACTGGTGCTAACCCCAAACATTCAAAAAACATGAGTCAGCCCTCTCACTGCCTTCCCCCCTCCCATCCCAGGCATATTATCGACTTAAACTTCATCAGACTTTTACAAAAATAAAAGTAGGCTCTTTTTATTTGCCTTCTTGTACTGTAAATTTTTCTATTTTGACTTTTTAAGGTTCCTTCTGCACTTCTGAGGATTCTTTATTTTCTTTTTAAAACAAGCCTGAGATTTCCTCATAGTTAGTTGTCTTTCAGAGTGAGGGATGCATAAAAATCTCTCAAGGTAAAGATTGGGACAAAAGAACACACAGTCCTTGTTTTTCCCCATTCTGATTGTACCTATGTGGTCTTAGCTAGTATTTTTACTTCTTTATTATGGGGAATATGCAAATAAGCAAATACTATGATTAACACTTTGTCTTTCCATCTAGGACAGCAGTTGGACTGAGGCCACTGTCAGAATCTCAGAAGTGTATGTTGGAGCAATTAGAAAGCTTTCAGCCTTTTTAATTAGAGAGTCCTCCTTCCTCCATGCTGGCCATGGTGATTGAGGGACATTATTCATTCACTCAAACATAGGTGTCCAGGGCCATCTGAGATGCTCTAGGGTATTCCAGATGGTCTCCAGCACCTGGAGGAATATAAGGAGAAACTTTTTCACTGCGAGGGTGAGGGAGCCCTGGGACAGGCTGCCCAGAGAGGCTGTGGAGTCTCCTTCTCTGGGGACATTCAAAACCTGCCTGGATGTATTCCTGTGTGATTTAGTCTTGGTGATCCTGCTCTAGCACGGGGGGTTGGACTAGATGATCTTTCAAGGTCCCTTCCAACTCCTGATGTTCTGTGATTCTGTGACCATGAGTCTCCTGCAAGACCTGTCGGTATCCATTAGTCCCCATGTGGTTGTCTTAAGACTCCTAAGAGCCTCACTAACACTAGGCATCTATTTTTAGGAACTGTGTGCCCTTTTTCCAGTCCTGTGCAATCCATGTAAATGGGCTCTGAAGATGGCTTAAGCAAATTAGTACTCTGTGTTGAAGCAGACTTGTGATCAAGTTACACTTCATCTCACAGCATGACAACCAACTAAACTGTTCACAGTCCTCTGCTCCTGGTTCCCAGTAAAATGTGGTTGCTGGAGTATTGTTTGGGCCAAATAATCATCTCCCTCCAAATCTGTGAAACTTACTGTCTCCCCATCTCCCATATGTCAAAACAAAGGAGCTGTCTCTTTCTTATGTGTGAAAACAGTGCAAAGTCCCTTTTGACATATTTGGCAGCTGTCACAGAATCACAGAAGGGCAAAGGCTCAAAGTGACCTCTGGACATCATCTAGTCCAAGGATCACCTTGAGTAGGTGGTACAGGATTATTTCCAGGTGGGTTTTGAATCTCTCCAGAGAAGGAGACTTCACAGCCTCTCTGAGCAGCCTGTCCCAGGGCTCAGGCACTCTCAAAGTAAAAAAAAAAAATTAAAAAAAATTCCTTATTTTTCATATTTCCTCTGCCAGGTAGTTTGTCTTATACAAATACTTCAATGATAAGTTTCTCAGCAGAGGGACTGTAGGTGTGTATAATGTTGGTTCACGAAATCACAGAGTTATTGAATCATAGGGGTTGGAAGGGACTTCAAGAGATCATCAGGTCCAACCCCCCTGCCAAAGCAGGGTCCCTAGGACAGGTCACACAGGGAGGTATCCAGATGGGTCTGGAATCTCTCCAGAGAAGGAGACTCCACACCCCCTGGGCAGCCTGTCCCAGGGCTCCCTCACCCTCACTGTGAAAAAGTCATTCCACATATTGGTGCACAACTTCCTATACTCGAACTTGCAGCTGTTGCCCCTTGTCCTGTCCCCACAGACCATTGAAAAGGGGCTGCCCATTTCCCCCTGTGTGTCACACTTCAGATATTTATAAACATTAATAAGGTCCCCCCTTAGTCTTCTTTTCTCAAGGCTGAACAGTCCCAGGTCACTCAGCCTTTCCTCATAGGGGAGATGCTCCAGGCTCTTAATCATCTCCTTAGCCTCCTCTGGACTCTCTCCAGGAGATCCCTGTCTTTTTTATCCCAGGGAGCCCAGAACTGGACACAACACTCCAGGTGGGGCCTGACCAGGGCAGAAGATGGGGAGGATCACCTCCTTTGACCTGCTGGCAATGCCCCTTTTTATGGACCCCAGGTTGCAAAACTCAGGATAGGCTTTTTTCTTCTTTCCCAAGCCCTGCCCAATAAAGGATTTTTGGGATCATTTGCTTGTCTGATTGGTTGGTTTGTTGTTTGTATGGATGTTTTTTTCCATGTAGACTGTCTCCTGGATGACTGATCAGTGCTACAGTTTGTCACAGGCTTCCCATCCATTCATCATTTTGAAAGGCAGACCTCTCAAAGGGCTCCATCACACAGTGAGACGAACCATCCTTTTTCAGTGACAAGAATATATCTTGGATTTTGTTCTTGAAGGTGTTCAGAGTAGATTATACATTTAGCTCGCTGACAAACTTGTCTGATAAGACTTCAGATATATCAGTTAAGTATTAAATAGTGTAAATTATAATTGAAAATAATGCAAGAAATAAGTCAAAACATGAATAAGAATAGATGTGCACGCTTAGATTTACTTTAGATATGGTCACAGGAAATGTTAGATAAAACTGTTAAATAACTGATCAAATTAAACTTAAATTAAGTAGTTCAGCAAAGACATCCTAAAGGAAAATATGAAGCTGGCATTTCCCTGGCAGAGATCAGAAAGCCAGACAGTTCAAAGCAACAAATTATTTATTTTCCCTTGTACCAAATAAGAGAATGTTATTCTAGCAATAGGTGTACATGCTTCTCTAATACAAATTAAGTTAGTAGTAACTCTATCTTGACATTTTATATTAGTGATGAGATAATGAAAGTGTCTCCATTCCACCACAGTGCTCCTAAAGCTCTGAACCTGTGCTCATGAAGAAGTTTCGTCTACAGATTCCCCAAAGCCTTCGTAGTACCCTGTTACTTTTTTACATCCCTAAACATTATTCACCTCTTACTTTTCTGTAAAGCAATCTTTAATTTTGAGCATCAACATTTACTTTTTTTTATTCATGTTGTACTTATTTCTAAATATCAGCTTTCCATCAGTAAATTCTCCATGGGTTTATTTTTTCCTGATGGGATCACAAAGGGAAAAAGTTCAATAACTTCTTCTCCTCTTTGCTTTCACCTACTGCAGAGGACCACAGTTTGTAGGGAAATGGAGCAAAACCCCACCAGCATCCAAGCACTCCTTACCAGTGTGCACCCAAACCCTTTGATGAGCAGGAGAACTGGAAAAGTTCTTCTGGATAACTATGGCCTGGGGCACCTGGAGAAGGTGCAGATGCATTGCAAGAAGAGAAGAGCCTGACAGACAGAGAGGATCTGGATGGGTTTCACACCTCCTAATCAAGCAGAGATGTTCCTGTCCAGCTGGCTAACTTTACAAAGGCTTGACTCTCATCTACGAAGAGAGGCTGAGGGAGCTGGCCTTGTTCAGCCTGGAGAAGAGAAGGCTGTGGGGGGACCTCACTGCAGCCTTCCAGTCCCTGAAGGAAGCAGAGAAACGAGGGGAATCAGCTCTTGGAAAGGGTAGATACTGGCAGGACAAGGGGGAATGGATTAAAACTAAAGGAAGGAAGGTTTAGATTAGATATTAGGGGCAAGTTTTTTACAGAGAGAGTGGTGAGGTGCTGGAAGGGGCTGCCCAGAGTAGGGGTAGACGCCCCATCCCTGGAAGTGTTCAAGGCCAGGTTGGATGGGGCCCTGGGCAACCTTGTATAGATCCAGGGCTGGAGATTGGTGGCCCTGCCTGTGGCAGGGAGATCGGGTCTCTGTGATCCTTGGGGTCCCTTCCAACCCAGACCATTCTATGATTTTAAGTTGATAACTTAAATAAGTGTTTAACTACCAGTATAGGCAGAGATATGCATCAACTGCAGTCTGGCTTTCTACACGGATGAAGGTTTAGAAAAGCATGTTTGGTGCTTCTTGCACTTCAGGACTTTCATTCTGATGTAATTTAACAGGGCCACAGAAATGTTGAGCATATATAACATCATCTGTAAAAAAGCTTCTTTCTGGACCAGCGTTCATTACTGTGCACTGTGGCAGACACCATAGCAAATCCCTCCTGGACTGTGTGGTTTTGTGAGAATCCAGGAAAAAAGAAAACCCAACCTATATTAAAAAAAAAAAAAAGCAAAATTCACCAGATCAGCTTTCTAAGCAGTGACTTTCCTTGTGCTTTCCTAGAAACCTTGCTCTGCTTTTCCCATCTCCTGCCAGCTGTATAAAATTGGATGAGCGTCATTTTTCTTCTTCTCCTTCTACACGAGCTAGTGCCAGTGCAGCGGAGTTTATTATTGTAACTTAACCCTCTCTTGCAAAGTGCATTTAAAGCACCTGGCTTTACATTTTGAATGAAACCGGAACTGACCCTACTTTGCTGAAAATTTAGCTGCTCTTTATTTGACTTTCAGGGTTTTAAGTCAGCTGCAATGGATTGGGGTTAAGAGAGTCTCTGGTGAGGAAAAACGTATGAAGGGGGAGAGCAGCTGGAGGTAAAACAGACTTACAAAATCCCTGAGATACTCTGAGGTAGTGCTGTCCAGCAGTCTTCAAATTCTACCTGTCTTCCTGAAAAGGAGGACCTAGTCTTACTTTTGTTTCTGTACTTTCCTTTTTTATTCTTTTAAAAAATATTATACAGGCCTTTAATGATATTAAACCTGGAGTCCAGGGAGTGGATGGGTGTCTGGAGGCTGCCTTCACTATAAAGAGAGAATTGAGTGACTAGCACATACTTAAATAATTTGCAGACATCTGATATTAAAATGAGAGAGATCCCACCCCCATGTCTACTGACTGGGAACTGTGCCCTGCAGACAACTTTAACGGCTAACGTGGCTCCATGTACCCTAACCTCCCAGGACTGCTTCTTGCTGTGATATTTATTATTTTTTTCTAGATCTAAACAAAAGTACAAGGGGAAAAATAAAGAGAGAGAAAGAGTAATAATAATAAAAAATCTAGATCAGATGGAAACCAGCTGATAATCCAGCTTTAGATATCCTTAGAGATGTCTGTAAAGTCACCCTCAAGATGCGGCAGCTTTGTAGAATTGGTAGAACCAGGTCAGAACATCAAGTTGAGTTAAGAAACTTAGGAAAGATCATGAAGCAGGGGTCAGTAAGGTCACCCATCACACTAACCCTGATAAAGAGGTCTGCAGTTTCATCTGCCCCCGACAAGAATCTTGTGATCAGGAACAATAAACAGAAACTGCAGGCTTCAATGTTTTTCATTGGAAAATGAGGTGATATCAGACTCTAGAGTGTCCAAGGATGAATAAAATAATAAGCCAGTTTGGAGGATGATATTGTTGTTATTATGACTGCATGTATTAGTTCTTTAATGTTGAAACAGGAATTCCTCTTTCAAAACAGAGTCAAGGTTTTGAAATGAAGTCTTTAGCTCACTTTGCATCATCCCACTTCCTTTTCTTTTCTAGACATCAGAATGGTCCTCTGACAAAGTCTGGAAAGGATTCATCTGAAACAAGTTCCTGTGAAATCAGCTGATTTGCCCTCTAAACATGCATATCCAGCTTCAGCGACCCCAGAAAGACTTGGAATGACCAACTTAGACAAGATACTGGTTTATATAATTAATATTGACTGACTGAAATGAATCCTGCTGTTTCCTTTATACTACCCTTTGTTTCAACTTGGAAAATGAGGACATTAGCATTGCCACACTTCAGATGGTGTACTGAAAATACATCAAAATATGTGCAATGGCAGTGGATACCTTGAAAATTCTTTCTATAGCAGTCAGACTCAACCAGCTCATCTTCAGGGCTGAGTCTTCTAGATCTTTCCTTCTGCTTGCAGAGGTCCATCTCTGTATTTCATTATCTGCAAATTTCGAGTCATACCCAAGTCAGATGAAGCCCTGAAAGCAGAGAAACAAGGGCTGTTCTTCACAACTTTGGGTCATTTTTAAGTCAGTGGCTTTTACAAGTGGCTGAAAGGGTTTGTTGGCAGAACAGGAGTAGTGCCAAGTTGATGTCATCATTTGTCACAGCGTTGGGGATAACAAGCAAAATGCCATCCCACTTGATTCCTGAAAGGTCATCCTTCATGTCAGCTGCTAAAGAAAGTTCATTGCCTTTTGTCAAGCATTGAGCTTGAGGTGAGTGCTCATCTCACCCACCCTCTCACTAAGCAGCGGCTTGTCCTCATTGCTGACCCTGCTTTGAGCAAGAGGGTGAACAAGGCGACCCACAGCTTCCTACGACCTGAATTTACCTGTGATCCAGGATGGCTTTCATGGGAAAGGTTCTCTTGGAAGTGGGGAGGAAAGGGACACCATCACCACAGGAGACTGAGGTGATTTGGTGATGATTTGCCCTTGATTTGGCAGGGAGCCTGACAAACCAAGCAAGCCCTCATTAGCAATCCAGCACATCTCAGCTTGATCCCCATCCCAGTGAGGAACAACTGTGTATGGATGAGTCATCCCATTCGTTGCATTTGGGTCTTGCTGCTGTGGCTGTCTGGTCTCATCACTGACTTCATAAACTTTGTCCTGCCTCAAAACTTTCCACTTGTGTCTGCACCACTACTCCTGACCTTTGGCTGCTGTGCTAAATTTTTCTCCTACTCTATCACTCCATATCTGAGAGGCAAACCTCAACCACAGCACGGTCCCCTACTAAAAATTTATCAAGAGAACATATGGCAGACCAGATTTTTATTTTTGGCCATGAGAAAAAAACCTCAAAAGCTTACCACATACTAAGATGAGACAGCATTCATTTTCTGAAGCCATCTTCCCCACGCTTATTTCAAAGCATCACAGAATCATAGGGGTTGGAAAGGACCTCCAGAGATCATCAGGTCCAACCCCCCTGACAAAGCAGGGTCCCTAGGACAGGTCACACAGGGAGGTGTCCAGACTGGTCTTGAATATCTCCAGAGATGGAGACTCCACACCCCCTGGGCAGCCTGTCCCATGGCTCCCTCACCCTCACTGGGTAAAAGTTCTTCCACATGTTTGTGCAGAACTTCCTATGCTCCAACTTGCAGCCATTACCCCTTCTCCTGTCTCCATAGATCATTGAAAAGAGGCTGCCCATTTCCCCCTGTGTCCCACACTTGAGATATTTATAAACATTATAAAGATTTAGAGAGATGCTTCACCATTCGCTTGTTTCTTTCTTGGTCAGTACTTGAGTGGTCAGGTCACTTAGTGCCTTGCTCAGGGCAAGCAATCAAGGCTATGAAATTCTATTTGCACACTGTTAATCAGAGCCACCTTATCTCTTTATAATGCCAAAGGTGCTGTGAACAGTGCTGGCAAGATTTAATTATGCAATGACCCTCAAAAACACTAGTCAGTAAGGAAGGTTAGAAAGGAAGTTAGGAAGGTCATCTTTATATCTCTTCACTCATCAAATATTAGGGAAGAAAAAGAAGGGGAGAAAACTAATCTGTGATGTTTTGCTAAAAATAGCACAGCACAGGAAAGAAATAAGTGCAATTTTTTAACATATTTTCCTATGTAAAAGATGAAAAATGCAAGACAAGCTCTACCCAGTAGCAGGATAAGTACTCTATGGCAGCGGTTTGAAGACAACTCATAGGGAAGATGGTCCCAGGGTCTACTTTACTAAAATAAATAGTAAAATCTGGAAATCTAAGGGCAACTGCTTCTAAGAGAAGGGATGGGTGTTTGCATGCTGATCCCTGAGAAGGAAAGGCAGATTTCCTACCCCAGGCATAACTGATCTTACTGAGATTAGAGATGGAAAGCAGGGCAGAGAAAAGTTTTAGAAGACATGGCCAAAGTGAAGTCAGCAGCACAGTCCTCAGGTGGGAGACCCTTGCAAAGGCAAAGGAGCAAATACAGCCATACTCAGCAGGAAGCTGCTTAATGCAACTTCTTCCCTTTGGCTCCAGCATATTTCCAGGCATTTTTGCATTCATTTCTAAGACAGGCTTTAATTTCACCTTCAAATGTTTTCATGCTTTAACAAAAAAACCCCAAATAATCATTAATAGTCATTCTTACAAATGTGGTATTGACCTGCAGACAGTGAGGAAATCTTCTCTGGGCTCACAGTTATGGGTGATCTTTGAGCTTGAGATACTTTTAAGGCTTCAAACTGCAAGAGGAATAGATTGACAGACAGATAGATAAATAGATGACAGACAGACACTTTGTTCACAGACAGGATCGCAGCATTAAAATCCTCTGCCAGAAATCCATGAGGCTTACATGTTCCGAGTACTGCTGAGCAAAGCCCTACAAACTAAGTAGAAATTACCACAAATATGCTTGGGTTTTAAATTCTAGAGTTGGCACCACCTGTCAGTCTGCTGGTTGGAGAAGGAGCAGCCAAATCTACACGACTGCAGCGAGGCAGGGGTGTGAATCTGCCAAACCATGCCCAGCACCCAAAGTGATGCTGCCCAAAGCCATTTGCAAAAGTGATCTTCCTCCTGTCAAGTGACTTGAAAAAGCTGTCTGTGTCACTTCAAAGAACCCAGTCTGCTGCTGTGCAGTGTATGCACCCAGCAGCTCACCCACAGGGACTGCTAAACCCCATATAACCAAACTCTCACTCACAACCTCACTCATTCTCTCATTCAAAGTTGGGTCATTGATTCGAGAAAATCATAATGCATGAAGACAGAAGGGCAGCCAGTAGGTTAGTTGCCACAGAGGGTTTTCCTACATCTAATCTCTGTCTTTAAAAACAACGATTCTGGGGGGAAAGGGGCCATTTTTCTTGTGCATTTCACCCTCAGGCTGAGTAGAAGGACACTAAGAGCAGTTCTACAAAGCATTGATGACTGCTGGGTTTCTGTATATGTGAGGATATGTAAAGATGCTTACATATGGAGAACAAAAGTTCTTATTCCAGCCCCTAGCTGCAGCACACAAGATGGACACAGGTGCCATAAAGTCAGGAGAGCAATTTCTTCCTCCTTTACTTATCCATCCTTCTTCTGAATCTGGATTTAAAGTTGACTCCCAACTATGTTGGGACACCATGGTTAGACACCATGCCTAACTGAATATAGGGTCTTTCTCCAACCATTTTAACCCTGTAAGAAGCCCTCACCAAAGCATTTTCTGGCTAGGGAGTGAGAGGAACCGAAGACGCTTCTTGCTTCCATACTACAAAGTCTACAGCTGGTATCTTCAATGGATCAGCCAAATAACATTCCCTTAAAATCAGTGGATATCAGAGAAATTCTCTTTCTATATGGGCCACTAGAGAGAGCTGACATGGTAGCAACGGTCAGGATGAACTTAGGGTTCTGTTTCCACCAACATGGAAAGATATGAGGGAACAGTGAGTCTGTACTGATGTATTTCCATGAGGGCTGAGAGTGAAATTGCAGTCTTTACCACAGGAGAAGGGTTGCCTGTGTCACTTGCTCAATCTGGGAAGCCGGCATTTTAGTCATCACTAATATTTTTTCTCCTCTCTGCTTCCTGTCTCCTAACCTCAAGAGCATCAACCTTTTTACTCACCACTTGGCGTGTGGAAAAAGCTGAAAACCCATTTACACTAGATAACATACTTTGGATTGTTTGATACTACATTACTGTGTTTCCAATTAGGTTTCCATGCTTTTATCTTCTCTGTGTAATCTATTCAGGCCCTCCCACTAATTAGAACCTTATTTGCCTTTTTTTCCCCCTTTCAACAATGTTTATCCTTCACATTGTTCCTTGCATCTCTGCTTAGCAAGATTGACTTCTGTTATCTTTGTTTTTTAAATATATGTTTAGATTTTATTGGCACAGACGGTTGTTAAACTGATCCAACTATTCATTACAGACCTCATGATTTTCCATAGTAAATTTTCTAGACAATCAACTCAGATCAACATTTTTTTGTCTCATTCTACATTCTTTGAGAGAGTTATGTTTTATGAAAAGCCCAATACTTCAGATTATTACCTTTCATACATAACATTCCCTCAAAAATCAGTGGATATCTAATAATATTCTGATGGCTAGACCTCCAGATGTTTTACTTTATTTATCACACTTGGCTTGTTTTCTAGGACCAAGTCCAAAACAGCCTCTAATCTCAAGGGTTGCTCAACAAATTCTGTGAGGGGCTGTGAAAAGTTATTAAGAGGGGGGGAAAAGTCTTTATACAACAAATAATTCTGCAAATCCTGGTGCTGTGCTTACGTACTTAAAATATATGTTGGTCAATAATGAGCTTGTACAAAGATTAATGAGGAATTTGAACATGTACTTTTGGGAGGGCATGGAAACTCTCAGAATAAACTGACTTCTTGCTAATGCAAATCAGGAAGAAACTTTGCAAAGGCAGCTTTCTGTAACTGTTGATTAGGAGGTTTTTGTGCTTCTTCCCATTGCATATAGCACTTGCCACTGCTCCAGACTCAGAACATGTTCTAGATCTACACTCTGAGCCATGATATCAGTCTCCAAGTCTAGAAAGCACATAGAACAAAGATGAAAGCAAGAAGACGTGTAACATGCTGGGATGCTCTCCTGCCTTTATGGAGCTTTGCAAGGCTCAGAAACAAAGAGCACCTTTCTGGAAGGATAGACCACAGCCACCAGACCAAAGGGATGTGCACACAGGTAAACAAAGAGGTATGTGAAGACCAAGGGACCCAAAATTAGAAGAAATGAGCCAATAAGCTGATAGGCAGGGGGTGTATTTCCATAATAAATAGGTCTCTGAGAAACAGTAGTTTTCAGTCCTCTCGATTTTCCCTGTAGTTCCAGCCCTGGTCTTGGCTTTAGAGACATATGAGAGAACACTGAGGCTGAGATTTAAGCATTTCCAGTCAGATGGAGGGCACTCGTGTCCAGTAACACCAAGACTGCTTTCACTAGACAAATCAGCCACTCTTACTAACGGCTGACACCACCAAAGAACTTACCTATGTGGTTATCCTGAGTAAACCTACACTGTTTGGCAGAGCTATTGAGGCACCATCCCATTTCCTGGAGCTTACACTATCTGCACCATGGGCTGGGAATCTCCTCACATAGTGCTTTTCCTTCTCCTGACCATGACAGTGCCAGAACAGGGTATCTGCAGCCAGCTCAGTGCTAGGAGGAAAGTCTGTGGTGGTGCTGCCTTTTCACAGAATCATAGGCTCATAAAACTTGGTAAGTTGGAAGGGACCTTTAAAGATCATCTAGTCCAACCCCCCTGCAGCAAGCAGGGACACCTTTAACTAAATAGGTTGCTCAGAGCTTCATCAAGCCTGACCTTGAATGTTTCCAGGGATGGGGCCTCACCATCCTCAGTGTGAAGAACTTCCTAATGTCTCGTTTAAACCAGCCCTGCTCTGGTTTAAAACCATCACTCCTCTTCCTATCGCTCCATGCCCTCACAAACAGTCCTTCCCCAGCTTTCCTGCAGGTCCCTTCAGGTACTGGAAGGCTGTCATCACTTGTCCAGACCCAGGTAGAGGGAAAGAATAACAACAAGACAAAGGGTTAGGGTTTAAAACTGAAGGAGAGTAGATTCAGATTAGATAAAAGGAAGGGATTATTTTATGCTGAGGGTGGGGAAACACTGGCACAGGTTTCCCAGAGAGGTGGTAGACTCCCCATCCCTGGAAACATTCAAGATCAGGTTGGATGGGGATGTGAGCAGCCTGGTCTAGTTGAAGATGTCCCTTCTCACTGCAGAGGGGTTGGACTAGATGACCTTGAAAGGTCATTTCCAACACAATGTGCTGCAAACAGCCATTTGCTATTCGATTTGATCCACTTGATACAGTTTTATCAGAAGGAACATCTGAGATTCACTTTTCCAGTTCTTAATACAGACTTTTGCTAGACTTGGTTAAGCCACACTTCTTATTTGTCTTCTCTTCTCCTCTGTTTCCTTCAGCAACTGATACTTGGTGGAAATAACAAGTTCAGTGCCACAGGAAAATCTCTGATCACCTGCAGGTAGATACCTGCATGTTCCCTTCTTGCTTCCTATAGGTGCTTGGATGAAGTCCCAAAGCATAAAAAAGATAAGCATGAAAGTCTAATCTTGCCAAGTGTCTTTGAAATGCCTCTCTTGAGGTTTTTATATCCTTGATTCCTTGCAGACGGGCTCTCCCATATCAGCAGCACTCTTGGGAAAAAGTGTGACCGGATAAATGAGACAAAATTAAACAGAATTAGATGAGTTTTCAAGGAAGTTTTGAAAAAGCTTAATTTTTTTCTTCAGGGCCTTCCCCAATTTCATGTAAATGTCTTTTTTTCTTCTTCTTTCAAGCAAAATTCAAAGCTGACATGCTGAAATTTAGAAGAAAAAAAAAAGGAAGAAAAAAAAAGGTAGGAAATCTGAGGATTTTCCCACCCCACCCCACTTTCAACAGTTTCCAAACCTTTTTACTACGATGGCCTGAGAGGGCTCTTTATTTTTACAGCTGCTGCATACCTAGTTCTCCTCGCTGGAAGACGCACATACAGCTCCAGCGATTCTAATCTTTTCATTCCAGGAAAGGAACCAGCTGTAAATCCACTGAAGCAAGATCAGGATACAGCACCAGGACTGTTGTTCTGGCCTCCCGCTGGTTAAGACTTCCCTTGAACCGCTCTCACACTCAGTCCTGTCGTGGGTCCAGGAGCTTGGGTTTTAAGCATCCCTTCCCACCTCCCAGTTCTGACCTCAGTAAGCCTTTTAAAAGGTGGTGGTATTATGATTTTCATGATCTGGTGAGACACCTCTGCAAAGCAAGAGTTGAGTCAGATGTGGAGAAGCTGGGGTTGCTTGGTTTCTTCCACCCTAAACACACCTGAGAGAGGTGTTATGTTTGCCTTCATTCCCAATTTCCAAATAGCAGGGACAACATTACTCCATCCCTGAATGATGCTGAAAATGAGTTTGTGTGAGGATGTTACAGTAATCGATAGCGTGGTTCCTTCCCTCATTTACTCCAAGCAGGCTTTCTCTATCTGCTGATATCAGCTTTCTCCTATAGATTAGGCTATAAGAACAACAAAAAATCTGGCACTGATTAAAAAGAAATCAGATCAATGTTTGCAAAGAGTGACAACTTGCCCACACCCATGGAAAACTGCTGGGGAAGTCACCTTGTGGTGGGGAGAACGTCACCTCCAGGATGGGTCTTTCCCAAATCTTTACAGTAACCTGGTGCTGAGTGTATACAAACACTCACAATGACTGCTTAGCAACACCTCCTGCCAACACAGGCAGTGGCAGGGTGAACAAAGCTGCGTGACGTGCTCTCCCCAGCTATTTCTGCAATGAAAATATATCATCGAGGAACAATAAAACCTGTGTTGGGCTGATGGAGATGAGGTAGAGCAGGACCTTCCACCCCTCTTTCCACACTGCTAACACAGGTCGGACTTTGTCTTCGTGGACTTGGCAAGTCTCAACTGGGCTGCAGTGAGCCTCATGTCCTGAGTAAAAGCTGGCACATTTGAAAGATACATATATATGTGTGTGTGTGTGTGTGTGTGTGTGTATATGCTACGTGAGGGGCTCAGGAGAAAGCAGTAGTTCCTACATCCCAAAAGCCAAGAAATCTGCAGGATTTTTCCATCCTGGGCTGTCCCCTCTTATCCTGTCTAGATCTAGGGTGGCCCAGCAAAGTTAAACGTGGCTATTTGGCATGGAAGGAGACTATTGCTCACAAGGCCAGGTAATTAATAGATTCTGAGATCCAAGGCCACAATACACCCCCCATAGCATCCCTGTGACCTTCTGCAGGTTGTCCTTTGGTGCTGATGAAAGGACAGGTCCCCACCAAGGGCTGGCCATGACTTATCTCAGGCTTTACACCTTTTGGGCATCCATTATGATTGGTTTGGTGTCAGTCTTGGAGGTGGGGGGGCCTATACTAACAAGGCAAAAAAATTAATAGAAGGGACTCTACTCACCAGCCACATTAAAAGGAAATAGAGTGTCTTGTTTCAAACCCTGCTGATATGGCCACATCATTTCTAGCTTGAAGGTAACCCTGTGCCTTGCTGGGGTTTTCATCCTCACACCATTTCACACCATAAAAAGCTGTTTCTTTGGTTTTCTGGCATAAGACTCATCACTGGAGGACAGTTACAGGAGATGGGCATGTGCATCAATAGAATAGTCTCTGTTTCCCAGCAGCTTAGCTGAGAGCAGGCTGCAGGTCTGGTTTTCTTCCTAGACTCTAATGAATATATTAAACTGGCTTAAAATCCAGGGTTTGGTATGTGAAACCCTACTGAGTGGGTGTTAATGATTCCTAGTCAAAACTCAAAGACAAGGCACCATGCAGTTTCTTAACAAGCATTTAATAAGCATAGAAAAACTTGTAAATCATTTTTTGGGGAAAAAAAAATCCCAACCAAACCTCAATTATTTGGGATTTGCAATAAATTTCAAATGACTACTATTGGGTAGCTCCTCCTACAAACATCCTCCTCTCTGTTGCCATTAAATATATACCACTGATGCCCCTTCACAAGTAAATTCTCCATATCAAGAGTGTGACTGTAGGACACCCTCAGAGCTGGAGAATGCCAGGATCTCAGATGTTCACCTGTTGAACACTGGACACCTCTGGCAGAGGCTGTAATAGTGTCCTTTGGAATAGTTTAGCTGAAGACTTTAAGTTTACTCCCATCCCCATCAACTTTTCATCCTTGGGATTAATACCTGCCTTAGCTTCACATAGGTAATGTGACATAAACCTGTAGATAACATGACATAAGCCTGGCAAATGATACTATATAAAAGACAATCTGGACCACCTAACACATATTTCCTTGTCCTGTATCCACCAAATCTGTGTCCATAATTTGTGCTTCCAGCTCCTGCCTGTGCTGTGTGTGTGTTTCAGTTGTACAAATGTCAGCTGAAAGTGACACCAGCTGCTCTGCAAGCTTCAGAGGCAGTATTTAAGCACAGCTCATAAATACCATTTCTTACATTTGGCTACATCTGACCCTTTCTAGCCATGAGACGCTGCCCTGCTCTCCACGTCTGCAAGAATTAAGGCTCCCCAAAACCCCCCTGCCCCTCCCTACGCCTTTGATCCTTTTGTCTGGACAAAAGAAATCCAAGCTGATATATAAAGCATGTGTGAGACATCAGCCTGGTAGAGAGCTCCTTGGTGTATTAGCAGTCTTCTTGGAGGAGGGAGATTTTTGTGGTATGATGCACAGAGCCAAACCTGCCAGCATTCCCTGGAAAGCAGGAATAAGAGGGGGGAAAAAAAAATCTGAGCTCATGATTTGAGATCTGGCCGTATTATTATACCTATATATCTTAATTATTAAACAAAACCATCCACCCAGCTAATTTCCCCATTGCCACCCTGGCAAAGGGGGCCCTGGGAACTGAGTAATGGAGTCAGGGAATATTGATCCTTTTGGAGGGTAAGGGCTGGGTTTGTCCGTGCTGGTGAGTAGGAACATCTGGAGGGAAAGGAGGATGCGTTGCTGAGCACAGCAACAGCTGGCTGCCCCATGAGCCCACCCCAGCCCCAGCTGGCACACAGCAGCCCAGCCACTGCCGAGCTTCATCCTCCCCATCATATCCTCAGCCTCTCCGCGTCCCTTTGACCATCCCCACATGGCAGGGGCACAGCCCAGCCCTGGCTGCTGGCCCTGGGCAGGGTAAGGATATGGGGTGATGAGGGAGGCAGGAGTTTGGATCGTTTGCATCCCAGAGACATGAGTAAGACCGTTTGCAAATACAGCAGCAACTTGCCACCAAGGGTTGCAGGACCATTCATCCCAGGGGCAGATGATTTGTGTATGCTGTCATATGACATCGCTAATGATGTTGGGTTCCCTCCCAAGTGGAATACCTCCCCCTTTGAGGCAAAGCTCAGCTGGTATTTGACCACACAAAGGATCCCTAGCAACTATCCCTTCTGCTGAAGCTCTGAAAAATCATTTTCCTCTCCTCTCTGGAGTCACAACGGGTTTGTCAACCTCCCTTTCCTGACACCATCCCAGAAATCATTCTCCCCTCCCAGTCAGCCACTGGTGGTCAGAGCCAGCCTGTAAAAACAGCTCCCTGGGGACGTGCAGATGACTTCTCTTCAAAAGAATCCCCATCCAACCACAGTGCTACAGAGGAGGGGTTCAGGTCTCCAACCCATGAATCAAGAGACTTGCTGCAAAGCCACAGGGCTGTTTGACAATCTAAAGATTTCCTTAACTAAAACATGAAATCAAATTCTCAAAATAGATATGATTCGATCTTCTACTGAGCCCCAGGTTTGATTTTGACATTCCTAGTCAAATTGTCTCCTTTCCTTGCCCTGGAAATCACTGATTAGGAACCTTTGGCACCCAGTGGAGCAAACTTAAAGAAAAAGTGTTAAACAGAAGATCAACAATTCCTGAAAACTGGAAATGATGGGACAGGAGTCAGTTAAATTGCTGGCATTTCAGTGCTCAGACATTTTTCTCACCATAAAGTGTGGAGAGTTGGTGCACTGCTGAGGTGCTAGAGAACTCTGTGCCCACTGCCACACCATGCAAACTGCTCAGGACAATAAAGCAAAGGCTTTTAAAGCCATGGAAAACATTACAAAACAAGGATAAAAGCACATGGTGCTATTTTTTTTTTCTTTCTTCTATTGGGGAAACTGAGGCAAGACAACAGGTTTATCAGCAGGACGTGGTGTTAGTTTGAGGGTCTAAAAATCTCTCCACTGAAATAAATTCTTCATTATAGAACCAATTATCAAATGGATGAGAGGGAATATTATTAACATTTACTAATCTAGTTTCACCATTGAGACATAACCCCAGGATAATCTGGGCTGAAGAAAAGATGTTCCCATTTTCTGCCATGCTGAAGTGACTATATCTATGAAGACATTGTGACCCAGGGAGAAGGCCACACTGGGCCATATGCATCTCACAATGAGTGTGGCTGTGGATAAATCTATGCTGCAACAGGTATAACCCTAGAGAGACTGTGGCACAAAAATAAGGCTCCACTTGGAGCAGGTAGTCCCCTAAGGGACTGCAGTCTGGGGGTAAGTCCAAGCTGGAGCAGGGGCACAGGGAGGAGCTCATTGTGATGTTAAAGCTGATGCCCTGACCCAAAGGGAGTGGGATGGAGTTAGTAATGCACATACCTTTAAATTGTTATAATCACAGAATTGCAGGGGTTGGAAGGGACCTCCAGAGATCATCAGGTCCAACCCTCATGCCAAAGCAGGGTCCCTAGGACAGGGCACACAGGTTGGTGTCCAGACGGGGCTGGAATATCCCCAGAGATGGAGACTCCACACCCCCCGGGCAGCCTGTCCCAGGGCTCCCTCACCCTCACTGGGGAAAAGTTCTTCCACATGTTGGTGTGGAACTCCCTGTGCTCCAACTTGCAGCCATTGCCCCTTGTCCTGTCCCCATAGAGCATTGAAAAGAGGATGGATATTTCCCCCTGTGTCCCACACTTGAGATATTTATAACCATTAATAAGATCCCCTCTCAGGCTTCTTTTCCCAAGGCTGAACAGCCCCAGTTCTTTCAGCTTATCCTTGTCCAATATTTGAGTTGCATGCTACAGGAATTACTGTAGTAGGAACCACTTGAACCAATGGAGGACAAGCCTTACAAGAAGCAGTGCAGGTGCAGCAGTGGACCTGCCTTGAGCTGGTTGTGGTGCCCAGTAACACCAAACATCACATCACCTCTCCTGTCCTGGGTGACCCCCATGGTGGATGGAGCCCAAAGCTGACTGAACTCAGTAGATGTTTTGTGGACATTTGTGGATGTTTTATGGACATTTAACAAGAGTGGTCCATAGGAATGATGTCAGCGTATTATCTTTTATCAAAGGATGGGAAGGGTGGTGGTGATTAATGAGGATGTATTCAATTGTGTGGGACATGAGCATGATGTAAATAGCATGGAGTAAGGGGTGGGTAATGCATGGTTTCAACTGAAGTAATTACTCATCATAGTAGTTATGATGGGACTGTGTTTTGCATTTATGCTGAAAATAGCATTGATAATACAGAGATGTTTTTTGTTACTGCTGAGCAGGGCTTACACAGTCAAGGTCTTTTCTTCTCATCCCACCCCAGCAGTGACTAAGCTGAGGGTGCACAAGGAGTCGGGAGGGTCAGCTGGAGGCTCACCCGAACTGACCTAAGGGTTATTCCATGCCATATGAAAACCATGCTTATCTTATAAGGGGCTTGGGAAGAGGAAGGGTGGGGTGAAGGGAAGGAGAAGGGCAGGGGCATTCAGAGTGATGGCATTTGTCTTGCCAAGTCATTGTTACACATGATGGAGCCCTGCTTTCCCAGGGATGGCTGAACACCTTCCTGCAATGGGAAGTGGGGAGTGAATTCCTTGTCTTGCTTTGCTCTCATGTGTTGTTTTTGTTTTCCTTATTAAACTGTTTTTACCTCAACCCATGAATTTTCTCACTTTCTCTCTTCCTATTCTCTCCCCCTCTCTGCTGGATGTCTCTTAGCATGACTTGCATGTGGGATGTGGGTAGCTCCACACTCCATCCTCCCAGTACCACTGTTTATTTCAGCCCATGACAGACCAGCCTTCAGCTGCTGGGTGGCATAAGTTCTTTGAAGGACTTTTTTCCAGAGCAGAGGTTGCTCCAATTAACGATCAAAGTTGTATTAAAACTGTCACACATCTGGGTTGATCTGGGGGCTGGGAGAAGGGGCAAGGAAAGGTACTTTGGCATTGCTGTAGGTATTTAAAAGCCAGCACAAGGTAATAAACATCTTTTTCCATTCTCTGTGCTGACTCTCAAGTCCTCTTAGAGCCTTACAGAGAGCACACAAAAGGACCTCTTCTTGCATGGGGATCCTAGGCCTTCAATGGCTTTCTACTCTGAGGCCCCTGAAAATATCTGGAGAACTGCTCATTGACTTCACTGACCTTCACCTAAGACTTGAAGTATAGAGTGTCTACGTGTATCAGTGTACTTAATACACAGATTGAGCTGAGGACTGTTGGACAAGCAGAGATGCAGCTTCTGATGGGTCTGGGTTAGTGACAACCTTATCTGGACAGGGATTTTTAAGACTCAGATGGCAAATTCTGCATTCTACAAATTTCTCTTACAGAGATTATACTGTATTTTTTTTTAAACAGTGACTTTCCCCACAGCTTCTCTCTGCTTTGTTTTATTCGGTTTGCCTTGTTTTTTCTAGAGGTTAAGAAATGGAGATGTCTTTATCCACAAAACCAGGCTTAATCAGGGTCAGAGCATCGTACCTCTTCCCACTTCCCAACCACTGCATCTTCCTTTGCAAAGACCATTAATTAACCCCCTACACAGAGCAGGGTTTGGCTTCTCCTCCGAATACCCTGACAATTAGTGCCAACTGTTAAGGATGACACAGCCCATGAGTGTGCTGAGAAATGGGCTGAGACCACAGATTCATTTCACTTCAGTCACCACTAGCACACTAGAGCCTTTGACCACCACAGTCAAAACAGACTACTCAAACTAGACTTGGAGAAGAAATAGGAGAGGAGTATTTTACATTACATTTTCCATAAGACAAGTGGATCCAACTTCTTAGGTGGCAGGGGATGGATGTCAATATTGGGACCCTCTCTCAGAAGCTCTACAGAGTGGATAATAGCAAATGCTGACAATTATTTTCTGGCCAATTATAATCCAGATAAATGACAGGATCTATTTAGCTGCTGGATTCCATGTGTTCCCTCACAGCCATCTCTCCAAAGCAAATGCAGCAGTTTAGAGGGAATTGTCCTGGAGGACAGATCCAGTCCTTAAATCCCCAGATGGAACCCCAGCTCATGGACACTGCATGTGTGTTCAAGCCAATTTATCCAAGGTAGTTGCCAGTCCTCTGGAGCCATGCAATAAAACCCCAGAGGTGACCCTTTCTGTTTGGTCTGGAATCAAAATATAACAGAGGAACAAAATGGCAAATCCAAAGGAAATGGTAAGACTAGACTTAGAGCTGGTTCTTGAGAGTTGGTTCTTAAATTCCACATTTTATGGGAACCATGGGACCAACTGGGGTGGAAGCAAAGGTTGTGCCTCACTCCTTCCATTATCCACAATGACACTGCTAGGCCTGTGGTGATCAGAGAATGCTGGAAATGACTTCATCTGATTGCTTTGTGCTCAGTGCATCAGCTCTGTGTGCTGAGGTATTCAGCTGCATTTGGGAATTGCAGTCATAGTAAAGACACACAGAGTTTGGAGCTGATCTGTAGAAGCAGAAGAGGCCCTTGATTGATGCTGTGCCTGATGAACCATTTCTGCTAACATTCTTGGACATTTCATTTTGACCCTCCTTTCTATCATCATTCAGGATCTTTCCATACCTTTCTCTTCAAATACCACATATAATGCCTAAAATCCCAGACAAAACATACCTGTCATCACCAGGATGTGCTGCACAGAGTCATCTGTTCCTAAGATCTCCTGGTGCTGGTAACACCCTAACACATACACTGTACCCCTACACAATTCCTATATGCTGCAGTTTTTATCGAATCCTAGAATCCTGGAATGGTTTGTGTTGGAAAGGACCTAAAAGATGATACAGTTCCAACCCCTTGCCATGGACAGGGACACTTCCACTAGACCAGGTTCCCAAAGTCTCATTCAACCTGGCCTTGAACATTGCCAGGGATGATTTTATGGGAATCAATTCCAAATTCACCAATAACCCCAAAAAATGCATGAGACCTATTCAGAAGAAAAAAAAAATAAAGGAAAAAAAAAGCCAAAACAATGCAAAATTTGCTGCAAAGACAAAACCTGGTGTCTTCTGTCTTCTTCCTTTCAAAGGACTCACCCTGGTCCATCACAGCTGAAACTGTTGGAACATATCTTCAGTAACTCCTATCAAATGAATTAGTGAATTCCCAAGGAGAAAAACAGTCAATAACCAACACCACATCTTCTGTTAAACCCAGGACCAAGATAGATGAAGTCTATGGGGAAAATTTCTGCTCTCTGTAAGTAATAACCTTTTACAGAATCACAAGGTTGGAAAGGACCTTTAAGATCATCAAGTCAAACTGTTCCCATCCTATGCTAAACCATCTCCCTAAGTACCTCATCTACCCATCTGTTAAACTCATCCAGGGATGGTGACTCAACTACCTCCATGGACAGCCTGTTCCAGGCCCCGACAACTCTTGGAACAGGCTACCCAGGGAGGTGGTTGAGTCACCAGTTTAGTTACTAGTATCCCAGTTAGTAACCCTGGCAGGATTTGACTGGTACCCTTGACAGAGAATCCAAGTAGGTGGGCAAGAGTAGAACAAAGTAAGGAAAACAACATGGGTTTTTTGGGTGCAGTTCAGGGCCCCCTGCAGCAGGATTGAATCAGCCACAAGGGAGGATGGAGGAGAGCTCCTTCACTGTTGCTATGGTCTGTTATTCCTGTGGCTAATCAGAGGGTTTAAGATCTCCAAGCCACCAGTACAAGACTCTAATCTCACATTACAAATATCATCGAGCTCACAAATGTACACTGTACACAACATTCATGGAAACAAGTCATTCTCCCAGACTAATAACCATTCTGTCATCCCTTTGGGTCTTGACATGCCATGGCCTCAGGCTCAGGTTATTTCATGTTCATTTGGCTTCTTTGTGGCCCTGTGTGAGGTCTTTCTGGAGTACAGCCAAGGTGTCAAAGGGACACCTTTCCTCTGAGCTGTTGAGTGGAATGTCCTAAGTTTATGAACACTGGAGTAATTCTAGGTATATGGCCCTCATGAGCACCATCAATCACGGATTTTCATTTCAAACTCTCCCTACTTTTTATGGTGCTTCCCATGGCTGGGCAGGAGAAATGCTGTCACTCCCACCAGATCACTGCAGCTTACTGAAGCTGCTGAGCTGGGTGCAAAGTTATTTTTAACACCCGGTGTGAAGCCACCAATAGATTCCTGGTGAGGCCTGTAGAAATCTAAGATGAAAAAAAGAGGGAAAAATAAAAAGACAAAACCAAATATTCCAACTGAATCCAACTTTAGTATAAAACTAACTATCCTGGTGCCTGCTGGGACAAGATTTGTGCAGCCAAGTATGACTGTGGACCATTTCTCAAGGAGAATTGCATACACATATTCTGCAAAAAAAACAGGGCAGTGATAGATGGGAGTCTGTGGGACAAGCTGCTAACATCTCAGGTGCTTCTGAGTATATTGACTTATCTATCTACGGATTTATCTATCACTTACACAGCTCTAGAAATCAGTGTTGAGGTTGCTGATTATGTCAGAGAATATTCTCCACGTTAAAACACTGTAACCAATAAAAGAAAGTATAAAAAAAGCCTGAAATATCAGTTTGACAAATTGTAGGTGTTTGGAAAAACCTTATTTTCATACTTTCCTGGACATATTCAGGTCTATGTAGATCACTTAGACACATCTTTGTGTGATATTAAAGGAATTCAAATAACCAAACAGGAATGAGGGCTATCTAGTCCAGAGCAGGAGTAAGGACTGTTCTTATTGTATTAAATTACTCATTAAATAAGCAGAGCAGACCAAGATACTACTAAGCTTTCAAGATACTATAATTTACTGGAGGTTTTCCCCTTAAAAAGTTTCTGACCTGGCAGAATCAAAACTTCCCTGTAGAGCATATCAATTCTGCTCAAACTCAGTGGCAATTCACAAGACAGGTAGGTACCACGTAAATGCTTTCTCCTCTTTGCCAGTCATATAGGGCTGTTTGGGAATTTTCTGGTTTCCCCTTGGTTTCCAAGGGCTGGCTGATTATTTGCTTTTAATGGGAAAACACAATTTCATTGCACAAACAACTCCCTTTGCTTTCTAGGCTAAGAAATGCTCTTTCTTAGTCTCTTTTTGCCTAAGAGTCTGTCACATTGAGGGTAAAATTTCCATCAGAGCCTGAAAAATCCTCCCAAGAAGTTTGCTGTAGGTTGGTGCTTGGGAAAACAGACTGGATGTGAAAAACACTCAGTGATCAATTTCTGAGATTCCTCATGAAGCAGAATTTTTATTCCATAAGCAGTTCTCCTCCTAACTTCTGGCCTGTGAAGCTCTTTGGCTTCCTGCAAGGTTCACCTGATCAGCTCCTTGGACAAAGACATATATTCCAGGAGTAGGACTCAATGATACTTATGGGTCCTTTCCAACTCAGTATATTCTATATTTTATGATATAATGTCTCTGTTTTACAGGTAGGACACATAAACACACAGCAAGTCTGTTTGGCAGCTATAGACTTTAAGGAAAAAGCTGAAGTCAGACCTGTATTTCCTATGATTCAGACCATCACATTAACTACAAACTCAACCAGCTTCATTTTAACCCATGGATCAGACAGGGGTATGAATCATGCTTCTTTCCAAAGGGCACATGCAAATGTAGTCCTTGGTCCTTTCCAGGGATTCCTTTTCAGAGGATGAATAAGCAGAACAGGGCTAAGGAATCATCCATCCTACCTGAGTGCAATCAGCTATATCAGCAGCAAGGAAGCATGCGACCACATCTCTGTAGAGGCTCAGACTTCCCAGGATCCCTGGGGAACAAGAAAATGAACCTCATTAGCTTGGGCTCCATGCAAAGACCCATGCAAAGAGCTATCCCTGCCAGTCCAGAGCCCTCCAGAATCAAGTCTCAGCCTTTCCCATCCTCCTCTTTAATAATATGATATCCTTCCTCTCCCTGTCTTCTGCTTAAGCCAGTTTTGAACTGTGACCAGTGGCAGATGCAATGGCAGAGGATGAATTTCCCCCAACACAGAGGAGACTGATGCAGGGCCAAGGTGCAGACAGGAATTTTCCCCAAAGCACCATTACTCCTCCAGCCTTCCCAGAGGTTCAGAAGCTCAGTAGTCTCCATCTTTCAAGGCTACAGCCCAAGGAGTCAGCGTCTTTGTCCAGCTACTCCGCTGCCTTGGGGGAAACAAGGAGGGTATTTTCTTTGCTGGTCCCTTAATTCAGTCAGCAAACATTCCCCACACAAAAAACCTGGGCTGGGAAGAATTGATCTATGCACCATCTTGCATTTGCCAAATGGATTAGCTAGTAATTGCTGGGTGTCTCAAATGCAAAAGGGCTCCTGACTCCTATGTATGGCAGGTCTTTATTTAATTTATTTATCATTATTATTTCCCTCTCTCATTCTCACACTTGACAAGACAAGACCCTGATCTGTTTCCTAAATCCTTTCTTTTTTTTGGGGGGGGGGGAGGATGGGGGAGCAGGGGAGAGGTATGGGGTTCTTTCATCAGCAAAGCCTGTGAGCCTAAAAGTGACTTTGGAAGGCAGGATATTAACCTTTTACAGCTTCTAATGCCGCATTACAACAACTAATCCTGCATTCCAGGGCAGGCTGAAAAATGAGGAAAGGATGGGTAGAGGAGAAAATATACCTCATTGTACAAAATGCATTAACTCCAAAGGAAACAGAGGTCATTGTGAGGGATGTAAAGAGACAGAACAAAAAAGGAACTACAATAGCTTTGGGTGGATTTTTTTTATGGGGTTGTACAGAAATATCCAAAGAGTGGAGGGGATCTGGAGTGATTTATCAAAATGGCAATTTAGCCTCCTCTCTTTGCCTTCCCCCCACTCCCCATGCCCTCCCAAAAGGTATTTTCTCTGTTATCAAGCATTCATCACCCAGATGGTGAGGTTGGTGGGGCCAGAGCTAGATGGCTTTCCCTACCAGAGCCATGGAGGACCTGGAGACACAGTGTAGAGCAATAGTGCGGTGGGATAGGAAAGTCCCACCACAGAGAAGGATCAATGGAGCTTCACAATGGCTCTCAACAGCCCTCCCCTTGGACAGAGCATGGGGCAACCAAAACTCTTTTCTCCCTTTGGGATGACTGATAATGAGAGGCTAAAGCTCTCCCTCTGTCCATGTGACCTTGCCAGCAGGCTCACCCCATCAGTCCATCTTAAAGGGTCACAGTGACTATTGCAGCCCTAGAACAAACCAGCACCATCCCCATAATCTTCCTGCTGAAGTGTTTCACTCTCTGTACATTGTATGGATTTTAGAGCCTGATTTCATGGGACCATGTGTCTCAGCATCGTTAGACAGTATAACTCTTACTTCAAGATACTGCTACAGTACAATGGAGTGGGGGGGGGGAAGGATTTTGACAGAGGAAGGAGAAACAGGTAACACTGAGTAGACAATAAAAACATTAGCACAAAAGGAAATAGAGAGAAGAAAGGAGAGTCAGCACTTGAAAATACCTACATTTGAAAGTAAACTCTCAAGGTTTTTTGGTGTATACCAAAACCAAACCTGAGCTTGAGACAGTGATGTCTTCAGCACAGTCTTTTATTTTCCTGTGGTGCAGAGTGAAGCATTGTCTGATGAGGTTTTGGTTGGTTTTGTCAGTGCTTTTTAACCAGCAGCAATTGCAAAGCTGGGAACTGTGCCAAAACTTTGTTCAGACCTGGATGGCCACTGAGCCTCTAGGAGGTTTTACTCTGGAATATTCTGGTTTTTTTCAGGAAAAGAGATGGAAATGTTGCTTGGGAATACATTGAGTTTGATAACATTTTGTTCTAGAAAAAAAAAAAAGAAAAAAAAGAAAAAAAAAGAAAATTAATGCTTTATGAAAATTTCCTTCTCTGACATGTACAGGGTGGGATGATTCATGTTATTCAAGCAATCTGGGGGAGAGAGGATAAGGAAGGGGATTAGCTTCTTGGTAAAGTTTACAGTGTTTTTAAATTGCAGAATTCTCTTCAAAGCCAAAGTGAGATCCCACACATTTTGTGTGCCTTCCAGTCTGCCACTCTGCAGATGAATGCACTGATACCTACTCATCTATAAACCCAGAAATCTAACTAATAATTAGATTTCATTAGTGTAGTCTCAAGAAGATGCTCCTCGCATCTTCCTTAGAGTCCTGAATCCCCATCAAGTCTGATGGCAAGTGGGGAAACAGAGGTTCTGGCTTGAGATCTGAGGGCTGGGTACAAACACATCCTGAACAATCACCACCAGATGCTGTAAAATTGCTCTGGATTCACATTCCTTGATCTTATTCTTGCTTCTCTGCTCAGACACCCCATTTTTAAACCATTTTTCCTGGTTGACCTTAATGCAAATTAAACAAAATAAACCAAAGCAAATCAGCCCTGACTAGCTTTGGGTTTGCTCCCTTTCTGCAAGACACACACCAGAACTTTGCTCTCAGCGTAGCCAAAACCAAAGGACAATTTGTCTCCAGGTTCCCTTTTAAACTAAACGTTCCCATCTAGGTCGTGGGTTCAGCTCCAAACCAGAGAGTGAATCCACCAAAGGGCACGTAAAGAGTTCAACACTGTGGTGCTCGGTGGCAGAGCTCCTTCCAAATCACCATCATGGTATGGACTTCAGGGATGATGGTCTGATGAACTTCAGGTTCAGGATCTGAACATTCTAGTTTTCCACCTAGGTCTGCAGAGAGGGAAAGGATGTTTGTTATTCTTGAGGACAGACTAGTTTCTTTTTTTTCCCCCTGGATTCACAACAGCTAGCAAGGAACAAAGCGGGTTGGAGAAGCTCATTGCCTTGCTAATGTGTGGTTTGCAACAAGAGCTGCGGAAAGGCTTCTTGAAGGGAAACCAAACTGCCTTCAGGAATGAGCCAAACCCAAGTGTTTGGGAGGGATCCGGGGGAGAGGATGAAGAGTGGGGAGGGGGAAGAGGTAAAGGAGGGTAATAAGAGCTGTGTGTGGTACTTCCACATAGAAAAAAAAAGTCTTGAGGAACAGATTTGGGATTCTTCCCTTTGGAAAGGGCTGGGAAAAAAAAAAAGGAGCAGAAACCTGCATTTAAGAAAAGCTTAGAAATGCTTAAAAAAAAAAAAGACTAAAAAAACCCCAAAAAACTTGTCTTTGAGGGTTTCTCTCCCATCAGCACTCCCGTTCCAGAAGAGCACTCTGGGTAAGGCTACGTGACCGATGAATGCATCCTGACCCCAAACGCACCACAAGAATAATAACTCTTATATTGCACTTTCCTTCTGTGGAGTTCAGAACACTTTATGGGAAAAGTTGTGTTTCCCCCCCCAAAAAAAAAGAAAATCCAGCAGGAACTGGAACCAGAAAGGAAAAAAACACAACAGAAGAAACCCCACGAGCTCAACTTTTAGAAAATTTCCATCTAAAATATAAAATTTAGAAGGTAAAACCATTGGTGGGGAGGGGAGGGGAGGGGAGGGGAGGGGAGGGGAGGGGAGGGGAGGGGAGGGGAGGGGAGGGGAGGGGAGGGGAGGGGAGGGGAGGGGAGGGGAGGGGAGGGGAGGGGAGGGGAGGGAGGTGTTGTTTAAAACAAAAACATTTCAATTCTGAGACGAAAGCTAAAGCATGGGGAGGTTAAAGTGGCTTGTCCGGAAAACTACTCGGGACTTGCACCTAGATCTCCTAAGCCACAAGCCAGTCTGCCTTCAGTTAAACAGTAATGTCAACAGAGATTTCAGGCAAACATTGAAAAAAAAAAGAGTGCAGTATTCCTGGTAAAGTCGCCGGGCTATAAACCAGCCTCTTTAGAGATCCCCGTGCCCACACACGTACTATTCATCACTGGTGTATAACAGAAAAGCAAGGCAGGCTGTTCCCAGAGAGACCATTTACCCTTCTTATCCCCCTGTAAAAACCAACCCACTAAAGCTGTGTACAGCATTCCTTGTGCAATCTGCTCATCTGCTGTGTATAATATCACGTGTACTATGGACAGAAGGTCAAGCTCTACACGCACAAGCCATTCCCAAGGCTCTGAAATTCCTGCCTGCTCCGCTCGGGCAACTTCTCGGAGTGAATTCCCTGGAATGACACTGAGTTTCAGCCTCTCCAAGACCTGGAGATTTTCTCCTAAGCAAACAGCACGTTAATCCTGCATGGAGTTTTTACAGAGCACACGGATCATGTCACGTATGGAGACTCTCAAGATGTCATCTGCCACTTAAGAGGTACTAAGAGAGCCAAGAATAGCAGAAACCCAGAGCAGTGCATACCCTTGGGTGCTCTACAGCTGTGCTTGAGTCTGGAAGACATGTAATTTTCACACCATTTCTCACCAACCTACATTCAGTCAACTCCATTTTCCCAGCTCTGTGGTCTAAACACACAAATCTCCAATTTTCACTTTGTCTTCTGATTCAAAAGAGTTGGCAGTGTCTGTAGACAAAATGCTTTCAGTCCACTGTGTTTCTGTGCTCTGATTCACATTGACTTCTGGAATTAATGCCCCTATTTAATAAATATTTCATTAAGCAGTGTGTTGAACAAAAAACAACAACAAAACCTACCTGGATGGACTGATCAACATTGGTTGGTGGCTTTAGTGCACAACATCTGGGAGTGAGAATGAGGAGAGATGCCAAGAACTGGAGATGAAAGACACCACAGTACAACAAAGGAGTAAATGTGCCACTCTACATCCTTCCCACCACATTCTTTTGTGGGTGAAGAAGTCTTTGCAACTTTCAGCCCTAGCCTACCCATCTCTTCCAGCTAACTGTACACACTTTGCTAGCTAATAGAGGCAGAGAGGGTCTACCAAGAAGGTCATTCATGTCATCAAAAATAGAATTCATTATTTAGGAGGTAAATTTGTCATCATACACATGGTGACTAGCATAAAGGACTCTTCTCTCTTCTGCAACCCTCTTGATGTCCTCTCATAAACGAAGCAAATTTCTTCCAGATAAACAATGTGTTTCATTAATTTTGCTCCTAAACCCAACATTAATCTAAACTATCACCAAAACTGACAGTAGAAGATAGAAGGGGGAAAAACCACCCCAACCAATCCGGTGAGTGTTTTTTCCTGACTTTGTGGGGATTGGAACAGAAATGCTGGATCTGTGATAAGATCTAGACACAAACCCAAGACTTGGTCTCTACACGAGCACATTGATGCATTGAGCTGAGTGTGTATGGTACAGCTGTAACCCCTATTGTGTGATCCTACCAGTAGGTCTGATTTCCAAGGCTTTCAAACCAAACTGGGCTTAGATATTTAGGCTGGGCTGGTTTTTTCCTGGGACCTGAGTAGGTCACTGAGGTGTCACTGAGTGCCCCTCCTACACCTCTTGTGGGCTTCTGCAAGCATCAGCTTTTTGCTTCTGCTGTGCCCTCCAACTAACTAGTGTCCAGTTCCACAGTGCTGAAATACTAACAAAAGGGTTAACACAATACTTGAGGCATGCTTTCAACATACAAAGAGATTAAAAGCTAGACTTCTATGAGATTTACTGGCATATGCAGTAGTCAGAGAAATGTCAACCTTTACTAGTCCCAAGGGCCAATAACTCATCACACTCAAATCTTCTCAGGTTCAAGGTTTTCATAGATCAGATTCTCAGTGTATTTATCTGGTTATTTTACTTGATGGGCCTACTGTATAAGCCTTAAAACACACTCCACATGAGGAAGAAACCCATCAGCAACTGACAGCAAAGGGATAAAGTGCAGATCAGTCCTTGACAATCACCACGTCTCACAGACATGCCTTCTCCAAACACCAGGTGATCAAGGTCAAGAGAACCTCTGTATCCCATGATAAACCTGACTTACATCAGAGGGGGCCCAATCAACTCATTTACTGGCTAACAGCCCCTGTGAGGTATGAAGGATGAAGGCCAAGCCCAAGGACCCTTATATCAGAGGAAGAACAAGTTGTTGATGCCACTCCAGCAGCTAAAATGGAGTCCTCTGTGCAGATGCAGGGCAGAGATCTGCTGTGGATCTGTTGTGTCCCTCCTTTCTTCTCCTGCTTTTGGGGTAGGAGAGTTGACTGAGAGGGACTGAACCCAGCATTGCTGTTATCCCATCAAGCCATGTCACAAAAGGATTTCTGTTTGCCACCCTAAAGATGCCCTTTGAAGTCAGTGGAAGACCATCTGTTGAGTCAGTAGATGTTGGGTCAGAATGTAAGAGAAACAAACTTTACTCTTCAAGATCCTGCATCTGTCCATAAAGCACTATGCTATGTGTCAGCTACCAACAGAAGACATAAGGTAGATATGAAGAACAGTGATTTGTGAGAGGTCCCAGAGACTGGAATAAAAATAAATAAATAAACATGAAAAATCCTAATTTAAATTGGGACCAGACTTGTCCAGGAAAATTAAAGACACAACCAGATCAATCTATCCACATGTGCACTTTTCTTTAAACATTAAAAATGAAAGTTTTAAAAAATCCCATTCTGGCTTGGATTGAACTCAGTTGAGTATGAAGACCAAAACCAGTCCCTAATTAACGGTGTCTGGTTTTCTGGTATTTATGCACCATAAAAATTCATAAGAAACTTCTCTGGGAAAATAAATGGTTAGCTGGAAAGCCAGTTTGGGCCTTTGTTTTTTTCCTGTTAGTCATAGTCTCTCAGTGAGATTCCTTGAAACTCCGAGCTGGTTACTCCCCAGGAACTTCTAGTGATTTAACAAAGCCAGAATTTTGAACAATGAGTTGATGTAGTCTTCCTCATATCAGCATACAGAGACTGAGTGGGACTTTAACTGCTCATACTGATTCCCAGACCTTGTGTTCTCAAGGTACACATGTGCAGGAAGAGCAGGCACACAATTTTCACAGAATCACGAGGTTGGAAAAGACCTTTTAAGATCATCAAATCCAACTGTTCCCATCCTATGCTAAACCATATCCCTAAGTACCTCATCTACCCTTTTTTTAAACACATCCAGGGATGGTGACTCAACCCCCTCCTTCCCTGGGCAGCTTGTTCCAGCCCTGACAACTCTTTCAGTGAAAACTTTTTTTCTAACATCTAATCTGAACCTGAAACCTTTTTAAAAAGTTATGTGTATTTTCAAAGGAGGTATGTCTACAATTTCCTGAATTTAGGCACCAAAGTCTCTATTCTTGACAGTGGTAACCACCTGTAGTGGTCATATGGAGGTCAGCAGGTTTTTTCTGCATAAGAATCTCCAAAGCTAGGGAATGTTTTGACTGAGCAGTGGAGTAAGGTGCAGAGTCATTCAATGATCCCTACTTCCAACCAGTCTCTTCATATAATCCAATCTGTCACCAGATGGAGATGCCAGCATAGTCCTTTGACCAACACCGTGTGTGAGTATGATATTAAATATTGTACCTTACCTGAAAATCCCTGTATTCCAGCAGGTTTAGCTGGCACAGAGCTGTGAAAGTGGTAAAAGAAAGCTAGTCAGGAAGCAATGATTTAGAGCACAAGCAGATTTCACAGAATCAAAAGGTTGGAAAAGACCTTTGAGATCATAAGTCCAACAATTCCCATCCTGTGCTAAACCATCTCTCTAAGTACCTCATCTACCCTTTTTTTAAATACACACAGGGATGGTGACTCAGCCCCCTCCCTGGGCAGCCTGTTCCAGCCCTGACAACTCTTTCAGGGAAGAACTTTTCCCTCCCATCTGCTCTGACCCCGCCCTGGGGCAGCTTGAGGCCATTTCCCCTTGTCCCATCTCCTGTCCCCTGGCTGAAGAGACCATCACCCACCTCTCTACAACCTCCCTTCAGGTAGTTGTAGGCAGCGATAAGGTCTCCCCTCAGCCTCCTCTTCTTCAGGCTGAACACTCCCAGCTCCCTCAGCTGCTCCTCATATGATTTGCCCTCCAGCCCCTTCCCCAGCCTGGTTGCCCTTCTCTGGACTCTCTCAAGGACAAGCTTTTTGCTCAAGCCTCGCCAAAGTCTCTGCTATCTGGTATTTACCCACCTTCCCAGTGAAGTTCCCATGCTCCTTATCATCATCATCTCAGTCTCTCAAGAGGCAAAACCCATTGCACTACCACCATCCCTACCATGGAAGCAACATACAGCAGCCTGGGTGGGCTGGCAGAGGAAGAAGGAGCACATTGGTTTCTGCTGAGCAAGCCTTGGTGCCCATCAACAGAGCTCAGTGGACATGGGGAAAATGAACCTAGGAGCCCATTTTTAGGTTTTCATGAGAAAAAGCAGCGCTGGCATCACACCCCTGCACAGGAACTGGGAGCCTCAGGTCGAGGATCCCAGGCCAAATCTTCAGCTGGGGTAAATCAGGGAGGCTACCAACATTGACAGAGCTCTCATATTTGACATCAGCTGAGGATCTGGCCCCACTTTTTGGTTTCTTATTATGGGTTGGTTTTTTGGTTGTGGGTTGTTTTTATTCCCATCTTTGCATTTTACCTGCAATCCGTGACTTGAGCTTTACCCTGTTAATGAATCCACTTCTTGCAGCAGCACAGCATTGGAGAAGGAATCCTGGTTGGGCATTTCTAGGCAGCAAGGACTTCTTTGAGGCCTGTGGAGAGCTGCAGGTGTTTGGCTTTGGATGAAAGGAGGAACTAACAATGCTGGTTTATTCCTGACACGAGTCCTGATATTTTGCTGAAGTATTTCAGTGATGTCAGAGCCAAACCCTAGGAAAAAAAAATATATATGTAGTACACAGGGTTGGGACCAGTGGATGGATTAAAAGAACAAGATTATTTTGATTACCTTGATTTAGAGCGCCAGCGGTGCCGAATCATGTTCAGCCAAAGAAATATCACAGAGACAAAATTTACTTCTCTATATGCAGAAAAACAGGAGAGGAAGAAGGCATGGAGGAGGGAGGAAAAAAAATATTCTGAATGAAAATATACACCAGTTCAACATTTTCTTCTTGTAATGAAGACCACAAAACACAGAGAAGCTTAAACCATTAAAAGTGTAGTTTTCTGGGCAGAATAATCTGAGTTTAGTCAACCCACTAGGCCTGCTTCTCACTGGGTGGCCTCTGGCTGGGGAAGGGATAGGTTTTCACTTGATTCCTTCAGAACAGGTCAGTGTGGCACAGGCTTTACGGATCGTATCTAATAACCTTTGCTGGCAGATTGTGAACAGGAGCGCTATGGGAAAATGGATTTTCATCAGAGAGTAGCATAGATCTGAATATCTGGTACCACGGTGGCAAGGGGGAGGATGGCTTTTGGTAAGAACATGTACCTTGGGGAAGAATGACCTTCTAGGTCTCTTTTGGTGGCTTCCTTCATCAGCCATTCAGCTCTTCCTATTTTCCTTAAAGGGTGGAGAGGCAGAAAGTTCCCCTTCTCTTTGCAAGGCATGGATGGATGGAGAGAGCTTTTGAAAGCCTGGCTGAGCCAGAGCAATGAAAGCATCCCCAGAGAAAGAGTGACTTTTCTTAAGTCTTAAGGGAAGGATGATGAATGGATGTAAATCTCTCCTATCCCTTGCTCCTCTTCTCTGAAACAGGGAAGGCAACACCAGGGCTGTTACATTACAGCATTCGCATATAAACACTGAGGATCTGCTTGGAAATTAACTTAGGAAGATGAAGCAAAGGTTTAGCTGTCATGGCATGATCACCATCAAACCATCACCCTCCTTCCAGCAGCTGCCATGTGTGGGCTGCTCCTCATCTTGGTTGTGGGAGGTCTACATTGAAATTTCAATATACCCTTGGATCATCCTTTAAACGTACTAGGACTTCAGCTGTTCTGCCATGGACCCGTAAGTCTCATATTGTAACAAGCACTCAGGGAGCTCAGCTTTGTCTTGATGCAGGGTAAAATACATGTAAGCAGCACACGCTTGGCACTTGAAAAGGAAACGGTTTCCTGCTCATATTATTTATACTCATTCTCTGCTTTTATTTACATGCAGGCTTACACAAACATGCTGGACAGGTCTTGATGGCCCAGAGCTCCAGGAAAGCTTGTCTGCAATCCTGTTTATTCTGAGTTTTCTGAGCACTAAGCAGAGCTTAGTCCATATAGGGCTTTTTTGCACCAGAAAGTTGAGATACTGTAGTAGCTCATTGACAGAGCATAAGCGAATCTACCTGTGAGAAGATGACAAGTCTCAGTACCTTCTTTCTTAAACTTCTGTTTGCTTGCTTGTTTTAATGAAAAGAATGGGCTACAGAGTCATAGAAAAAAATGCACACAGTCTCTTCATAACTTGTTCAGTTAAAGAAATGTTGGGACTAGGTTTTTACAAAAGCAAAAGAGGTTTTGCCCCTCTCTGCTCTAGCAGAAAAGAAAAAGGGAAATACACCTTTAATCCCTTCAATTTAGCACTTCAGTTAAAGATGGCTTCCCCACTAAAAATATGTTTTGTTCTCATCAAAAAGATCATTTGTTTTCAATCAAACAGTAAAAGCAACCCTTATACTCAACCAGCCCTGATCACAACAGAAAGGTGGGCCAATATTGAAATGCTTCATCTCCAGGTCTTCACACTGAATGCAATCCTGACACCCTTACACCTCTGTAGCAACCAAACACCCAGCAAAGCCCCTATGCTGCTGCATCCTGCTCTGGCAAGGCTAAAGCATCGAAGGGGAAAGTAGAAAGGATCAATGGACAGAGGCTGAAGGCTGGGATTCCCTGGAAGGAAACCCAAGGAAAATCCCTTGCCTGAAGTTCATCCTTGTCCTGGACCTCTTACTGTGGGTTCTTCCTCACCAAAGTCATCCTAACCTTCTGCCCTGCATCCACCTGTCTTTGGGCATGGAGGGTGTCCCAGCCTGGATTTCACACAGAAAAACAGTCAGTTATTCCTGTTTTCAAGGGTCTGGGGTTCAACATTTCATCTCACCTTAGCTGCAATAATGCTTCAAATGAATGGACACCTTACTGAACCTCATAAACCATTACTGATGAATAAAATACACACAGGCTTACAACCACCATGTACAAAGCAAACCTTGTGAGGTAGTCCCAAACCCACACCTGAACACAGAGCTTTTTGGAGATGCAGCCTATCTTCCAGTTTCCATTTGGTACCATGGGAAAGAGGTCTTCTCCACTGAGGATGCACTTTCTTCCCTGTAGCAGAAAGGCTACAACTGCCCCAAAGGCATTAACAAGGCACTAAATCACCCACAAACTGCTATCAAGGACATGGCATTAGCTTCTCATTTCCAAGAACCCTCAGGCAGTATGTCACAAGCTAATAAAAAGAATAATGGAACATGGGGGGAAAAAAAATCATAATTAGACTTACAAAAAAATACCCTAAGCTTCTGATTTTGTTTCACATATCAGTCCCACCAAAGAAGAAGGATTTTTTTTTTTTGTTTCAGTGATTTCCTGAGTAAAATTGGGAGGAAATCATAAAATGCAAAAAACCACCCACATATTAAAAGTCCTTATCTTGACATAAAATATTATGCAGAATCTCTGTGGATTGTTTTGCTAATTTCCAAAATGCATGATCAAATACTGAGTGATCCTTCTTTGACTGCCAATATTTTTAATAGGCATCTTAGTCAATGTTAGTACAGCTGTCCTTTCAAATCAACTCTTCTGATGACTCACACTTGGATTCAGAGATTACTCCAGGTTTTATCTGCTCTCCTAATGCTCTTGGTGGACCTGTCCTTGAATCCTGTCACATGAGAGAACAGGAGGTGCCTCCTCATCCAAAACACACAACCCACTGAGCAATGAAAACGACACAAACAATTAAAGGAGGCAGGAAAGGAAGAGAAAGGAAAATAAAAAGATGGGAAAAGAAAAAAATACCAGGGGTCATTTCACACTCCAGCAGATCTGCATTTATATATAAATCCCTTGAAATGCCCTACTTCTGCAGCCACCCTCCAGCCTTTCTCATGGCGAGTTCACATCACCTGTTTCCCCTTTGAGTCGACATTTCCAAGGACTTTGGCTTCCTGACGTGCAGTTGGAAAACTGAAAGGCAAGAAAGTCTTCCCATTCTGAAGAAAACACAGCCTCTTGCAAAGCTCTAGGGAAATGTCAACAGCCAACAGAAACGAAGAAGAGGAAGCCATGAGACACTATCCCTACTGTAGAAAACAACCAAAGAATTAATATTCCTCTGGGGAATTTTATTCCTCCATGATTAAACTTTTTTCCCATGTCAATTTGACTTAAGGTTGAAAGAGATTCGGTAGTGTGGTTGTGGAGGGGAGAAAACTTACCCCTGTAAAAGTTCATTCTTCAGGTGGAAAAGTGCTTGGTGACCCAAAGCATAATATGAGAAAGGTTTTGTGTAGATAACTGTGTTTTTGTTACTGCCCAGATTGCACTTGGTCCTCGTGGAAAGAAAAAAAAAAGAAAGAGAGAGAGAGAGAAGTCTCTGAGCTGAATTTTGAGGCCTCCAGTAGCTTGAAATATCTCCAAACCTATTAAACCCTGAAACCAAAATAAACATCTGGTCCTCCCTTCATGGAAGCATAAAGAATGTCTTAAGTCAACCCATCCACTTGCCTGCCAATACCAAAATTGCCCTCAAGAACATATTCTCCAGGGCTTTGTCAAATCAGCTTTAACATTCCTCAAGCAACAGGGGGTTCTACCACGTTCCTGGAAAGTCTATTCCACAATCTCTTCCCGTATCCTTTGTAAAAATCACCATAAAGTGCCAGTTACCTGCAAGCACCATAGCTGGAGGGGAATCAAATCTTCCATTCTGTGGTAAATCTGATGCTTTCAAATATCTTTCCAGGCTGGATCTAGAGGAAAGCAAAGTATTTTCAAAGTTTCCTACTAAACACAGTTCTAAAAGAAGGGGACACTTGCAGCTGATAAAAATGTTCATTTCATTAAATACAATTTTTTCTGAGTTTAAGTTTTATGCAACCCTCCTGCTATAGCACCTAAAATAAAATATAGGAATGAAAACACATTCTGAAACTGAAAAACAGAACTTTTTTAAAATGAAAGTTCATCAAAATTAACATTTGTAAACCAGAATTTTTTTTTAATGAAAGTTCCTCAAAATTAACATTTGCAACCATTTCATTTTTATCAAATTGGCTTTTTCCAATAGGAAAATATTCCTTCATAAAATTTCCCATTGGCTCTTAGGTCTTTGCAATATCAACTTCAGAGTGGTTTTATTTTCTGCTCTCCAAGAGTTTAAACTGCCCAGCTATTCCTTTCCCAGATGTATTTCACAGAAAACTATTCTAGTGCAAGGATTCTTTTTAAATTGAAGGAATTTCAATACTTTAATCAGGAGCAGTACAGGACTCATGGCTGAATTTCAAAAGTGCAAATGCAATTATTTTTCATTTTCTCAGAATTTGAATTCTTCTACTCTTTGTTTTCTAAATATGTTTACCGTGACAAAAACAATAATGTTCTTTAAATTAAATAAAGTGTCCATACAAATTTTGAGCTACTCCAGAAATTAAAATAAAGTCTGGGCTTGATGTGGATTGACAAATATTGGAGGTGGGGTGGGGGAAGAAAAAAAAACCAACAAAACAAAAGAGACCAACCAACCAAAACACAGACAAAAATCCCTCAAAACCCAGAAGGAATCTTTCCCATTCAGTTAATACCCTGGGTACCAACATGAAGCAGTGTTCCTCGCTCTGAACTTGAGATCATAGAATCACAGAATCGTAGGGGTTGGAAGGGACCTCAAGAGATCATCGGGTCCAACCCCCCTGCCAAAGCAGCTCCCTAGGACAGGGTGCACAGGTTGGTGTCCAGATGGGTCTGGAATATCTCCAGAGAAGGAGACTCCATACCCCCCTGGGCAGCCTGTCCCAGGGCTCCCTCACCCTCACTGGGGAAAAGTTCTTCCACATGTTGGTGTGGAACTTCCTGTGCTCCAACTTGCAGCCATTGCCCCTTGTCCTGTCTCCACAGACACTGAAAAGGGGCTGGCTGATTCCCCCTGCATCCCCTGCTTAAGATAATGATAGGCTTTAATTAGGTCCCCCCTTAGTCTTCTCTTCTCAAGGCTGAACAGTCCCAACTTACTCAGCCTTTCCTCATAGGAGAGATGCTCCAGGCCCTTAATCATCTTCGTAGCTCTTCTCTGGACTCTCTCCAGGAGATCCCTGTCCTTTTTAAACCAAGGAGCCCAGAACTGGACACAACACTCCAGGTGGGGCCTGACCAGGGCAGAGTAGAGGGGGAGGATCACCTCCTTTGACCTGCTGGCTACACTCCTCTGGATGCACCCCAGGATCCCATTGTCTCTCGCAGCCCCCAGGGCACACTGCTGGCTCATGGCCAACCTGTCATCAACCAGGACCCCCCAGGTCCTTCTCCACCGAGCTTTTCTCCAGCAGGTCATCCCCCAGCCTGTACTGATACAAACAGTTGTTCCTTCCCAGGTGGGAAGCTTTTACCTGACATACACATACCACTCACCTTCCAGATCCCAAGTCATGCAAGCTCCCCTTCACTCCCATCTTCAAGCCTTACTACAAACCCTTCACCACCAAAGCCCCCCCAGCATCAACTAATAATAGTTTGCAGAGGGAAGCTGCTTGCACTGTCAGCCATTTAGTATTGATTGAGAAGCACTCTGCAGGGAAAGACTGGGTGGCTCCAGCTCTAGAAAGTGCCAACAAAAATAAAGCTGGTATTAGTGGTCCTCAGCTTCTTTGCTGGGGCTGAGAAAAAGGCAGTATTGTGGGCTGGGAGACTGCTCACCAAGGTGTCGATCTTTGCCAGTTACCTAACAACAATAACAAGCGCTGGATAAATAGGTGGGATACTCACAAGGGAAACCAACAGAGGGAATTAAAAATTAATAAAGAAAAAGGAGGAGAGAGGGAAAAAAAAAAAAAAAAGGAAAGCATTAGACTTTCCAGCATTCTGAAAGAACAAGGTTTTATCCTCAGTCGGGGGAAAAACAGATTTACTAAACACAGTGACCTCACTTGTTTGCATAGCATTCGGTAACATGTAGTTTATTACCTATGCTACCTCCATGCTAGCTTGCAAAGCCTTTCCAATGGCCCTATGAACGATGCCGAGCGTATGGAAAAGAAATAAACCAGCTTGAGGAAGGAATGGCACAGCTGGGTGAACCAAAAAAATACAGGCTAGAAACATGCTGGTTGGGTGTGAATAAAACTGAGTGGACACGCTGGGAGAAAACGCTTCTCTCCTCTGCTCACCAGTGAGAGTCATCTGAACTGGTGATGGGGAGATGCGGACAGTGGTGAGGACAGAACTCTCATTTCTTGTTCATCATAGACTTGTTGGGAGTTGGCAGGTGGAGACATGCTAACAGGAAGGCACATGGGACCAGGCTGCAAGATGACAAGGTCACATCTCAAGAGGGGTCTCCGAGGGATCCTGGTCCAGGAGCAATCACTGCCAGCAGTGAGTATGGGTAAAGGTGATCAGCCCTGCCTGATGAGTAAGCACCATAAAGTTGGGCATCAGGCCATTGCACTACAAATGTGAAGCAGAGCCTCTCCCAGAGCTCACGTGAAATATGTTGGTTATTTCTGGTGAAAGAAGTACTAGCCTTCTATGTAGTCAAAGGAGAGGTCCCCAAATGTTATTTAGTTGAAATCAAAGTTGAGCAGAAATTTGGACTTTTGGCTGTGACCACAAGATCTGACCATAATGCAGGAAAACTGGTCGTCTGCATCCCAGAGATAAAGTCCAGGAAAGTCCCCACAGACATTTCCTAGAGCCCAGCTCCACCTTAGAGGTCTCCTTTTCCATCTCACAGAGAATCTGTGAGTAAGAGACTATGAACTGAGGACTAAAGTTCAACAGCACTGAAAAACGTAACAGAAGGAAAGTAAATCCCACTGGAATAAAAAATACTAATTATTAAATAAAATTAAATTTAAAACAAAAAAAAAAAACCAAAATAAAACAAACAAAAACCCATAAAAAAAAAACCCAAAACCAGGGAAGGGAACTGTCTAGTATGAGGTGAAGTTGAGATATCTCAGGGTCAGTCCAGTTTAAAAAAATCAATCGACTCACTAAATGACTTGTCTCATTCCATGAATTACAAGACCCAAGGCTCTGCCTGTTTCTGTAGCAGAGATAACACAGGAATCATTTCAGGCAAGAAATCACCTACACTATTGTTTCGTATTCAGCCCAAAGTAAAAACAGGAGATGAGTAGCAGGTGGGTTGTTGGACCCTATGCCCCAAACAAATGGCATTTGGTCAGAGTAGGGTCACCCCTATCAGAGACCAGGGCACCAAATTACCCAAGACCTGTGTAGACTGGACCCATGCAACTGTCTGGGCATCACTTCTCCATCAGTTGATGAATCTGCCACTGCTTTACCTGTTCAAATGATTTTCATTTCACAGCCCATAACCACCTGACCTCCCCAGCATGTTGTTGTGGTAGACAGATATCATCTGACTTCATCTGTGGAGACCTAGCAAACCTTGTTCAATAGATCTCTGCTGCCAATATTCCATATTAATACTACGTCTCATTAAGGTTCTTCAACACAAGGGTGAAAGTCACAAAGTAGCTGCTGAGGCCAGCTGAGAATAGTCACATCTGATTTTATTGTGCCTGCATGTGACCATCACTGTGGTCACTGGGCACTAGCATTGTGGTGTAGGTGGGGCTGGATGGCAAAAAATGCAGCCTAGAGAAAGGAGAGGCAAGGCAGGATACTTTAAGTGGCTCCTATAAGCCACTTGGAGAAGTTGTCTCAATGTCCACTGTGGTTAAGAGCCTCTTCTGGATGGGTGAAGTGCATCAGTGGAGCCTTTCCACACACTTTTGCTCAGGGCTGGAATAACAAACAGTCAGCATCACTGCAGCCATCACTTGAGCAGCTACCAAGGGACATGGGTAGAACCTTCTTAAGACTAGCTTGAGCCAAGCACCGTTTTCAGCAAGCCTAGGTGGGTAGTCCCAAGCTGCAAGGTGATCATAAGTAGGAGTGAGGAGATGATCTAGCAATCATGCATGAGAGAAACAGCAATAATAGCATTGCATTAGCTGTTTCTCCCAGCCAACCATCAGCCATGCCAAGGTGGAGTTGCAATGGCCAGATTTACATCTCAGCAGGAGTTCATTCTGAGAAAATGAAGCCACACCCAATTCTCCTTTCTTTGATTCTTGGAAGGGAATTTCTCCGTATGTAAGGCATTAATTTCCTGGGCTGGAAGGTGTGTGTTTGGGAAACAACCAAACAAAAATTCCTCTTTTAGGTTACCCACGGGGATTGTGCAATCAACCCAGGGTGGTGGTATCAGCTGGCCTCTTCCAAGGAGCTCTCTCCCAGCTCCACCTGGTGGCAAAAAAGGACGTTCAGGCTGCTGCTGTGGTCATCAGATCAGGCTCCAAGGGGACAGTTTCTGCTGCTGACATTTTGCATGAGTGGCCCCAGCATGGCCTTGGATAGCCTCCTCTCATGAGGTGGGAACACCTCTTCATTGCATAGTTAAGTAGATCGAGTCTCCAGCACGCTTGCATGGTAAGTGTGGTGTGGTGAGGAAATCACAGCTGGGATGAAGGCACTCAGCAAGAAAGCCTAAGGAGTCTTGGGCTGGCAGTCAGGCATCGCTGACAGCTCCTTGCAGCATGTGCCTTGGAGCTGAATCAAAGCTCCTGACTGTCAAAGATCATGAAAGACCATCAAGAGTCTTCTCTGATCATGATTAGAAAGGTGATGTATTGGCATTTAGGAGGTCCAA